>NC_133174.1:110253212-110878212 GCF_040802235.1 Manis javanica
AGATAATTACAGTCAGAACAGCGCGGCAATGTGCAAAGAAGTCCCTATTGAAACTCTGTGATAAGCATTACGCAAAGCCAGAGTCACACTAATTCTCTAGGGTAAAGATACCAGACTAGGAATATAGGCATCTTCAGTGAGATCAGTCAAAACTCAAAAGGCCAGCAGCAACTTGGCCTGGAATGTTTCGAGTGTTCTGCAGATAAAGAAAAGTGTCTCAGCATAACCCGTGACTTCACTCTAAAATGTACCTTAGCCTGCTAAAAGGCCCAGCTTGTTTTAACCGTACCTATGTGCTATATACATTCCCTTCTCTGATCCTAACCAAGTCATCTGCAACCTAGGGAAAAGACTAATTTAGTAAGCAAGCCCAAGTATAAACAGCCCAAGAAGTTAAGAAGGAAGATTCTTAGCTTACTTCAGCAAACAGGCAACAACCCAGCCCACCTTGGGGGGGGGCAGGGTAGGCGGTCTTAATTGACATGATCCCAGAGGGAAACTGCTACCTCGAGAAAGAATCAGAGCAGAAAATTTCTTCTGTTGCTCATCAAGCACGAGCATTCTGGGACCACTCAACAAGTCTGCACCCCTAACCCTTTACCCCTCATTCCTGAAAATCCTCAACCGCGCATAAAACCCCTAGACAGTGAGCCAACCACGGACGGACTCTCTTGTCCCCTCCTGGCGTGAGCCGGGAGCTCTGTCCTCTCGCTTTACCTCTAAATAAAAACCTGTACCTTGCTCTCCTACCTTGAGTGGTTTGTGAAGCTCATTCTTTGGCTTCGTGAACAAGAACCCCGGCACCAACGGGGCCCGTGCCAGTTCCTGCTGCTGCCAGAATGAATGGCCTTACTGCCCTCTTGGGCCGGCTGCTGGGCTCTTGGGCTGGATGAGCCCAGGAGCGAAGCAATGACGCCAGGAGAAGAGGGGGAAATCCCGGTCAGCCCGCCACACCTCTGGCCACGGATCCATGTCCTGGCAAAGGCGGGATTCTGCCCCAGAGGGAGACCCGTACGGATATCCATCCACCAGTGCGCAGAGCAAGCGGGGCGGGGGTCCCTGCTCCCGGGAAAGGTGGACTCAGAACTCCTGGAGAGAGGTGGGGTGGGGAGGGCCCCGCAGATGAACATATTCCTCCGCACGTCTTCACGTGCGCGCCCTTGGTCCCGGGAAGCGGCCCCCAAAGAGGAGACAACCCCCGCCCCCCAGGCCCAAAGCCAGCACCCCAGGGCGGGCAACCCCACTTGCAGCGCTCCGACAGCTTCTGGGCCTCCCTGGCTGTTTTTTGATCTGCAAGGGGCGGAGGGAGAGGCCACGCACGCAAGAGCGGTTGGCATTTCTGGAGCAACAGTGCCACCAAGCGGAAGCTTTTTGAGCGCGGCCTGGTCCTTCCGCTGTCTTGTGGGTCGCGCGAGGAAGGCCTGCGACGGGAGGAAGCCCGGGCCTGGGGCACTCAGCACATCCCGCGGGGGACCCGGACGCCGGGGGCACACCTCCAGGCGCGGTGGGGAGGCGACGACAAGACACTCGGTGGGCGGTGGGCGGAGCCGGCGCAGGCCTCCCCGACCCAGGAGCCCAGGGCGGGCTGCCAGGCCTGCCCGGCTCCCCCAGGCTGTGGGGGCGTGGCCCCGGCAGCCACCCTGTTGGGGGGCAAGGAGCTGAGGCTCCTACGCCAGGGCATCTGGCCCGTGGGGTCCCTGGGGTCTCAGGGCCCCAGAGGCCCCCGCGGCCACCCACGCAACTGGCGGCCATCCTGTCAGGGGGCAGCATTTGGCAGACAGGCCGGAGCACGTCCTGAGAGTGTCTGCTGCTAGACCCAGACCAGGAAGCGTCAACGCCGGTGTGCTGCAGGCCAGACTTAGGGCTGTGTTCTGCTCTACTTTTGCTCCGGCCAGAGAGCCTGGGTCCCAGGCCCCAACCGCATCCCGGCCGGCCCTTGTCCCACACGGCAGAGGGTGTCCGACGCCGGATGCCAGGAGCGGACAGGGCCAGGCCCGGTTGAGGTGGACATCGTCCTCCAGGGTGAGGGG
This sequence comes from Manis javanica, assembly GCF_040802235.1. Classification (NCBI taxonomy): domain Eukaryota; kingdom Metazoa; phylum Chordata; class Mammalia; order Pholidota; family Manidae; genus Manis; species Manis javanica. Next base: position 110,255,243 of record NC_133174.1, read on the forward strand.
ACCCAGGTCTCTGTTTCCTGCACTTCTTGTCGGGAGCGCTGCGGCCCCGGGACGCCCTATTTTTCCTGGGCCTCCCTCCCGGCGGAACTGGCGTACTTGGCCCGCGTCCTCCCGTCTGGGGAGACTCCTGGGATCCTTCCTGTACGGGGTCCGCGGTTCTGCGGGCGCGGCCGTCCACCCTGGCCACGGGGTGTGCGCACACTGCGACCACCTCGGGCTGGGGACCAAGCACACAGCCTAGGTCAGGGCCTGCCCCGAAAGGTTCCGCCCACGTGAGAAACGCTTGGCAAAGCTGGGGGCTGACTCGCACGCGCACGCACGTATGAAACGAAGGGGCGGGGAGGAGGGGGTTTCAGCGCTCTTCCAGGAGGGCCGACAGCAAGGGGGTGGGGGGCAGGGTGGTGCTGCTACCTGGAGACTTGCTCAGAGGCTTGTGCAACGGTTTCTTTGGCAGACATGCCTATCCTATCCGCTCCCCCCCCCACCCAGCCGCTGACACCCCCCCCACCCCCGACGCTCCCCCCGGCAGGTCGGAGGGTAGCGAGGTACCGGGGATGAGGCCACCCGGAGGCTCTTCCAGAAACGGGCTAACGGGACGGCTGCAAGGTCTAGAAGGAACGGCTGTGTGCCCAGGAGTCAGGCGCCCCGGCCCGGGCCTTGGCAGAACGTGCTTGACCGGTGGCGGACGTTGTGGGGGGCGGGCGGGGGGGGGCTTGGGGGGCGGGCGGCGGGAGAGAACACACGTTCTCTCGACCCAGTGAATGGGAGCCAGGGTCGGGTCCTGGTCCTCCTCCTCCTCCTCCTCCTCCTCCTCCTCCTCCTCCTCGTCGCCGTGGTGAGGCTCGGGGCCTCTGGGGGCAAGGTGGCCAAGGGAGCCAAAGTCTGCAGGCTCACGTCCTGGGCTTCCGCGCTGCTCTGCTCGGCGTCTCTGCTCTCGGGGAGGTGGGTCCGGGAGCCCGGTGTCCTCTGTCCAGACAGGCACCTGTGCCAGAGCCCTGGCGACCCCGGGAGATGGCGCCGCGGCTGCCGACGAGATGCTTCAGCTCGGCCGAGACGGGCTCCTCCAGGACAAGTGCCCACGGCCCCTGGCCGGGGCTCCACCGGAGCCTCCGGCCTCCTCTAGTCCCGCCCGGACATGGGACATGGCGGCCACCAGGTCCCGGGGCCTATCTCTACACCTTCCCCGCGGCCTGACCCCGCTTCCCGCCCCCAAACAACGCCTGGCGGAGCTCTTGACCTCCCAAGGATACTGTCCCTTGCTCCACACTTCCTTCACTCCCCCGTCGCCCCTCGCCAGGGAGGGAGGGTGCAGGGCTCGCGGGATTGGCAAAAAACCTTTTCCTCTTGATGGCAGTATTGCACCAGAAATGGCCAACCTGCGCTTCCTCCGCCTCCCCCAAGGCCCTCGCCCCGCCGCCCTTTGCTGAGGAAAAAAACGCCAGCCTGCCTTCCACCCAGGCTGAGCTCTGAGCCGGCTCGCCAGCGCCAGGCCAGCGTGGCCAGCTGGGGGTGGCGGTGGGGGCCGCCTCAAAATCTGGCGCTCCCTCCCGCAGGGCTTGAGTCTCTGCCGGGTCCTCTCAGCCTGCCTCTGCGACCACAAAACGAACAAACAGCGAAAACGCAAGCACTGGCTTCCTGACTCCCCCTCGGAGAGGACCACCCTAGCGCGGGGCCTCGCCTCCTGTATCCTCCTCACTCCTCACGCCAGGGTTGCCCGGGACCTCGGGAAAAGGCTGCCTCTTGTGGGCACACTGTCCGGGCCCCGCGGGGCGTACGTTCTCTCCGGGGCACTCTCACGAGTCACCCAGGGGCCCGGCTGGCCGTGAGGCCCCAAGCAGCTGGACACAAAGGTCTGCGCAGGCTCTCCAGGCACCGGCAGGGAGACGGGGGACGGGGAGACCGGGGAGGTGGGGAAGGGGGGTGGGGGGCGTCAAGAGGGAGGTGGACCTCCTCGGGGCGGGCCCGCCAGCACCTGGCTCTTCCGCCCCAGAGATTCCCCACCCCCAGCCCCGACCACGAGGTGGCCACGCGCCCGACCCAGGGTCCCTCTCCCCGCAGCTCCCACGGCAGGGCCAGGCTATGGGGAACGCCCAGGTGCCGGTAGGCTCCCCGAGCCCTCGTGTGCCTCAACACCTCTGAGGGTCTGGCAGCCACGGGAGATGCCTCCTGCTTTCCTTCCCGCGAACCCGGGAAGGCGGCATCGTCGGCACATGCCTCTGACGTGAAGCGGCCTCTCGGCGCGCCCCGGGTCTCCTCCGACTTGGGTGGGCAGGCGGGGCCCGTCTCCGCACGCGCGCGGGCTGAGGGCACGCACTCCTGACGCCGGGCAGGTGCGGACGCGAGGGCACTTGGTCCCCCGCCACATCCATCTCTTCCCCTAACTCTCCGAATGCCGCGCTTCCCGGGCGCTGGCAAAACTCTCAGGCACAGAGCAAAACCCTCGAGTGCCCCCTCACCCAGAGAGGAGGCCTTCCGGAGCCACGCTCCACGAGAGACCCGTGCGCGGGCCGCGGGGCAGAGCTGGACGCGCTCCCACACGGGCGCCCGCTGCCCGGGACCACCTACTTTTTCGGCCACTCGCAATAGGGCAGGAGCTGCGTGAGGAAACCACACCCGCGGGTGCCATCCCCGAGGCAGGGAGCAGGGAGCAGGGAGCAGGGACCGACCGTGTCCTGTCCCTGCCCCTCGGCTGCTGTTACACAAAAGCCGTGCCGGGGAGGGAGAGCGGGTCACGGCCCAAGGCTCCTTGTGGCGACGGCGCCCCGCGACACCCCGCCCTGTGGACTTTACCGGGAAGGGCTCCTGGGACTGCCGAACAAGTTCCTCCTGAGGACACGGAGTTGCCGCAGAAACGCCACCCTGCCCTTGCTGCCGGGACCCTGCCCCCTGCCCTCTGCTAATGAAGAAAGGCCGACCAGACCAGCGGTCCGGCCTCGCTGAAGCACGGTGCCAGGCCGCCCGGAGAAGCCTCTGATTATTTTGAGCCAGGGCAGGAAGCGTCCCTCCCCGTGGCAGGACTTGCTTCCAGAAGCGACACGGAGGGGATAGAAGGAAGAAAGAATGACTGGAAGGGAGGAAGGAAAACACCCCTGGTTTCCCGCCACACGGAAGAAGGGAAGTATGCCTGTTTTCAAGTCGCCCTGGTTTGTCAGGGGACAGACTTGGGGAGCACGGGCAGGTCTGTACTATACTGCAGGATGCCCCCGCATAACGCCACCGGGCCTCCCTACTCCCCCCAAGCCCGCTCCACCCCCCCCACCCCCCACACACGAGTGGCCCCTCTTAGTAGTCCCCGGAACAGCAAGAGCACGTGCCCAAGTCCTCGCTGGCCTAGCGGAGGGCCGGGGTACAAGCGAGCTGGGCCCAAGAGCGAGCAGGAGAAGACTGGGAAGAAGAGGTGTGGAGGGCTCCGCTCACAGCTGGGGGCGGGGACGGCCGGAATGCCCCGCTACAGGCCTGGCTCTTCTCAAAGGGTCTCCAACAACCTCTCCCCGAGTGGGGCTGGCACTGCCCCTTCCTGTGGGTCAGGTGGGGAGCCGAATAGCCCTGTCACTGGCACTTGGCTTCACAGGCGCTGGGGGGCCGGCCCAAACCAGGCCCAGGCCCAATCCCTTTCTTTCTGCTCTCCCTTTTCAAAACTGCAGGACACCGACCTCAAATTCCACGTACCAAGCAAGCGCCTCGAGCAACGTACCGCAGATGATCTCGATGCCCGCCTGCGCGCCTTCTTTTTCCGGTTCCACAAACAGGACCCTGGCTGGAGAGCCTTTTCTACCTGTCGCTCACAAGTCCGGAATGGTGCCCCGAACCCACCTGAGGAGTCCCTCCTTCTTCAGGCTTGCTCTGCCTCCTCCCCCCCCCGCCCCACACCACCAAGAAAATACATTCTATTGGAAAAGGTGGAGGAGGAGGACTAGGAGGGGTGGGAGGAGAGAACAAAGAGCACTCACTCACCCAGAACACCAGCGCCTAGAGACGAGCGCCATCTCCGTCCTCCTTTCTCTTCCTTTCCTCCTGCGCTGCCTCCTCTGCAACGAGAGAGCCAAACGTCCTTCACTCGGCATGGAACCGCCCAGGTGCCCCAGTGCCCCGGCGCGGTGGCGGCAGGCCGCTGGCGGCCGATGGCTGGCGGAGGATGCCCCGCCCAGGCAACCTCGGGGGTGGGGGGGTGGGGGGTGGGGGTGCTTTCGGTTACTATTCACAGCAGCTCTTGGGGGCAGCCAGACCCAAACCTCCTGAACAAAAAGCACAGCGTGAAAACCAACTCCACTCATCTGTGCAGAAACTGCGCGGATGCCATTCCGGGGCCTGAGAAGGCAAGCAGCTCGCTCCTACAGAACCGTGTCGGGTGAAACCTTAGGATCCCTTCTCCCACAGTCTCTTTCCCGTGGGGACCACAGCCACCAGCCCATCGACTCGGCGCGTAGACGCGCAGAGCTTTCCTCCTCGGCCCTGGACCTCTGTGACTACGGCGGGACACCGAGGGACTTACCGCGGGCAAGCCCGCGTCCTCCCACACAAATGGCATGAGTGGCATAACGGGTACCCTCAACTGACCAGGAGCTCCTTTCTTGACTCTGGGGAAGACGGGCACCAGCTATCTCCTCTCTGGCCGCACACAGACCCACCGCGTGGACTCTCCAGGGACACATGAGGGCATTTGCTCCAGGGTGTGGCCGAGTTGAGTCAGGACGTCGTACCCACGTGCCGGGAAACGTTTCCCGGTCACGCACACACTAGCGCCTTGCTAAGAACCACACCGTACGCCGGTCGGGGAGAGAAGAGGAGGGGAGGAAGAAAGGAGAGAGAGACCCAGCGTCCAAAGAGAAGGGACACGTGCAGTAACCTATGCTCCCGCTGCCGCCAGGGAGCGACGAGGGCACCCGAGCCCGGGCAGCCGGCAGAAAAGAAAACGGAGAGGATCGAGCAGGGCAGGACGTTTCCTCTGCGCGGATGTGCCAAGGCCGGGGGACTTAACTCGCTGTGACAGCAGCCAAATGCAACGGACTGCGTAGTAATTCCTGAGCCTTGTGGGCCCAGAGAGCAGGCCAAATGAAGACGGCCCTCTGCCTCTCCGGCGTTTCACTTGCATTCGGCCACGGGGGCAGATGCCAAGGAAACGCTGCACGTGGCTCCCGTGAAGGGTGGTGGTGGTGGTTGGGGGGGGGGGGTTCGGGGGAGAGCGCGGGGGTGGGGTGGGGGTCGGGGGAGGCCGAGAGACAACTCGGGAGCGGTCATCGTTGCAACCGTTTGGGCTTTTTGCTTTGGTTGGCAGACATTCCTGTCCGCGGTGGCACCCCTAGGGCGGTCACGGGGAAGGTGCGAGAGAAGCGGAAGTGTACGAACACGTACACACGCACGTCTGTGTCCGCGTGTTCACGTTTACGAAGTGAACGAACGAAACGAACGAACGAACGAGGGGTCTGAGAGTCGAGTACAGATACACTCTCCCAAAGGAGAGCTTCCCAGCGGGGGCTGCTGAGCCAATGGCCCTCACCGAGGCCACCTGGCTGTGAAGATGGAGCCACGCGGCTCTCCGCCTGTGCCGTGACCACCACCCGGCCCCGAACCACGCAGCGCCACCTGTCCACAACCAAACCGGGGCAGTCCGTGGCACAGACGCTGCCCGAGACCCCCGGCGGCGAGCCGGGGCGACTCACCTCCCTTCCTTGCCACCTGACGGTGAGACAGGGACCGTGGGTGTAGTCAGCGTGGGGTGAGGGCCTCCGGAGAAAGAGCAGGGCAAGATAATTACAGTCAGAAACAGCGCGGCAATGTGCAAAAGAAGTCCCTATTGAAACTCTGTGATAAGCATTACGCAAAGCCAGAGTCACACTAATTCTCTAGGGTAAAGATACCAGACTAGGAATATAGGCATCTTCAGTGAGATCAGTCAAAACTCAAAAGGCCAGCAGCAACTTGGCCTGGAATGTTTCGAGTGTTCTGCAGATAAAGAAAAGTGTCTCAGCATAACCCGTGACTTCACTCTAAAATGTACCTTAGCCTGCTAAAAGGCCCAGCTTGTTTTAACCGTACCTATGTGCTATATACATTCCCTTCTCTGATCCTAACCAAGTCATCTGCAACCTAGGGAAAAGACTAATTTAGTAAGCAAGCCCAAGTATAAACAGCCCAAGAAGTTAAGAAGGAAGATTCTTAGCTTACTTCAGCAAACAGGCAACAACCCAGCCCACCTTGGGGGGGGGGCAGGGTAGGCGGTCTTAATTGACATGATCCCAGAGGGAAACTGCTACCTCGAGAAAGAATCAGAGCAGAAAATTTCTTCTGTTGCTCATCAAGCACGAGCATTCTGGGACCACTCAACAAGTCTGCACCCCTAACCCTTTACCCCTCATTCCTGAAAATCCTCAACCGCGCATAAAACCCCTAGACAGTGAGCCAACCACGGACGGACTCTCTTGTCCCCTCCTGGCGTGAGCCGGGAGCTCTGTCCTCTCGCTTTACCTCTAAATAAAAACCTGTACCTTGCTCTCCTACCTTGAGTGGTTTGTGAAGCTCATTCTTTGGCTTCGTGAACAAGAACCCCGGCACCAACGGGGCCCGTGCCAGTTCCTGCTGCTGCCAGAATGAATGGCCTTACTGCCCTCTTGGGCCGGCTGCTGGGCTCTTGGGCTGGATGAGCCCAGGAGCGAAGCAATGACGCCAGGAGAAGAGGGGGAAATCCCGGTCAGCCCGCCACACCTCTGGCCACGGATCCATGTCCTGGCAAAGGCGGGATTCTGCCCCAGAGGGAGACCCGTACGGATATCCATCCACCAGTGCGCAGAGCAAGCGGGGCGGGGGTCCCTGCTCCCGGGAAAGGTGGACTCAGAACTCCTGGAGAGAGGTGGGGTGGGGAGGGCCCCGCAGATGAACATATTCCTCCGCACGTCTTCACGTGCGCGCCCTTGGTCCCGGGAAGCAGCCCCCAAAGAGGAGACAACCCCCGCCCCCCAGGCCCAAAGCCAGCACCCCAGGGCGGGCAACCCCACTTGCAGCGCTCGGACAGCTTCTGGGCCTCCCTGGCTGTTTTTTGATCTGCAAGGGGCGGAGGGAGAGGCCACGCACGCAAGAGCGGTTGGCATTTCTGGAGCAACAGTGCCACCAAGCGGAAGCTTTTTGAGCGCGGCCTGGTCCTTCCGCTGTCTTGTGGGTCGCGCGAGGAAGGCCTGCGACGGGAGGAAGCCCGGGCCTGGGGCACTCAGCACATCCCGCGGGGGACCCGGACGCCGGGGGCACACCTCCAGGCGCGGTGGGAGGAGCGACGACAAGACACTCGGTGGGCGGTGGGCGGAGCCGGCGCAGGCCTCCCCCGACCCAGGAGCCCAGGGCGGGCTGCCAGGCCTGCCCGGCTCCCCCAGGCTGTGGGGGCGTGGCCCCGGCAGCCACCCTGTTGGGGGGCAAGGAGCTGAGGCTCCTACGCCAGGGCATCTGGCCCGTGGGGTCCCTGGGGTCTCAGGGCCCCAGAGGCCCCCCGCGGCCACCCAGGCAACTGGCGGCCATCCTGTCAGGGGGCAGCATTTGGCAGACAGGCCGGAGCACGTCCTGAGAGTGTCTGCTGCTAGACCCAGACCAGGAAGCGTCAACGCCGGTGTGCTGCAGGCCAGACTTAGGGCTGTGTTCTGCTCTACTTTTGCTCCGGCCAGAGAGCCTGGGTCCCAGGCCCCAACCGCATCCCGGCCGGCCCTTGTCCCACACGGCAGAGGGTGTCCGACGCCGGATGCCAGGAGCGGACAGGGCCAGGCCCGGTTGAGGTGGACATCGTCCTCCAGGGTGAGGGGACCCAGGTCTCTGTTTCCTGCACTTCTTGTCGGGAGCGCTGCGGCCCCGGGACGCCCTATTTTTCCTGGGCCTCCCTCCCGGCGGAACTGGCGTACTTGGCCCGCGTCCTCCCGTCTGGGGAGACTCCTGGGATCCTTCCTGCACGGGGTCCGCGGTTCTGCAGGCGCGGCCGTCCACCCTGGCCACGGGGTGTGCGCACACTGCGACCACCTCGGGCTGGGGACCAAGCACACAGCCTAGGTCAGGGCCTGCCCCGAAAGGTTCCGCCCACGTGAGAAACGCTTGGCAAAGCTGGGGGCTGACTCGCACGCGCACGCACGTATGAAACGAAGGGGCGGGGAGGAGGGGGTTTCAGCGCTCTTCCAGGAGGGCCGACAGCAAGGGGGTGGGGGGCAGGGTGGTGCTGCTACCTGGAGACTTGCTCAGAGGCTTGTGCAACGGTTTCTTTGGCAGACATGCCTATCCTATCCGCTCCCCCCCCCACCCAGCCGCTGACACCCCCCCCCCCCCCCCCGCCCCCCCCCGCACGTCGGAGGGTTAGCGAGGGTACCGGGGATGAGGCCACCCGGAGGCTCTTCCAGAAACGGGCTAACGGGACGGCTGCAAGGTCTAGAAGGAACGGCTGTGTGCCCAGGAGTCAGGCGCCCCGGCCCGGGCCTTGGCAGAACGTGCTTGACCGGTGGCGGACGTTGTGGGGGGCGGGGGGGGGGGGGCTTGGGGGGCGGGCGGCGGGAGAGAACACACGTTCTCTCGACCCAGTGAATGGGAGCCAGGGTCGGGTCCTGGTCCTCCTCCTCCTCCTCCTCCTCCTCCTCCTCCTCCTCCTCCTCCTCCTCCTCCTCGTCGCCGTGGTGAGGCTCGGGGCCTCTGGGGGCAAGGTGGCCAAGGGAGCCAAAGTCTGCAGGCTCACGTCCTGGGCTTCCGCGCTGCTCTGCTCGGCGTCTCTGCTCTCGGGGAGGTGGGTCCGGGAGCCCGGTGTCCTCTGTCCAGACAGGCACCTGTGCCAGAGCCCTGGCGACCCCGGGAGATGGCGCCGCGGCTGCCGACGAGATGCTTCAGCTCGGCCGAGACGGGCTCCTCCAGGACAAGTGCCCACGGCCCCTGGCCGGGGCTCCACCGGAGCCTCCGGCCTCCTCTAGTCCCGCCCGGACATGGGACATGGCGGCCACCAGGTCCCGGGGCCTATCTCTACACCTTCCCCGCGGCCTGACCCCGCTTCCCGCCCCCAAACAACGCCTGGCGGAGCTCTTGACCTCCCAAAGATACTGTCCCTTGCTCCACACTTCCTTCACTCCCCCGTCGCCCCTCGCCAGGGAGGGAGGGTGCAGGGCTCGCGGGATTGGCAAAAAACCTTTTCCTCTTGATGGCAGTATTGCACCAGAAATGGCCAACCTGCGCTTCCTCCGCCTCCCCCAAGGCCCTCACCCCGCCGCCCTTTGCTGAGGAAAAAAAACGCCAGCCTGCCTTCCACCCAGGCTGAGCTCTGAGCCGGCTCGCCAGCGCCAGGCCAGCGTGGCCAGCTGGGGGTGGCGGTGGGGGCCGCCTCAAAATCTGGCGCTCCCTCCCGCAGGGCTTGAGTCTCTGCCGGGTCCTCTCAGCCTGCCTCTGCGACCACAAAACGAACAAACAGCGAAAACGCAAGCACTGGCTTCCTGACTCCCCCTCGGAGAGGACCACCCTAGCGCGGGGCCTCGCCTCCTGTATCCTCCTCACTCCTCACGCCAGGGTTGCCCGGGACCTCGGGATAAAAGGCTGCCTCTTGTGGGCACACTGTCCGGGCCCCGCGGGGCGTACGTTCTCTCCGGGGCACTCTCACGAGTCACCCAGGGGCCCGGCTGGCCGTGAGGCCCCAAGCAGCTGGACACAAAGGTCTGCGCAGGCTCTCCAGGCACCGGCAGGGAGACGGGGGACGGGGAGACCGGGGAGGTGGGGAAGGGGGGTGGGGGGCGTCAAGAGGGAGGTGGACCTCCTCGGGGCGGGCCCGCCAGCACCTGGCTCTTCCGCCCCAGAGATTCCCCACCCCCAGCCCCGACCACGAGGTGGCCACGCGCCCGACCCAGGGTCCCTCTCCCCGCAGCTCCCACGGCAGGGCCAGGCTATGGGGAACGCCCAGGTGCCGGTAGGCTCCCCGAGCCCTCGTGTGCCTCAACACCTCTGAGGGTCTGGCAGCCACGGGAGATGCCTCCTGCTTTCCTTCCCGCGAACCCGGGAAGGCGGCATCGTCGGCACATGCCTCTGACGTGAAGCGGCCTCTCGGCGCGCCCCGGGTCTCCTCCGACTTGGGTGGGCAGGCGGGGCCCGTCTCCGCACGCGCGCGGGCTGAGGGCACGCACTCCTGACGCCGGGCAGGTGCGGACGCGAGGGCACTTGGTCCCCCGCCACATCCATCTCTTCCCCTAACTCTCCGAATGCCGCGCTTCCCGGGCGCTGGCAAAACTCTCAGGCACAGAGCAAAACCCTCGAGTGCCCCCTCACCCAGAGAGGAGGCCTTCCGGAGCCACGCTCCACGAGAGACCCGTGCGCGGGCCGCGGGGCAGAGCTGGACGCGCTCCCACACGGGCGCCCGCTGCCCGGGACCACCTACTTTTTCGGCCCACTCGCCAATAGGGCAGGAGCTGCGTGAGGAAACCACACCCGCGGGTGCCATCCCCGAGGCAGGGAGCAGGGAGCAGGGAGCAGGGACCGACCGTGTCCTGTCCCTGCCCCTCGGCTGCTGTTACACAAAAGCCGTGCCGGGGAGGGAGAGCGGGTCACGGCCCAAGGCTCCTTGTGGCGACGGCGCCCCGCGACACCCCGCCCTGTGGACTTTACCGGGAAGGGCTCCTGGGACTGCCGAACAAGTTCCTCCTGAGGACACGGAGTTGCCGCAGAAACGCCACCCTGCCCTTGCTGCCGGGACCCTGCCCCCTGCCCTCTGCTAATGAAGAAAGGCCGACCAGACCAGCGGTCCGGCCTCGCTGAAGCACGGTGCCAGGCCGCCCGGAGAAGCCTCTGATTATTTTGAGCCAGGGCAGGAAGCGTCCCTCCCCGTGGCAGGACTTGCTTCCAGAAGCGACACGGAGGGGATAGAAGGAAGAAAGAATGACTGGAAGGGAGGAAGGAAAACACCCCTGGTTTCCCGCCACACGGAAGAAGGGAAGTATGCCTGTTTTCAAGTCGCCCTGGTTTGTCAGGGGACAGACTTGGGGAGCACGGGCAGGTCTGTACTATACTGCAGGATGCCCCCGCATAACGCCACCGGGCCTCCCTACTCCCCCCAAGCCCGCTCCCCCCCCCCCCCCCCCCCCACACGAGTGGCCCCTCTTAGTAGTCCCCGGAACAGCAAGAGCACGTGCCCAAGTCCTCGCTGGCCTAGCGGAGGGCCGGGGTACAAGCGAGCTGGGCCCAAGAGCGAGCAGGAGAAGACTGGGAAGAAGAGGTGTGGAGGGCTCCGCTCACAGCTGGGGGCGGGGACGGCCGGAATGCCCCGCTACAGGCCTGGCTCTTCTCAAAGGGTCTCCAACAACCTCTCCCCGAGTGGGGCTGGCACTGCCCCTTCCTGTGGGTCAGGTGGGGAGCCGAATAGCCCTGTCACTGGCACTTGGCTTCACAGGCGCTGGGGGCCGGCCCAAACCAGGCCCAGGCCCAATCCCTTTCTTTCTGCTCTCCCTTTTCAAAACTGCAGGACACCGACCTCAAATTCCACGTACCAAGCAAGCGCCTCGAGCAACGTACGCAGATGATCTCGATGCCCGCCTGCGCGCCTTCTTTTTCCGGTTCCACAAACAGGACCCTGGCTGGAGAGCCTTTTCTACCTGTCGCTCACAAGTCCGGAATGGTGCCCCGAACCCACCTGAGGAGTCCCTCCTTCTTCCGGCTTGCTCTGCCTCCTCCCCACCACCTCCAACCCCACCGAGAAAATACATTCTAGTGGAAAAGGTGGAGGAGGAGAACGAGGAGGGGTGGGAGGAGAGAACAAAGAGCACTCACTCACCCAGAACACCAGCGCCTAGAGACGAGCGCCATCTCCGTCCTCCTTTCTCTTCCTTTCCTCCTGCGCTGCCTCCTCTGCAACGAGAGAGCCAAACGTCCTTCACTGGGCATGGAACCGCCCAGGTGCCCCAGTGCCCCGGCGCGGTGGCGGCAGGCGGCTGGCGGTGGATGCCCCGCCCAGGCAACCTCGGGGGTGGGGGGGTGGGGGGTGGGGTGCTTTCGGTTACTATTCACAGCAGCTCTTGGGGGCAGCCAGACCCCAAACCTCCTGAACAAAAAGCACAGCGTGAAAACCAACTCCACTCATCTGTGCAGAAACTGCGCGGATGCCATTCCGGGGCCTGAGAAGGCAAGCAGCTCGCTCCTACAGAACCGTGTCGGGTGAAACCTTAGGATCCCTTCTCCCACAGTCTCTTTCCCGTGGGGACCACAGCCACCAGCCCATCGACTCGGCGCGTAGACGCGCAGAGCTTTCCTCCTCGGCCCTGGACCTCTGTGACTACGGCGGGACACCGAGGGACTTACCGCGGGCAAGCCCGCGTCCTCCCACACAAATGGCATGAGTGGCATAACGGGTACCCTCAACTGACCAGGAGCTCCTTTCTTGACTCTGGGGAAGACGGGCACCAGCTATCTCCTCTCTGGCCGCACACAGACCCACCGTGTGGACTCTCCAGGGACACATGAGGGCATTTGCTCCAGGGTGTGGCCGAGTTGAGTCAGGACGTCGTACCCACGTGCCGGGAAACGTTTCCCGGTCACGCACACTAGCGCCTTGCTAAGAACCACACCGTACGCCGGTCGGGGAGAGAAGAGGAGGGGAGGAAGAAAGGAGAGAGAGACCCAGCGTCCAAAGAGAAGGGACACGTGCAGTAACCTATGCTCCCGCTGCCGCCAGGGAGCGACGAGGGCACCCGAGCCCGGGCAGCCGGCAGAAAAGAAAACGGAGAGGATCGAGCAGGGCAGGACGTTTCCTCTGCGCGGATGTGCCAAGGCCGGGGGACTTAACTCGCTGTGACAGCAGCCAAATGCAACGGACTGCGTAGTAATTCCTGAGCCTTGTGGGCCCAGAGAGCAGGCCAAATGAAGACGGCCCTCTGCCTCTCCGGCGTTTCACTTGCATTCGGCCACGGGGGCAGATGCCAAGGAAACGCTGCACGTGGCTCCCGTGAAGGGTGGTGGTGGTGGTTGGGGGGGGGGGGGTTCGGGGGGGGGGGGGGGGGGGGGCCGGGGGAGGCCGAGAGACAACTCGGGAGCGGTCATCGTGCAACCGTTTGGGCTTTTGCTTTGGTTGGCAGACATTCCTGTCCGCGGTGGCACCCCTAGGGCGGTCACGGGGAAGGTGCGAGAGAAGCGGAAGTGTACGAACACGTACACACGCACGTCTGTGTCCGCGTGTTCACGTTTACGAGTGAACGAACGAACGAACGAACGAACGAGGGGTCTGAGAGTCGAGTACAGATATACTCTCCCAAAGGAGAGCTTCCCAGCGGGGGCTGCTGAGCCAATGGCCCTCACCGAGGCCACCTGGCTGTGAAGATGGAGCCACGCGGCTCTCCGCCTGTGCCGTGACCACCACCCGGCCCCGAACCACGCAGCGCCACCTGTCCACAACCAAACCGGGGCAGTCCGTGGCACAGACGCTGCCCGAGACCCCCGGCGGCGAGCCGGGGCGACTCACCTCCCTTCCTTGCCACCTGACGGTGAGACAGGGACCGTGGGTGTAGTCAGCGTGGGGTGAGGGCCTCCGGAGAAAGAGCAGGGCAAGATAATTACAGTCAGAACAGCGCGGCAATGTGCAAAGAAGTCCCTATTGAAACTCTGTGATAAGCATTACGCAAAGCCAGAGTCACACTAATTCTCTAGGGTAAAGATACCAGACTAGGAATATAGGCATCTTCAGTGAGATCAGTCAAAACTCAAAAGGCCAGCAGCAACTTGGCCTGGAATGTTTCGAGTGTTCTGCAGATAAAGAAAAGTGTCTCAGCATAACCCGTGACTTCACTCTAAAATGTACCTTAGCCTGCTAAAAGGCCCAGCTTGTTTTAACCGTACCTATGTGCTATATACATTCCCTTCTCTGATCCTAACCAAGTCATCTGCAACCTAGGGAAAAGACTAATTTAGTAAGCAAGCCCAAGTATAAACAGCCCAAGAAGTTAAGAAGGAAGATTCTTAGCTTACTTCAGCAAACAGGCAACAACCCAGCCCACCTTGGGGGGGGGGGGGGCAGGGTAGGCGGTCTTAATTGACATGATCCCAGAGGGAAACTGCTACCTCGAGAAAGAATCAGAGCAGAAAATTTCTTCTGTTGCTCATCAAGCACGAGCATTCTGGGACCACTCAACAAGTCTGCACCCCTAACCCTTTACCCCTCATTCCTGAAAATCCTCAACCGCGCATAAAACCCCTAGACAGTGAGCCAACCACGGACGGACTCTCTTGTCCCCTCCTGGCGTGAGCCGGGAGCTCTGTCCTCTCGCTTTACCTCTAAATAAAAACCTGTACCTTGCTCTCCTACCTTGAGTGGTTTGTGAAGCTCATTCTTTGGCTTCGTGAACAAGAACCCCGGCACCAACGGGGCCCGTGCCAGTTCCTGCTGCTGCCAGAATGAATGGCCTTACTGCCCTCTTGGGCCGGCTGCTGGGCTCTTGGGCTGGATGAGCCCAGGAGCGAAGCAATGACGCCAGGAGAAGAGGGGGAAATCCCGGTCAGCCCACCACACCTCTGGCCACGGATCCATGTCCTGGCAAAGGCGGGATTCTGCCCCAGAGGGAGACCCGTACGGATATCCATCCACCAGTGCGCAGAGCAAGCGGGGCGGGGGTCCCTGCTCCCGGGAAAGGTGGACTCAGAACTCCTGGAGAGAGGTGGGGTGGGGAGGGCCCCGCAGATGAACATATTCCTCCGCACGTCTTCACGTGCGCGCCCTTGGTCCCGGGAAGCGGCCCCCAAAGAGGAGACAACCCCCGCCCCCCAGGCCCAAAGCCAGCACCCCAGGGCGGGCAACCCCACTTGCAGCGCTCCGACAGCTTCTGGGCCTCCCTGGCTGTTTTTTGATCTGCAAGGGGCGGAGGGAGAGGCCACGCACGCAAGAGCGGTTGGCATTTCTGGAGCAACAGTGCCACCAAGCGGAAGCTTTTTGAGCGCGGCCTGGTCCTTCCGCTGTCTTGTGGGTCGCGCGAGGAAGGCCTGCGACGGGAGGAAGCCCGGGCCTGGGGCACTCAGCACATCCCGCGGGGGACCCGGACGCCGGGGGCACACCTCCAGGCGCGGTGGGGAGGCGACGACAAGACACTCGGTGGGCGGTGGGCGGAGCCGGCGCAGGCCTCCCCGACCCAGGAGCCCAGGGCGGGCTGCCAGGCCTGCCCGGCTCCCCCAGGCTGTGGGGGCGTGGCCCCGGCAGCCACCCTGTTGGGGGGCAAGGAGCTGAGGCTCCTACGCCAGGGCATCTGGCCCGTGGGGTCCCTGGGGTCTCAGGGCCCCAGAGGCCCCCGCGGCCACCCAGGCAACTGGCGGCCATCCTGTCAGGGGGCAGCATTTGGCAGACAGGCCGGAGCACGTCCTGAGAGTGTCTGCTGCTAGACCCAGACCAGGAAGCGTCAACGCCGGTGTGCTGCAGGCCAGACTTAGGGCTGTGTTCTGCTCTACTTTTGCTCCGGCCAGAGAGCCTGGGTCCCAGGCCCCAACCGCATCCCGGCCGGCCCTTGTCCCACACGGCAGAGGGTGTCCGACGCCGGATGCCAGGAGCGGACAGGGCCAGGCCCGGTTGAGGTGGACATCGTCCTCCAGGGTGAGGGGACCCAGGTCTCTGTTTCCTGCACTTCTTGTCGGGAGCGCTGCGGCCCCGGGACGCCCTATTTTTCCTGGGCCTCCCTCCCGGCGGAACTGGCGTACTTGGCCCGCGTCCTCCCGTCTGGGGAGACTCCTGGGATCCTTCCTGTACGGGGTCCGCGGTTCTGCGGGCGCGGCCGTCCACCCTGGCCACGGGGTGTGCGCACACTGCGACCACCTCGGGCTGGGGACCAAGCACACAGCCTAGGTCAGGGCCTGCCCCGAAAGGTTCCGCCCACGTGAGAAACGCTTGGCAAAGCTGGGGGCTGACTCGCACGCGCACGCACGTATGAAACGAAGGGGCGGGGAGGAGGGGGTTTCAGCGCTCTTCCAGGAGGGCCGACAGCAAGGGGGTGGGGGGCAGGGTGGTGCTGCTACCTGGAGACTTGCTCAGAGGCTTGTGCAACGGTTTCTTTGGCAGACATGCCTATCCTATCCGCTCCCCCCCCCACCCAGCCGCTGACACCCCCCCCACCCCCGACGCTCCCCCCGGCAGGTCGGAGGGTAGCGAGGTACCGGGGATGAGGCCACCCGGAGGCTCTTCCAGAAACGGGCTAACGGGACGGCTGCAAGGTCTAGAAGGAACGGCTGTGTGCCCAGGAGTCAGGCGCCCCGGCCCGGGCCTTGGCAGAACGTGCTTGACCGGTGGCGGACGTTGTGGGGGGCGGGCGGGGGGGGGCTTGGGGGGCGGGCGGCGGGAGAGAACACACGTTCTCTCGACCCAGTGAATGGGAGCCAGGGTCGGGTCCTGGTCCTCCTCCTCCTCCTCCTCCTCCTCCTCCTCGTCGCCGTGGTGAGGCTCGGGGCCTCTGGGGGCAAGGTGGCCAAGGGAGCCAAAGTCTGCAGGCTCACGTCCTGGGCTTCCGCGCTGCTCTGCTCGGCGTCTCTGCTCTCGGGGAGGTGGGTCCGGGAGCCCGGTGTCCTCTGTCCAGACAGGCACCTGTGCCAGAGCCCTGGCGACCCCGGGAGATGGCGCCGCGGCTGCCGACGAGATGCTTCAGCTCGGCCGAGACGGGCTCCTCCAGGACAAGTGCCCACGGCCCCTGGCCGGGGCTCCACCGGAGCCTCCGGCCTCCTCTAGTCCCGCCCGGACATGGGACATGGCGGCCACCAGGTCCCGGGGCCTATCTCTACACCTTCCCCGCGGCCTGACCCCGCTTCCCGCCCCCAAACAACGCCTGGCGGAGCTCTTGACCTCCCAAGGATACTGTCCCTTGCTCCACACTTCCTTCACTCCCCTGTCGCCCCTCGCCAGGGAGGGAGGGTGCAGGGCTCGCGGGATTGGCAAAAAACCTTTTCCTCTTGATGGCAGTATTGCACCAGAAATGGCCAACCTGCGCTTCCTCCGCCTCCCCCAAGGCCCTCACCCCGCCGCCCTTTGCTGAGGAAAAAAACGCCAGCCTGCCTTCCACCCAGGCTGAGCTCTGAGCCGGCTCGCCAGCGCCAGGCCAGCGTGGCCAGCTGGGGGTGGCGGTGGGGGCCGCCTCAAAATCTGGCGCTCCCTCCCGCAGGGCTTGAGTCTCTGCCGGGTCCTCTCAGCCTGCCTCTGCGACCACAAAACGAACAAACAGCGAAAACGCAAGCACTGGCTTCTTGACTCCCCCTCGGAGAGGACCACCCTAGCGCGGGATCCCGCCTTATCCGTATCTTTATCCTTACTTCTCTTTCTTGCTGGAGTGTTCGGAAAAGCCTGCCTCTTGTTTTCTCACCATTGTGGCCAGTTTGGTATATCACGCTTTTATGTCTTAATTTTTGTCTTAGTTTTACCTCTTAATTCCAGTTTGCATTTTTTTTGCAAATTTTTTTTACCCTCCGTTTGTGACAGGAAAGAAATTCGTGCCTTTCAATTTATTTTACCATGGCATTGGAAATTGTGTAACTGTATCTTCGTGAGTTTGATTTTTTACCTCCTCTCAGTACCTTCTGTTCACAAGGCCTCTTGTGTCTTGATACAAAGTGTCTCTCAAACGTCACCGGTATGGGTGATCATGATGTACCTCTTCAGTGTAATATATTATTCTTTGTACCCCCTTTATGATACATGGCTTCTCATGGTTTTTTTAATACTATACTTGTAAAGTGCTCAGTAATAGAAGTAAATGGTAAGAAGGCCACCTGTCCTTGTAGGTGCCAATCTGCTCACTGTCTCAATGGTTACTATAGAGGCTTTAAGTAAAAATGTGATTTCTCTGTATTTTTTAGAATTCACGTGTTTCAGTTTGGAGCATTTCATATGAAAGCAGGAGTCCTCGGTCCTGTTTGTCATCATCTACCTCATGGTATAAGAACGATTTTAGCATAATGTCAAATACACCTTTTTGATGCCATTTTTATGACTATGGTAGCTGGAAGGGGGGAATAACTTTCATTATGTAGTGAAGGAACACCCTATTATCCAGGTAAAAGTGCCAGAGGACAGTATAATCGGAAAGGAATACATTCTTTTTGGTGTCTCCATGTCTGATTTCCCCAGCATCCCGCACATTTTTCTGTTTGGCAATATCCAGCCAAATTACGTTTTCTTCTGTTTTTTGTTCTCTTGGTCCACACCTTAATGTATTGCTCCAAACACAGGTCTGACTCACTGAAAGCTGTTAGAAAACTTTAGATCTACTGAGAAGCATCAATCAATATCCCAACGAGCCAACATCCCATGGCAGAGACCACTGAGGAAAGTCAAGTCACAATTTTGTTATCGTTTTCATTTTCAAAAGATTGTCCTATGTACAACAGGAGAAAATCATTCACACGGAAGGCGAATGTCTTTTTTTACCTCAGTCTGTGTGTACATCTATCTACACCCATCTTTCTGGTTTCACACTGTATGAGACTCATAGATCTTCAACCCCTTAGGAACCTTTCTGCTTTTCTCTCAGAAGAGGACACACTTCCCCCAAGGATTCAGACCCAAAAAACCACCATCTCATATTTTCTATGGCAGTCAGTGTAAATGATCTCTCACCACCGAGTAACAATACACTCCACTATTCACTAGCTAAAGGGTCATTTTGGTCCCTTCTTACTTTTTAATTCTGCAAAGCCTGGCTGAATGACTCTCTCTTGGACACACTCCTTTGCTCACTTGTGAATGTCATTCTCTTCGGTGGTTTTAGACAAGCAAGAGGTTGAATCAAAATTCTCATGTACATTCAATTTTCGGATCCATGTGGCCAAATGGTTTCCCAAGAGACATGCACCTAAATTCATCGTGCCTGCCTAGTACGTGAAGCCCCGTTCTAACAGACCTGGCTAGCCTTCTGCACTGAGGTTAATAAAAAAGGTATAACATAAGGAATGTGTACATATGTCTCCGTTCTGTATGTTACTTTGCCTGACTGTCTCCTCAGCTAAAGTAGGTTTACACTGAGATGGATTCCAACTGATGAGTCTAAAGCTTCATGAATGCCTGGACTCTAATCAGGCTTAGACAGCCTCCTTTCATGCCATGCTCTGAACCAGATTCTCCAATTTTCAAACTTTTAAATATATTTTAGTTTAGTTCTCATCAGCACATAAAAGCCTATGTACCACCAAAGCGCAAACAGGAGTGACAGAAGACCCTAAAGAAAATAAATAGCACTGCATATCCCCTAGGTTGAAGAGAGTAGCTGTGCATAGTTTTTTTACTAAGCCCTGAAAAGAAAGGGCAAAACAAGTGCATTAAATTTAGGATTTTGTTTTATTTTTATCCTCTTAAATAATTCTGGGTCGCAGCCTCCACAGTACTCTTCAGCCTATCTTGTCGAGTACAACTAAGGGTGTCTGTGCCCTTTTTACATTAGTCAATCGAGAGCTACGCCATCTCCTGGAGTCACTGGATCAAGGTCTGTTCTCTGTATTTCTTATCTGTACTATTCAAGCCAGTCCATGTTCCTTGGCTTTCAGTTAGATTACCAAGATCCTCTTGTTTGGAAAGACAGCTGGAACCTCAAGCAGGAGGTCTACTCTATCTTCATCATGTCACAGTGAAAAACCCTGGTTAAAAAGGCATACTGATGGACCACCAAGCTCATAGCATTGGGATAGAGACCATCTGAGACTGTGTGGTCAGGATGTTGGCTTGTGCTCAATAAATAAGGTCTCGGTCAGTATCTTTCCCATATTAACATCGGCTTCCAAAATCTTTGGAATCTCACTGAGTATGTAAAGAAGGGGAAATGCAAGGTTTTCAACACCTTACAACGAGATGTTTAAAAAAAAAAAGTGGTGACATTTGAATTCTGCTTGTAACACTGCGTATACGAGAAAAAAACAGTTCTGGAAATTTGATTTATAACTTCTTTTTACCTAACTTTTACCCATCCAGAACTCAAAAATCCAACACTCAGATGTATATGCTCTAAAATCTTCTCAGTTTTCCTAGGGTTGATAAGCACCAGTATGGACTATACTTACACTATTCATTGATACCTGGAAAGTTAATGAAATTCTTAACAATCAATGGCTCTATCAGTATTTTTTCAGTCCAGTTCCATGGACAAACTTCCTGTTACTAAGCAGAATGGAGGGATTTATAGCACTAACGATTAAAGATCATATGCACCTCAGAATAACCTAACAAAAGTATGAAAAACCTACATGAGGAAAACTTTCAAGTGTCCTGAAAAACAGAAAAGCCTACTTCAACAAGAGTAAAGATATACTATATTCTTGAATAAAAAGACTCAACGTCTTGAATATGTTAATTCATCATCAATTAATCAATCTATTCTAATCACGAGAAAAATTCAAAGGCTTTATTTTTAAAGGTTTGCTGTTGTTTTCCATTGTTCAAGAGTCAAAAAAAAAAAATTAACGGGCAGGATATCTAGGAGTTTTGACAATGAATAGCCATGTAGGAGAATCACTAGCTCTACTATATATTTGGTAGAACACAAAGCCCAAGAACAGACCCAAAGACATACAAGAATTTAGTACGTGACAAGGTAGCCTCTCAAATTAGTGGGGATAAAGACTGATTTGGGACAAAGGGGTAACCATCTACAAGTTTCTTTAGTTCCACACCTCACCCAATAAGGCAGGATAAACTCTACACAGATCCAAGAATTAAATTTACAATGAACAGAATTATACAACTACTAAGAGAAAGCATGGGCTGATTCCTTTATAAACCTGGAGCAAGGAAAGCCTTTCTATCTTTGACTCAAAACCCATCAAAGAAATCACGGATAAATAGGAACAGATAAAATTCACCATATTAAAAACACCCTCATAATCAAACTCAGAAAAGCAATGATAAATAGGAAAAAGTATTTTCAACTCACACCGCTCGTCTTCCTAATACATAGAGAGCAAGCTCCAGAAATCACTTTAGAGTAACAACAACCCAATAAAAAAAGACATTAACAGTTCACACACAAATAACAAAAGGACCCTAAATATAAAGATTGCCCATCCACTCATAATCAGGAAAGTCTGAAAAAAAAATTACGGTGTTATACAATTTCTTTCATATCATGGGTTTCTAACCATGACCCATGCCTCTGAGGGGCCCGTATTACCTGGTATTTCTTGCTGCCTTGGATCTAGCTCATCTTCAGTGGTCCCAAGTCATCACTTGCTATTTTCATGCAAGGATTGGTTCTATACACGCAGAGCCAAACTCCACCTCACAGGCAGATGTTTTTACACAGGGTGTGGGGCCAATCTCTTTGATCCCTTAAAATGGAAATAATCATACTGTAAACAGGGTGCAGTCCCTTACATGAGAATCCCTGGCCCCTACATATCAACTGCTCTAATTATATCCAATCACCTTTGCAGAATTTGTTACATGAGCTTTTAAATTTTGGAAATATGACCAAACTTCTGCCTCAGTATCAGTAACAAAAAACACAAGCAGGCATGCACACACCTCTCTAAAACTGTTGTCTAGAAACATGCAGCATAAATGTGTTTTCTCTCCTTGTGAACTTTTGTGTATCTAACTGGTTCACTTAATATTTTTTTTTTTTTCGTATTACAGGTATCCCCCGCTTTCTGAAGCTTCATGGGAGATACTCTTCACTTTACCCCATTTCATCTTAGGAAAGGTTTCACAGGAATGTTCCTTTTTTCAGATAGTGGCAAAAACCTGCATTGCCCTATCTTTTATTATCTTTGGCAACCTGAAATCATTTCTTTAAAAATCTCCATTGTTTCTTTCATTAATAACCATCCTCCTTTCAGATGACCCTATTGCAAGAAACCGCAGAAAGATGAAAGCATAAGCCACCAGTATTCCCATTACTTGGGGAAAGCCCCTGAAAATGTGGAGGCTTGATTAAATGCATATGTAGGAACAGACCTTTAACTATTTGGGGTCAAAAAAAGTCATCTTTAAGCTCTGTGCTATTCTGTAGCCATCATTTTTCCCAAAAATCTTAATGCTTACAAATCATAATTGAAATTCCTGTTTTGTCTACAAGAAGTCTTAATCAAATCACAGAGAGGTGGTTTGGTTAAAATACAGTCTGAAAGAGCCTCCTCTAAATTCCACTTGTTAGTAGTAAACATCATCAACTGCAAGGTCGTTCTACATGCATTTAACAAAAATAAATGACCAAGAGGACTTGAATATCTGGATATACATGCGACAAACAAAAACGTGTATAAAGCAACCTTTCGTCTTTGGCTCATGTCATAGATATGATTATATAACCTACATTTTCTTTACAGATTTCTCTAGTGACTGAACACGATGCAAAAACGTTTGTCGTAAATAACCAAACGTGTGCAGAAAGAGAATGTGGCAGTTCGGGCTGCTACAGAATAGGCACCCTGTAATAAGTGAAATACAGTAGGTCTAAGGGCTAATAGCGAACCCTTAAAAATTTTAAATAAACAGTAATGTAAGAGGCTGGATTTCTTCAGATAAATATACGGCTTCAACTTAGCCCCCCTGCTAAATTTCAAATCAGGAGGGCCCAAACGACTTGTGAAAATTAACCTTAGTCTCACAGGTCCCATCACTGCATTTAAAATGACGCGTATGGTACCTCTTCATAGTCTCTTGCAACTCATTATGTGAATCTGCTGATTTCACTTTAACAATTTATAGAAAGGAGTAGTTCCTAGGCCAGTCATTTGCACTGGGTTTCTTGCAAGAAAGTGTATCAGAAATAGAGGAATTCACTTGAAATTGATCTGAAAACACCAGCAAGAACACCACCTATTCTTCCCTCTGTCCCTAGACGCAGCATTATTCCTTACAGAAAATGTTACTTCTCTCGGGACACATTCCGGGGAGCCTGGTCCCTGTCGGCAGCGCACTCGATCCAACAGACCCTCCTGCGGCCACGTAAATGAGGAGGAAAAGGAGGGGGAGAAGGAGTCCGCGGGCTCACCCTTTGCCCACAGGGAAACGCTCGCAGACCCTCCGACGTGGGAGGCCCCGAGGGGCTCTACCTGGGGGCTCGGCCTACACGCGCGCCAAGGCGACGAACTCAGGCAGCGGTACCATCCCGGCGCCCACGCTCAGTCAGCCTCGCCAAGACGCCACACTCGGGCCCACGCGACCCGCCTCGACCCCTCCCGGCCCTTCCCAACCCGCGGGAGCCGGAAACCCGGGAGGCTCCTCGGGGCGGGAAAGGCCGCCCAGGCCCAGCGCCCAACTCCCACCTCCCCCACCCAGCCTCGCGTCCCCAGAGTCAGGGAAAGTCGAGGAAAGGAAGGACCGCGGAGGGACCCACCTGGCTGAGGCCGCGCGCCGGCCAGAGATAGAACGACCCTCGAGCAGAGGCGGGCGGAACTCTACTGCGCCCCCCGCCCCCCCCCCTTGCCGTAAAGCGTCGCCCGCGAGGTTCCCGGGTAGCCCGCCCCCTCCTCCCAACGTCTGCGACTCTCTTGTTCCCCGGATAGGGTGGGGGCTGAAGAAACGGGGTGGGGGTAGGAAGGGAATGGCGTGAGCATCCGGGTTCCGCAGTGTCGGCCCCTCCCGAGGGAGGGGTGGGACGTCCTCAGAGGGCCCCAGGAGCAAGAAGGGGCGGGGAGAGGTGGGCTTGGGAAAGTCGGAGGGCAAGCCTGTCTTCCGCCATTTACTCAGGAGAGCCAATTTGTCCACCTTGTAGGGTCCTCCCCGGCAGGAGAGCAAACGATGAATAAGATTGAACAATATAACGGAAAATACACCGTTCAACAGTCGCCAAACTATTAAGAGGAAAAATAGTTTAAGTACACTTTCAAACGGTGTTATAGATTTGCATCATTCACGTGCCCGAGGTTATTAAAAATTTTAATTGCTGGATCCCCCGGTGAGAGGCGGGAGTTGAAAAGCAGGCACGCCCGTAGCCACATCACCTCCCGCTCTCTGCCAGGGACCTAGGGAGCCAGTGCCTCTTCCGTGGCCCTCCCGGGGCTCCTGCAGGTGGTGTCCACACCGCCTAGGTGGGCAGGGATGTGCTGGGTCCGAGAGAGTCACAGCGACTCGCAGGTTTCACCTGTCTGTCCGGTGACTTGATTTATTTCTTCCTTCCTGTTGAAAAAGGGAACACGTTCCTCCTGCAAAATCCCCATAATGGAGGCACGTGTAGTGTAGACGAAAATGAAGTTTAACAGCTGACGCTGCCACTCAGAGATGAGGGGTGTTAATTTGGGGCGTGTATCATCCCAGCAGGTTGTTCCCTTAGTGGGGAGAGAGATGCAAATAAAGATCTTCAAAAACAATTGTGTGAGGAGCTCCCTAGGCCCATGGGTAACCCCCAGTTTTTGATAACCAAACAATTGACTGTGAAGATATTTTTGTTGACTTTATTTCCATTGACACATGTAATCCTTGATGGATTTCTTTTTTTTTTTTTTTAAAGAAAAGCATCTTCCCGAATACAGAAGTGTTTCGAGTGAGAACGGCAGTCATCTCTGCCCAGACATGCATAGGCGCCCCCCACCCCCACGCCCACCTGCTGTCCAGCTACTTCCAGCCTTGGCTCAGGCTCTGACTCCCAGCCCCTCTTTCTCACCCAATCCCTGGCTGTTTGGGCAGAGGTGGCAGGGGATTTTCAGGGCAGGAGAGAGGAGGACAGTGAGGACTCTGAGGGGCTTTGTCCTAGCCCTGCTGTCTGGTCGCTGCTCTCTCCACGCAAATGGCCATTAAGCTCACCAAAAAGACTCTCTACATCATTAGTCATTAGGGAAATCAAAATTAAAATCACAGGAGATACCACTTCATATGTGCAGTACAGCTGTAATTTGAAAGTGGAAAACAACAAGTGTGATAAGGATGTGGCAAAAACGGAAGCCTCACACACTGCTGGTGAAAATATAAAATGGCAAAGACACTGTGGAAAACAGTTTTGCACTTCCACAAAAAGGTAAACATAGAGTGACCACATGATCAGCAATTCCACTCCTAGGCATATATTCCAGAGAATTGAAAACAGCTATTCAAACAAAAACTTGCACATAAATGTTTATGGCAGCATTGTTCATAAAACCAAAAGGGGGAAACAACCCAAATGCCCATCAACTGATGAATGTTTGGACAAAATCCATACCACCGCATTTTATTGAGTTATACATAGAATGAAATACTGATTCTTGCAAAAACATGGATGAACCTTAAAAGCATTATGATGCGTGGCTTGCCAGGATACTCATCCCTGATTGGAATGTAAACAGACAGGAATATCCGGGAGAGTTATGACAATGAACAACTATACTTGGTAGAACTAGCCTTATCATACGTGAATATATATATAGTAGAAGTAGATTGGCATCAGTAAGTTACGAGTGGAAGAACATTTCTGTATCCATGAATGTATGGCTAACATGTTGTTTATTTATTAGCCTCAGGGGTAGTATCTTAAGCAAGCAGAAAGCTGATCGGTATCTTTGACCACAAGCCTGAATCTGAGCAAGTTGGTGTGGTGACTAAATGGTCACAGTCGATTACATCACAATGGGTTTGCAGTATATAAAGTCCAGACCATCTTTAGGTTAAGGCTTATTTCTCCTAAGGGTGTGGAGTGAATAGAAGGGTTTCTTCTCCAGAGTTAGAAAAAGATATGTTTTTTCCTTTTTTTCACGCTAAGTCTTTACTTAGAGAAATTGTTTTTTATCCGTGGCAAAGGTATTCAGCACTGCTTTCTCTCCTTTTCATGTCACAGTTTTAAGAGAAAATAGAAGCTCATGATCTACATACAGTTCCTGCTCCCTGCAGTGGTGTGGACCCAGAGATCAAGCTTAGAAGAAGACCAGACCCTGATTTCACACTTCTGATAGGTATGTAATAGAACTCTTAGTTGTACTTTGTGTTTTACCCCTTTGATTTTCACAAGCATGACTTTTGGAAATGTTTTAATCCAGTTTATACTGGTGCCGTGGAGGTTTTGTAGAAACGGTGTGTGTATTAGGCTCTGATTAGTATTATAGCTGTTCTTAGTGCTCAAGATTGACCAAAAAACGCAGGGCTATTTTGTTTACCTGAGACCTTTTGAAGCCATCAGGGTAGCCTGATATTTTCATAAACCTTAGAGCTAAGGAAGAATTTGGGGTGGTCCTTCTCATCCCCCAGGATTGCTGACAGATCTTCTATCGTCCTGCCTTGGGATCTTTGAAGGATGATGTGAAACTTCCTTTGTGAAATGGAGTCTGCTATAGGGTCTTCTGTTTAAGCCGCTTTATGTATGACTAATTGAAATCTCTCTTGAGAAGGATGAAGCATGAACTCATCTGTCATTTCTTCTGCGGAAGAAACTACAGCTTATCAAATGCCAATTCTATATTACTCTTTTGGTCCACAGCGCAGGACAGCCTCAGAGTAATATTGAAAGATGAATAGCTTATTTATGATGTATTGTTCTTTTGTGATTTTAATAGTAATACACACATTAATAAATGATTTAGAAAGTTACACAAGTTTGATGAGGGAGTCATAAGTTACTATTTTCAATAGTTGTACTAGCTCATCACCTCTTACGGTCTGTAACATTGGCATGCTCCTGTTTGATGTGAGTGAGCAGGTCAGGGTTCAGCAGATACCAGCATCATGTGCTGTGTGCCAGGTCCTCAGGACTGTGTTCTATAAATCAGCAGTTGCGACCCGGAGAAGTCAGGGATCCAGTGGAGGGAGGGTAGTCAGCATCATAAACTCCTTATAATCTCATCAGCCTGTCATCTCTGAATTTGAACATATCATTTTATTTTTCAGGTTTCAATCTTCAACTAATATGTGGGTCAGATAAATGGGAGGTTCTTAAAAATTTATGGTCAGGGACCTTTTGATAAGCTGATGAATAGGGTGGAAATTAATTTTTAGAAATGCACATGTGCACATATATCCACAAATCAGCAGACACTTCAAGAACTTTAAGGAAACCTATAGGCCTCTCTCTGGGCTTAGGGAGCTCAGTGTTGCAATTTACACACTGTAATTCTAGTGTCTTCCATCACTCAAATGATAGCAGGCCCCTGCCTGACTCTCTGATAATTTTCCACTGAAGTTGGAATCAAAATAATTACCAAGCATGGCCAACAATGAACCAGATCTGGCCACTTTTTGCACTGATCACTTCAGCACTGTCCTCCTTGGTTTCTTTGCCTTGAAACAAGGTTTTAAAAAATTTATTGATTAAGTTTTATTAAAGAAGGGATAATTGACAAAATATAAAGTGCCCTATTTTAAGTACACAATTCTATAAATATTGACCTATGTTATGCCTGAGAAATGATCACCGCAATCAAAATAGCGAACACATCCATTACACCCCAAAGTTGTGGGTTCTCCTTGGTATATACATAAGTAGTGAAAAGTACATTGTGTTCCAAAGAGGTTCTTAGTTATTTATTTCATGTTAACTAGGGATAATTTATTACTAAGGTAATTACATATGTATTAAGAAAACATGTACCTGGGAATTTGAATGTACCTGAGAAATTTCTTCCCTTATGCATTTGGTATTTTCTGCCCCATATCAAATGTTACTTAAGTATAATCTTTCAATGGGAATCCTGAATTAATGAGTGTTATTGTGTATCCTCCTACCACTGCTTTTGGCTTAAAGGCCTTTTGATTCTTAATCACGTTAAACATAAAGTCTTTGGTACACTTCCACCCATAATAAATCAATAAAGAAATTTAAAAGAATTCTATAGTCATAAATTTGAAAATTATTTGGATTCCCCTAATGGTGATAATTGGATCAAATATATTTATGGATGTTATGGATGGTTGGCTCTGGGCCTTGACAAGTCTGATGTTGAATTCACTAAGTGTGCTGAGGAAAGAATATACGGTAACTTATGTTTTATGTATGGCATATGTTAATTTTTCTGTAATTGCAATTGACATAAAAATGACAGTCTACAAAATGGTATATTTTGTTACTTATATTTTACCACAATTAAAAAAAGATAGTTTGCGTGTAGATTTATAGGTTGACAGCTACCTTTTGCTTAAGAGGATGCGATAATTTCTGCTCACTTTTGTTTAATCTTAATAGAGTTTTTGTGGACTAGGCAATAGTTGAGAAAACCAAACCAAGATAGCAATGAAAATTTCAATAAAGTAAGGCTCATTAAATATTAGATATAATATTTTACTTAATAATTTACTCACACTACATATCCTTTCCTTTGTCTTTTGCAAGTCGTTTTAAATATTGTGTCAGTTACACAATATTTTATGTTTCTGGATGCAGAACATAACCACCAAATATTGATTTGTTTTTCCTTATAAAATAAGCTTACTATAACCCACAGTTCCTTCCTCATCACCTTTAATACATAAAGAAGTAAAACAGTAGCCTTTTTATATTAAAGTGATAAATGAAATGAAAGGAAATTAGGTTGCAGAAAGCATGTGGTTAGTAGCAAGCAACGTCGCTAAATCCCCACTGCTTTCCTTCAGCTTTCACTTCCTTGCAATAGGTGGTTCTTCGGAGACCTGTGAGATGGTTACCTCATTCTAGCTGCTATGGTCTCTTCAGTTTCTTGATAGCAACAAAAAGCAAATAGCAATCCCCGACCCTCGCTGCTTTGAGTGAGCTCAGTTAGCTTCTTTGGATTTTCTACTTCACATTTTTCAAGTGATACTCCTACTCCATAGAGGCTTGATGAAATTCGAGGTTGCCTTTTCTTTCGTATTTAATTAAGTCTTACATAAATGCTTTTGAGCAGTTGCCAACTTTGTGATACCTACATTGTCTTTTGCTGCGTTCATGAACGCATAGCTACAATTATATCAAGTTCCACCCAAAGCTTCATTCCTTTTCATTCTACGGTGCCATGGATCTTTAGCATAGTATTTCTCTCCTGTTGGTGGAATGGAGAAGCACTGAAGCGGAAGCCAAAATTCTTGTTTTGAGCTCTTTGACAAGAAACTAAAGTGCTCTCAAGTTGCTGTCTCTTCAGTCTTGAGTTTCCTTGGAATCTAGATAATCACTTTTCCTGTATCACTGCAGACATCATAGAGCATCACAGAAGTTACTAACTTCTTCAGAGTTTCTGAAGAAATGCCTTTGCTCTTTCTGTTACTAGAGTAGATTCTAAGAGATTGAGCATGAAATCTTTGTGTGAAATTATCAGTTTTGTCGGTGAAAAAAAATGCATGCTTTTTGATTAATAGACCTGTATGTATCTAATGTTCTTGTTTGAAGTAGCACATTCAAAACTCATTTTGAGAATCTTAGAATCCACTTACTTTTGGACACTTTGACCAGTCACATAGCACTGGAGAAAATTGTGAACATCTACGAAAGCTTTCTGTAAACATGTATTTTGGGAAAGGGAACACTGAAAAATAATAACAAAGACATCAGTGTCTGATGCTTTATTCTCCTCACCATTCCGAATGAAACTATGGACGTTCTCCCAATGACTATATTCCCTCTCTTGTTCTGAATCATTTACAGAAGCAATATAAAGCAATAAAAAAAAGTTGTATAATGATAATCAGTAAGATCTGATCTCAGCTCTGCTGCTAATTGGCTGGGCTTTAAATAGGTCACACTCCTTGGATCTTAGCTTCTTTATCCTTACAAGTGGAGGATAAGATAAGTGGATTTCTAAAAAGACCTCTTTCCTGCTCACGTACTTCATATGTGTGTGATTTCGATTCAATGTGCAGTTAATTTTAAATTGCAAGCTGAAAGATTGAGTGCTTCTCTGCAAATGTAGCAATGAACCGTTTTAAGAAGGAAATTGTGGACAGTGCACTGGTGTGGGCTCTGTGCTCAAAAAGTACATGAAGAGAAGCTAATTTTAGGAGGGATGATGGGAGTATAGATTCAGAGAAATCTTCACATGGATGGTAGTGAAGTCAAACAAGCTCGTATCTTGGTGAACTAGAAAACCAGGTCACTGATCGATCATGAAGGGTTTGGGGAGGGTTTGAAACTTAAAGAAACTAGGGAAGATTTGAATCAGTCACTGTGGGACATTTTCCAGGGACTTGGGTATGAATAAATAAAACAATTATTAAGTAGTATTTCAGGTTTGACCCCAGTCATTATTATTATTATTCATGTTGCTCTCCTCCTCTTTCTTCAGAGTTGCATTTGAATGGAAATTTTATTCAAAAAGTTGTATCTTTTATAATTTCTAAAGGTCAAGTATGCTGTGAGAATGAATCTTTATTAATGGTGAAAGTATTTTTTATTGTTCCACATAAGTTAAAGACAATTCTAGAACAGAAGATATATCACTTTTAGAAACAGAAGTACCATTGTTAGTTTATGTGTATTAGCCTCCTGAAATGACTTAAGTTAACATTGCAACAAAGGTAAAATAAGATGTAAATATGGTCTTTCTTTAGCTGGACTTAGGTGGTGTTCACACGAAATATTCAGGCTTGTTTGGACTTGTATAAAGACTTGATTGGCAGGTCACAGCAGAAGAATGTCTACCATTGAGATGATCGCTCTGGTTTGGCAATGCATTTCCACCTCTCACAACATTTTTTTTTACTAAGGTGTTGTTGATATACACCCTTAGGAGGGTTTCACATGAAAAACAATGTGGTTACTATATTCACCCATATTATCTAGTCCCCCCCAATACCCCATTGCAGTCACTGTCCATCAGTGTAGTAAGATGCCACAGAGTCACTATTTGCCTTCTCTGTCTACACTGTCTTCCCCATGATCCCCCCCACACCATGTGTGCCAATCATAATACCTCTCAATACACTTCTCCCTCCCTCCCCCCCCCCCCTCCCACCCCCCCCCCCCTTGGTGACCGCTAGTTCCTTCTTGGAGTCTGTGAGTCTGCTGCTGTTTTGTTCCTTCAGTTTTGCTTCGTTGTTATACTCTACAAATGAAGGAAATCGTTTGGAACTTGTCTTTCTCCACCTGGCTTATTTCACTGAGCATAATACCCTCTAGCTCCATTCATGTCGTTGCAGATGGTAGGATTTGTTTCTTTCTTATGGCTGAATAGTATTTCATTTTGTATATGTACCACCTCTTCTTTATCCATTCATCTACTGATGGACACTTAGGTTGCTTCCGTATCTTGGCTACTGTAAATAGTGCTGCGATAAACATAGGGGTGCAGATGTCTTTTTGAATCTGAGAACTTGTATTCTTTGGGTAAATTCCTAGGAGTGGAATTCCTGGGTCAAATGGTATTTCTATTTTTAGTTTTTTGAGGAACCTCCATATTGCTTTCCACAATGGTTGAACTAGCTTACATTCCCACCAGCAGTGTAGGGGGGTTCCCCTTCCTCCGCATCCTCGCCAGCATTTGTTGTTCTTAGTCTTTTCGATGCTGGCCATCCTAACTGGTATGAGGTGATATCTCATTGCGGTTTTAATATGCATTTCCCTGATAATTAGTGATGTGGAGCATCTTTTCATGTGCCTGTTGGCCATCTGAATTTCTTCTTTGGAGAATTGTCTGTTCAGATCCTCTGCCCATTTTTTAATTGGGTTATTTGCTTTTTGGTTGTTGAGGTGTGTGAGTTCTTTATGTATTTTGGATGTTAACCCCTTGTCGAATATGTCATTTACAAATATATTCTCCCATACTGTACGATGCCTTTCTGTTCTGCTGATGGTATCCTTTGCTGTACAGAAGCTTTTTATTTTGATGTAGTCCCGTGTGTTCATTTTTGCTTTTGTTTCCCTTGCCCAAGGAGGTGCGTGCAGGAAAAAGTCGCTCATGTTTATATTCAGGAGATTTTTGCCTATGCTGTCTTCTAAGAGTTTTATGGTTTCATGACTTACATTCAGGTCTTTGATCCATTTCGAGTTTACTTTTGCGTATGGGGTTAGGCAATAATCCAGTTTCATTCTCTCGCATGTAGCTGTCCAGTTTTGCCAACACCAGTTGTTGAAGAGGCTGTCATTTCCCTATTGTATATCCATGGCTCCTTTATCATATATTAATTGACCATATACACTTGGGTTTATATCTAGGCTCTCTAGTCTGTTCCATTGGTCTATGGTTCTGTTCTTGTGCCCGTACCAAATTGTCTCGATTACTGTGGCTTTGTAGTAGAGCTTGAAGTTGGGGAGCATAATTGCCCCCAGCTTCATTCTTCCTTCTCAGGATTGCTTTGGCTATTCGGGATCTTTCGTGGTTCCATATGAATTTCAGAACTATTTCCTCTAGTTCTTTGAAGAATGCTGTTGCTGTTTTGATAGGGATTGCATTGAATCTGTAATTGCTTTAGGCAGGATGGCCATTTTGACAATATTAATTCTTCCTATCTGTGAGCATGGGATGTGTTTCCATTTATTTGTATCTTCTTTAATTTCTCTCATGAGTGTCTTGTAGTTTTCAGAGTATAGGTCTTTCACTTCCTTCATTAGGTTTATTCCTAGATATTTTATTCTGTTTGATGCAATTGTGAGTGGAATTGTTTTTCTGATTTCTCTTTCTGCTAGTTCATCGTTAGTGTATAGGAATTCAACAGATTTCTGTGTATTAATTTTGTATCCTGCAACTTTGCTGAATTCAGATACTAGATCTAGTAGTTTGGGAGTGGATTCTTCAGGGTTTATTATGTACATTATCATGTCATCTCCAAACAGGGACAGTTTAACTTCTTCTTTAACAATCTGGATGCCTGTTATTTCTTTGTGTTGTCTGATTGCCATGTCGAGGACCTCCAGAACTATGTTGAATAAAAGTGGAGAGAGTGGGCATCCTTGTCTTGTTCCCGATCTTTTTTCCATCCCTTGACTTTTAGTCTGTGTATGTCTTTGGGTCTGAGGTGAGTCTCTTGTAAGCAGCGTATAGATGGGTCTTGCTTTTTTATCCATTCCATTACTCTGTGTCTTTTGATTGGTGCATTCAGTCCAGTTACATTTAGGGTGATTATTGAAAGATATGTAGTTATTGCCATTGCAGGCTTTAGATTCATGGTTACCGAAGTTTCATGGGTACCTTCTTTGCTATCTAACCGTCTAATAACTCACTTATTAAGATACTATAAACACAGTCTGATGATTCTTTATTTCTCTCCCTTCTTATTCTTCCTCCTCCATTCTTTATATGTTAGATGTTTTATTCTGTTTTCTTTTGTGTTTCCTTTGACTGCTTTTGTGAGTAGTTAATTTTATTTTTTGCCTTTAGTTAGTATTTGATTGGCCTGCTTTCTTTGTTGTGATTTTATTTTCTCTGGTGACATCTATTTAGCCTTAGGAGTGCTTCCATCTAGAGCAGTGCCTTTAAAATACCCTGTAGAGGTGGTTTTTGGGAGGCAAATTCCCTCAACTTTTCTTGTCTGGGAATTGTTTAATCCCTCCTTCATATTTAAATGATAATCGTGCTGGATACAGCATTCTTGGTTCAAGGCCCTTCTGTTTGATTGCATTAAATATATCATGCCATTCTCTTCTGGCCTGTAAGGTTTCTGTAGAGAAGTCTGATGATAGCCTGATGGGTTTTCCTTT
The DNA here is from genome assembly GCF_040802235.1 of Manis javanica. Lineage (NCBI taxonomy): Eukaryota > Metazoa > Chordata > Mammalia > Pholidota > Manidae > Manis > Manis javanica. Next base: position 110,288,644 of record NC_133174.1, read on the forward strand.
GTAGGTGACCTTTTTTCTCTCTCTGGCTGCCTTTAATACTCTGTCCTTGTTCTTGATCTTCACCATTTTAATTATTATATGTCTTGGTGTTGTCTTCCTTGGGTCCCTTATATTGGAGTTCTGTAGGCTTCCATGGTCTGAAAGGCTTGTTCCTCCCCCAGTTTGGGGAAGTTTACAGCAATTATTTCTTCAAATATACTTTCTATCCCTTTTTCTCTCTCTTCTTCTTCTGTTACCCCTATAATGTGAATATTGTTCTGTTTGGATTGGTCACACAGTTCTCTTAGTATTTTTTCATTTCTGGAGATCCTTTTATCTCTCTCTGCCTCAGCTTCTCTCTGTTTCTGTTCTCTGATTTCTATTCCATTAATGGCTTCTTGCACCTCATCCAGTCTGCTCTTAAGTCCTTCCAGAAATTGTTTTATTTCTGTATTCTCCTTCCTAACTTGATCCTTTAGCTCTTGCATATTTCTGTGCAGGTCCATCAGCATGCTTATGACCTTTATTTTGAATTCTTTTTCAGAAAGATTGGTTAAATCTATCTCCCCAGGCTCCCTCTCAGGGGTTGGCAGGGTGATTCTGGACTGGATAAGATTCTTCTGCCTTTTCATGGCTTTAGAGGTAGTCGTGGGCTGTTGGCACATGTGTTAGCTTTTAGAACAAAGTCCCTTCCAGCTTGCTGGTCACTTTGCCGTCCTTGGAGCAGCTTCCGGTTTTATTTCCTGAGCCGCCACAGGCGGGGCAGCTGGCGGGGCAACCCAGAGCCCTGCAGGAAGGGGTAGGCATGCCAGGTGTGCTCTCCTGCGGGAACAGTGACACTTTGCACACTGTCCCACCTTCCTCTGTCTGTGTGCACCGGCGGGTCCTCTGTGTCTGGCCCGGGTGGCTGCGGAGGAGGCTCTGGGTGGTTGCTGTGGGTGCAACCACTCTTAGGCTGCTCCCCTGCTATGGCGGGGCCGTGCCAGAGGGGAACGGATGGGAGGCTGTTTATCGCCGTGAGGGGCTTTCAGAGCTGTGATGCCTCCCAGGGGGCTGGAGCGCCTGAATTTCCCCAGGATTCCCAGCTGCTGGGCTTAGTGTGCCAGGATGCTCCCGTCCAGCTGTGAGGCCCCTGTCCCTTTAAGACTTTCAAAAAGCACTTGCTTTTCTTTTGTCCCAGGGACGCTGTGTGCGGGGACCCACTCACAGATTTTACTGTTCTGTTTCCCTAATACCCAGCACACCACACAATGTGTGTCTGCGCTCCTGGTGCGGATGACTAGGGCTGGGAATTTAGCAGTCCTGGGCTCCCACTCCCTCCCCGCTCTGACTCCTCTCTTCCCGCCAGTGGGCTGGGGTGGGGGGGTGCTCAAGTCCCTCTGGCCCGTGGCTCGTATCTTACCCCCTTCGTGAGGCACTGATTTCTCGCAGATGTAGATGTAGCCTGGCTGTTGGGTCTTCCTTTAGGATTAGTTGTATTTGTTGTATTTTCAAAAATATATATGGTTTTGGGAGGAGATTTCCATTGCCCTACTCACATTGCCATCTTGGCTTCTCCTCAGTTCTAGTGGTTTTTAGCTGATACCTTGGGTTTTTCTATATACATGTTTAATGTCATCTGCAAATAGAAAGAGTTTTATTTCCTTCCAATCTGGATACCGTTTACTAATTTTCTTATCTAATTACCTGTTTATAACCTCTAGTACAACATTGAATAAAAGAGCTTAGAGCAGGCATCCTTCTCTTGTTCTTGATCTTAGGGGGAACAATTCCAGTATTTCACTATTAAGTATGATGTTATCTCTGTGTTTGTCATGGATGTCCTTTATCATGTTGAGAAATTTCCCTTTTATTCCTAATTTGCTGAGTGTTTTTATCATGAAAGGATGTTTGATTTTGTCAACTGCTTTTTCTGCTTCTAATGAGATGATTGTGATTAATTTCCTTTATTCTGTTGCGATGGTGTATTACATGGATTGATTTCTAGATGTTAAACCAAGTTTTCATTTCTGGGATAAGTCCTACTTGCCCTGATGTATAATCTGTTTTACATATTGTTCAATTCAGTTTTTTAGTACTTTTTTGAGGTTTTTTTTGTCTATATTCATAAAAGATACAGGTCTGTAGTTTTCTTTTCATGTGATGTCTGTCTGATGTTGGTATCAGGACAATACTGACCTAATAGAATGTGTTGGGCAGTAGTCCCTCCTCACATTTTTTTGAGTTTATGAAGAATTGATAAGAATTGTAGAATTCACCAGTGAAGCTATCTGTGCCTGGGTTTTCCATGCTGGGAAGGTTTTTGATTATTAATTCAATATTTTTACTAGTTACAGGCCTATTCAGGTTTTAATTTTTTCCTGGCCAGTTTCAGTAGTTTATGTCTTCCTATAAGTTTGCCCTTTGATCTAAGTTACCTAATTTGTTGGCATACAATTTTTCATAGTATTCCTTTCTAATAATATTTTCCCCTGTAAGGTCAGTAGTATTGTCCTCTATTTGGCTTTACTGAGTTTAAACATACCAATTTATTTAAAATACCTATTTTGGGAGATCATATAAATAATTATGAGTATAATTAACTCCTGCTCTATAATCTCACCTCCCAAATATAAGGTACATAAAACATACATTTCCTTGAAGGATGTGTGTATGTGTTTCTATGATTAAGATTTTGCTCCTTATTGATTTTTTAGCCTGCTTTTCCCCTAATGTCCTGTTGTCTAATGTTATTTTCCCCAGATTTATTGATATATAATTGACATATAATATTGTGTAAGTTTAAGGTGTGTAATGTATTGATTTAACACACTTATATTTCAAAATGATTATCACCATAGAATTAGCTAACACCTCCATCTAGTCCCATAAATGCCCCCCTTTTTTGTGGTGAGAACATTTAAGATCTACTCTCTTAGCAGCTTTCAAATATATAATCCAGTTTAATTAGATATAATCACCATTCTGTACATTAGATTGATCCCCAGAGTTTTTAATCTTACAAATTTGTACCCTTGACGAATATCTTCCTGTTTCTCTTACCCTCTAGCCCCTGGTAACCACTACTTTACTGTTTCATTGAGTTCAGATTTTTTTTAGATTCCTCAAATAAGTGATATATAGTATTAGTCTTTCTCCATGTGACTTATGTCACTTAGTATGATGTCGTCAAGATTCAATCAAGTTGTCACAAATAGTAGGATTCCCTTCTTTCTTGTGCCTGAATAGTATCCCATTGTGTGTGCGTGTGTCTGTGCATGCACACACACATGCACCCTACATATTTGTTGTCCATTCGTCCACTGGTGGACACTTAGGTTATTTCCATATTGGCTATGATGAATAATGCTACAGTAATATGGAAGTGCAGATATCTCTTTGAGATACTATTTTCATTTCCTTTTGTAGCCTGTTTTTTAAACTTCACATAATAGGCATTTCACCATATGTTAAAGTCATTTTTTTAATTTTAGTAATTTAATCTGTCTTCTATTTTTTAACTTTTGACTTCTTCAATTTTGGTATTATGAATCAGACTATAATCTTTGCATAAATCATTTTACACATATCGTTCTGTACTTAGTTTTGTATCTTGACTTCTCTAAGCATTACATAAAGAGCATTTCCCATATCATTAAAAATTTTAACACCTCATTGTTAATAATTATATAGTATTCCACCATATGAGTATGACATAACTTATTTAACAAATCTCCTATTATTGGACATTTGGGCTATTTCCAACTTTGGTAGTATAAATATGGCTGAGATGAACATAATAGTGCATAAATCTTTAGTTACATTTTGGATTATTTTCTCAAAATACACTGGATCAAAGGGTTTGAATTTTTGTTTTTGCCTGCAATTTTGCATTTAGACAGAATCATGTTCCCTCATAGAGGCATACTGTTATTGATCTAACCCTTGCCATGTTTTTGGATATGTCATAATTTTGCTAGTAGGGATAAATGTCAGAATAACATCCTTGTATGAGTCTCTCCATTATCTTAGACAGTAATTTTTAAAGGTTATTATACAAATATAATAGCTAATTTGCTATCTAGAAAATGAATGACAATTTACATTCTCACTTCCAGTATATGAGAATGTTTATTGCACTTTAGGCTTTCTAACATTGAGATAGGTTGCTATTTTAAAAATTGTTAATTTGATAGATGCTGATCAGCAAAAGGGTGATTAAAAAATAGGATGTCAGTTGGGAGAAAGATTTTAAGAGACAATCCAGGGTGTAGTTAGGTGTCTGTTGGCAAGTTTGGGGCTATATTGAAAACGTATGGGAACATCAGTGATCTGCAGATAAGATTTCCAGGTTAATAATCATGGTGATGATAATAATAATTGTTATAAAAAATAAGTACTGTTTATTTATTGCATTAATTTATAGGAGACTTTAATTAAAATGCACGTTACCAAGGATCAGTCTTTAACTTTCTCCATTGGGTCATTATGTAGGACAGTTGTGTCTGGAGAATCAGTTGATATGTGGGACCCTAAAGAGGTTTAAAAAACGATGTTTTAAAAGGGGAAAATATCAACAATTATTTCTGCAGAAAAAGTGCAGTAGCATTACCCAATTAGAAGGTGCAGGGATATGCCTGGATTCATGCTTGGTGTGGCAGTGGACATGAGTTGTAGGACAGCGGGATAAATTTACCTCAGTTCTGAAAATGGGGAAAGAAGAAAATGAGAAAGAAAAGGAGGTATTTATACTTTTATTTTCCCCAAGTGTAACTTCAAAATCTTGTAGCTGTTGGTCAGTGAAGGTAAATTATTAAATCATTCATGTGTTGCCTCCATATAAAATATGATTGATCCCTGCTCCACCTGACATGTACGCACATACACACATTCATAGTTAGTCTGCCTGGATTACACTCCTCTATGACCTTGCCCACCTGGCAAGATTATGTTCTTTTTCCAGGTGTCACTTCCTCTGGAAAACCTTCTCTGACCTCCCTAAGCAGGAGTAATAACAACAACATCACCAGTAACAATAATTAACATGCACTGAAGGCTGATTCTGTGTCTGATAATGGGTTAGACATTTTCTATGTATTATACATAACACAAGCAACAACCTTATGGTGTAGATACTATTACCTCCATTTTCAGATAAGTAAGTGGAAGGTTGGAATGTACAGGTAACTAGGTCAAGGTTATAAGGTTATACAGCCTGTATGAAGTGAAACTGGGACTTAAAAGACTAGATTGACTCAAAAAAAACCCCAAACAACCCTGATATAACACAGTACATTAAATATTTTGTTTTACAGTTCAATATGAGAAAAATATTCATTATTTTATAATTGTTCATAAGGCACAATGTTTTCGCCATCCTTTTATAGTTAAAAATATAGGAAACAATATTACAGAACTAGGTGTTGCTATTTATCTAAAACTAGAAGCACAAATGAAATGCATTGCATTGTTAGAGGAAAGTTTATTGACATAAATATTCTTTCTGACAGCTTCATGTTATTTTCATTACTTGAGATTTAAAGTTATGTACAGTGTCCTTGATACCGAACATTTCAAAGAATTTAACCCCATTTCCCATCTGTCTGTCTGTGTATGTATGTCTGTATCAAGAGTCAACTGTCTACTGTTCCTGATAAGAAAGAGATTTTCAAAATATGAATTGCTTATTCTGTGTCTAATTGGCTGCTGGCTATAGTGAAAGTTACCACCGTACTGAACCTCAGTTTCCCCATGTTATACACAAGGGTAATGAAGTTAAATTATTCCACAAATGTCATAAAACCATAAAACCATAAAAAAGTATGCAAAAAGGAAAGTGTAAGGATTAATGGGATTATAAACATTAGTTGGTGTGGTGGTGAACCGACAGGGTACTCTTTTAGCTACTACCACTCAATTCTTGTTGACGATCATTTCACAGTTTCCTCTTCACTTTATGCAGTCTGGTTCTAACTCTGATTCTCCACTGATTTGCCTTTGGCAGTCTTCTTCTGGCTGACAGCCTTTCCTTGGCTACATATAAAGGACACTTTTTGGCTTTGATTCACTTGATTACCCATTAGCCAAGTTACAGAAATAATGGAAGTATAAGAATAGTAGATATAGTCAAATGTGTTAATTAAAAGCAAAACAAAAACTTGGGTGTCAGGAACTTAAGCTGGTAAACTTAATATCCAATTCTAGACAAATCCTAGAATGAAGTATTTACCATTTGAAAGGTATGTGCTTCCTCAAACTTCTGCCTTACTTTCTCTTTGGATGAACTTGCCAGCTGTTTCACAGAGAATGTAGAAGATGACAACTTCCCAACACAAGATCTACAAACTTACCCACACTTTCACCTACCATTTCTGCCTTTCTTCCATTTCTCACTGAAGATTAGAAACTCTTTCTGTATATGGCAAATCCTTTCACATGGACTTCAAAAACTTTTCCTTATCTTTGTATTTCTTTAGGGTTCTTGCTCTGCAGATTAATTGTGTTTTCTTTTTCTTCACCTATTCCTTTTTGTTCTGGTTCCTTGCACACTCAGCCTTTAAAACTTGTTGAAGTCTCTCTTACTCACTAAAAATAGGATTCTGGTACTATTCCCCAAATCCTATAACCCCTGTCTAATCATGAGAAAAACATCCATTTATTTAAAAAAAATCCTTCTCTGGCCCCATGCTGGAAACTTACCCCCTTTCTTCCTTACCACAGCTAGTTTTTGTGAGAGTTGTCTCCACTCATTGTTCTTCCTTGCCTTCAGTTTCCTCTTCACTTTATGCAGTCTGGTTCTAACTCTGATTCTCCACTGATTTGCCTTTGGCAGTCTTCTTCTGGCTGACAGCCTTTCCTTGGCTACATATAAAGGACACTTTTTGGATTTGATTCACTTGATTACCCATTAGCCAATATTGAACAGAGTTGTTATTCTTGAAATATGCTCTTCTTTTGGCTTCCCTCCTGGTTTTCCTTGTACTTCTCGTTCTGTTACTTTTTTCAGTCACTTTTGTAGACTTCTCTGAACTTGCCTATCTATTAAATGTTGGTGTTTCTCAGGACTCTATCTTTAGCTACCTTTTTATTTTGCCTCTAACCTTCAGTAATTCAGCTACTCCTATAACATTAAATATCATCTCTATGCCTAAGACTACCAAATAAATATCCTGAAGTTTATTTCCTTGACTCCTGTCAGTATCTTCCATTTCCCACTGAACATCCATGCTTAGATGTACTGTAGGCAACTCACTCTCTACATGATCTGACCCTTGCTCACCTCTCCAATGTCAACTCTTTTCCTCCTGGCCAACGCTCTATGGTTCTCCCATATGGACCTTATTTCAGTTCAGTGACTCTGCCGTGCCCTTTCAGAACAATCATCTCTATCATGTTCTGGGTTTCAGCTTAGAAATCACTTTCTCCAGAAAGCCTTTTCTTTCTCCTAAACATGGATGTGATTTCCCTCCTCTTTGCTCTCAAAACATTATTTATTCTCAAATTACATTTAAAACAGTTAATTTTTATTACCTGTTTAAGTGTTTTTTTTCTCTTCTACTAGACCATGATCATGTAGAAGGTAGATACCACATGTGCCATTTTTCCATTTGTACCCCTGTTGTAGGCACACAGTAAATTCATTAAACGTATGAGTTAATGGAACTTAGGACCAAGTCAGCCTAAACAAACCTGTTATTTTATTTTGGTAGAGTTATTATACTGATACATCATGTGAAAGCCTGGTCTATCAAATAAGTAATCTACCATGATAGGATATGCCAATATGGGCTAGTTAAATGGATTCTAGTATAAATGGTTTCATACCCAATTGATCAATCAAATTAATGATCAGTGCCAACATGTACAGAACTCTATAATGTAGTCCACAGGTCTCTGTTCTATGTCCTGATTCAGGATTTTCTGTTGATGATTAAAGGCAGAGAAGGCAAGCTTATAAAATGTTCAGGTGATGCAACACTAGGTGGGAGAATTAATAAAAATGAATAATGGCCTTATGATTTGGACTGATTTTGATGACTTGGAATAACAGGCTAAAACTAACAGAATGTTTCATAGAGATTAATATAAAACTAGGGGTAAAAATCACTTAATTTATTCAGGAAGAATGAGTTCTATTCCTGTTGTGTTCTAGTCAGTGGTGCTGGGAGTGCAAAAAAGAATAAACCATAGTTCCTGTCCTTGAAATTGTTACATTCTAATGAGCATATTGAATCTAGATCATGGCATGCAATAGTTTCATTGCATATTGTATTCTCCATACAGAGAATATTGTGTGCTGTACTGGGCATCACATTAATTTTCATATTAATACTATACTCATAAAGTATCATATTTATCCCACTGTAAATTTAAATATTTCAATTTTATCAGGACAATTTATATTATGCTGTTATAAAAATCCTCAAATCTTGGTGTTTTATAACAGAAAAGTTTTATTTGTCATTTATGTAACATGTTGTTTGGGACCTCTGCTATATAACTTTTCACTCTGTGACCCAGAGTGGTGGAACAGCCACTATCTTGAACATTACCATTCACTGTGCCAGAGGGAAAGATAGTGGTGGAAGACATCAGATTGACAAATGGTCTGGCTGGAAGGTGACGCACAAGCAGGAGCAATGACTTTTGCTGAGAAGTCTTTGGCCAGAATCAGTCATATGCCCCACCAGTCATGATGGGGCTAGGAAGTACAATCTTATCACATTCCAGAAAGCAAAGAGATGACTATTTGGACAGTGGAATTTATGACCGCCATGACTATATAAAGTCAAAAGTGAAATTTATCCTTCAACATTGGACTTTAACTCACTCCCCTCTATCGAGTTACAGTGTTGAGAAATGACTGGTGGTTACCATGGGGTGGGGTGGTTGGGATGGGTGGGAGAAATAGTTGAAGGGGATAAAGAGGTACCACAAAATCTCAATCATAATATAAATTAGTCATGGGGATCAAAGTACAGCATAGAGAATATAATCAATAGTTCTGTAACATCTTTCTATATTAACAGTAACTACACTAGTTGGGGCAAGGATTTAATAATGTGTATAACTATTGAATCACTATGTTGTATACTTGAAACCAACATAATATTGTATATCACCTATAGTTCAATAAAATAGAGTTAACAGTTCCAAACCTTTTCCTGTAAATTTCCATACACAAACATGCACACACATATATTTTTCCAGTATATATGAGATCATATTTGTTTTACATCTTATAGATATGCTCATATGTATGCATAGCTCTTTCCCTCAGTGCCTTTAATAGCTGTATAGTATTCCATAGTATGGATGTGACATACTTTATTCAGCCCCTCCACTGTGGAAAGGTTTTTGTTTTATTCCTAGATTTTGACCATTACAACATGTACTGCATTGATCATCCTTGTACATGTTCCTGTGCATGTGCATTTGGATTTCTATAGTACAGATTTCTAGAAAGGGAATTCCTGATTACTTCATATTTTGCCAGGTAGTGCATATTTGCCTTTGAAAATGCTGTACCAATTTGTAATCTCATAAACAGTGTATGAAAGTGGGCATTACATCTTGTGAAGAATTTTGACATTTTTATTAAAGGAAGAAAGAGTTGGATGATGAGGGATTTAGAAACCAAATGAAAGTGAGTAATGATTGAAGACTGTTTGTGTCAACAACTTGGAAGACTTTACACCCATTACTCTAGGTGTGCTGACCAGAGCAACCCTGAGGAAGACTAATAATCTCTCTTGCACATGACACTTCTGGTTACATCTTAATGGTCAGAACTCAGTTACCTGTCCATATCCATTTCCAAGGAAGGCTGTGGAATGTAGACTCAATTTTGGGGGACTACATACAGAGCCCAAAACTGGGGGCTATATAATCACTAGAAGAAAAGTAATAGTTTGAGAAATAGTCATTTTTTTTGCCATGCTCCTGGAACTCTGTAGTCGCTTATAACCCATTTTTTCCTCTGAGTGCTTCCCTTTCTACCTTTTTTTTGTCTCTTCTGCTTTCAGAAGTTCCTCCCTCATTATTCTCATTTCCCCCTCTTTCTCACTTTTTCAGCTGCGTCTTCAATTCTGTCTTTTCTCTTGTCCCTCTGCTTCTATGTTTTCTCTCTCCATTTCTCTTGTGTGTGCATATTTTTTTCTTTCCATCTGTTTTCTATTCATCTGTCTATCTTTAGCTGTCTCTGTTTTCCTGCTTCTGTATTTCTGGCTTTCTTAGTTTCAGTCTCCATGTCTTTTTCTACCTCCATTTCTAACTCTTAGAGCTAAAAACAGAATGGGCTGCCTCTTCTTACAGTTGTTTTCATATGGTGGGAAGTACCTGAGGATAGGGTAGATACAGGGATATGTAAAAAGGATTTCTTGATTGATTGGTGGATGGTTGGACTATATAACTATTGAGATCTTTTCCAAATTTGAGTCAAATGAGAATCAACTTTCCCTCCTTAGTAAATAGAATCTCAATATTGTTGCATCTTTGTTTTCTAATTGAAGATCTAATGGGACCTCGGGGCCATCTCTATGAGTGTTACGGAAAATACTGAAAAAAAGCCTGGACTGGATCACCGATGGAAAAACCAAGCAGCACTTGGAGTACTTCGAGTGTTGAGGCTTTATTTCACACCAGCGGGGTCAGAGGGGAGTAACCTCCCAAAATGTCTGAGCCCCGAACAAAGGAAAAGGGAGCAATTTATATCTTTCTGCTTCCTTATTTGTAACATTCTTATGTGCACAGCAAGTGAGCAGGCAAGGGGGAGGGAGTTTAGGGAGTGAACCTTGGGAACTGGTGCTGGGCAGAGCAGGAAAACAAGGGACTGGATTTTTTTGTTTGTGTTGAGCAGGGGGGCAAGGCAGAGGGGAGCCATCTCATAAATTACTGCCTTTGTAGTGTTGTTTGTGTTGAGGAGGGAGGGGCGAGACAAAGTGGAGTCATATGCTAGGTTGCTGTCCTTGTAAATTTTCCCTATTATTCGCCCCTCTGATGCCCCTTCAGACACTTTGTTTTAGGGGGCATCATCTCCCTGGCTTATGACAGGGTCATAGTGGCTCCGCATATACATGAGCTGTATGGAGGAAACGCTCTTCGATAAAGTTAATGAGCCAGTTAAATAAACAGGGTCCAAAGACATAATACCCCTTCCCTTAAAGTTTTCCAAAAAATAGAAGAGGAGGGAATACTCCCAAACTCATTCTATGAAGCCAACATCACCCTAATACCAAAACCAGGCAAAGACCCCACCAAAAAAGAAAACTACAGATCAATATACCTGATGAACATAGATGCAAAAATACTCAACAAAGTATTAGCAAACCGAATTCAAAAATACATCAAAAGGATCATACACCATGACCAAGTGGGATTCATCCCAGGGATGCAAGGATGGTACAGCATTCGAAAATCCATCAACATCATCCACCACATCAACAAAAAGAAGGACAAAAACCACACGATCATCTCCATAGATGCTGAAAAAGCATTCGACAAAATTCAACATCCATTCATGATAAAAACTCTCAACAAAATGGGCATAGAGGGCAAGTACCTCAGCATAATAAAGGCCATATATGATAAGCCCACAGCTAACATCATACTGAACAGCAAGAGGCTGAAAGCTTTTCCTCTGAGATCGGGAACAAGACAGGGATGCCCACTGTCCCCACTGTTATTCAACATAGTACTGGAGGTCCTAGCCACGGCAATTACACAAAACAAAGAAATACAAGGAATCCAGATTGGTAAAGAAGAAGTCAAACTGTCACTATTTGCAGATGACATGATATTGTACATAAAAAACCCTAAAGACTCCACTCCAAAACTACTAGAACTAATATTGGAATTCAGCAAAGTTGCAGACACAAAATTAACACACAGAAATCTGTAGCTTTCCTATACACTAACAATGAACTAATAGAAAAAGAAATCAGGAAAACAATTCCACTCACAATGGCATCAAAAAGAATAAAATACCTAGGAATAAACCTAACCAAGGAAGTGAAAGACCTATACCCTGAAAACTACAAGACACTCTTAAGAGAAATTAAAGAGGACACTAACAAATGGGAACTCATCCCTTGCTCCTGGCTAGGAAGAATTAATATCGTCAAAATGGCCATCCTGCCCAAAGCAATATACAGATTTGATGCAATCCCTATCAAATTACCAACAGCATTCTTCAGTGAACTGGAACAAATAGTTCAAAAATTCATATGGAACCACCAAAGACCCCGAATAGCCAAAGCAATCCTGAGAAGGAAGAATAAAGTGAGGGGGATCTCGCTCCCCAACTTCAAGCTCTACTACAAAGCCACAGTAATCAAGACAGTTTGGTACTGGCACAAGAACAGAGCCACAGACCAGTGGAACAGAATAGAGATTCCAAACATTAACCCAAACATATATGGCCAATTAAAATACGACAAAGGAGCCATGGAAATATAATGGGGAAATGACAGTCTCTTCAACAGATGGTGCTGGCAGAACTGGACAGCTACATGTAAGAGAATGAAACTGGATCACTGGCTAACCCCATACACAAAAGTAAATTTGAAATGGATCAAAGACCTGAATGTAAGTCATGAAACCATAAAACTCTAAGAAAAAAACATAGGCAAAAATCTCATGGACATAAACATGAGTGACTTCTTCATGAACATATATATCTCCCCGGGCAAGGGAAACAAAAGCAAAAATGAACAAGTGGGACTATATCAAGCTAAAAAGCTTCTGTACAGCAAAGGACACCATCAATAGAACAAAAAGGTATACTACAGTATGGGAGAATATATTCATAAATGACAGATCTGATAAAGGGTTGACATCCAAAATATATAAAAAGCTCACACACCTCAACAAACAAAAAAAGCAAATAATCCAATTAAAAAATGGGCAGAGGAGCTGAACAGACAGTTCTCCAAAGAAGAAATTCAGATGGCCAACAGACACATGAAAAGATGCTCCACATCACTTGTCATCAGAGAAATGCAAATTAAAACCACAATGAGATATCACCTCACACCAGTAAGGATCACCATCATCAAAAAGACAAACAACAACAAATGTTGGCGAGGTTGTGGAGAAAGGGGAACCTGCCTACACTGCTGGTGGGAATGTAAATCAGTTCAACCATTGTGGAAAGCAGTATGGAGGTTCCTCAAAATGCTCAAAATAGAAATACCATTTGACCCAGGAATTCCACTTCTAGGAATTTACCCTAAGGATGCAGCACTCCAGTTTGAAAAAGACAGATGCACCCCTATGTTTATTGCTGCACTATTTACAATAGCCAAGATACGGAAGCAACCTAAATGTCCATCAGTAGATGAATGATTAAAGAAGATGTGGTACATATACACAATGGAATATTACTCAGCCATAAGAAAAAAACAGATCCTACCATTTGCAACAACATGGATGGAGCTAGAGGGTATTATGCTCAGTGAAATAAGCCAGGCAGAGTAAGACAAGTACCAAATGATTTCACCCATATGTGGAGTATAAGAACAAAGGAAAACTGAAGGAACAAAACAGCAGCAGAATCACAGAACTCAAGAATGGACTAATAGTTACCAAAGGGAAATGGACTGGGGAGGATGGGTGGGAAGGGAGGGACAAGGGCGGGGAAAAAGAAACGGGACATTATGATTAGCATGTATAGTGTAGGGTGGGCACAGGGAGGGCTGTGCAACACAGAGAAGACAAGTAGTGATTTTACAGCACCTTACTACGCTGATGGACAGTGACTGTGAAGGGGTATGTGGGGGGGACTTGGTGAAGGGGGGAGCCTAGTAAACATAATGTTCTTAATATAATTGTAGATTAATGATACCAAAATAAAAAAAATCTTATGCATCGTTTGTCATTACAGCTAGAATGTATAATCAAAACTGAAAGACATATATATCCAAGTGCTGTTAAATAATCATTAAGCTTTGACTGGGATATCTACTGGCTACAGCTAATCTTGTGGTATAATCATGGCTGCGTGCCAGATCCCCGTGTTCTAGATTTAGATATTTTGTCTCAAGAAATTCCTCTTCAGGCAATTAGCTAATATTTTTTAGCTTGGAGGCTTTAAACCTCTGCCTGTTAGGGCTTTGGTACAAATGTGAAGATGTGAGGAACTAAAGCTCACAGATATTTTTCAAAAGCTTTCATTTAAACTGTAGTGTTACACACCCAATTAGAAGGCAAAGGATATACATTTTTAAAGGTTTCTGTCTTCTCCTTTGCAAATGTTTGCTCCCAGGTGTGTATATTCACTATCAATTGTAACCAACCCTAAGTAGGCCCTTAATATTTCATTGTCCACTGAGAATATACTGTCATTGAAGTTGAACAAAATTTCACTGGTTTCTCAAAATTTTCTCAGTGGTATGTTTAAAATCTCATTTTTATTTTGACTACTTTCCAGCAGAGCTGGAATACAAGCAATTCTGTTTAAAGATTTTCTTAGTTAAAGGCACAGATGCTCTCTGGATGCTAAGAAAAAAAACACATATTTTTGGTCAAATAGTGAGAAGTTACCAGCAACTTGCCAGAATTTCTCTTTGACATCATCTTCAAATTTGTGCTGACTATAGAACAGACCACAGGGGCTAAAAGAAATGGTAGCCTCATTGTTCACTTTCCTTGGCAGCTGAAAAATCAAAAGAGGATATGAAGTTTAATCACAGATCTTGGCTTCCACAAAACAGTGGCTATAATTCCACATAGCTTCAAAGACACATTACAGAAATTATGACATGCTGGTGACTTCTGGCTTTATTTTTATGCAAATGCAGGAAAACATGAAAATTCAGTTGAATCATGTAAACATTCCCTGCTTAAAACACTTCAATGGCTTCCCACTGGATTTAGAGTAAAATCTGAACTCCTTCCATTAGACCTTCAAGGTTCTGCAGGTGGGGCCCCTGCTGCCATTTTTATCTTATTTCACAACACTTTCCTCCTTGTTAGTTATGCTCCAGCCACTATGGACATTTTGTTTGTCCCTAGAATGTGCCAAGGTCATTTCCTCCTCATGGTCTTTGCATTTCGTCTTCCTCCTGGGATATTCCACTGCACCCTTCACCCAGTTAGTTCCTTAACATCTTACTGGTCTCGGTCCTATAAAAAGGTCTTTCTCCACCACCCAATCTTAAAATCTCACTCTGTCATTCTCTAGCTCACCTTCTTGCTTGTTTTATTCATAAAACTGATCAGC
The DNA here is from genome assembly GCF_040802235.1 of Manis javanica. Taxonomy (NCBI): domain Eukaryota; kingdom Metazoa; phylum Chordata; class Mammalia; order Pholidota; family Manidae; genus Manis; species Manis javanica. The sequence goes on from NC_133174.1 coordinate 110,303,822, forward strand.
ACTTAATTATTTTGTTTATTTATGTAACAAGAAGAATTTTCACTCAACTTTGACACTGACGTTTTAAAACCAACCATACTGAATCTTAAACAAGTGGAATGAAACTGTTCCAAAACTAAAAATAACTGAAAAAAGTATTGAGTTGGACTGAGATATTATTAAATCTCCTCTCCCATAACAGAGAAAGGGGTTGACTAGAGCACCATCAGTAGGCATTTAAGGAAAAAACAAAAACGTTTTTAAGTGTTCGTCCCCTTAAACACTCTGAGTTAAGACTTCTCAGTAAGTGGGATAGCTATATGAGGAGTCATCTAGTAGCCTGTAAGAATGAGAGTGTAAGCAGTGCAGAGGTACACTGGACTCATCATAAATTCAAGATATAAAAATGGCAAAGGGGGGCCATGCAGGTGAAACCACAGTGCTCCTTGAAATAATGGACGGAAGCAAACCTGAGCAGAAAAGCAAGAACAGCCTCTGGACCACATTTGAAGATCCAGGATTCCACATAAAGATTTCTTTTCTCAATAATAGATTTTTACCTCAAGGTGCCAAGCCTTACCCAGAATGTAAGAGTAACAGGATGATATCAAGTTTTGGGTGAGGTCCTCTTTCTGAGAATTGACCTCAAAGATCCACCTGATAACTTAAATTCATAAAACTTGCAGAGTTTCGTGTATGAGGACTCCAGTTGAGTTAGCCACTGCAGCTTGTTCTTCATCATTCCACCCCTATTCCATCAATAAACCAAGAGGCCTAAGAAGGAGAAGGAGTAGATCACCTCTGGATAGTGAAGGTAGGCTTTCCTTTCCCAGTTGACATGCTAGATTTCCCCTGTACTAGTGAACAGGGATGAAGAATACTGGGTAGAGACGGTGTGTTGGAGATTTTTAGGTGACAAGGGGGCCAAGACTAATCCTTAACCATCCCAAACACACACCAAATTTCTGGGTCCCAAGAAGCATGCAAGGTGGATTTAGCATATTACGTAAGATCCAAGTTGGACTGGGTAAATAGATGAGTCTTGCAAGAGGCTCTGCAATATGAGGTAAGATGAGTACACCTGAAAGGAAAGTGGTATGATGCCACCAGCTAAAGTTCTGAGAGAAGATGTATCAAATCTTGCAAGAGACTTCCAATGTCCACAGGGGACACTAGTGGGGAGCATCTCATCATCAGGCCTGTTACAACTGTCTGCTTCTACAATGCCCACAGACAGCTAGAAGAGCAAATATGGCAGACCAAGGAGAAGACACAGGCAGCCACAAGCATGTCTTTTCCCTCTCCCTCTTTCCCAGTCACTCCTATCCTAATGCAAAGAGGAGGGAGAAGGGGAGATGTATCAAAACCTGTCATGTACCCTCCAAATTCCTAGCCACTAGGCCACATGTCTTATCTGTTTGAAGAAAAAGAAAGAGACAATATATTTGAATCAGATGGGAACTTGGAGTAAGCAAAGATTTTAAAATCAGAATGAAATTCTGAAAATAGCTGAAAAGTTATAGAATAAAACTAAAGTGTTTATCATTGCCACTATTTCCCAGTGGGAAAAGGTAAGTACAGAGCACAATAAGTAACAATTACTGGGAAAAATAATGCAGTTTCACAGCTTACACTTTGGCAAGTTGAAACTCTTAATAAATCAGTTACATTTTCTTAGCCTGGTTATTTTTTTTTGCCCACTCCTTGACCACTAGAATGTAAACTTTATGAGGGCAGTTGCTTAGTCATTATCTGTCGTATCCTCACCATCTAGCATAGAGCTTGACACATAAGCTGTTGATAAATATTTTAATGAAAAAAGGATATCAATGTAGATAGCATCATAACAAAGTTTCAAGTAATAAGGATAAGTGGCATTTTTAATGTTTTTTCAAGTTACATATTTGTATGAAATAGAATATCTCTTATCCATGATTTCCATATCTCAGATGTGCCCTATCTGCTGCTGTGGTGGACACTGCTGGTACCTCGTGGCCCACTCCAAAAGCCATCTGCGGAAGGCTTCTTATGTTTCTCTGACAGAAGGGTTTCTCTATCTGCAGAAACAACTTGAACAGCTTAGGAGGTAAACTGGAAATGCCAGGCTGTTAACATCCCACGAGTGACTCTCAGTCAATGATGGGAATTGGTGAATAAATACCCTAGCTCCCTCACCCCTTGGTAGGTTCCAGTAGGATGAGTGGCAAACTGCTCATAAACACACTATTTATTTCCTTTCCCTCCTTTCCAGTCTGACTTTGCTATTCTTGCAGTACTTCCTTGCATCACCTCCCAAATAAACTACATACATCCAGTTCTTGTCTTTGAGTCTGCTTCTGGGAAAACTTCAACTCTGAAAAGACCATGATGCACTCCACACAATTCATTGTTTTACATAGACTTTATCTGTCTGATTTCCAGCTTAGAAGATTACATAGGCTCTGGACTTCCAAAAGAAAGTTTGTTATTCAAAGTTTTCCTGAATCATATGCACACTATACCTCTCCTGTCTTGTCTCCATGTCTAGAATTTATGTCACCCCTAGTGACTTTGGTAAGAACACTGACTTCTCTGATTTAGCTCCTTCTGCTATATTCACACAGTTACCAACTCAGCCTTGCTGGTTAGGTATTAGGAGTCTACCATGCTCTCCTTACCCACCACCTAACCTATCCATGATGGTACCTTTACTCTTTCTGTCTGAAAGCTGACAGTTGGTGAAGACTATAGTTTGCCAAGACAGAATATCATTTCAGGGATTCTAATATTTTATAAATGGTGACAAATTTAAATAAAAGATTATATGAGAAAGCCTTTCTAAAACCCTGTTTCCTGGACAACAGTTACATGAGTGTATACACATGTCAAAATTTATCAAGCTCTACATTAATATTGTACATTCTATTGTATGCACCTCAATATAAAATAATTTCCAAAACCTGTTTTATCCAGTAGTTATAATTTTTACCCAAAACAAGAATGTATTTTATAACTGATATTCAGAGATATTAAGGCAGTGAGCAATGTTTTAGAAAATAACTGACCTAAAAAATACTTCTACTTTCCTACTTAATTGACTCCTTCCTATTCTTTGAGAAATGAAATTCTTAATGTTTGACTAGTGAAATCATCATTGGAATCAAATGTTAGCCACAGAATTATTTCATATACTCCCTTTCTTGTCAATTAAAATCACTGGGGATTAGAGAAACTGAACATATCAAATGTCTAAATCTGTTTATTCACCAATCCTGTTACCACAGGAGAGTCCATTCAACAAAATTTGATGAATAACTATTTTATCATAATGATCATTATAACTTATTGAGCATTTTATGTGTGCCAAACACTACACTAAACTGCTGTATGTTATCTTATCAATGACCTTATGAGATGTTAGCCCCATTTTATTTTTCAGGAAACTCATGCTTGTTGACTATTAATTTACTAATGTCATAACAATCGTAAATTAAGGGAAAAAAGGCTTTGAATTTAGGTCTGTGTGACTACAAGTCCAAGTTCTTGACCACTACTAATGTCCTTTGGCCCTAGAAGTTAGATGCTATGGGAGTCATAAACCAAGTCTAAAATTATAAAACATTGCTCCCTGCCTTCAAGGAGCTATAACCTAACTGTGGAGATGCACGCATACTAGAGTGTGTAGTCAAGTACAACACAGTGAAGAACAACCTGTGTATGTTAAGTGCTAAGGGAATACAGAGTAAGAAAAGTGTTTTGTGTACAACCTGTATATGTTAAGTACTAAGGGAATACAAAGTAAGAAAAGTCTTTTGTAGCATGTTCAGGAGGTGATTCCAGTTTCCCACTGAAAGGGAAAATTCACTAAACTGATGATTCAAACAGTCAAAGAGAAAGGCCAGTGCAGTCAGGGTCCTGTAGAGATACTATACAGCATTCATGTGCAACAGCCATCGGCCTGAAACACCATGACTGATCAAGGATTGTCTCAGAACTGTGACACTGGACTCCCAACAAAAGGTTCTACACATCTGTCTCAATACGAAAAGTGTCAGAAGCAGCTCAGGTTATCCCTTGGAAATCTTAAACTGAAATTAAGGTTTATAACATTTTAACTTTTTTCTCTTGGTGATTTTACAACCAGCTTACAGTTGTGTGAAAATAGCGTACAGAAGCATGTATAATATTTTATATGGTAGTAATTATGCTGCTAGTCAATTAGTTCAAAATTACTTTATTTTTCCAAAAAGAGTCTTCCCCCTACCATAGCTATAAATACACAATGGTTCTTACTCCTGAAGTTCATATTCTCTTGAGGGCTTTGTGTTTCCTGATTCCCTAAGGTTAGTATGCAAAAATCGCAAAAGGCCACAAGATGAATTCTAAAGACCCAAGATGCTGGCACACTGACTAGTGAGGGCATTAGCATTCCTTTCTGCGGGGTCCAAATCCTGATATGAGTAGGGCCCTCTAGACAAAAGCGTTCTGAAAAATGTAATTGAACTAAATCTTTTGACAGGTAATTGTAATGATAATGTTATGCTTGAATGGTTTTCAAGTAGTTTGTCAATTACCTTCTCCACTTTACTCTTTTTCTCCCTTAAAGTACCAGGTACCTCAGGTTCCTGGTTCATGCTAGTTTTTTTCTGTACAGCATACTCTTAACTCTAGAAACCAAAACAAATCTAACCTATGAATGTATTTTGACACAATTAAAAGACCCAACTAAATATATCAGCTGGGTTTCAGAAAATATGCCATTATATCCTTTCTTCATACATTCTCGCCATCAGAGACAATTTTGTTATTTACAATGTTTTCCAGTCATTTGTACGAGCCAGTCATATATGTAATCACCCCAATATTAGAAATTACAAACATACAAACACACAGGCCACACGTATATCACAAATGTATTAGAGATAAAGATAATTAACTTTCATAGTCAACACACATCCATTTCAATCTCTTGTATCTTCTAATTCTAGTCATCTACAATGAAATGCGGTGTTCATAAAAATGGGTTATAAGCAACTGTAGAGTTCCTCATGATAGGGAAAATTTACAAGGACAGCAACCTAGCGGGTGGCTCCACTCTGTCTTGCCCCCCACCCCTCAATACAAACAACACTACAAGGACAGTAATTTATGAGGTGGCTCCCCTCCACCTCGCTCCCCTCCTCAACACAAAAAAAAACACTCCCTTGGTTTCCCGCTCTGCCGAGCACAGGTTCCCAAGGTTCACTCCCTCCTCCTCCCCCCTTGCCTGCTCACTTGCTGTGCCCGTCGGAATGTTACAGATAAGGAAGCAGAAAGATATAAATTGCTCCCTTTTCCTTTGTTCAGGGCTCAGACTTTTTGGGAGATCACTCCCGTCTGAGCCCGCCGGTGTGAAATAAAGCCTCAACACTCCAAGACCTCCGAGTGCCGCTTGGTTTTTCCATTGGTGATCCAGTCCAGGCTTTTTTCAGTATTTTCTGTAACATTTGGTTCCCTAACCAGGAAACCCAACCACAGCGGGGCGGTGATGGAACAGGAGATCTCAACGGAGAAGGCGCATCCTGCCTGACCTTTCAGCAGTCTCCCGCCTGGTCGCCCTGGGCCGGCCCCACTCAAGGAGGCTTGGCAGGTGAGGATCTGGTTCTGCTGTCAAATCTGGTAAGGCCCCAGGGCACCTGACCCAGCCAGTCAGGGTGGAAGGGAAGCCTGATCACCTCCTGGAGACATTCCCAGGGGGGGAATGTTTAAACTCTGGTCTGCCTGGATGCATGTGTGTGAGTGTGCAGGGCAGCCGAAGTCATTCAGTCTGCACTGAATCTGTGATTCCACAGCCTGCACTATGGAATCTGCGTGGGCCCTCATCCGCTTTCATGGTCAGCTGTCATGGCATATTGGTGATTCAGCTTTGGCTGACCTGGCCTGGGACTGATACAGGTGCACCTTAGCCAAGGCCAGCCAAAGTCTCAGCGAGGAGTGCGAACGGACGGGCATCTGACTCGTCTCCTCTCTAGAGGAGGCACCCCTCCCTTGTCTGTTGTCGTGGCACCGTCCATGGACACATCATGGGGTCAGGGCATAGTAAACCCACAGTCCTTGACACTATGATCAAGAATTTCAGAAAGGGATTTTCAGAAACAACAGAGTAAAATTAACTCCTGGCAGGTTGAAAACCCTGTGTGAATCTGTATTGCCCACCTTTAGTGTAGGGTGGCCTCCAGAAGGAACCCTACATGTCCAACAATCCGCTGAGCCTGGCAGGTCATCCCTAGAGATGCAGGTCACCCTAATCAGTTCCCATACTTTAACTCCTGCTTAGAAGCTGCCCAGACTCTTCCCCCTTGGGGGCGATTCGCTTGCAACAGGCAAGGACAGAGTAGGGTCTTAGTTGCCTCAACAAAGAAACCTGCAAAGAATCCACAGAAGCCTGAGCCTCCACAAATTTTTACTAGTGATCCAGAGGAAGAGCTAATATTGCCCCCGCCTTATGTGCCTCCAAGGCCGGCAGCACCCAGCCCCCGGTCCCTGATACCCCACCACCGTCAGTCTCCCTGCCAACTGCAGAACCAGTGAACCTATTCTCCCCCAGATCAGCCAGACTGCACCCTCAGCCAAGAGCAGGTGCCCTTCAGATGCCAGTGCAAGAGATGCAGGAGCCTGAAAGACATAATAAGTATGGGACCATGCAGCCCAGCCAGTCCATGTTTTACTATCAGCCCTTCTCCACAAATGACACCCCATCAGAAAAGCCACAAGCCCTGGTTGATCTTATATAATCGCTCTTCTAAATCCATCAGCCAAATAAAAAAAAACTGTCAACAGCTTCTCCGCACCCTGTTCACAATGGAAGAGAGGAGGCAGCCGGGGTCCTTGGTCAGTGTGCACAGGCTGAAATTGCTGTCCCCGAGGAGCACCCCAAGAGGGACTTCACCACCCCTGAGGGACAGCACCAAATCCACCAATATCAGGACGCCCTCCTCCAGGGGATCAAAGCTGGGTCCAAAAAGCCTATGAACATGAGCAAAGTTTTCTCAGTCACTCAACAACCAGGAGAGTTTCCTGGGGACTATTATGAAAGACTGTGTGAAACTTAACGCATCTACACCTCTGTGGACCCTGAGTCACCAGGGAGCCAGCAGATAGTAAACACCACATTCGTAGTCCAAGCTGCCCCAGACAGATATCAGACGAAAGCTCCAAAAGCTTGAGGGCTTCGCTGGGATGACTGAAATTGCCAAAATATATCTAAACAGAGAAGTTCAGGGAGACAGAGAGGCTGAAAGAAAAATAAAGAAAAAGGCAAGTCTCCTCGCAGCTCCCCTGAAAGAGAGAGATAGGCAGAAGGCAGAAAGAAGCCAGCCACCTAGAGGGGGGAAGCCCAGGACCCCCTAGCTAGGGACCAGTGGGCTTACTGTAAAGAAAAAGGGCATTGGAAGAATGAATGCCCCAACCGAGGCAAAGCCCTGAGGCCCAGTCGCTGCCAGGAAGAGTCCCATGGGGAAAGGCTCACTGGCCTGGCAGGAGCAGACTCAGATTGACAAGGACTGGGCTCTCTCGCACTCAGCCCCCATGAGCCCACGGTCAGAATGAAAGTGGGGGGCCAAAACATGACTTCTATAGTTAACACAGGGGCAGAATACTCTGTGGTCACCTTCTCTGTAGCCCCCTTCAGTGAAAAAGACTGCAACTATCCTCGGAGCCACAAAGATAGCGGCAGTCTCCCCTCTCACAAGAGGTGAGAGCACGCATCCAGGAACACCTGATTAGACTTGGAGAGGCAGGCATTCTAATCGAGTGTCAGTCACCCTGGAACACCCCGCTTCTACCAGTCAAAAGGCCAGGAGGAGAGTGCCAGCCTGTTCAAGACCTGCGAGCCATTAATAGAGTGACTGTTTCTTTACACCCAGTGGTTCCAAACCCGTACACTGTTGGCAGCCGCGCTCAGAAAATAGCGCCCAATGCAGGGCAGCCGGAAGGCCCCGAACTTCCTAATGACAAATCATCCCATACCACTAAACTACATGCTAATTGCGCCTTGGCATAAGGACCAATGAGACCCACCAAATTGTTATGCTAATAAGGCACATGGAGCCGCACCAACCAGGTCAGAGCATGAGAACTATATAAGCAAGCCTCTCCTTCCCCTCTAAGTCCTGCCCAACTCATTTGTTTCACAAAGAGCTGAAGAATAAAGCTTTCTGCAGAAGAATCCTGCTGTTGTTGCGTGCTGTTCTTGCCGGCGAGGACGGGGCATGCGACAAGTGGTGCCGAAACCCGGGAACCAGAACATCACCGGCACAGGGAGGACCCTTCAGACATCTGGAGAGGATTCAGAACTGTAGGTCAGAAGAAAGCCCGGAGGGGTAAGTTCCGAGAGGCCCCTGCTTTTTAGGATGATGGTTGATGGTTCTCTGTAAATAAGGAGGCACCATGGGGAATGCACCGTCATTAGTCACGGCGCTGCAGACAGCTCTCAAAGAGCGAAACTTGAAGGTCTCCAGCAAAGTCTTAGGATCTTTTGTGAAGGAGATAGACCGTGTGGCCCCCTGGTTCATTTGTTCAGGGTCCCTCTCAATCCCGAGCTGGGACAAACTGGGGAAAGATCTTGATAGAGAGGAGGAGGAGGGTAGCCTGAGGGGAGGCACCAGGCCCCTCTGGAAACTGATTAGAGCTTGTCTGCAAGATGAGAGATGTGAAAAGGTAATAAAAGAAGGTCAGAGAGCATTGACAGATATCCAAGAGAGCATGTCAGAAACGGAACGGGAAACAGAGAGCGCGCGCGGCCGAAAAAAGGCCACAAAAACGAAAGTAAAGAAACCCCAGAGTGAGGGAGAAAGCCCGCCTAGGGCAAAAGCGAAAGAGCCCCGAGAAGCGAGTGACGATCGCCTCGGAGAAAATAGTAAATACCCCTAGAAAGAGTTGAGGGACCTCCAACTCTCCAATAGGGAATCTGAGGAGGAATTAACGTCCGCAGAGGAAGGGGAAGAAAATAAAACCGCAGAGTGCAGAAGTAAGGGAACCAGCAAAGTTGAAAAGCGGACCAAGGAAAAAATGAAAGCAGGGTGTCCCCCGATGCCCGTTGCCCCGCCACCTTACGTGAGTGGCGCACTCTCCTTTTGCCACCCAGATACTCTTCAGGCAATTAGACAAATGTTTCCTGTATTTGAGGATAACGGTGTACGCTCTCACCAACCCCTGAGTCATAAACAAGTTAAAGACTTAGCGGAATCCGTCCGAGCGTATGGGGTCAGTGCCAACTATACCATAGCACAAGTTGAGAGATTAACAGAGACAGCCATGACACCTGCAGACTGGCAATATGTGACCAAGGCGTGCCTTTCCAGTATGGGACAGTACATAGAATGGAAGGCCTTGTGGCATGATATAAGCATGACTCAGGCGCGCGCAAATGCGGCTGAAGGGCAGCCTGCATGGTCATATGATATGCTGACGGGCCAGGGCCAGTGGGTAGCCAATCAGACCGTCTACCCATTACAGGTCTATGCACAAATAAACGCATGCGCCGCCAAAGCATGGAAAGCCCTCACCAACAAAGGAGAAGTATCAGGCAATTTGACAAAAATTATTCAGGGGCCGAGCAAGCTATTTTCTGACTTTGTCGCTCGTATGATGGAGGCCGCAGGCAGAATATTTGGAGATCAGGAACAAGCGATGCCCCTGGTAGAGCAATTAGTATTTGAACAATGTACCAAAGAGTGTAGACAGGCGATTACACCCTGGAAACAAAAAGGAATGAGTGCATGGCTAAAAGCCTGTAGAGAGATAGGAGGACCACTCACCAATGCGGGTCTAGCCGCAGCCATATTGCAGAGCCACAAACAAGCCAGGATCGCTAACAGAAATATAAAGTGCTTTCAATGCGGGAAATTAGGGCATATAAAGAGAGAATGCAAGAGCCCAGTTTCAGAGCAAACAACCCAAAAGACCCCTGGGTTGTGCCCTAAGTGTAAGAAAGGCAGGCATTGGGCCAATGAGTGCCGGTCTATTAAAGATATAGAAGGGAAACCCTTAGAACTGTCAAAAAACGCCCAGAGGGGCCCCCGTCACCAGGGCCCACAAATATATGGGGCAACCAGCACGCAAGTGTCATTCGGGAACAACCAGGCCCCCCAAGGAGAGCCACTTCAGGTTCCGCGGGATTGGACATCCGTGCCACCACCAGAATAGTGTTGACTCCACAGATGGGAGTTCAGCCTATCCCTTCAGACTTTAAAGGCCCCCTACCACCAAATACCATTGGGTTACTCCTAGGGCGCTCTTCTGCTGCATTGAAAGGCCTGGTAGTTCATCCCGGAGTCATAGATCAAGATTATGAAGGACAGGTAAAAATCATGTGTTCGGCCCCTAGAGGAATCTACCCTATATCTCCGGGAGACCGCATAGCCCAGCTCTTAGTTTTACCTAGTCTCCACGCCAATTATCCTGCTACCAACACGGAGAGGGGAGAAAGGGGCTTCGGCTCCTCTGACTGGGATTCAGCCTTCATAGTATTAGATTTAGCAGACAGACCAAAATTAACTCTTCAAATAGAGGGAAAGAGCTTTGAGGGAATCCTAGACACTGGAGCAGATAAAAGTATTATCTCTGCAACCTGGTGGCCCTCCAAGTGGCCTGTGACCCAATCCTCACATTCATTACAAGGTTTAGGATATGAGTCAAGCCCTTCAATTAGTGCCAAACCATTGAAATGGCGAGCCCCTGAAGGACAAGAGGGTACAGTCACCCCTTATGTACTCCCTCTACCGGTCAATTTATGGGGGAGGGATGTCATGAGAGACTTAGGCCTCAAACTCATTAATGAATACTCCACCCCCACCCAAGGCATGATGATGGACATGGGATACATCCCTGGCAAGGGGCTGGGGAAACACCAACAGGGACGCATAGAGCCCATCCTGCCCAAAGTAAAGAATGACCGTCACGGCCTGGGTTTTTCATAGGGGCCATTGAAGATGCCATGCCCATACCTTGGCTCACAGAGGAGGCCGTATGGGTTCCTCAGTGGCCCCTATCCTCTGAAAAATTAGAAGCAGCTCATTGCTTAGTGCAAGAGCAGCTCCAAGTGGGACACCTAGAACCCTCTGTGTCCCCATGGAACACACCCATATTTGTAATCAGGAAAAAGTCAGGATCATGGAGGTTGCTTCATGATCTGAGAGCAGTAAATGCTCAAATGAGAATGCTTGGACCCGTACAACGGGGACTGCCACTCCTCTCTGCCTTACCCAAAGAATGGAAAGTGCTCATAATAGATATTAAAGATTGCTTCTTTTCTATACCTCTAAGCTCCAAGGACAGGGAAAGATTTGCTTTTACTTTGCCAGCTATTAACCATGAACAACCCGATGCCAGATTTCAGTGGAGGTCCTCCCTCAAGGAATGGCAAATAGCCCCACCATATGTCAACTGTACGTTCAGCGAGCGCTAGACCCAATTCGTAAGACCTATCCCACGCTAAAGATCATCCATTACATGGATGACATCCTTCTTTGCTCCTCACAACCAGCGGAAATAGAAGAAGCATATATAGATCTCACTAGATCCCTAGAAAATTGGAGACTGAATATAGCAAGCGAGAAGGTCCAAAAATCTAGTGTTAGCAAATTCCTAGGAGCAACCATTTACACAGATGTAATTTGCCCCCAAAAGCTTGAGATAAGACATAATCAATTGCGAAATTTGAATGACTTCCAAAAACTCCTAGGGGATATTAATTGGTTGCGGCCATACTTAAAGATACCCACCACTGAATTGACTCCACTATTTAAAACCCTAGAAGGAGACCCACAACTAACGTCACCGCGCTCCCTTACACCTGAGGCAATACAAGCCATTCGCAAAGTGGAACAGGCTTTGATGACAGCACAGCTAAATAGGGTTCAATTGAATGAACCCTTTGAGTTGTGTGTCCTTCCCACCCCAGAGCTGCCAACAGCAGTCTTATGGCAGCACGGCCCACTGATCTGGATTCATCCCCAAGCCTCTCAGGCTAAGACAGTAGAGTACTATCCGGCAGCCGTGGCCAAACTTGCTTTGAGAGGAGTAAAAACCTCCATGACACATTTTGGAGAGGCTCCAGCTAAAATTATAACCCCTTACAACGTAGAACAGATACAAGTATTATGTGCTATGAATGATGATTGGGCCATACTTGCTTACAGTTTCTCAGGAACCTTTGATAATCATTTCCCTAAACATCCCCTCATCAACTTCGCCAAAAATCATCTCCTAGTATTCCCTCAGGTCACTAGCCTAACCCCGCTGCCTCATGGAAAAACAGTTTACACGGACGGGTCTAAGACAGGCACAGGTGCCTATGTCCATGATGGCAAAGTTGTGACAAAAGGCTACACGCCTGACACTCCACAAATAGTGGAATGTCGCATAGTCTTAGAGGTCCTACAAATCTTTCCTGAACCTTTAAATATTGTGTCTGACTCCTGTTATGTAGTTAATGCAGTCAAATCTCTAGAAGTGGCCGGGCTAATCAAAGCGTCCAGCCCAGTAGCCACTTTGTTCAAACAGATACAATCAGCACTACTTCATAGACAATCTCCTTTGTATATAACTCATATCAGAGCACATTCAGGCCTTCCCAGGCCTATGACTCAAGGCAACCACCTGGCAGACCTCGCAACCAGAAATATAGCTTTTCCCCTGCTAGACCCTATCACCACAGCTTCAAAATTCCACACACAATTTCATGTCACTGCCGAAACGCTGCGCAAGCGGTTTAGCATAACCAGGGCCGAAGCTAGGAACATTGTCCTTAGCTGCCAACATTGCTGCAGCTTCCTTCCCGCACCTCATGTTGGGATCAACCCCAGAGGTATTAGGCCTTTACAAGTTTGGCAAATGGATGTGACGCATTTTTCACCTTTTGGGAAACTTAAATACGTACACGTATCCGTGGATACTTGTTCAGGAGTCATCTTTGCCTCCCCATTGTCAGGAGAGAGAGCTTCCCATGTCATCCAGCACTGTCTTGAAGCTTGGAGCACATGGGGCTTACCACAAATCCTGAAAACAGATAATGGCCCAGCCTATACCTCTACAAAATTTGCTCAATTTTGTCAACGTATGGGGATCAAACACATCACTGGCCTTCCCTACAACCCACAGGGTCAAGGGATTGTGGAACGTGCGAACCGCACGCTCAAATCCTATTTACTTAAACAAAAAGGGGGAATTGAGGATATACCCCCCACACCAAAAACTGCCACAGCCCTAGTACTTTTCACTATAAATTTTTTGAATCTGGATGCTCAAGGTCATACAGCAGCGGATCGCCATAATCAGTGGCCAAAAGACCCACAAGAACTAGTAAAATGGAAGGACGTGTTATCTAACCAATGGAAGGGCCCGGATCCAATCATAATCAGATCCAGGGGAGCTGTGTGTGTTTTCCCCCAGGGTGAAGAAAATCCCTTCTGGATCCCGGAGCGCCTAACGAGGAAAGTCCTAAACAAAGGAGATGACTTCGCTGTACCTCCTGACCCTGCTCCTGACACTGGAGACCCCGACTCAGGGAGTATTGAGATGGGGAATCCTGTCTGCCTTTCCTAAGCCTATGCCTGTCCGTTTCAATGCAGCCGTTTTTCCCCGCTTTTTCACCACCAACTCTAGTATGAACTTGCCCTACCTAGAAAAGGACACCCTAACAGCCCCGTTGGGAGAAAACCGATCCTTCGTAACTAATGGGTCATTATGCTTCACCACTCAGAATCTAGCTGGCTGTATCTCCCTGAAACGGAGGAAATATGGATGGTTCAGTGACATAATTCTAGAGGCCAGTGGCCTCCCCGTTATGTCAGCTAAATTTGAAGGGCCTAATAAGGAAGGGAGCCCGCCCTATAAGAACATGACTATCCACCAGATGGTTCTCTGGATCAATGGCACATTTGTACACTCTCCCAGGAACAATTCCACCGACAGGCCTCGTCAACCCAAATATGCCTCCCATTGTGTGGGCGACTATGAGGGAGAGCTGTGGCCCTGGACTGACTGTCAGTCAACTGTAGTAACGTGGGCAACTGAGAGGCAGGAGTTTACCATCTCCCCAGATATGGAGGGACGGCCAGCCAATGAGGCTTGGTGGCCAGTAAAGGTGCTCGAAGGCGAGTTTCGTCAGCAGCTGAGCATGAACCCCTTCCATAAATGGATGCTGTGTGGAGTCAATGGCTCGTGTACCGACCTCTCCCCCTTTTCTGCCCTCCAGGGTGGGGGAATCGGTGTAAAAAATATCACCTTTTGGTGCGAGAACAACCACACGCGCGCACACTGGAACATGACCATGACCCATAACAACGAGAACTACACGTGTTCAGCAAAATCAGGTCCAGAGTCACCTAATTCCCTTTTTCCACCTTCTCCAGTATGCGTATACCCCCCATTTCTGTTTATCTTATCCAATAGTAGCTTTGACTCCTGCTCCAATGAAACCTGCTTTCTGTCTCAGTGTTGGGATGCGCGTAACTTTACCAATGCTTTGGTAGTCCGCATCCCCCGTTGGGTCCCTGTTCCCGTAGACGCCCCTAACACCATGACTCTGTTTCGAGAAAGGCGCAATTTCGGCGTTACAGCCGCCATAGTGCTCCTGATCTCCGCAACCGCGGTCGCAGCCACCGCCGCTGGTATAGCTTTAGACACCTCCATCAAATCGGCTACAGAGCTCAATAACCTTGCAGCCTCAGTAGCTTCTGCCCTGGACCAACAGTCCACACTTGATGGCAAACTGAAAGGAGGAATAATGATCCTCAATCAACGCATAGATCTCGTGGAGGAACAAATGGAGGTGCTCTGGCAAATGGCCCAATTGGGATGTGAGCGGAAATATTGTGCCCTCTGCATCACTAGCATTCAATATGAAAATTTTACAGGGGCAGCTAATCTGTCACGAGACCTGTCCCAGTATCTTTCAGGAAACTGGTCCCAAGACTTCGATGGGACACTAGAAGAGCTGCGGCGAGAAATTATCCACATCAACTCCACCCGTCTAGATATCTCCGTAGCGGAAGGACTCTCTTCCTGGTTCCTCAGAGCTCTCTCCCACGTCAAGGAGTGGGCGGGCATGGCTGGGATGGGCGTGTTCCTGCTTGGAGGTCTCATGCTCTTACTCTGGTTGTTATGCAGACTCCGCAACCAACATAAGCAGGACAAGGTGATCCTTGCTCAAGCCCTAATGGCGATAGACGTTGGCGCCTCTCCCCAAGTGTGGCTCAATATGCTTAAGAAGGAAGCTCAGCTTTAGCTTGAGGTAGCTCTTGCACCCTGAGCCCATGTGGCACTGCACCAGGCCCGAGTACCTCAATGCTTAATCACAGCTTTCTCTAAGAAGCTCATGGTGCAAGAGGGTTGAGAAAAAAGGTCCAAACCCTTTGTACCAAGCGGTCCCAACGCCAGCCAGAGGATGCGAGGCAAAGCACTGCAAGAGGTCTTGGACCCCTCTGAGAGGCATGCCTGACTGCATAGGGGTAGATGCCCAGAACCCCTCTCCAAAAAGGGGGCATCAGGAAGTATGATGGAGGTCAGGCCTCTGTCTCCGCCTCTGCTGGCAAGTTCCGCCTTGAGCTTCTGTTAGACAAAAAAGGGGGAGATGTTGGCAGCCGCGCTCAGAAAATAGCGCCCAATGCAGGGCAGCCGGAAGGCCCCGAACTTCCTAATGACAAATCATCCCATACCACTAAACTACATGCTAATTGCGCCTTGGCATAAGGACCAATGAGACCCACCAAATTGTTATGCTAATAAGGCATATGGAGCCGCACCAACCAGGTCAGAGCATGAGAACTATATAAGCAAGCCTCTCCTTCCCCTCTAAGTCCTGCCCAACTCATTTGTTTCACAAAGACCTGAAGAATAAAGCTTTCTGCAGAAGAATCCTGCTGTTGTTGCGTGCTGTTCTTGCCGGCGAGGACGGGGCACGCGACAGTACACCCTCCTCAGCCAGATCCCGGAGTCTGCCAAATGGTTCACTTGCCTGGACTTAAAGATGCCTTTCTCTGCCTCTGGCTGGCCCCACAAAGCCAGCTCTTATTTGCCTTTGAATGGACTGAACTGGATAAGGGGAGGCAGATGTAGTTAACATGGACGTGGTTTCCACAAGAGTTCAAGAACTCACCCACTCTCTTTGGAGAGGCATTGGCTGCAGACCTTGCCAGCTTTCCAAGAGATGCCACATGCTGCACCCTCCTGCGGTACATAGATGACCTCCTCTTTGCCGATGACACCAGGAAAATTGTGCAAAAGGCACAAAGGCCCTCCTGCAATTCCTGTCAGACTCAGGATACCGAGCCTCATAAAAAAAGCACAAATCTGCCAACAGCAAGTCCGGTACTTAGGCTTCCTCCTCACCCAAGGAGAAAGGGCACTAAGGCCAGAGAAGAAAAAGGTCGTTAACTCCTTGCCCCAGCCCAGGATGAGGGGGGGCATGCGAGAATTCCTAGGGGCCGCCTGGTTCTGCAAAAATCTGGATTCCCAGATTCTCAGCAATGGCAAGGCCCCTCTGCCACCTCCTGGGGGGGCGGGGACAGACTGAAAGCCCCTGTCTGGACTAAAGAGACAAGAGCCACCTTCCTGGAAATAAAAACTGCTTCAGAACAGGCACCAGCCCTAGGCCTGCCAGATATGAAAAGGTCCTTCAATCTCTTCATACATAATAAAGGTAGCAATTCTGCATTGCAAAGAACATCAAAAGGAAAACAACCCTATAGCACAGGGGAATCAAATGGCAGATGAAGCTGCCAAAGCAGAAGCAAGTAAGGAGGCAGGGAGAGCTCCTTCCCTCACTATGGCCCTAACACCCCCGGTAGAGGCCCCTCCACCCAGGTACACTGAAAAGGAGAAAGATTGGGCCATAACTGAAGAAGCCACTTTAACTGAAAATGGATGGTGGATGTTGCCAGACAGACGTATCTTTGTCCCAACTGCAACGGGGAGGCAACTAGTCAGCAAGTACCACGAGCTCACCCACCTGGGAAAAACTGCACTGGAGGCGCTCCTCAAAAAGCAATACTACATCAGCCAGTTGCCAGCACTATGCCAAGCAGTGAGTAGACAGTGTGTAACTTGTGCCAGAAATAATGCTTGATCTGTGCCATGACTTCCACCTGGTGCCCAAAGAACAGGAGTTGTACCCTTTAAAGACCTTAAGATAGACTTCATGAATGTTCAACCAAGCAGGGGACTCAGATACCTCCTAGTAACAGTGTGTACATACTCTGGCTGGGTTGAAGCCTTCCCAACCAGAATAGAATGGAGCCGGGAGGTAGCCAAAGTTCCCCTGAGAGAAATTGTGCCCTGGTTTGGCCTACCATCCACAAACCACAGTGACAATGGGCCTGCCTTTGTAGCAGATGTAGTGCAAATGTTAACTAAATCGCTCAATATTACCTGGAAACTTCACACTGTGTACAGGTCACAGAGTTCAGGGAAAGTAGAGTGAATGAATCCACCCTCAAAAGAATCCTAGCTAAGTTTTGCTAAGAAACTGGCCTCCTGTGGCCAGATTCATTGCCCATGGCTCTCCTGCATGCGCTGCACACCTGGAACTCAAGGATTTTTTTCCTTTTTGAATTAGTATATATACACCCTCCCCCATGCCTAGGAAGCCTCTCAGGGAACCTACACCAAATAGGAGATAAGGGAGCAAGAGAACAGCTCCAAGCCCTGGGAGCCACCCTAAATAAACTACAAAATACACCATAGAGCCCCAATCTCTCTAGGAACCCCAGTACATTACTTCTAGGCTGGGGACTCAGTCTGAGTTAAAGATTGGAAAAAAGACCCCCTCAAACCCCAGTAGACTGGCCCCCACATTGTTGTTCTAACCACTCCTACTGCCCTCAAGGTTGCAGGCATCACTCCAGGGGTCCGTCATTCCAGAGTGAAAAGGGCCTGTCAACCTGACAAGGAAGCACATCAGTGGGAGGCCCAACCAGACCTCCAGATCCTGTCTGCCTCCGCATCCGACGATTGCCCTCTGACTAATCGACACCTGCGCACCGTGGATCCTGGCTCTCATTGGAGTGGTGTCTTCTATTCTGGGCATTGGACTCTGTGCTGTTGCAGCCCTGAACTGGACTATTCCTCAAAAAAAGTTGCCCTTTCTATTGTCTATTGGGTAATCGGTAAGCTGTTTTACTGTGCTTACCTGTCTCTCCTAGCTGTATTCAGGTCTCAGCCTGCACTTCCAAAGTACCTCTCTGTAATGTTTAATTGTACAAAAGTTATCAAGTGTATAGTGGGCCTAAAGGGAGCTACCTCCTTTTCCCTGGTGAGATTTCCTAGGCGGAACAGGCTGCCCCTTTACTGATCCCTGCTCTAGTCGGGCTCAGTGGAGCCGGATCAGCTGCAGTAGGCACAGTGGCTCTAATAAAAGTAGACTTAGGGCTCGCTGCCCTAACAGAGGAAGCTGATCAAGATTTAGAGCAGCTTGAAACCACCATGATTCAGCTGCAAGATCAAATTGATTCCCTAGCTGAAGTGGTGTTGCAAAATTGTAGAGGACTGGACCTCCTGTTCATGTCACAGGGAGGCTTATGCATAGCCCTTAAAGAAGATTGTTTTTATGCAAATAAGTCTGGCATAGTTAGGAGCTATCTAGCCAAAGTAAAAGAAAACATCCAGCGTAGGAATAAAATGTTAGAAAATAAAAAGTCTTAGTTCCAGGGATGGTTTGAATAGAATCCATGGCGAACAACTCTTCTAACTGGCTTTGCTGGGCCAGCAATTCTGCTGTTCCTTAAACTATTAGTGGGACCCTGTATATTTTTTTTATTTTTTATTTTTTATTTTTTTATTTTGGTACCATTAATCTACAATTACATGAAGAACATTATGTTTACTATGCTCCCCCCTTCACCAAGTCCCCCCCATAAACCCCTTCACAGTCACTGTCCATCAGCGTAGTAAGATGCTGTAAAATCACTACTTGTCTTCTCTGTGTTGCACAGCCCTCCCTGTGCCCACCCCACACTATACATGCTAATCATAATGTCCCGTTTCTTTTTCCCCGCCCTTGTCCCTCCCTTCCCACCCATCCTCCCCAGTCCATTTCCCTTTGGTAACTATTAGTCCATTCTTGAGTTCTGTGATTCTGCTGCTGTTTTGTTCCTTCAGTTTTCCTTTGTTCTTATACTCCACATATGGGTGAAATCATTTGGTACTTGTCTTACTCTGCCTGGCTTATTTCACTGAGCATAATACCCTCTAGCTCCATCCATGTTGTTGCAAATGGTAGGATCTGTTTTTTTCTTATGGCTGAGTAATATTCCATTGTGTATATGTACCACATCTTCTTTAATCATTCATCTACTGATGGACATTTAGGTTGCTTCCGTATCTTGGCTATTGTAAATAGTGCAGCAATAAACATAGGGGTGCATCTGTCTTTTTCAAACTGGAGTGCTGCATCCTTAGGGTAAATTCCTAGAAGTGGAATTCCTGGGTCAAATGGTATTTCTATTTTGAGCATTTTGAGGAACCTCCATACTGCTTTCCACAATGGTTGAACTGATTTACATTCCCACCAGCAGTGTAGGCAGGTTCCCCTTTCTCCACAACCTCGCCAACATTTGTTGTTGTTTGTCTTTTTGATGATGGTGATCCTTACTGGTGTGAGGTGATATCTCATTGTGGTTTTAATTTGCATTTCTCTGATGACAAGTGATGTGGAGCATCTTTTCATGTGTCTGTTGGCCATCTGAATTTCTTCTTTGGAGAACTGTCTGTTCAGCTCCTCTGCCCATTTTTTAATTGGATTATTTGCTTTTTTTGTTTGTTGAGGTGTGTGAGCTTTTTATATATTTTGGATGTCAACCCTTTATCAGATCTGTCATTTATGAATATATTCTCCCATACTGTAGTATACCTTTTTGTTCTATTGATGGTGTCCTTTGCTGTACAGAAGCTTTTTAGCTTGATATAGTCCCACTTGTTCATTTTTGCTTTTGTTTCCCTTGCCCGGGGAGATATATATGTTCATGAAGAAGTCACTCATGTTTATGTCCATGAGATTTTTGCCTATGTTTTTTTCTTAGAGTTTTATGGTTTCATGACTTACATTCAGGTCTTTGATCCATTTCAAATTTACTTTTGTGTATGGGGTTAGCCAGTGATCCAGTTTCATTCTCTTACATGTAGCTGTCCAGTTCTGCCAGCACCATCTGTTGAAGAGACTGTCATTTCCCCATTATATTTCCATGGCTCCTTTGTCGTATTTTAATTGGCCATATATGTTTGGGTTAATGTTTGGAATCTCTATTCTGTTCCACTGGTCTGTGGCTCTGTTCTTGTGCCAGTACCAAACTGTCTTGATTACTGTGGCTTTGTAGTAGAGCTTGAAGTTGGGGAGCGAGATCCCCCTCACTTTATTCTTCCTTCTCAGGATTGCTTTGGCTATTCGGGGTCTTTGGTGGTTCCATATGAATTTTTGAACTATTTGTTCCAGTTCACTGAAGAATGCTGTTGGTAATTTGATAGGGATTGCATCAAATCTGTATATTGCTTTGGGCAGGATGGCCATTTTGACGATATTAATTCTTCCTAGCCAGGAGCAAGGGATGAGTTCCCATTTGTTAGTGTCCTCTTTAATTTCTCTTAAGAGTGTCTTGTAGTTTTCAGGGTATAGGTCTTTCACTTCCTTGGTTAGGTTTATTCCTAGGTATTTTATTCTTTTTGATGCCATTGTGAGTGGAATTGTTTTCCTGATTTCTTTTTCTATTAGTTCATTGTTAGTGTATAGGAAAGCTACAGATTTCTGTGTGTTAATTTTGTGTCTGCAACTTTGCTGAATTCCAATATTAGTTCTAGTAGTTTTGGAGTGGAGTCTTTAGGGTTTTTTATGTACAATATCATGTCATCTGCAAATAGTGACAGTTTGACTTCTTCTTTACCAATCTGGATTCCTTGTATTTCTTTGTTTTGTGTAATTGCCGTGGCTAGGACCTCCAGTACTATGTTGAATAACAGTGGGGACAGTGGGCATCCCTGTCTTGTTCCCGATCTCAGAGGAAAAGCTTTCAGCCTCTTGCTGTTCAGTATGATGTTAGCTGTGGGCTTATCATATATGGCCTTTATTATGCTGAGGTACTTGCCCTCTATGCCCATTTTGTTGAGAGTTTTTATCATGAATGGATGTTGAATTTTGTCGAATGCTTTTTCAGCATCTATGGAGATGATCGTGTGGTTTTTGTCCTTCTTTTTGTTGATGTGGTGGATGATGTTGATGGATTTTCGAATGCTGTACCATCCTTGCATCCCTGGGATGAATCCCACTTGGTCATGGTGTATGATCCTTTTGATGTATTTTTGAATTCGGTTTGCTAATACTTTGTTGAGTATTTTTGCATCTATGTTCATCAGGTATATTGATCTGTAGTTTTCTTTTTTGGTGGGGTCTTTGCCTGGTTTTGGTATTAGGGTGATGTTGGCTTCATAGAATGAGTTTGGGAGTATTCCCTCCTCTTCTATTTTTTGGAAAACTTTAAGGAGAATGGGTATTATGTCTTCTCTGTATGTCTGATAGAATTCTGGGGTAAATTCATCTGGCCCAGGGGTTTTGTTCTTGGGTAGTTTTTTGATTACTGCTTCAATTTCATTGCTTTTGTTTGGTTGCCTTGGTCTGTGTAGATTTTCTGTTTCTTTCTGGGTCAGTCTTGGAAGGTTGTATTTTTCTAGGAAGTTGTCCATGATGCATAAGATTTTTAGAATTGATTTTTTGTCTGTAATCATTTCAGTAAGACATTGAGGAATGTATTATTATATGGAAACAAAAGATTATGATGGGGCTTTCTGTTGGCTTCTAATTCAGTTATTTCCTAAAATTAAATGTATGCTCTTTACTTGCTCATTAAGTCTAAAAAACCCAAGCAATAAAGTGCATGCCTATTTTTCAAAGTAATAAATGCTGGGTGGGGTTTGGGTAATGTTTGCTTTCTGAGGCGAGATTACTCGCTAATTGAAATAGCTAAAGAATAGTATTGTTCTTTAATTGATAGCATATTAATAAGTCACAAAAGTGGGTCACAGTATAAAACAGAACAGCACCACTGAAGTTCAGAGTATTCTGGAGTAGTAAAGTTTGGGTAATATATTGTTTTTTATTTCTCTCCTTGAAGACTTTTATGTATTTAACACACATTTGTAAATCGTGACTCTCTTTCACCTGTATGTGTGTGTAACCTTTTCCTTGTATCTCCAACTTGACATGTTTTACATACATGGCTGCCTTTCCTTGCCTTACTTTTGAAGTCACATTTTCTACTTTCAATCTTGGTTCAGACTGACTATTGCTGAAATAAAATAGTTGGGAGATATTACTTACTAGAAATGCAGCCGATTGGACCAGATACCATTTTCCTCACTTGGTTATGTCATAATGTCTGTAGCAGAGTCTGAAAGGAAGAAAAGAAGAAAAAGTATTGAGAGTTTAAAAAGCCATCTATACTATTTGCAGCTTAATTCAAGTAAAATCCTAACTAAAAATGCAAACAAATTGCTACCTGTGTATTCTGTCTTGTATTCTTGGTTTATTTAATATTTATGAGGAGAGAGGCTGTTACAAAACGTATATACACAGAGAAGTTATCACTGACACACAGGTGCCTCTAAAGATCCACTTTTTAATGCTTTGTCCCTTTGTTCTTGACTTGTCAAGGGTAAGGCTGTTTGTGGCTTACTAGGAGTTCTGAGCTTTGTCGTCTTCATGTGGCCAAGCAGTGTCATATCTGTCGTGAACTCTATTGAAGACACATTACTCAAAAAGATATTCCCCTTAGTGTTTGCAGGGTTTCAGTCTCTCCTTGCCCGTCTGTTTACCCTCAGTTCCGTCCTAGAACAATAGCAACTGTAATGCTGGAGCAACACTTTTCCTGCAGGCCTGGGCAGTGGGGAGGTTTGAATGCAGTTGGTTGTCTTTCTGATGCCTTCCTGCTTCTAGTTACAGTGTATGTGGAGTAGACAGCTAAGACGAGTAGGTTGATGTTGGTTTGTGCATGTCTGTGTGTGTGTGGTGTTTCTTATTTCAGAATACGGAAACAAAAACCAAGCATGGGATGAATAAAAGACATCCTGAGTTGCCTGTAGCTGCTGACAATGGGGCTCCTTGGGAACAGTTCTCTCTTCCCTTCTATTTAGCCCCTCTGATTATAACCCACTTCCCAGCCCCTATACTACTGTTAATGTGATTATTTTGTGTGGAAAACAGAATTATTTGCACTGTTATTCTATTTGAATTGACCCTACCTTTTGAAGAACATTAAAAATTGCTTTGGCAAACCTGTAACACAAGTTCTGTTTTGCACGATCTGTGAAGTCCTTTTGGCCTTTGCTGCTTAATGAGATCTGGATTTAAGCTTGCATAGTTGTTCTTCTTGATCTCACCAGTGGAGCTCAGAACTTTAATTTTTCTCCCCTCTTTCCCTTCCCCCAATCAAAAAATGAAGAACAACTGGGCCCTTTACTCTTCAACATTTATAACATTTGGTGCCAGCTGTGAAAACAGTTATTATGATTTGTGTGCAGTTCATTATAGACAGGGGTCCCTTTCACTAAGATCCCAAGTCCTAATGCCAAGGACCACCCTTATGCACAAGACAGAGGACCAAGGGATGGAAATTTCTTCTTATAATCAAGGACAATACTAAAATACTTGAGTTCTTTTGAAGAAAATCTAGTCTTGGGCACATATTGAAACATAACTCTTGGTTTCCAATAGTATGCAATTTTTAGGAGCTGCAGCATAGGTTATGTTTCCAGGTAATACCCAGTCACATTGGGTAAGCCCAACCTTCCACCCTGGCTAGGGAAACAGCAAAGATGGCTCTGAGATTGTATCTTAGGCCTGACTGCATTAGAACATAGCAGAGAATCTAATTTTAAGGACTGAAACTGATTGGTGAAGGGTGGGCTTGTCATCACAGATACTCATGAAGTCCTTCAACACTGGCATTTTCTAAATTTAGGTCTAAATAGAGAAGGTCATAAGAAAATCTATTAAAAATAGGTTTACTTAAAGGTGTCATTCTTTATGGCAGGGAATTGGTTAATATCTTGATAAAGGCTGGTGACAGAAACACTTGTATCTAAAACTAAGTTTTAATAGGATGGGTGGGAGAAATAACTCTCCCGCAAGAAGAGATCTCCCAAGGGCTTCTATTTAGCTGTTTCTTTTTACCTCAAAAATTATGTCCTCAGAGCATACATGGACTTTATTTTGTGGGGGGGGGACATTAAGCTGTCTCCTTTGCTTCCCTCTGACTTCTGCTGTTACTGGAGAAACATGTAAGCTGTGTTATGCAGTTGTTGGCATTCAGTCCTCCCAAGCTGGGTCTTCATATCAGAGGAGCAAGGAACAGGGTGTCCAGTTGAATGAGGGGATATGTTTAATTCTGAAGCCAAATTAGGTCATCTTGCAGTCAGTAAATCTGGAGGATGACCTCAGCAAAGCAGCTTCTCAGTGATTTGGTGTTTGGGGGAGAACTGCAGAGCTACCAAAATATCTTAATCACCTAGAAAAATGTAGTCCCTGGTGCTAAGGAGGCTATGAAGGCCTGTTAGCACACAGTGGGTACTTATAGATACATTTTGGATTAACTTGAACAGAACCACTAAATCCCACATAATGAGAGAATGGCTTCACTTGAGGCTTTGGCTTAGTGGTTTATAGAATTACTGAATTTTCTGATTGTTGATGAAAGGGTAGCTGCTTGTTCTCGCTAGAAATTCTTTGGTTTTAGAATTTTGAGTCAAATGACTGAGGAAGACCATAAAGGCAGAAATAGAGGATATGTGAGTCAACATGTGTAGCAAAAGCTAAAACGTCTGACAACTTTCAACTGTAAACAAAATAACTTTCCTTGTGAAGTTGTTGCATAACTGAAAATAATAACGAAATAGTGTGCCTTGAATTATTAAAAAAGAAGGCAAAATGTTGTATTTCAAAATAGTGATTAGAAGTAATGTTCCCCCAGAAGATATTCCCATTGTGTCTTTAGCTGTGGAGTGCAAGAGCACTAGGTTAGAAGTTGGATCCATAAAGTGCTATTGAAATCTTATCTCCTAAATTTATTCTAATGAGCTAAGATAAAGGAGGAAAATACCTCCCCATGATCTCTTTAATTGAAAGGGGTCATCTGAGGCTTGATACTTTTGTCTCTTTAGTTAGGGTGACTTCCATAGAGGGAAGTGGATCTTGGAAGGAAGGGAAAGTGGTACTGGAAGGAGTGCCCTGGTCATTGGCAATGAAGAAGTATTAAAGTGTGGAGTATGGAACAAAGGTTACAGCAAGTAAGGAGTAGCAAGGAATGAGAGAGATCAGTTAGAAAGAACATATGGCCAGAACAGAGCTGAGTGAAACTCCCACTTATTGAACAGGTTGAAGGGCAAATAATTTTAGGATTCTCAATCATTGAATTTTTTATGGCTAATGGCATAGCTAGTCATGAAATACTTATTGAACTCTTACTGCATGTTCAACATTGTGTGGTGGGGTCAGGGGGAAGGGAAAATAAATCAAAACTCTCTGGTTCAGTAATACTTAGTCTCATTGGGATAAATGAATGGCTAAGCAAATTATGCTAATCTGATGGAACACTATATAGCTATTAAAATGACCAGTATTTAGGCCATACCCATATTTGGGAATGTGGATATAAATAATAAGCAAAAAAAAAAAAAAAATCCCAGAACACAGCGATGTTAAAATATGCATTTACACTAATCAAAATTTAAAAAGAATTTGGAATGATGTTTACCACTTACAGTTAAATGATTTTTTCCTACAAATTTGCCTAAATATATGATAAAAAATAAGAGATCTGCTTTACTGGGAGGAAATACTCTTACTGGGATGCTTCATGTATGAAACTCCTGCAGAATAACACAAGAGAATTTGATCCGATATTAAACTTGCACAGCACAGAACTCCAAAACTAAGGGTGTCAGGGAAGGGCAGGATCAATACTGGACATTCTAGAAAAGGGTAGGATCAGTATTGGACATTCTATAATGATGGGGGAGCTTTGAGGCAAGCCTTGACAGCAGATAGGACCAGAGTGAGCTGGAATGAGAGAGGAGGGCAATTCGAGGTAAGTAGCAGAGTATAAGCAAATGGATAGATAGATATGGCAGCAACTTTGGCAGGGGTGTCTAGGGAGAGATGTTTAAGTCAGCAAATGACAAGCAGTTAAGTTGGCTAACAAGCTTTGCCAAGCTGAAAGGCAGAAGTGCCTGAGTCTTGGTTAGAGCAGTATAGATTAGTAGTAGATTTTATGTTTCTGTAGAGTGGTAATGAATGATGACTCTTGCAATCATCTATGGGGTTGACTGCAAAGGATAGCCAGGTGAAGAAGTCTAAATGATTCCTATGGGGAAAAGCAGAACTTGGGAATTTTACTGTGGAACAAATAGGAATTAGTTTCTTTTTATGTTTTCTCAACTTTTTATCTTGAAACATTTCAAATCTACAGAAAAGTTACAATACTATAATGGCCATCGTATACTCTTTATTCATAAGGTATCATTGAGGTCTAGATGGCTGATAGTGTTTTCTGTATCTTCTGTGTCCTTACTGATTTTTGATACTTGTTCCATCAATTAATGAGAGAGAGTTATTAACACATCTGCCTATTGTGGATGTGTCTCATTCTCCCTTTTCCCATGTCAATTTTGTCTCATGTATTTTGATGCTCTTATTAGTTGCATACATATTTAGAATTGTTTTGTCTTCTTGAAGAATTACCCCCTCTATCTCCTGTAGTGCTCTTTGTCCTGAATTTTACTTTGTCCATGTTAATATAGCTCTCCTGACTTATGCTTACTGTTGTTATGGTATATATTTTTCTATCCTTTTACTCTCCACCTATTTGTAGCTTTAAATTTGAAGTATGCCTTTTGTAGACTGCACATCATTGAGGTTTTTTTAATCCAGTCTAACAACTTCTGTCTTTTAGATAAAGTGTTCAGTCCATTGCGAACGAATATACTTCTTGATATGTTTGAGTTTAAGTCACATTTTCCATTTGTCTCTTCTGTTTTTTGTTGTCCACCTGTTGCTCCTGTTCTGTTTTGTTTTGGTTTAACGGAATAATTTTTGGTTGTATGTTATGTCCTTTACTGGCTTTGTAAACAAACCTTTACAATTTTTTATTGGGTATTTAAGATCAGGGTCACTAACTGTGGCCAGTGGGCCAAAACTAGTTCATTGCCTGATTTTGTAAATAAAATTTTATTGGAACATAGTCACACTCGTTTGTTTACACATTGTGTATGGCTGCTTTTGCGCTACAATAGCAGAGTTGAGTAGTCACTACAAAGGCTGTGTGGCCAACAGTGCTTAAATATTTACTGTCTGGCCCTTTACAGAGAAAGTTTGCTGACTTCCGCTCTAGGGCTTAACTTTATAAAGTCTGTCTAGA
Organism: Manis javanica; assembly: GCF_040802235.1. Taxonomy (NCBI): domain Eukaryota; kingdom Metazoa; phylum Chordata; class Mammalia; order Pholidota; family Manidae; genus Manis; species Manis javanica. The sequence continues at coordinate 110,331,214 of NC_133174.1, forward strand.
GTCAGTATTGTACCACTGCATATTGCATACCTGAAACACCGTATTTGCTACTTTCCTCTTCTTGCTTATTACTTCATGCCTTGGGTTCCTCCCTTCTCACTTCACGCATCACACTTCACACTCATACGTCTTACTTCCCAGTTCACAAATGTAATCACCTTAAAACAGTATGGTTCTGTTTATGCAGCCCGTCATTATTCAGGTTTTTATTGTCGTATCTTTTACTTCTACATATATTATTAACACTCCTTTACACTGTCATTATTTTTGTTTTAAGCAGTCAGCTTAAATTTTCCAGGCAATTATGAGAAGCAAAGGGCATAGCTTTTTTATTTTCCCACGTATTTACCATTTCTAGTGCTTTTCTTTCCTTCCTGATCATTTGAATTTCCTTCTTGTGTCATTCCTTCGCAGTTTGTAGGACAAGGTTTACCTTTTCTCACAGCACAAGTATGCTGCAGTGAAGTCAGCCTTTTGTTTATATGAAAATGTGTTTATTTCACCCTCATTTTTTGAGGAGTATTTGCCCTTGATAGAGAATGCTGGACTGACAGTTTCATTACCCAGAGATGTCATTCCATTGTTTTCTGGTCTCTATAGTTTCTGATGAGAAGCTGGTGTTCAATGTTATCATTGTTTCCTTGTATGTAGTGTTTTTTTCCCCCTTCTGGCCTTTTTTAAGACTTTATTTTTCCCTTTGCTGAAATCAGATCTTTGACTATCCTATTTAGTTGTTGTTTTCTTTGTATTGATCATGCTTAGGGGTAGCTGAGAGTTTTGAATCTTTAAGTTGAAGTTTCTCATAAAATTTGAGAAATGTTTATGTATCACTTTTCAAATATTTTTCTGCCACGTTCTCAATTTCCTCTCCTTTGGTAACTACTGTTACAAGAAAGGTTGCTTGTCTTATCATTGTTCCTCGAGGTCTGAGAGTCTATTCATTTTACTACAGCTATTTTTTTCTCTTTTTCAGATTGGAAAATTGCTATTGCTCGGTCTTCAAAAATCACTGACTCTGCTGTCATCTCTTAAAACCTATCCAGTGAAAGTTTCGTTTCAGTGACTGTATTGTCAGTTTTAGAATTTCCATTTGCATCTTTTTATAGATTCCACTTCTGTGTTGATACTTATGATCTGGTTCCTTTATGTTTCTGGGCATATTTTTTTTAGTTCTTTGGCCATGTTTATTCCAGCAGCCTGAAAGTCTTTGTCTGCTAAATCCAATATCTAGGATATCTCAAAACTCTTTTTTTTTAACCCCTTTTTTTCCTTGATGTGGGTTACTCTTTGTTTTCCATGTCAGGTGATTTTTTTTTATTGTGCACTGCAATTTGTTGATAATATAGAGATTCTAGATTCTACCTCTAAAGGGTATTGGTATTCTAGGAGCAGTTCAATTACTGATCTTAAAGTTTTGGTGCTTAGTTTTAGGCTTTCCTAGAATAGATCTGTGGAAAACCCAGAGTATGTCACAGGCACCTATAACTTGGTGGGACTCAATCTCTAATCGTTTTTTTCCCTCAGTGGATCTTGTCGGAGCTTGGTTTTAGGCTTTGTTAGGGAAGGTCTAGAGTAGGCCATATTCTACAGCACCATTCTTTCTCCTAAAACAGGACCTTTCTGGAGTCTTGGCTGAATGCCCAGGTGTTAACACGGTGTTCCCCAACACTGATTGTCTTCTAGTATCACTGTTCTTTTATTAATCTGGTAGTGGTCACTCTGGAATGATAAGCCTTTGGCCTGCATGCCCTGTGCATGTTCAGCCCAATCTTTAGCCAGGGACTCATAGGGAACCCCCATACAGATATCATGGGCTCCCCTCTGTAAAGATTGCTTCTTTTCCTGAAGGTTCCAGCAATTTTAGCTGCCCAGATCTCTGTAGCTTCATCTCAGCAAGACAGCCAGGCTCTGTTAGGACTCCCATTTCACCGTGCCATGGTTGGCGAATTGTCCCCAGGCGGAGAGCCAGGTTGACCATGGGTCTCAGTTTGTGGGTTTCCCTTTTCTCTGAGAGCTCAGTCTTGCACTGCCTGAAAAGAGTTGCTTCACATATTTTGCCCACTTTTATCATTGTTTTATGTGGGAGAGCTTGTCTAGTTCCAGCTGGTTCATTGTAGCCTGAGGTGGAAGTTTTCCTGTTGCCTTTTGATACCCCATCTTGTTCCAATACTTCCTTGCTTTCTGTCATAAAGACAGATTACCTTCAGACTTTCTGTGTCCCAGCACTGGGATTAGCCACTTTTTCCTGATTCTTTTCTGTGGAAAATACTATTTAGAAACACTTGTGAAAATTGCAATTGAATTCTGATATTTCCAAATTCAAATCCAACATAACAAGGTTATTCTTCACCTTTACCCATTCCATATTTTATCACCTTTTCCCAGTGGAAACTTTATTCACATCAACATGAATATACTTATTTTATCCTATAATCCTTACAAAATAGTTTCAGAAATTCTACAACAAAACTACTGCCAACAACAAACCGAAATGAAGTAGAAGACATTTTACAATTCTTTTTTGTCCTTAGAATTCATCCTACTAAATCTATGTAGTCAATGTGTTGTATTAAAAATTACTTGAATTAATTGATTTTCTTTGTAGCTATGTTATTAATTCAGTATGTAAATAAGTTAATTCTTGTACTCAATTTGCTTTTTTCTCAATTTTGAATAAATTGTATTTTTGAATATGTAAAACATTTATATCATTGAAAATTAAAAATTACAGAGAAAGGAATAAATCAAAGCAATCTCATTGCCATACCTATTTCTTCTACCTGATCACACAAATGGACTATGTATAATCAGTTTCTTTAGTTTCTAGTCTTTCCTTCCTTTTTTCTCCCCACAAATCAATGTATGATTTTTTTAATCCTTGTTTTATACTTAAAATGTAGCAAAATGTAGAACTACCTATTTGATTTTTTGCTCCTTGTTTTTTTTTTCACTTAGTGTATCTTAGAAATCAAGTAGTGGGATTGTTCTAATTTTTTTTATTATGATAGTATATTATGCTTAATGAAAGTTCAAACTATATTAAAATAGAAAAACTCTTATATAATTTCATTTCCAGAGATAATTCATCACTATATTTCATATAGATTCTTCCAGATAGTTTCTTTGGATATGTATGTATGTAGATGATGTCTGTAGTCTAAATCGTGTATTTTTGAAACCTGGAATCATACTACATATACTAATCTCCGACTTGATTTGTCATTTAACATACATTTATATCTATAACCCCTAACCCTTGGCAATACATATCTAACTCAAACTTTTAAATACTATGCAGTTTTCCATTGTGTGGATTATTATGAACATAAACCTGTGCTCCATTTATGGAGGTTAGGGTTTTATCTTTAGGTTTCTGCTATGTCAAAACAATTCTGCAAGGATTACCCTATTACTTAGATCTTAGTGCATTAGAAGAGCAAATGTATTTTAGGCTATATCCCTACGAGTGAAAATATTGGATAAAATTTTTATTTTAATTTTTGAAAGATGCTGACAAACTTCCCACCAGTATCACTGTACCAAACCCATATCTCCATCAACAGAATAAGGGAGTTCCTCTCTCACTACACATTTGCTAACTGTATATTGTCTATTAAAGAATTTTTGCCTATCTAAGTCCAAATGAAAACCATCTCATTCTTCACGAAAATCCCCGTGTTGGCTATGATGAGAATGTTCCTTGGATTCAAAGAACCTTAGAAGTGTGTGTGTGTGTGAAGGCGGAGGGAGAGAGGGAGATTAAAATCAACAGGAAAACAATCCATACTTGGAATTCTTTGGCCAGTTCATTAAGTTGGGTAACAAAGGATGGCAGAGTAAGAGGAGAGAATGTGAGTTAAGACCTAAGTTCATTATTTTGGTTGCCATACACCACCAGCAGCGTCTGATATAATTGAAATACTGAAGTCCTTTATGACCCTGGGCCTCTTTAAGTGAAAATGTGTGGCTAATTAAGCTAATTAAAATATTCAATAAATTTTAAAGTTGGAAAGCCTGAAAATATTCCATGTGGGGATCTTGTCCAGCTCTGTAGCATCATCCAAATACAGAAGTTACCAAGCTTGGTGTCATGTTGGATTTGTTACTGTCCATAGGCGGAAGGATGAGAGAGAAGTAAGAATAAATTGATTATTCTATTAATTTTGATGTTGGGATTTAGCCCATTCATAAGAGCAGCCAAGAACTGTAGTGAATGGGCTCCTTTCTGCTCTTGTTTTGGAATGAAAGGATATTGAATCTGCCAGACAGAATGAAGAGAAGCTTTAAATGCCCATCATTTCTGCTGGGTTAGTTTCTTTCATAAGCCAAGTCATGTAGGCATGCCAGGCTAAAACGCATCCCTTGTGGCTCTGTTGACTCTATAGGCATAATTTGCCTTAAAGGAAATACGTGCTCTGCAAAAAGTACGCCATTACTGCTTATTGTAGTTTGGTCCCTAGGGAAAGCTGGCATCCAGAGATTTCTTAAAATATGCATGACACCCTTAGTCCATTAAAGAATACTGAATATGCAGATTTAAACTTTTGTTCATATTCTGATTCTTGCCCTATTTTTGCTTCCATATATTTATCTGAAACTATCATAGAGAAGCAAGATGCTTTGTGAGGATTGCACCAGAACTGTTTGGTCTAAAAGAAATGCCTTGACACTCCTAGGAATTTACCCTCAGAATGCAGCAGCCCAGTTTGAAAAAGACATATGCACCCCTATGTTTATCGCGGCACTATTTACAATAGCCAAGAAATGGAAGCAACCTAAGTGTCCATCAGTAGATGAATGGATAAAGAAGATGTGGTACATAGACACAATGGAATATTATTCAGCCATAAGAAGAAAGCAAATTCTTCCATTTGCAACAACATGGATGGAGCTAGAGGGTATTATGCTCAGTGAAATAAGCCAGGCAGAGAAAGACAAGTATCAAATGATTTCACTCATCTGTGGAGTATAACAACAAAGCAAAAACTGAAGGAACAAAACAGCAGCAGACTCACAGAACCCAAGAATGGACTATGGACTAACAGTTACCAAAGGGAAGGGGACTGGGGAGGGTGGGTGGGAGGGGAGGGATTGGGGAGAAAATGGGGCATTGCTATTAGCGCACATAATGTAGGGAGGGCACGGGAAAGGCAGTATATACAGAGAAGACAGGTAGTGATTCTATACCATCTTGCTACGCTGATGGACAGTGACTGTGGTGGGGTGTGGGGAGGGGACTTGATAATGGGGGAAGTCTACTAACCATAATGTTCAAGTAATTGTACATTAATGATATCAAAATAAAAAAATTTTTTAAATGCCTTGAAATTCAATTATCTTCCCCCAGGCAAAGAAGAGTTAGGCTGCTTCTCTCCACAGGGTTGATTTAGGAAAGCTGTATTGTAAGTGTGCTCTTCCTAAATGGCTACAGACAAAAAACACATGGTTTTAAATGGCACCCATTAAACCCTTGAGATGAATGACATATATTTGTCATCAGTGCTTTGTGGAGAAATGAAATAGTAGTTACCTACAAGTAAATTCTGCTAAGGAATGTCACAGAAGCAGGCACTTTATTAAATTCATCAAACGTACAAGCAGACTGTGTAAGAAGTCCTGTGCTGGGCCCCTTTAGGTGATCAGAAATGGTTAAGGCGTACTCATGGCCCTGAAAGAATTTAGTAAATCATGTGGGATGGGAGACATTAACATGCATTGAGTGCTGCAATATGCCAGATACTTTATATACACTGTCTTCTCATATAAGGTAGATAGGTCCCACTCTTGTGTCATTTTACAGATGGGGAAACTGAGGCTTAAAGTGGCTAACTAACTTGACCACAATTTATTTGACCTTCTAGGAAGGAGCAGGATCAGTGATGGGGGTGATATTCTTAGCAGAGGGAACAGCAGGAGCAAATGTATGGGTACCTAAAATACAGGCTATTTTCAAGTATGAAGTAGCCCAGATTGGCTGGAGGATAGTATAAGATTCAACTAGTTGAGGAGATGTATTTGCATAGAAACAAGTAGCTAGACAGATGGTATCCTGAGTATCCAGTTTTTGAAATTATAGGATATATATTGGGAGTCTAGAACAGAAATGTGGTTTGAGGTACCTCAGACTGGAAGGAGAGGGGCAAGGTTGGTGGGACATCCTAGTCTAGATTTTATAGTGTTTGTCTTTACATCCCTTGTATTTGTATAGTAAAAGGGTCCAGTCAGAGCTTTATTTTCAATTTTGAATATGTCTTTTGGACGAAAGAAATTACTGAGTAAGGCATCGCTCTAAATTATAAATCTGAATGAAATTCGTCTATGTCTTCAATCTTCAGCTTCAGGGAATTAATGATTAAAAAAGAAAAGGAACTTGTTTCTCTTCTTAAGCCTTACCAGCAGCTGGCGCTGTAGCACATTCCTTCTATAGCTCTGAAGCAATCCTGTGACGGTATTCATAGACAAGAGAAGAAAAAACAGCTTTTATAGTTTTGTACTGTGATTGAGCTAATCATTGCACACAAACCCCTAGTACCGTCCGCACCCCACGTCCGATCCCCCATGGCTATGTAGTTTGTGAAGCCACCTGCTTAGATTATCACAGAACTACCTCTGGATCTTTCCATTTTTCCCAAACAAGGTGACTGTGAGGCATAGCTCTAGTTAGTTGTCCAGCAGTTCTTTAGTTAGGTATTTGGAGGCTGAAGGCAGGCAAGAGTTATAAGGCTGGCAGACAGTACCTTTGGCACTCCCCCCAGACACTTTGCTTTTAAAATCCTGGCTTTCATCTCAGGCATCTAGCTGTCACCAAAGCTGAACAGTATCCAAAGGATTCACAACTTTCTTGACCTAGCTCTCCCTCCACCCTTTCCTCAGAATGATCTCGTTCTGTGACAGCTAGCTCATCTTTAAACCAATCCAGGCTGGTCTGTTGGGGCACTACTGAACATGTGATGCTGTTAGACACACCTTCCTTTTTGGCAGTCTCTTCTTCTTTTGGTCAAGTGACACCACTTTATTCTGGGTCTGTCCAGTTCTTTCTCTTTTTCAATCTCCATCTTTACCTCATTTTCTTCTGACTGTCCCTAGAAAATTGTGTGTGTGTTTTTTGCCAGCATTTTCTCCTGAATTCTCCCTTTTAAAAGCAGTGTGTTTCTGAGTTTCTATTCCTTTGGTTTACTCTCTACTGTTAGTGCTTCTCAACAGTGGCTGCATATTAGAATCACCTGGGGAGCATTTTAAAGATACTCTTGTACAAGTCTCACCTCAAGAGATACTGATTTATTTAGGCTGGAGTAAGGTCCAGGCATCAGTAGGGTTTTTTCTTCTTTTTTTCTTTTTGTATATTTTAAGTTTGAGGTGATTCTAATGTGCAGCCAGGGATAAGACCTCCTGACCTTTTGAAGCCTCTAGATCCAGCAATCCAGTCATATGTCTCTTCAGAGTTCCAGTTTTATGTCTCTTCTGAGTTACATGTACTATTTTCCTGCTAGACATCGTCACTTCGTTGTCCCAAAGGTACTTTGAATTCAACTTGTTGAAGACTGAACTTTTAATTTCCTTCCTTCAAATCCCACCCTTCCTCTTGTGTACCGTATCTTGGTTAAAATGGTATTCTCATTCTTTTTGAACCAAAATATGTGGCATGATCTCCAAATGTTTCTTAACTTTCCATATCTAGTAATCACCAAGTTGTACTAATTCTACTTCTAAAATATCTTCCCAGTCCACCCCAGTGCTCTTCATTTTACCTGCCCCTGACCTATTTCAGCCTTTCATTCTTTCTTTCCTAAAAACTGAACAAGCCTCTACCTGGTCTTCCTGCTTCAGCTTCCAGTCCCTTCTACACTGTCACCCATTTTCCATAATACTCGCAGATGGTGTTTTTACTAGTTTGCTTGCTTTTAATTATAGATATGATCACACCTTTTCCTATGAAATAAAAATCCTTTGGCCCCCTACTGCATACAAGATAAAGTTTAAATTCCTTGTGACATACAATCTGTTGTCAAGTAGACCCTTCTTTGTTTATTCTTTAATTCATTCATTCATTCAGCAATTAAATACCACATGCCCCTCCACACACAAGTCATATTCATCATTCTGAAAACAAAAACCAAAACCCAGAACTTCACTTTCCCTGCTCTGAGAACCTATTTTTCTGCTTTTCTTCATTTGTAAGTCGCTTCCCACCTTCTCTGCCTTTTGATAATCCTACTCAGCTTTGAAGACCCATTTCAAATGTCATTTTCTCTGTGAAGCTTTCCCTGGAGTGCTCCCGCCCACCTGACTCTTCCCAGCAGAATTCTTTGTCTCTCTCCTGTGCTCCTGTAGCGCTTTGTTTATATCTCTCTACTCAAACTGGTCATATCGTGATTTAGTTATTTATGTGTCTGTCTTTTCCACCACACCTGTGAACTCTTCAAAAGCAAGGATTTTTTTCCTTGCATCCCCTGTGCCTAGCAGACTGCCTTGCCCGTACTAGTTGATGTACACATGTTTATTAGATGCCTGAATAAATGCTTACAAATTGCTGGCATCCTAGCAGACTTGAAGGGAAGAAAAATTGAGACAGGAAGTCATTGAGCAACCTGGCATCACCAGATATTGCACCTCTCACAGTTTGGGATAGTGACCAGCGCACCACGGCCTGCCCACCATCTGCTGTTTCTACAAGGAGGATTCACCAGCACTATCAGAGCTCTCTGCAGTTCTGTCCTCATCTGCAGAGCCCACAATCATACAGACTTTATAGTTCATAATGAGTTTTCAATGCATGAACACCACCTCATTCAGCTCAGTCTCCTCTATGCCTGCTGACTTGATATATTTATGATTCATGTGTGAACTTGATAAGGACAGAGCATGGGAGAGCAAGTAAGACTTGGTAAGGACAGGCCAGTTACTTTCTTTTTATTTTTCTTAAGAGAAAATAACATCCATGTGGCCTGGAATTAGGAAAAGACTCAAGAAAATGCTGTGTCAGTGAACAGCCAAAGTCCTGTTCTGCAATATAGGCCATGGGACCCCCATATTTAAACTAATGCTTCTGCTGTAAAATATTAGACAACAGCAGTGGCAAACTGGCAACAAACAACCCTTGGGTTGCAAATATTTTTGACAGTGTTTCCCCCATTATCCAGCAGTCCCAGTGGAATGACAATATCAAGGAATGAAACCCCTAATTGTCAGGGGAGCAGTAGGGCCTGGTTTTATCAGCATGCTGATATGTCAGCCAGATCTAAGTTAGCCTTTTACAGAGCCTCTGCATCTCAGCCTTCCTTCCCACTTTTGTTCAAAGCACAGTGTTCCAGCCCTTTGAGCTCTTCCTCACTCACTCTCTAATTTCTCCTCTGATACAGACCTCTTGTACCTCTTTTCATTTTATCAGTCCATAGGTGTCATTCTCAAATCCTTTGTGTTTCACCTAACTACTCCTTCTCCAAAACTATTGTTACCAATTTTGGCTTGCTTTTTACTTAGAATCAATTCCATTTTCTTTATTTTTTATTTTTTATTTTTGCTATCATTAATCTATAATTACATGAAGAACACTATGTTTACCAGTCTTCCCCCCTCACCTAGTCCCCCCCCACACCCCAGTACAGTCACTGTCCATCAGCGTAGCAAGATGCTGTATAATCACCACGTGTCTTCTCTGTATTGTACAGCCCTCCCTGTACCCCCCCACAACACTATACATGCTAATCGTAATGCCCACTTTCTTTTTCCCCACCCTTATCCCTCCCTTCCCACCCATCTTCCCCAGTCCCTTTCCCTTTGGTAACTGTTAGTCCATTCTTGGGTTCTGTGATTCTGCTGCTGTTTTGTTCCTTCAGTTTTCCTTTGTTCTTATACTCCACATATGGGTGAAATCATTTGGTACTTGTCTTACTCTGCCTGGCTTATTTCACTGAGCATAATCCCCTCTAGCTCCATCCATGTTGTTGCAAATGGTAGGATCTGTTTTTTTCTTATGGCTGAGTAATATTCCATTGTGTATATGTACCACATCTTCTTTATCCATTCATCTCCTGATGGACACTTAGGTTGCTTCCATTTCTTGGCTATTGTAAATAATGCTGCGATAAACATAGGGGTGCATCTGTCTTTTTCAAACTGGGCTGCTGCATTCTTAGGGTAAATTCCTATGATTCCATCTTCTTACAGAACTGAGCAGTTAGTGAGCAGATATCTGAAATCTGATTTTGAGTTTAAGAAATCCACCCAAGAACCTGATTAGAACTGGAATGTCATAAAAATGAAAACTGTACAACAAAGGGGCCCGTAGGATATATATATATATTTTTAAATCCACTACCCAGCCATGTACCTTTGCCCTTTCCTTTTCTAGATGCCCCTTTAAATTCTGGAGTAGTCCCTGAATAGTACTGAAATGTGGTAGTGGGATTGATGGGGTTAATACATAATTCAAGTAAGGTAGAAATCAAATGTATAAGCACACATGACTTGATTGTTTTTCCCACACACTCTGTTGATGTGTAGTCAAGGACCGAGTGATGAGAACCAAAGCAGTTCTCATGGCTCGGAGCCACCTTCACACAGTTTGGTATCCTTGAGAAGCGTCGTAACCTTGGGCTAGACTCAAGGCTGGATAAAGATGTTTGAGTTCATTGTAAGTTCATTTATTCAATAAATAGGAGAAATGCCTTCTCGGCATTGCTCTTGAGCTGTTACACCTTGAGCCCCCTGGCTGGTCCTTTCAGGTCTTCGACAACTCAATCGCATCTCCTCCCTTGTCTGCGGCTTAGAGGCAGGGAGGGTACTGACAGTGGTTCATCGACTCCTTCTGCTGATTAGAAAAATGAACAGGAAACATCATTTATGGTGAATGTCATGATCAGGAAGTTAAAGCAAAAACATCCTTAGAGGCTTTGACAATTTGTTGCTAGACTGATATTTGTTTTTGGAGTTCTTTTTCAGACTAAGGAGAGCCTTTCCATTTCCTCTTAGAAGGTTTGAACTCTGATCCCAGTATTTTGAAGCTCAGGATGTTAGGCTTACCTCTCACACATACCGGAACAGGGAAGAGAATGAACAGCTCCATGTCCTGGGAAATGTCACATTTCCCTTTTCTCATGTGGTCTTAGGATTTTTACTTTCTGTACTTCTCTTCCCTGAATTTTAAATGGGGCTAGTCATACCCTCTGACCTCTCAGGGGTTTTATTAGAGTAGACTTGCATCATCAGTCTCCTTGGATGTTCTCCCTTTTTCCGCATTTATGTGGTGTCCTTTTTTTTGTTCTTTATTAAGATTTTTGTCTATCATTTTCACATTCTTCATTATTTATGCTGCTTTCAATGCCCATTCGGGAAGACAATCAGGTTTTTCTCTCTTGAGGAGCCAGAGGATGGATCTTTGCATCACTTTGCATAAAATTATCGTGTTGATTGTATTTCAACCCATAGGTTACAGGTTAATTTACATAAGCCTCGCATTCAGGAAGGTAAGGGGCTTGTCAAGGAAAATGAAATAAACCAAGAGAGCTAAAACCAAGTATATTCACACTATCAGAAAATGGGGTGGGCAAAGAGGAGCTGTGGGCTGGAAGCTTCCTGTCATTGTACTCACAGAATCTTAACATAGTGAGGAACCAGAGAGGTTACCTAATCCAGTCTTTCACCGGGGTATGAGTCCCTTGTAGAGCACACCACACAGTGTTGGTTCAGTTGATGATTATACTTTCAGAACCAAGCAGCTAGAAAAGTAGCCTCTTTATTTTTAGAAAGCCTTTAATTGTTAGGAAGCCCAAATCAGTGGATCCTAGCTCTGCCTTCTGTTGTCTCACAGAATCAATCTAATCTAGTTGATCTTAATTTAGAATCCATGGGTAGGGCTTAAATGAGTCCACAAACCCTATAAAACTGTGCACAGAATGGTATGTTGGGTGTGTGGGTGAATGCATGCTCATGTCTATAGCTTTCATTGAATTTTCAAAGGGGACATACTGTCCTCAGAATATTTATAACAATCAGGGCTGGTTTTATAAGTATACAACTTGTGCAGTTGCACAGGCCCCACATTTTAGAAGGGACCTGTACAGGGTTTAATGCTCTGCTGTTGACATCTTGAAATTATTAATAATTTTTTAACAAGTGACCTTGAATTTTTACTTTACACTGGGCTTTTCAAATTATAGGGGAACTACCCAAGGACATGAAGCTAGAATAAATCACTAAAATTACTAGAATATGAGACTTTCGGTAGTTCTACTTTCAAGGAGCCTATGTCATTCTTCTCTTAGCTTCTGACCCTGTTTGTGCTTCCAAACAGTTAATCTTCTTAATTTGGAATGAAATGGGAGCAATATCTGCTGCTTCGTTATCTTCAGTTTCTTGTCCGTTCTATACCAAGGATTCTTAACCTGGAATTCAATGTCATTTTAGAACTTCCTGATTTATCTATGTAATATACCAGAGCTTGAAACCAACTTGAGCACAAAGGTGGATTGAGTCTAACTGGAAATAATGAACAATGTTCATTAACGCTAGGAGCATCCTTATCTTTTTCTCCTTTGGTGTCTGGAATTTGAGCGCCTTGAGTTCTGTCAGAGCAAAAACATATCCATAAAGTGGGCAGTTCAGATGATCCAATTTAATTTTCTTGAGTTCTGTCTTGCTCTATATGAAAACACTAAAATTTAACTCTTTCTCTCTTTTGATTGATTAAGGTCTTTTCCCCCTCACTTATAATACTCTCGTAATACATTTCATATACCATGTCATGTATTGTCATACCAAATTGTATGTTTAATTTCTAATATCAAACTTAGAAAAACTGAATTTAAAATTGTAACCGCCTATTTTATTTCAGCCTATTATTAAAATACAGTTCATTTAGTACGCTAGTAGTTTTACTGGAGGAGTACACCACATGCATGCTCTCCTGAAGTTCACCAGGGATATGTGCTGTTGCTCATGATGTTGGCCTCTGCTGTGGAGAAAGCAAGATTGCAGGCACCATGGAACATGGGAGTGTGATTTGAGACAAATCCATATTGGTCAGCTGAGTATAGGGCTATTCTTCCAAAGATGATGAGAGGGGAACAAAGTGTGCTCTAAGATGAAGGCTTAAAAGATTTGTAATTCTTTTACCTTAGAATAAAGAAGTCTTAAAGGATGACTTACAAAAATGAGGTGTGTTATGATGAAGAAGAATTGCTTTCTGTATTCAAAGAGGAATAGATGACTTAAGATTTAGGTTACATTTGAAGAACTTTGCTTTTAATTTAAGAGAATCATGTTCTGTGTAGGTTAGAGTTCTCGTCCTTAACTAAGGCAAAGGCCTTGACTAGATGTTCCCTTGAGGTTCCTTCAAATCCTAAGTTTCCACCTTTGGACTTAAAATCCTCTTCCATGGCACGCCACGTTGGCATGGGCTTTCCTGCTGACGTGCCTTTCCTGTTGGACTTTTTATCTTCATTTGTAATTCTGTATTGGGCATATGCCCTTCTTGGGGAAGAATGAGGATAGAATGAAAGAAGTCCCTTGTTAAGTTGCCAGAATGGACATCCTTAACTACCTGAGTGGGCATGGCGATTTGCAAGTTCGTCATCTGTAAAGCTATATAGTTACGCTGATTTTGTTGTCACTACTCAAAACACTTTTTGTCTGCTGTTTGAGAATTCCTTTCAGAGCCCATAGCACGATCCAGATAAGCACAGTTTTGACCTAACCTTCGAGAATAAGTTGCTTCTTTAAAACCACAAACATACATTTGCATCCACATCTAAGTGAGGTAGTGCATTTTCAAGGAAAATCACATTATGATGGTAAAGTAACAGGATGTTTCTTTGGTTTTGCAACCAAACTGGGTATGGAGGCACACTAAAGAGAGAATTTTTTAAAAACTATAGTAGAGCCTAAAACAAAGCAAGTGAGTGGAGTAGATGGCTGGTGACCACTTTGGTGACTAAAGGAAAATATTCATTGAAAACTTAAAATTCAAAATAGCCTCATTATTATATCATACATATATGGTCAGTTAACAAGGTAGAATCACAGAGTCATAGAATGTCAGCTCTTAAAACCCCCAAGAGGTGCTTTAGTGCACCCTCACCCAAGCGTCTATCATTCTCATTCTCCTTTCAGCTGAAATATCATTCCAGGAAGACTCACTGAGCACTCAAGAATAGCTTAGTTTCCCTTGTGCCTGGTCAGACCCTAATAAATAGTAGACAATAAATATTCATTGAATGCATGAGTATATGAATATGTTTAGGGGTTTGAAAGACTGTGACAGAAGTTACAGTGTCTCAAAGTTATTATCATAAATGTCCATGATTATGCAAAACTGTGGGGTAGAGGAGGGGAGGTAATCTGGTTATTGAAGCATTCTGATTGTTGAGATTCCAGGTAAGTGAAGGTTTTCTAGAAATAAATATAAAAAGATTGTCTGATCTCCTTGGATATTAAAAAGGGCTGATATTAAACTGTGTTTGCAATTTAACCCAAATTCAAATGTGACTGTTTCTTGCCCTTATAACTGCTAATTGCCGAGCACCATGTGGAATTGTTTGGCCTAGTACTGCTTTTGTAAGGAGCTGGCTATGCTCTGGTAAGAAGAGATCAGATCTGTGAAGAGAAATATTCTGCCGCATATCCAGCTTTCACTTGATGTACACTTCATTTCTTGGGATCTGCATTTCCCACATGCTGACCCTGTGCACCATCCTCCCCGTTTTCCTCCCTTTCCGGCATAGCTATACCCACGGGACAGACACCTGACCTACCTTGGCCACACATGAAGAATCTATATGGGGTAGGCAAGGACTCTGGACACCTGGATTCTAGTTCAAGCAATGTTACTTACCACCTACGGGACTGTGGTTAAGTCACTTTCTCTCTCTGTGTCTTAGTGTTCTCACCTAATAAAAATAATGAGAGGTTTGGGCTTGTCCAAATTGCTCTCCAACTGTGTCCTGTGTATTTCTAGGGGTTCATTGGAGGTGCTTCAGGCGTTAATACCAGGATCAGAGAGACAGGCAGAATGAGGGGAACTCTGGGTTCACCCATCCCACATGAACCACAGCATCCTTACTTTTATTTGAGTGAAACACTATGCTTCCCTAAAAGATGGGTTTGAAAACTATATTCAGTGACATACGAAGAGTGCATAGTAGATGTAATTCAGTTGTTAAGGCAGTTGAAATGACCCTACCTACTGTGTTAAAGTTCAATATTATTGGCTTGTGGTGTTGCTGATTGAATTGAATTGACCATGCAACAATCTGATCCGTTGCCGTAAGGGACTGTCTTGTTGGCCACCTGGCTTCCTCTACTCAGATCAACTCAGCAGTACCTTTAGGTTAAAAATACGGAAATTATGAGCCCAGTGGTAGAAAAAGAGGCTTGTTTCCCTTCTTGTGGAGATTGTGGTAGGGGGAGAAACAGTTCTTGGCAGGATTATGTGGAGTTCTGTTAACAACCCCCCACTGCAACCCACCCCTTTCTCCAAAGAGCTGGACTTCTTATAAATGATTGCTTGCCTATATACTGAAAGCTAAATTGATCCAAGTAACAGTCACCCCCAGAGTGTACATTTTGTCATCTTATTATCTCTCATCCTTTCAAACCCACTCGATCCTTCACTATAAGAAGTATGATTAGTGCTCCTAATAGGCTGACAGGAAGACATATAATACTCTGGAGATGGACCAGGAAAGGGGAGAATACATTGTGATCTGAAATGTGTGTTTTATTTTCAGGTACTCACTGATCTGTGGTTCAGAGTGTGATCGTTTCCAGTGGAAATGACCTGCTTTTTCCTAAGATTTTGTTATTACTGTTTAGCACTGACTGTGTGTAGCATTTTCCATTTGCCCATGGTTAGGGGTCATGTCAATGGTCACTGCCCTCGTTCTGACTTCACAGATGATGAGCCAGAGGTCCAAGAAGGAGCTAGTGAGTTGGCCCAAGGTCACATGGTAAATCAATGGCAGAGGTGAAGGTTAGCAGCATCTAGTTTCCAGAAGCTGTCACATATATCCCATCACTGGTTCCAATCTCCTCCACAGAGACATGGTGCAATACTAATAAAGCCTTCCAGTAAGGTACTTGGACGTGTTTACCCAAAATACCAAAATTTGGCTGGTGCTTTGCCCCAGTCTTTAGGGTCATGTGAAGAGCTCCCTCTGTGGGTTGGCCTTATGGGAACGAAGTAGCAGATGCTTCAGACTCTTACTGCAAACTTGCAGTGGGGGGATGTTTGATAGTGTAGCTCTTGTGACATTGTTCATTTGTAAAGCATCAAAAGTTGGGTGTCCAGGCATGGTATGGTAGAGAGACTCACCAAAAACTGCCTTATTTTATTGTACCTTAATGAATGAAATGTGTCTGGGACTGCCTGTAAGGATGGATTGCATTTCGAGTTCGCCTGCAAATGCAGCTTCCACACTCTGATTTTCCCAAAGGGCTAGAGCAGCACTGTGTTTGGACTTACGGATTCTCAGTTTTGGCAGTCAAAATAGCTCCTGTTTTCCTCTTTGGCTCAAAGATCACCATTCTTTGGTTCAAAATCATTTAAACCCATGTTAAAATGAGCAGAAAGAGAGGAAGGAAGCCAAACACACAAAGAAAGAAACTATACATAGGAGGGCTAATAATTACTATGTGGAATTCAAGCTTCTAGGTTTATTTGTTCCATAAGTATGGATTAAAAACACTCACTTGCTTTCCGGACACATGCAAGGGTAAAAGGATATTCCCTTTCCCTTCTGAGTCCTTTAACTGACAGAAATGGAGGAACCTTGAAAGTCCACTCAGGCATTACCCCCAATCCTCCTCTTTCGAGAAGACTTCCATGATTAACTCAGCCGTGGGAAATTGTTCCTGTTCCTTTCCAGCTGAGTTATTAAAACTTGTTCTCTCCTAGCTGTAAGATATGCTTTTATCCATTTGCACCTTTTCAATATACATGCATTATTTCTCTGCAGTGTAGGCACCTGTTGGGCCAAGTTGGCTAACTACTTAGGAAATGGTAATAGAAAGAGGTTTGCTCTGGAGCCATATCCATCTGAACTTAAATCCACTGTATGCAATAGGTAACTATCTATGAAACCTTGAGTACACTACTGAATCAATCACCAGTGCTTTATCTGTAACTAAAGTAAAATATGTAGAATGAGCACCTACACAGGTGCAACCTGATATGCAACAGATGCAGCTGTTTTAGAGTTATGGCTGCTATTATATTCCTTAGATGACAATTTTCTTAGTTATTATAGACAAAGTAAAAGTGATAGCAGTCTCATGGTTTTGCTCTTCTGGAGAGAAATCATGTATGTATGCTTAAGTTTAAAGGGTAGGACTTTCTCTCATTTCTCTCATTTCATTTATTTCCTTTCCCATAACTAGTGGTCACCTGTAGTATTCTTTACACAGAGAAATAAGATGGAACTGAGCATACATACAAATACTGGCCTTATTTTTCACTCTTGGCAAGTAGAGGCTATTAAAGCATAACCTGAAAGCTTGTTAGATTTTGTGTAAGATGTTAAGAAGTGTAAAAGGAGGTAAGAGAAGGTTCTTTTTGTTTTAGTGTCAAGAAATTCCCGAATAAGGGTGTCCAATTTAAAAACCTATTGCTCTAAGAGGAACTGAAAGTTTGGATGAAGATTTTAGAATTTGTTTGCTTTCTGTGAGCTTCAAATATTCATGACGTGAAGTTTTCTGGAAAGGGTGAAAGCACTAAGTAGACAGGGCACATGTACCTAAGGTTCCTAGTCAGCTCCCTGAAGAAGGTAGCCCTGTACAGGAGTTGTGGGCTGATCTTCAGATCTCCCCCACAGCCCTCTATCTCTGACAATTTCTCTGTTCATACTGAGGATGGAGCCCTACTGGCTGACATAAAACCTACTCCCAGAGTTGCTAATCAGGCAAGGCAGAACTGAACAGTTGGGCATGGATTCTCCTAATGCAAAAACCAAGGTTCTTCTTTAATGCTCACAACAACCCTGCAATAGGTGTATGTAAAATGAGAGATTCTATGGCACAAAAAAGTTTGAAAATACTAGGTAAAAAGTTAAGGGTGTTTCTTTATTGCAGGACTTCTCAGAGCCTTTAATATGCTAATTAGTGCTATGGACCTCAAGAAGGATTTAGAGTTTACTGCTTTCTCAAGTCTGTTACAGCATGGAAATGTCTTTTTTTTTTTCCCAGAGGGCATCTGGACCTTTTGGGTCATGTTGTCCTACTGGTTTCTTGTGGAATCCATGCTTATTATCCATGAAAACTGGGTTATGTTCTGTCTTTGCCCCAGCCTTGTCTTGTCCCTAAGTAAGCCACAATACCTAATCTTAAAACAACTTGTGGCTTTATATCTGCCCCCTGGAGAACTGGGTCTGTGCCCCTAATCTACTCAAGTCCAAGCCGTCGTTATCAATCATCCTTCACCTAGACTATTGTAGTAGACTCCTAACTGATCTTCCAGCATCCCTTATTTTCATTTAAACCACTGTTCAGGCTATAGCCAGAGATCCTAAACAAACATGCAAACAAAAAAAACAGAACTGCGCCATAGTACTATTTTACCAAAAAGGCTTTAAAACTTCCCATCATGCTCAATAACATTCTACCACCCTACCTTGGCCTACAGAGCTCTGCATGGCCCAAACTCTGCCAATTTCTGGAGACTCATTGCCTACCATTCTACCTACCCCCAGGTTCCGTCTGCTGCAGCCACACTGTCATCTGGTGTTCAAGGCTAATTCCTCTTCAGGGCAGATTCTATTTCCTCTGTCTGGAATGTCCTTTCACCTGTCTTAGTCCTACTCATCCTTCATTTATTTGCCTAAATGCTGCTTTTCAGAGAGATTGTCAGTAACCACCCCCCAAATTAGGGGTGCCTGGCTTTTCTTGGTTAGATAACATTATAGGGGTTTCTGTATAGTAAGACTTCTCAGAGCCTTTGATATGTTATCCTGTATTACAAACTTCCAGAGACATGAAATGCCTTGTTATCTTCCTTCAGATCACTTACCACGATGTTTGTCTAATGTTTATCTCCCCACTAGACTCTGGGCTCTGCGAGGGCAGAGACCATGTATATCCACCCCCTTTGGGTATACCCCGAGCGCTTAATGCAGTGCCTGGCACGCCTGGCACATGATAGAAATTCAGTGAACATTTGCTGAATGAATGAAGAAATGAGTATGATTTTTAGTGTTGCTGGCCTGTTCTTTTATAGTGGGGTTGCTATGGAGTGATTAATATTTTTTCTATAATCTCTTCCTATTCGAGATTTTTCCTCCTATTTAAACCAAATCACTTTTGAAAGCTAGAATTAGATTCACTACTTACTGGTAACAATTGAGGGTTAGTGATAGCAATAACTGGTTTTTATATTTGTAAATTAATAATCTTTAAAAATTATTTATTCTGTTGACTATTTTACCATTTTGTGTAATATTCTTTAATATTTGAACATTTTTATAATTAAAAGAATTCTTTAAAACTTATCCTACCTGTATGGCCCCGGAAGATGACTGGTTAGCCAGAGACGGGTAAGATTCCTCAAGGGAGGAACAACCTAAGACAGGCACAGTCACAGGGGGGCCATCAGGTGAGAAATTGGGGATCAACAGAGGTGAGGCTTAGAACCTCCCCCCCCCTGTTCTGAGAGAAATCTTCTGCATACGTGGATGTTTTATTGCCCTTGTCTAGCTTGGATTAACACATAGTCTACAGGCACACACCTGCTCATCTACATTTGCTCTCTTACAACACTAAACTATGTTTTCTACCTTTATCTTGTATCTACCTACCACTTCAGCATTTTATTAAAAATAATAATAATAAAGAGAGAAATGTGGTATCCACATATAAGTCAAGTATAAAAATCAAATGAATATTCATATTTGAACTGACTGTTTATAGTTCATAATGCATGAGCAAAACCGAAAGCTTCTGTGATGACTGCCCTTGTAATGTTCACCATGTAACTTATTCACTATGTAAGAATTTGTTCTCCATGTAAGAACTTGTTCATTATGCTTCAGAAGATTGGAGACTGACGAAAATTAGGCTTGGGGTGGATTAAGGATTGTGCATTGAGCATTGACCCCCCTATACAGAATTTTATTGTTGTTAACAACCATTTGATCAATAAATAGGAGAGATGCCCTCACAAAAAAAAAAATATATATATATATATATATACACACTTCCAATTGTAAAATAAGTAACCGGGATGTAATGCATAGCATAAGGAATATAGTCAAAATATTGTAACAACTTGGTATGGTGATAGCTGGTACCTAAAATTATCATGTATATAAATGTTCAATCACTGTGTTGTACACCTGAAACTAATGTAATACTGTGTGTCAACTACCCTTCAATAAAAAATAATTATCTAAAAAAAATAAAAAATAAGAAAAACTTATCCTTAGCTTTAAATGTTTTAAAACTTCTAGTTCAAACTAAAGTAACAAACCAAAATGATACACTGCAACACGTTTCCCAATTAACCACACCTGTGGGAAGCTTGCCTTAGGCCATGAAGTCCAAGCCACATGAAAGCCTAGTAGCATCTGACCTTCAGAGTAGGCCTGAGGACCCTGAAAGAAGGAAATACCTTTATGAATGCTGAGTCTGCAAATCCAAAAACCATAGCATGAGTATACAATAAATATGTGCTGGCAGGTTTTTCTGTAAGGCGTGGTGCTGTTACAGACATTCTTTCCTCTGATCCTCCTTGTGACACATGAAACACATTTTCATCACTACCCAGCAGGTTACAAGTTCAGTTGTGACCTGACTGCACCCTGTGACAAAAGGATCATGACTTGGGCCGCATGAACTGGGCTCTTCAGCCAAATGAGGCACTTACTTGCTTGCCTAAGTCTCTGATTTCCCTGGGCCTCTTTGAGAGGCCTAGTACAGGTAGAGCTCTCCAAGGTCACTTACTGGTAATTGGATGGGGCAAGATGCCCAGTGTTAGTTCTTTGATAAGGGCTGCTTCTAAAAGACTGCACCCCACCTGCACCCCTCCACCCCCACCAAAAAAAGGGTGGAAAGATGAAGACAAAGGGAACTCCCCCAGGAGATTTTCGGTGTCTGTTATTAGCTATATCAAGTGCCATAGCACTGCCAGTCCTCTCCTGTAGAGTTTCTGTGCCATGTTTTGGTTTCATTGGCACGCAGGTTTCACTTGGATATACTAAAGGCTCACTGCTAGATTATTTGCCCTAACAAGAGGAAGATTCAACCTAATGAGAGAGTGTGCCTCATTAATGGCTTGGAAATTAATCAGTCTCCATCTTTTTTTTTTTTTTTTAAGCAGTCTCCATCTTACTAATCAATGCTAAGTGACTGACCTTCATGGAGGGGGCAGCTCATTAGTAAGATACACAAAGATGATAATATGCTCAAAGGTATTTAAAATATATGTGAAAAGAACTACATTAATAAGACAAACCTATCCCAACTGTCCATGACTTGTCTCTTGTTCCCTATGCTAACTGTGTGTAATTTGGTATATTATTTATGAGAATGAATTTGCTTGATAATATCTATAGTTTTCAAATCTGTGTAGATAATGGATTATGATCAATAGTCATAATAATTTGTTTTTATGAAAAAAGTCTGTAGGAAAAAGTGACTTATAACAGCTTTATTCAGTAACTCATTTATCCAAGGATAATTGCCTTGAGGGAGAAGTGGATTCCAGCCTAATACAATAAATGTTTATTTGGAATTGTATTTGACTATTTCTTCTTTTTATTTCCTGTCAAATGCTTTCTCAAATGTGACCTGTTAATAAATTATCCCAGTATTGCCCAGGGCCTTGCTGAAGATGTTCATACTGAAATATTCCATAAGTAAGCTTGAGTTTCTCTGACAGCAAGCCAGTAGTGACATCAGAGGTGGCATGACTATACTTCAAACAGGACAAATGCATGTGACAGCCAGTTCACTAGCACTACTCTTATCCCATACTTGCCTGCCAAGCTACTGCAAAAGCTTAAGTGATAATGCATAGGTAATTTTAAAATCTTGTATCTCATTTCTTTCACTCAGTTAATCTGTCATTCTTCAGAAGCAACTTGAAGACTGCAATGAGTTTAAATGATGTCATACTCTTGTGTCTTTTCTTCACCTTGCCCATGCTTTAAGATTTCCTTTTCTTTTTTTTTTAACTTTTAATAGGTAAGTTTATTAATGTTATTTGAAATTCACATGTAAGTTTTCCAGAACAGAGTGGGTTATTATTTATTATTTATTTATTACTTAGCAAATAATAACTGTGCAGTTTCTCTTTGTCCTGACTCTCACCCTTGGAGTAATGCAATGAAAGCGAGCTATCATCTCCCATGTATGCATCTGAACTTTAAGTAAGGAATATCAAATTTAAAAAGCTAATAATCTGGATGGCATTAACAGTGAAGAAAGAAACGGTGCCCTCCATCCCTTTTGTATTTTTTTTTGAGAGGGCATCTCTCATATTTATTGATCAAATGGTTGTTAACAACAACCACTTTTTTCTTGTTCATCTCCCTCCTCAGCAATTCCTGGGGGTCCCTTTAGTTTTATTTAGATAAGAAGCACCCTAAGGGGAAGATCTTTACTGCCTGTTTGGTGAAGTGCAACATTTCCTCACAGTTCTCTGCCCCTGATAAGTAGAATTAGGAAATGTGTCTTGGAGTAGAGCTAAACACTGACAAAAAGACATCCAGACAGCCTGTTCTCTATGGCTTTTGCTTAGGAGAGTGGTGCTGTGACAATACAATGGCCCTGGGTCACTTGTAACTGGTTGAAGTCCCAGAGGTAGAGGGGTTTAAAAGTCTGGAGAGCAACGTGCAAGAATGGAGGTTGGCTCTTTTGCATATTTCCCCCATAAAGATTGGTAGATTGTTAAGATCTGCAGTCATAGTGGTCCAGGATATTCACTAGCTTTCAATTAATAAGGCTGAAGAATGAGACCAGCCACTTTAACAGAGCTCTACAAGAGCTCCCTGTGCATCATATTTCTTAAAGCAGACACTGCCTTTTGCCCCCTCGGGGCCTGCCTTCTCCGTGGAGCCTTCTTTCCTTAATCCCCTCCCTGTTAGTTTTTCTTCTTTGTCGTCCTCTACCAGAGCCTAATCAGTATGGAAGAACAATACTTTAAAGTTCAACCATGTTGGATGCTCAGTGTTACCTCAGTAATGAAAACAGGCTCATTTATACCTTAGACATATGGTTGTTTTGGTTTAACTCCAAGGGTCTTAGTCTGTTTATTTGTTGGAATTTTGCTAGCTTATTATTAGCTGACAGACAAGACAAATGAATATAATCCCTGGGTAAATTTACAAATTTTAGTGACATTTCTATCCATTAAAGTTTGACCTGAAAAGATAATAGTGACCTTGATACATTTAGTCCATACATTTTAGCTTTATAGACAGAGGTACATCATAAATATTTCTCTTAAAATCAAAATGAGCTGTAAACATCTGTACTGAGTCTCTAGAAAGGAATTAGGTTTGCCAGAGAGAGTTGAAACAAGGATACCATTGCTGTCCTCTGCAACTCTGAATTCTGTTCCAAGATAAGTAAGACAAGACTGAGTTCTGGCTTCCATCTTGTTTTTTTCATTGTTGATCTGTGTGAGCCCCCTATGTCTGAATGGTAATGATACGTTGATGAGCCAGAAGCATTCATCCGGACAGAACAAAGAACCAAACAGCTAGCTCTTCTCCAGTACCACATGGCCCTATCTTACAGAAAGGGAAACCAATGTGTAGTTAGGCAAAGTAGTTGGGCCAAGGCCACTCCATAAGGAGGCAGTGGAATCTTGCTCTTTCTTGTGTATTACTGGTTAAAACATTACTGTTCTGAAGGTCTATTAATATTATCTCATTCCTTGCTTTA
Source organism: Manis javanica (assembly GCF_040802235.1). Taxonomy (NCBI): domain Eukaryota; kingdom Metazoa; phylum Chordata; class Mammalia; order Pholidota; family Manidae; genus Manis; species Manis javanica. The sequence continues at coordinate 110,355,085 of NC_133174.1, forward strand.
GGGATATCTCTTAAATGAATGGTGCCTCAGTTTCCCCTTTATAAAGATGAGGCAAATAACATTAACTTATTCACTCTTTTATTCAGCAAAAATAGTCTGAGCACTAAAAAGATGGAAGTAAGATGTAGTCCATATCAGAAGATATGCACTGCCTTTTGCTATAGGAAAGATATACATAAAAGATTATAATAGAATTCAGTTAGAGCTATAATAAAGTTTAGAACAAAATGCCATAGGAAGATTGTATTGTTAAAGTAGAGGCAGATTTGACAAACTTTTGAGCCCTTTGAAGAAACATGTAGGGAGCTGGGGGAGCTGTATACTAAAACAAAATGAACAAAACAGCAGTAGACTCATAGACACACAGAAGTGACTGGTTGTTACCATGGGGAAGGGGATGGGGTGGGTGGGTGAAATAGGTGACGGGGATAAAGAGGCACAAACTCTCAGTCGTAATAGAACTTAGTCACAGGGATGAAAGTACAGCATAGAGAATGTAGTCAGTAGTTCTGTAAAATCTTTCTATGTTGCCATTACTAACTATACTGTTGAATCACTATACTTGAAACCAATATAATATTGTATATTGACTATACTTCAAAAAAATGTTTTTAAACCTCTATCGTAATCTAAAAAAGAACATAACATATAAACATACAGGTTTTCTATTTCTGTTTCCTCCCCATCCAGTTCTGAGTTTGAGTGTGGCGCTGGCATTGTACATGGGATCAGAGACAATCAAACCATTTGAAAAATTGGCAAGGTTGGCTAGATGCTTTTTTTAAAGTTATTATTGATATACACTCTTATGAAGGTTTCACATGAAAATCAATGTGGTTACTACATTCACCCATATTATGGACTCCCCTCCCACAGCCCATTGTAGTCACTGTCCATCAGTGTAGTAAGATGCCACAGAGTGACTACTTGTCTTCTCTGTGCTACACTGTCTTCTCTCTGTGACCCTCCACACACAACATGTCTACTAATCGTAATACCCCTCAAGCCCTTTCTCCCTCCCTCCCCACCCACCTTTACCCATGCCTCCCCGCTAGTCCCTTCTTGGAGTCTGTGAGTCTGCTGCTGTTTTGTTCCTTCAGTTTTGCTTCGTTGTTATACTCCACAAATGAAGGAAATCGTTGGAACTTGTCTTTCTCCACCTGGCTTATTTCACTGAGCATAATACCCTCTAGCACCATCCATGTTGTTGCAAATGGTAGGATTTGTTTCTTTCTTATGGCTGAATAGTATTCCATTGTGTATATGTACCACCTCTTCTTTATCCATTCATCTACTGATGGACACTTAGGTTGCTTCCATATCTTGGCTATTGTAAATAGTGCTGCGATAAACATAGGGGTGCAGATGTCTTTTTGAATCTGAGAACTTGTATTCTTTGGGTAAATTCCTAGGAATGGGATTCCCAGTGTGGGATTCACATATAAAGTATAAAAATCAAATGAATAATCATATCTGGCTTGATTGTTTATAGTTCATGATTCATGATCAAAACAGAAACAGTTTCTGTGATATGAGTGCCCTTGCATTGTTCACCATGTAAGAACTTGTTCGTTATGCTTCAGAAGATTGGAGACTGTTGAGAGTTGGAGTTGATTAATGATTGTGTATTGAGTTCCCTATACATAATTTTATTGTTCTTAACAACCATTTGATCAATAAATATGAGAGGTGCCCTCTCAGCACCACTCTTCCACTGTTATGCCTTGGCTCCCCTGGCTGGTCCTTTCAGATCTTCGATAACTCATCGCATCTCCTCCCTTATCTGTGGGTCAGAAGTAGGGAGGGACCAACACCCGGGTCAAATGGTATTTCTATTTTTAGTTTTTTGGGGAACCTCCATATTGCTTTCCACAGTGGTTGAACTATCATACATTCCCACCAGCAGAGTAGGAGGTTTCCCCTTTCTCTGCATCCTCGCCAGCATTTGTTGTTCCTTGTCTTTTCAATTCTGGCCATCCTAACTGGTGTGAAGTGATAGCTCATTGTGTTTTTTATTTGCATTTCCCTGATAATTAGTGATGTGGAGCATCTTTTCATGTACCTGTTGGCCATCTGAATTTCTTCTTTGGAGAATTGTCTCTTCATATCCTCCACCCATTTTTTAATAGGGTTATTTGTTATTTGGGTGTTGAGGTGTGTGAGTTCTTTATATATTTTGGATGTTAACACCTTATCAGATGAGTCATTTATGAGTACATTCTCTCCCATACTGTAGGATGCCTTTTTGTTCTATTGATGGTGTCCTTTGCTGAACAGAAGCTTTTTAGTTTGATGTAGTCCCATGTGTTCATTTTGCTTTTGTTTCCCTTGCTCAAGGAGATGCGTTCAGGAAAAAGTTGCTCATATTTATATTCAGCAGATTTTTGCCTATGTTGTCTTCTAAGAGTTTTATGGTTTCATGAATTACATCCAGGTATTTGATCCATTTCAAGTTTACTTTTGTGTATGCAGTTAGACAGTAATCCAGTTTCATTCTCTTACATGTAGCTGTCCAGTTTTGCCAACACCAGCTGTTGAAGAGGCTGTCATTTCCCCATTGTATATCCATGGCTCCTTTATTGTATATTAATTGACCATATATGTTTGGGTTTGTATCTGGGCTCTCTGTTCTATTCCATTGACCTGTGGGTCTGTTCTTGTTCCAGTACAAAATTGGTCAGTTCAGATTTTCTGTTTTTTCCTGATTCAGTCTTGGAAGGTTGTATTTTTCTAGAAAGTTGTCCATTTCTTCCAAGTTATCCAGTTTGTTAGCATATAATTTTTCATAGTATTCTCTCATAATTCTTTGTATTTCTGTGGTGTCCTTAGTGATTTTTCCTTTCTCATTTCTGATTCCGTTTATGTGTGTAGACTCTCTTTTTTTCTTGATAAGTTTGGCTAGGGGTTTATCTATTTTGTTTATTTTCTCAAAGAACCAGCTCCTGCTTTCATTGATCCTTTCTTATTCTTCTCGATTTTATTTATTTATGCTCAAATCTTTATTATGTCCCTCCTGCTACTGACTTTGGGCCTCATTTGTTCTTTTTCCATTTTCGTTAATTGTGAGTTTAGACTGTTCGTATGGGATTGTTCTTCTTTCCTGAGATAGGCCTGTATTGCAATATACTTCCCTCTTAGCACGGCTTTTGCTGTGTCCCACGGATTTTGCAGTGTTGAGTTATTGCTGTCATTTGTCTCCATATATTGCTTAATCTCTGATTTTGTTTGGTTGCTGACCCATTGATTATTTAGGAGCATGTTGTTAAGTCTGCATGTGTTTGTAGGCTTTTTGTTTTCTTTGTACAATTTATTTCTGGTTTCACATCTTTGTGGTCTGAGAAGCTGGTTGGCACAAGTTCAATCTCTTTGAATTTAATGAGGCTCATTTTAGGCCTAGTGTGTGATCTATTCTGGAAAACATTCCATGTACACTTGAGAAGAATGTGCATCCCGCTGCTTTTGAGTGGAGTGCTCTGTAGATGTGTGTTAGGTCCTTCTGTTGTAATGTGTTGTTCAGTGCCTCTGTGTCCTTACTTATTTTCTGTCTGGTTGATCTGTCCTTTGGCGTGAGTGGTGTATTGATATCTCCTAAAATGAATGTACTACATTCTATTTCCCCCTTTAATTCTGTTAGTATTTGTTTCACATATTTCAGTGTTACTATGTTGGGTACATAGACATTTATATTGGTCATATCCTCTTCTTGGACTGACCCCTTTATCATTATGTAATGCCCTTCTTTGTCTCTTGTTACTTTCTTTGTCTTGAAGTCTATTTTGTCTTGCAAGTCCAGCAACTCCTGCTTTTTTATCCCTATTAGTTGCATGAAATATCTTTTTCCATCCCTTCACTTTTAGTCTGTGTAAACACCCAGGGAGCAAAAAAAAAAAAAGTGGGAGAGAGAACACAAATGGGGGTGAATAGAAGGAGCAAGATGTTGGTTGTACCTCAGCCTGCTTAGGGACTAGGTCCGCATCCTATAGCAAGATGGATTATTGGAACAAGACATTATCAAAAGGAAGGGGCCCTGCTAATAACAGCAATATGTTAGAATATGAGGTATGTTACCACAGAACATGAGAGCAGGTATCCATGCTACCCAGGGGGCACCTAGGAAGCCTTAACTAAAGGCAGAAATGAGGTTTTATTGTCTCAAGGCCCAGGCCCTTCTCCTTCTCTGATCTTCTGGTCAACTAGGAATTCACCTTTTCTCCCCCTTAAGCAGAGTATGGAGATTAAGCCCATTGTCTCTCTTTACTGTTTACTTTTCTCATTTTTTATTATGGAAGATTTCAAACCTACACAGAGGTTAAGATAATAACACTAGTAATGTCTATGGACCTGTCTTGCTTCTGGGTTTCAGCCCCGTAAAAGTTCACTATGGATTTAATGAGACCAAACATATGACAGTGGAACATTCTTGGAGTGAAAGGGTTATACCCAATTTTATTTCCACGGAGGCAGGTCAATCACTAATATCCCATTCACTCAGAGCAAGTCTACATGCAGCAAGCTGGTCTCTGCCTCTGGGCCTCACTGCCTCCAGAGCCGTCTCAGTCTCTGTCCTCACTGCTACCACCACTCCAGTCTCTGCTCTCCTGCAGCCTTGCAGCCCTGCAGCCATGCCACTATGCCACTGTGTCGTCCAGAGCACTGGGTGGAGCTCTTTATAGAGTCAGTAACAACACATATGTGTAGTGAGCAAGCTGACCAGGGCCAGGTGAGAATCCTGGCCATAGGAACCTTCACTTTATCCACACTCCACCCCTCCAAGATTCTTTTACTTATTTGTTTGTTTGTTTATTTATTGTATTATTATTATTATTATTTGGTATCATTAATCTACAATTACATGAAGAACATTATGTTTACTAGACTTCCCCCATCACCAAGTCCCTCCCTACAAACCCCATTACAGTCACTGTCCATCAGCGTAGTAAGATGTTATAAAATCACTACTTGTCTTCTGTGTGTTGCAAAGCCCTCCCTGTGTCCCCCCTCCACATTATACATGATAATCGTGATTTCCCCTTTCTTTCTCCCAACCCTTATCCCTCCCTTCCCACCCATCCTCCCCAGTCCCCTTCCCTTTGGTAACTGTTAGTCCGTTCCTGGGTTCTGTGATTCTGCTGCTGTTTTGTTCCTTCAGTTTTTCTTTGTTCTTATAATCCACATATGAGTGAAATCATTTGATACTTGTCTTTCTCCGCCTGGCTTATTTCACTGAGCATAATACCCTCTAGCTCCATCATATTGTTGCAAATGGTAGGATTTGTTTTCTTCTTATGGCTGAATAATATTCCATTGTGTATATGTACCACATCTTCTTTATCCATTCATTTACTGATGAACACTTAGGTTGCTTCCATTTCTTGCCTATTGTAAATAGTGCTGCAATAAACAGGGGTGCATCTGTATTTTTCAAACTGGGCTGCTATATTTTAGGGTAAATTCCTAGAAGTGGAATTCCTGGGTCAAACAGTATTTCTATTTTGAGCTCTTTGAGGAACCTCCATACTGCTTTCCACAATGGTTGAACTGATTTACATTCCCACCAGCAGTGTAGGCAGGTTCCCCTTTCTCCACAACCTCGCCAACATTTGTTGTTGTTTGTCTTTTGGATGGTGGCAATCCTTACTGGTGTGAGATAATATCTCATCGTGGTTTTAATTTGCATTTCTCTGATGACTAGCGACGTGGAGCATCTTTTCATGTGTCTGTTGGCCATCTGAATTTCTTCTTTGGAGAACTGTCTGTTCAGCTCCTCTGCCCATTTTTTAATTGGATTGTTTGCTTTTTGTTTGTTGAGGTGTGTGAGCTCTTTATATATTTTGGATGTCAACCCTTTATCGGATCTGTCATTTATGAATATATTCTCCCATACTGTAGGATGCCTTTTTGTTCTATTGATGGTGTCCTTTGCTGTACAGAAGCTTTTCAGCTTGATAGAGTCCCACTTGTTCATTTTTGCTTTTGTTTCCCTTGCCCGGGGAGATATGTTCATGAAGAAGTTGCTCATGTTTATGTCCAAGAGATTTTTGCCTATGTTTTTTTCTAAGAGTTTTATGGTTTCATGACTTACATTCAGGTCTTTGATCCATTTCGAATTTACTTTTGTGTATGGGGTTAGACAGTGATCCAGTTTCATTCTCTTACATGTAGCTGTCCAGTTTTGCCAGCACCATCTGTTGAAGAGACTGTCATTTCCCCATTGTATGTCCACCCTCCAAGATTCTTGCCTCTCAGTCTATGTGCCCTCAATCTTCTGCAGTGGTCCCTGTGTGAGGAAGCTGTAACATTGTAACCAAATTCCATAACAACAACAGAGGCTATGACAATATACAAATAACAAAAATTACAACAAATTATAAAAACCCTCAAGCCTGAGGAGATCCATTGCCACCAAGTGGTCATCCTGGCTGTATTCAAACCAGTTCTACTCAAATGAGTTAACCAAAAGGGCAATATGTGGGCCTTACAATACCCACCCTCTCTAGCCTCTCCAGTAGAAAGTCTTGCAGACACACAGGCCGATCTTGTTGCTCTGTTTCTGGCTTCTGCTTCTTCAGCCTCAGCAGCCAGAACTGCTGGTCCAGTTTCAATTGTTGCCACAGGTCCAGTAAGATTCCATTTGCCTTCCCATCCAATTTCTTTCTGTCTGCTCATGCCTTTATCACCTCAGCTCACATCTGGGTCCTCGTGAACTTCACAGGGCCATTTAAATTCTTCCTTTGAGTAGCAGACCATATTTCCTTTTGGCTTTCATTGAGTGACCCTGAGTATAGGAGCAGAGCATAGAATGCTCCACATCCTGGGGAGGGGACTGCACCTCTCCTTGAAGAAGCCATGGCTGCCGAGTCTTTATTTTCTTTCGGGCTTTCCACCAGCTTTCAAACAGGTGGGGTTTCAACTGAGGATGGACTGATGCCTTGGGCACTGGCAGGGCCTTCACCCCTACCTGTTCATCAGACCTCCACTCCTCCATTTCTGGGGCTGAGGGCTCCACTACATCCTTCACTTGCCCTACAGCACCTGGCAGCCTGCACTCTCATGCTGCTTCTTCTCTGGCTACCACGACATCCTTTACCATTTCCACAGCACCTCATAGTGACACCATTTCAGTCACCAGCAAATTTTTTACCTCCTCAACAGCACCTCACAGCTCACATTCTCAAGCTGGCTCTTCTCATGCTTCCTGCAGGATGGTGTCTTATTCCCTTTCGACCTTTCTCAATATTGTGAGAAAACTCCCCACCATTCCTATGGCCTCACAGGCACTGTTTCCCTAAGGAATTTCCTATTTTGCTGAGGGCCAACTTTACTACCTCAGGTGTTGCCTCCACCCCTTCTCAGTCTTGTGGGTGGAGTCCAGTCCCCTAGGAGACAAGCCATGTTGGACCACATGTTCACTGAAGGACATTTGGATGTCTCCTCATCCATAGTCGCAACCCACTGTAACACCCCTCCCATGAGGGTAGCCTGTTCTCTTTTTCAGTCAACAATGAATCCTGCTGACTCTCGCCAACTGTACTGCGAATGGGTTTCAGCCCCAGACAAGTTAACTATGGATTCAATGAGACGAAACACATGACAGTGGAACATTCTTGGGGTGAAAGGACTTATACCCAACTTTATTCCCATGGTGGCAGGTCAGTCACTAGAATCCTATCCACTCAGAGCAAGTCTACATGCAGCAAGCCAGTCTCTGCCTCTGGGCCTCTCTGCCCCCACAGCCATCTCAGTCTCTGTTCTTGGCACTGCCACCACTCCAGCTTCTGCTCTCCTGCAGCCTTGTAGCTGTGTAGCAGCTGTGCCACCATATCTCCCAGAGCACTAGGCGGAACTCTTTATATAGAGTCAATAACAATGTATTGCCCACATGTGTGTAGTGAGTGGGCCAACCAGGGCCAGGTGAGAATCCTGGCTATTGGAACCTGCACTTTATCCACACCACTCTACTCCATCCCCTGCCGTCCCATTCTGAGCTTCTTTTGCTGTGGTTCTAACCCAGTGCTTCTCAAACATTAGCTGCATCAGACTCCCCTGGAAGGCTTGTGAAAGCACAGACTGCTGGGCCCCACTCCCAGATTTTGTGATCCACAGGTCTTGGATGTGGTATGAGAATTTAACAAATTTTCAGGTGGTGCTGATGATGCTAGTCCACAGACTACACTTGGAGAACCATTGCTCTAAATCAGTGTCTGGGCCCAGGCTCAGCAGCACCATCTGGCTTCCAGGTAGGTTGGGCCATCCATGAGATTGTCTTCACATCCATGCACAGCAGTGCTGTCCAATACACATAAAACAGGAACCACGTCTAACTGTTAATGTTCTAGTCACGACGTTAAAAAAGTAAGCAGAAACTGGTGAAAGTAATTTTAATCTATTTTGTTTAACCAAATATATTAATATTTAAACATGTGACTAGTTATTAATAATATATGTGATGTTTTGTTTATTTACAGCACATGTCAGATCAGAAGAGCCACATTTCAAATGCTCAGCAGCCACATGTGTCTAATCACTAACACAGTAAACAGCACAATATTGAAGGCTTTACCATCTCTCTCTTTACAAAAACTTTTAAACTTGCTGGTTTACTTATTTGCTCTGCAATAAAAGAATTTAAGCTCACCAAATGGTGCAAAGGATCCCTTATAATGAAGATAAAGTGGACAAAAACAAAAAGAGGTAAAACAGAGATCTGAGTGGTTTTTACCTTTAACAAAAATATGCCCATATCCCACTGACTCATTTAAAACAATTACTTTTAATTTGAACAAATGCTGTCAAATATATGTAAAAGGTCAGAGAAAAGTCAGATGCCACTGGATATCATTTTTTGGGTGGTGAAGTTTGGAATGACATCAGTGTTGATAAAATTCCCTCCAGCTTCTAAAAAACGAAAGACCTAAAGCATGAAGAACAGATTCTTTCTTCTTTCTCCTTTTCCTATTCCTCCCAGCTATAGGCTAAAATGAGAGAAAATCAGTTACACATTAACCAGCACCAGTGACTTTATACGTCTAAGGAAATAGCCCTATGAATATCTGCTGCATTTGTGTGCTACATCTCAACAAGCAGAGAAGAGCAGGTCATTTTCCTCTTGTAACCTGTTCCTTGGGACATAGGATGCCCATGAAACCAATGGCTTAGATCACATAACTATACCAAATTTATCCCGCTTGCCTAACACCATAAATGCCTTTTTTAGCTTGAGAGGCCATACTGGGATTTAAATCTCTCCACCTTAAAGGCCTGTGCTCATGCCACAAGAGGTTCTCCCTTGCTCTCCCAGACCCTTGGTTTCTATATCTACCATAAGAGAAAGAGGCTGTTATAAATTATGAAATACACAGCTGTGAAAATGCAAAAAGAAAGACAAAGAAAAATGTCAGTTTATCTTTTAAATTAATTGAAAGACATGATATTTCTTAAGACTTAGTTATCAATGCAGTGATAAATTATAACCACAGAATGACTAAGTTTCTGCTGTCACATAAAATCCAAAAATCTACAACTGAATGAATATTTAGTATTCATCATTAAATGTGGTCCTACTTGAAATTCTTAACATTTGCTACCTGTATGTAGTTATATTCTAAGAGGCACTGTCTCCTCGTTACAAGGGGCTATTTTTCCATGGCCCAATGATGAATGTCCAAGTGGTGCTCAGCCCAGCCACGTTAGCTGCTCAGCTTCTGGTGACTTTTTCTAGACAAATATCCATCTCAGGCAGTGATACATAAACCTCTTGTTAGTAATGTTGCACACAGAGGACAAAGGACCTCACAAGAACAAATGAGTAGCCATGAAGGATATTTCAGAAAACACTCTATTTTATATTACTAGGTATATGCATAAGTTATTAACATTCTAAGTAGGTAAATTGAACTTTTTAAACTAATATTTTCTAAATTTAGAAGATTTTTTTCAAAAATAATAAACTTGTCAGGAACAGGTAAATGCCAGGAATTGTTAGGTGACATTCAAAGCAATACACAGATACCTGGGTTTTCTGCTCTCTGCTGAGTCCAGATGCATTTACGAGCCTTGTTTTTTTTTAGACTTCTTTTTCGTCCTTACTTTCAGTGTCTTGGGCCTTGTCTTCAAACTTTTCAAGCTGATATTTAGTTGTTTCTTTAGTGAAGAATAATACAGACTTTGAGACCAGACCATTCACAGGAAAGGAATATCCCAATTCATAATGAAGAGTGACATCTACTACTCTACCCTCAGGACAAGCAGGAGGAGAGGAGTAACTAAGAAAAGAATAGCTGGACACCTCTGTGGGAAAGTTGGGGTTCCTATGGCCAGGATCCTCACTGAACTTAAACCACCTGATGATGTAACTGGCCTGTTGCTGGGCTACTGTTTCCACACCTTTAGGCAATGAGCTATTATTGCGCTATATAAAGGGCTCGGCCCCATTGCTCTGGGTGGAGGCAGAGATGCTAGTGCTTGACCTACCGCCAGAGAACAAGCTGGGTAATAAACCCTCTCACCCCAAAGAGCGTTTTGCGTTCAATTTCTTTGGTCACACTGAATCCATAGCGAACTTGCCCGGCCTGAAACCCATTGGCAAGACACCTTCCTACTGGGTGACACAGCACCTCCAGGGCCCACACATATCTGCTGCTTGCTCTTTTCACAGTGACATTACTTCTGTCCTTCCACTAAAGCAGCCACCGTGTGTTACTGATTATTTCTGGAGAAGGGATCAGAACCACTGGGGTGTGCTGCATTCTGTACGTTGTGGTTAGAACTTTCTTGAGAAAATGTTTTACCTCGTTGACAAATTGTGATGAAGCTCATTAGTGCCTCAACCCCCATGAATATTTAATGGACACCCAGTGCTCCCGTATCAGTACATAATATTCTGGGGTCAACTTCCCACGAATTTCGACGTTTCAAAAGGGCTTGAACGAGAAAGGAACTACACCTTGCACTGGTTCTTTCCCTTGCATTTCCTCCCGGCCCATCCGCCCACCTCCCCCACCCCTCCGGGGGCTGAGGAAGCGCGCAAAGAACACACAGCTCCTCTCAGAGGGTGGTGGAGGGCAGCACTTTTCTTCTCAAAGCTGCAAAGGCCGAAGCGGCCTTGGGCCTTTCCGCAGGCATATCCAGTCTTTGCTCGTTCAGGGCTCCAACCCAGGCTTCACCCCCAGGCCGGCGCCGCCACCCCAGGCCTGCCAAGAAACCGCCTCCCCGCCTGCCTCCCCCGGCACCCGCCCGGGGCGCACGATCCGCCCGTGCCCAGCGCCTTTCTCACCCTTCGGGCCTGTCGCCCCGGCCGGAGCCCCCTTGGGCCCCTCCTTAGGCTCCTCCGCCGGCTTCCAGGTGGCCGCTTCCTCACCCTCAGACTCCTCGGCGGACTGCAAGGCTGCAGTGTGCTGTTGCGGCAACTGAGGCGCCAGAGGCACCAGGAGCTCAAAGAGCCTCCGAGAGTGTGAGGCCGCCGCCTTACTTGCACACAGCCGCTGTGATGCCGCAGGACGATGTGGTCGTTGTAGTACATGGGTTGCTGGACCAAGCGCATCATGTCCAGGAACGTGAAGGGGAAGCCCTCCACGAGGAATGGGAGGGCGTACACCAGGAGCTCCAGGGCATTCTGCAGGTTGCCCTCGCCCTCCTCGGCCTGCCGGATGCCTGAGCCCTCCGCGCCACTTCCGCCCACCACCTGCTCCACCACCTCCTCCCCAAGGCCAACCACAGCCTCCGCCACTGCAGCGGCCCCTGCCGCTTCCCCCCTCGCCCCCCCCCCGGCGTTCCCCACCCCGCCCCCCCACGCCAATCCGGCGGCCCCCGCCACATTGCCCCTCGCCACCCCGGCGGCCCCCGCCGTGACACCCCACACCACCCCGGGGGCCCCCACCACGCCACCCGCCGCCACCCTGGCGTCCCACGCCACCCCACCCCACGCCACCCCAGGGGCCCCCACAGCGCCCCCCCACACCACCCCGGCAGCCCCCGCCTCACCACCCCTTGCCCCCCTGGCGGCCCCTGCCCCGCCCATCCACGCCACCCCACGGCCCCCGCCACATTACCCCTTGCCACTCCCGCTGCCGCTACACTCCAAGTCACTCCAGCGGCCCCCGCCGTGATCCCCCTCTCCACTCCGGCGGCCCCAGCCACGTCCCCCCACGCCACGCCGGCGGCCCCCGCTGCGACACCCCAAGCCACCCCGGCAGCCCCCGCTGTGCCCCCCCTCTCCACTCTGGCAGCCCCGGTCACGTCCCTCCACGTCACGCCGGCGGACCCCACTGCGACACCCCAAGCCACCCCGGCGGCCCCCGCCATGCCCCCCCCTCCACTCGTGTCCCCAGCCACAGACCCCCACGCCACCCCTACAGCCCCCACCGCAACACCCCACGCCACTCCGGGTTCCACGGCCGCGTCCCCCCACGCCACTCGGGCGGCCCCGGCTGCGTCACCCCATGCCACTCCAGCAGCCCCCTCCACGACACCCCATGCCACTCCGGAGTCCCTTGCCACGACACCCCCATGGGGCTCGAAATCACGGTCCCCTGGGTCGCCATCTCCAACTACCTCAGCCTACACCCCCACCACACCCACAGGGCTCTCCTGGCCACCCATGGCCTGGTCTCCATCGCCTGTGGCAGACATGGCTCCTGGCAGTACCTCCACTGCAGTTGACTGGGCTGTGGCGACGACTGCAAAGATGGCGGGTGGTGCTGAGGTTGCTGCCGCTGAGGGGAGGCCCTGGGCACTGGGGCCTGACTTGAGGCAGGCAGAGTCTCAGAGGAGCCGGAGGCTGAGGGGACAAGAGACTATCTGTGGTGGTGCTTCAGGAGGTCCAACCATGCAAAAGGCAGGGAGCCGACGTCAGGACAGGCCTCCGAGGCTGCGCCTCTGACAACGACTGTGCAGGAGGCGCGAACGATGCCTCTGGAAAGGTGACCGGAGATGGGGCCGGAAGTATCTCCGGAGGGCCACGCCCCTCTTCCTGAACTCATTTGCTGAGAAGCATGACTGGCATGCCCTGCATCCAATGAATGACCTTTAGGTTCTTGTATTGCTCACAATCGTTTCCCTGTTCTTTGAGACTTCAGGGTCTTGAACTACATTTACATCTGCACAACTCCTGTCCTTCAATTTTATGATTGTCAGCAAAACTATAGTGCTCCAATATAGTGACCACCTGGGTTGGGGAAACTTCTGTAAAGGGCAGAGAGTAAGCATTTTGGATTTGGTGGAGTTCAGAGGTAAAACCGAGACCATTATGTAGGTACTTATAGAACGAGAGAACACAAATTTCCATAAATCTTTGAAACTAAAAATATAATCATAATTGCATACAACTCTTTATACTATAGGTCTATTAATAAGAAGAATGGAATTCTTCGGGGAGAATAACATTTTACTTAATTGGGGTTCAAAGTTAGTATTCTCTCTCATCAGAATTTATTGCATATGTTCATCTTCTGATCTATAGTGACATTTTATGAACTTCATCTTTACAAATGCCTCTTCATGCAGAGAGTGGTAAATACCGATATCAATCTATGAGCCAGGTACTTCTAAATATTAATATCAATCCATAAGCACATGATTTTAATTGAGCATTTTCATATCTTAGAAGGCATTTGTATAATTCTATTCAATTCTTCTCTTGATATTTGCCTTTTAGCTTGTCATGATATTGCAGATGCATCACTTCCAATGGAAATTTATGTGGGAGCTCCTCATCTGCACAATTAAGTGGGTTTGAAATGCAGAAATTACCATTGTGCTTGCATGAAAGTCTGAAAAAAGTTGCTGGATCTAAAGTCTGAGCTTAGATTTATGTTCACTGCAAATTTATGTGGGAATAGGGATCTCACTTCTTACTTTTTTTGGCCAGCATGGGAAACATATAAAGTAGCCTGACATTGCTTTGATTAAAACACCATCAGTTGTCAATTGAAATGACTTTACCACAGTATAAGTTTTTTAATAAACATTGTTTGCCTTGTGATTTCAGGTTGAATTCATTAAGAGATATTATCAAACCTACAACAAAAGCTAGTCTTCAAAGCCATTCAGTGTTCAATAGTAAGACTTGAGGGAGATTTTCTCAGTCAAAAGTAATTCAATTTCCACCTCGAGTTCAAAAATCATACACACACACACACACCTTGACCACTGTGGAGCCATAGAATTGCTGTGTGGTACGGCAAGTCAGGATATCCAGCGTTTATTTCTGACAAAAGGTCACAGAACTGTGGGGTTAAGTTCATGCGAGTGAATGAAGTTCCCCGTGGGCCCTATTGACTTAATAACACATGAGGGATTCAAACACTGTCTGCAGTGTGACTGTCAATAAATAATATAATGAATAATCATAAGAGTTAAATACCTTACATCTTCACAAGTTTTGTGTACTTGTTCACTAACCCTTGTTCTGCTGCATGCTTTATTTTTATCAGCACCAGTTGTAACACATCTTAGCAGATTGCACTTCAGGCTACAGCAGTTACTGTTTTTTTTCAACTTCTTCAAAAGTGTTCTCCCCAGAGTAGTTCCATGCAGACTGTTCACAGATACCAATTCTTGAGCCACGTCAAACTCAGCAGTCACCAACCTCTCAGTCCTGGTCTGCTCAGTCCTGTTACTGCCAATTACTAGGGCAACAAGTATGAGATTTTTGAGATGCTTGGTTAGTGTAAGTCTTACCGGGACAATCTCAGGCAGGTCTTGGGACTCAGAGTTCTCCCAAAGTATGTAAAAATACTAATTGGCTATCTGACAACATCTCTCAAATCTCTTAAGGGAAGTCCATAGCTCTGCTACTTGGCATCCTATGGGTGAGCTCATTAGGAAGCTGCCAATGAAAAACCGTGCCTATGAAATGTTGGCAACTATTTTGACTAGCCATTTCTGAGCTGAGTCACTAGTGATTGATTCACACATGAGAGACAGGAGAACCAATACAGGGTCTGATGCTAAAACAGTGCCTTAGTGCACACAATGAAAGGTGCTCTGTCGTTTGGAGTGCACACTGCCTCTAAGTGCCATACTTCTCACTCCAAGGTAACAATAAACCACTACAGATTAGAGTCAAATCTCTGTGACGCTCAATATGGAGTGGACACAGAGCAGTTCAAGGAGCTCAGACAAACCATTGTCGAAATACTTCATAAAAAATGTCCACTTTTGAAAAGCACAGGTGTATGTGGGCCTTTGTAGTGGCTTCTGCAGCTTCTCTCTGTGATATTTTACTATCTGTAAGTCTAGTTAGCAAGGATACATATTTTACTCATAAGTGAGCATTTCACATGGATTGTGAAGGATCACTAGGGATTTATTCAGCAGTGAAGGATGACAGGGACAGGGAAAAGAGGGGAGTAACTGCAGGCAAAGGAAGCAGCATGAATAGTGGAAGGGATGTGTGTGTGTGTGTGTGTGTGTGTGTGTGTGTGTGCATGTGTGTGTGTGCGTGTATGCACCTTTCCAAAGAATGAAATGGCTCCAGCATGGGCAGAGCAGCAGATGGGCCTGGAAAGCTGATTGAGGCCATAATTACTACTGAGAATAATTGTTACTACTAGGAGTTAGTACTAAGAAGGCCTTCCACCTCCTGTATGAACACATCTTACTCTGTGCCAGCATTCCCTTCCATTCTCACCTAGGACAGTGGCCTCCCATCCTCTTTACCTCCTACCCAAACTGATCAACGTTATTCATTAAATCATGTGTTTACACATCTACCAAATTTCTTCAGCACCTTCCGGTGTACCCATGCTGCATCCCACTGGAACCGTCATTTGTACCTGTTCTTATCTGACACATGAAACCCAAAGGTGGCAGAATGGTCTCTGGTCCCCATCCCAGTGCCTCCCTGACCATCACTCGTGTGCATCTCTGAAGGAGATGGCTAAGACCCCTGGAAGCTGGGCCCTCCCAGCTGCACCCAGTGCCTGTGCTCTGATAGACTTGCCAAGACTGTATTAATGCTCAGTCATATCCTCTCCAGTTGCCCCCTCCACTTATCAGCAGAGCTGAAACACAGCATGAGGAATGCTATCAATCATGAAGTCTCTGGTAAAGAAGTACGCACTTGGGGCCTTTTGTTTGTGCAGGGACGCAGGATTGGGCTCTGGACTTGCATGGGGAAGTCTGTCATGCCAATGAAACACTATGCCTGTGAAGTGACAGGAGTGAAGAGGGCCCTGAAGGAGATTTTGCAGTGGAAGCAAACTATATCTCTAGGTGGCTGGAGTTGGCTCCAAGTCCCTGGATGGGAGAAGTCATTGGAACCAGCAAAGAAAGGACAGAGGAGAAAGCTGAGCAGGTGTCCTTCGAAAATACCAGAAGCAAAACTGAGGGAGTGTCTCCTCCCAGCTCCAACACTGAGGCCCTCTTCATGGTAAGTCTGTGGCCCAGAAGTCCTTGGGACAGTCTCCAGGACCTCAGTTGTCTGCCTGAACCTACCCAGGGGGTGCAAACCCATCCAGGGATCACACTGCCTGCCTCTGGTGTGCAGTTGGTTCCCAATCTCCATCTCCAGCCATCCACCCATGACTTCTGATCTCCAAGCCGGGAAGTTGGCACAAGCCAGGATGTCAGATTTCCTTAGGGAAAAGTGCTCTTTCCCCACCACCCACCCCACTCTCTGTCAGTCAATAAAAGTGGCCAAGTCCTTTCCCTTTGTGGACCTGTCATGAGGGTCAGGGTGGGACCGATGGAAGGACCGAAGGCCACAACAACCAGAAGAGGTTTGGTTTAGTGTTGGGCATGGCAAGGGGAACCTCCCCGAAGACCAGCCCAGAACTTTTCTTTATAGCCAGGCCTCACCGCCTGCTTACTCACTGCCACCAGGAAGCCTTCCTTCCTGTATCTGCTCCCCCTCCTCATGCACCCCCCCAAAGGCTTTCCTGAAGTACAGTGACATGTCTGACATTTTTCAGGTCCCCTACAAAAGCACAGGCCTTTGAGGGGAAGAGCCCAGACCTCCCTCAAGTTTGTACCATCCATGGTGTCTTTGCACAGGCAGGCATTTGTGGATGGAATCACGACGGCTTTGGTGTCACTGTCACCATCAGTGGTGTTTCTCTTCTGCCTGCCTAGGGCTTGACTGGCTGCAAGGGGCCTTCTCGACCCTCTTCCCCTCTCTATTTGGATGCTCTCCATGGCCTCCTGTGAGGTTTCTGCTCTCGTGGCCAGGTGGGATGCTGGGTACAAGGGGGGCCTGCACCTGCCAGGTGAGACCCTGCCCTGCCCCCACCCTCCACAGGGAGTGACTTGATCTGCCACTGGCCTCCTAGTCCACTGTGCCACAGCCAGACTAGGCTGTGGGTGCTCACCGAATGGAAGCACCCACACAGGGGAGCCATCTCCCTACAGGAGCCAGAAGCCCCAGGGTAAAGGGTACAGGGTGCTCAAGCTCAGCACCTCCTGTGGGTTGTGGCAGCCACGGGCGGGGCAAGGGACCATCACGAGTGCTGACCTCTGGAGACTTGGCCTGGCCCCCGTGTCTGCAGGGGGTCACTGCACAGGCCTGTGACCTGGAGCCCAGCCCCTGGCAGTGGGGTGGAGTCAGGGCTCCACCCTACCTGTTGAGCAGACACTGCAGCCCTGCCAGGCCCTGGTCCTGGGTGAGCTGGCACCACCAAAGGCCCCTTTCCATTCATAGGCTGGCCTAGCTTGTGGGGTTTAGGCGTTTTCCTCTAGGCCCAGTAGTCCTCCTTAAGCTAGAGCTTGGTTATTATTCTTGCTGACTTGAACGTCCTCATGGACCACCTATGCCACACCCTGGACTTTCTCTTCTGTGACTTCCTCATCTACTCTTTTCTACATCAGGGACATGATTCTACACTAGCCCTCTCCATCCCCAGACACTGCACCATTTTGAAAATTTATACTCTGGTGCTACAGTTCTTTAGTCCCATCAGATTATTTGTCCAATCCATTGACCCCACCACTTTCTCACTCTTCATCTTCCCACTGTTTTCTCCATTTGCCTCCTTACCCAGTTTGGAGTTCATCCACTGTCGTTATAACCACACTGTGGTAGGCAGTAGAATAGCCACTCCCTCCCCAAAGGATGTCCACATTCGAAATCCTGGAACCCCATGAATGTATTAAGTTACAAGGAAAAGGAGAATTAGGTTTGCAGATGGAATTAGGGTTGCTAATCAGCTGACCTCACTTAGGGAGATTATCCTGGTTTATCCAGATGAGCCCTGTGCAATCGTGGAGGTCCTTGAAAGGCAAAGAGGGAGTTAGGAGAGGGAACCAGAGAGATGACAACATGAAAAAGACTTGTCCAATGTTGCTGGCTCTGAAGATGGAGACGGGGTCTATGTGCCAATGAATGCAGGAAGCCTCTAGAAACTAGAAAAGGAGAGGAAATGGATTCTCTCCCCCAAGTGTCCCTAAGGAAGGCAGAGCTGCTGACCTCTTGAGTTCAGCCCTGTCAGACCTTGGACATTTGACCTCCAGAACTGTGAGATAATGAATTTGTGTTGTTTGTAAGCCACTAAGTTTGTGGTAATTTGTTACAGCAGCAACAGGAAACCAATACACACCCCCTGGTTGAAGTCACTCCACTCCCTTCTTCCTCTCCACCGTCTATCAAATCCAACCAGTGCTTGAACCACACAATATTCCTTTTCCTTGTTCATAACGGAAACAGCTAGAAATACTGAAAATTGTCTGACTGGGTTCCCAACAAATCTGTGATCACAAGCACACTCAAGACTGCCTGGCAACCTCATTAGTCTTCCTCTCCACCTCACATCTTTGACAGCTTCCATTCAACACCCAAGTCTTCGCTTCCTCACTTCCTATGATCTGCCATCTACCCTACCTCAGCCTCTCACTGCCAGCACTGTGTCTGGGGTGCCAAACCTTTCTCAATGAAAATCTATATCACTTCCAAAAGTCCCAATTTCAAGCATTCCACACTCTGACCACCACCTCTTGTTTCATTATCGAGTCCTCCCCCTCCACACCCCATTGCAGTTACAGCCCATCAGTGTAGTAAGATGCCACAGAGTCACTATTTGCCTTCTCTGTGCTACACTGCTTCCACGTGACCTTCCCCAATTGCCCTCCCCAACCCCTCCCCTTTGGTAACCGCTAGTCCCTTCTTGGAATCTGTGAGTCTGCTGCTGTTTTGCTCCTTCAGTTTTGCTTAGTTGTTATACTCCACAAATGAGTGAAATCATTTGGTACTTGTCTTTCTCCACCTGACTTTTTCACTAAGCATAATACCCTCTAGCTCCATCCATGTTGTAGCAAATGCTAGGATTTGTTTTCTTCATATGGCTGAATAATATTCCATTGTGTATATGTACTACATCTTCTTTATCTATTCATTTACTGATGGACACTTAGGTTGCTTCCATATCTTTACAAATAGTGCTGCGATAAACATACGGGCACTTATGTCTTTTTGAATCTGAGAACTTGTATTCTTTGAGTAAATTGCAAGGAGTGGGATTCCCGGGTCAAATGGTATTTCTATTTCTAGTTTTTTGAGGAACCTCCATATTGGTTTCCACAATGGTTGACCTAGCTTACATTCCCACCAGCAGTGTACGAGGGTTTCCCTTTCTTCGCATCCTCACCAGCATTTCTTGTTCTAAATCTTTTCCATGGGTCTATTCTTATGCCAGTACCAAATTGTCTTGATTACTGTGGCTTTGTAGTAGAGCTTGAAGTTGGTGAGCATAATCCCCCCAGCTTTATTCTTCTTTCCAGGATTGCTTTGCCTGTTTGTGGTCTTTTGTGGTTCCATATGAATTTTAGAACTATTTGCTCTAGTTCATTGAAGAATGCTGTTGGTATTTTGATAGGGATTGCATTGAATCTGTAGATTGTTTAAGGCAGGATGGCCATTTTGACAATATTAATTCTTCCTATCCATTTGCCCGAGATGTGTTTCCATTTATTGGTATCTTCTTCAATTTCTTTCATTAGTGTCTTGTAGTTTTCAGGGTATAAGTCTTTTACTTCCTTGGTTAGGTTTATTCCTAGGTATTTTATTCTTTTTGATGCAATTGTGAATGGAATTGTTTTCCGATTTCTCTTTCTGCTAGTTCATCATTAGTGTACAGGAATGCAAATAATTTCTGTGTATTAATTTTGTATCCTGCAACTTTGCTGAATTCAGATAATAGATCTACTACTTTTGGGGTGAATTATCTAGGGTTTTTTATGTACAACATCATGTCATCTGCAAACAGTGACAGATTAACTTCTTCCTTACCAATCTGGATGCCTTTTATTTCTGTGTTGTCAGAGTGCCATGGCTAGGACCTCCAGAACGATGTTGAATAAAAGTGGGGAAAGTGGACATCCTTGTCTTGTTCCAGATCTTGAAGGAAAAGCTTTCAGCTTCTCGCTGTTAAGTATCATGTTGGTTGTGGGTTTGTCATATATGATCTTTATTATGTTGAGGTACTTGCTATCTATACGCATTTTGTTGAGAGTTTTAATCATGAACGAATGTTGAACTTTGTTGAATGCTGTTTCAGCATCTGTGGAGATGATCATGTGGGCTTTTAAAAATTTTGGTATCATTAATGCACAGTTACATGAGCAAAATTATGGTTACTAGACTCCCCCATTATCAAGTCCCCACCACATACCTCATTACAGTCATCGTCCACCAGCATAATGAGATGCTATCGAATCACTATTTGTCTTTTCTGTGTTGTACTGCCTTCCCTGTGCCCCTCCGTGCTACATTATAAGTGCCAATCGTAATGCCCCTCTTCCCCCCTTATCCCTCCCTTCCCACCAATCCTCCCCAGTCCCTTTCCCTTTGGTAACTGTTAGTCCATTCTTGGGTTCTGTGAGTCTGCTGCTATTTTGTTCCTTCAGTTTTTTCTTTGTTCTTATACTCCACAGATGAGTGAAATCATTTGATACTTGTCTTTCTCCACCTGTCTTATTTCACTGAGCATAATACCCTCTAGCTCCATCCATGTTGTTGCAAATGGTAGGATTTGTTTTCTCCTTATGGCTGAATAATATTCCATTGTGTATATGTACCACCTCTTCTTTATCCATTCATCTACTGATGGACATTTAGGTTGCTACCATTTCTTGGTTAGTGGAAATAGTGCTGCAATAAACATAGGGATGCATATGTCTTTTTGAAACTGGGCTCCTTAGGATAAATTCCTAGGAGTGGAATTCCCTGGTCAAATGATATTTCTATTTTGAGTTTTTTGAGGAATCTCTATACTGCTTTCCACAATGGTTGAACTAACTTACATTCCCACCAGCAGTGTAGGAGGGTTCCCCTTTCTCCACATCCTCGCCAACATTTGTTGTTGTTTGTCTTTTGGATGGCGGCCATCTTAACTGGTGTGAGGTGACAATCTCATTAGGGTTCTAATTTGCATTTCTCTGATGATTAGCAATGTGGAGCATCTTTTCATGTGCCTGTTGGCCATCTGAATTTCTTCTTTGGAGAAGTGTGTGTTCAGATCCTCTGCCCATTTTTTAATTGGATCATTGGCTTTTTGTTTGTTGAGGTTCACGGTCTCTTTGTATATTTTGGATGTCAACCCTTTATTGGATATGTCATTTATGAATATATTCTCCCATATTGTGGGATGCCTTTTTGTTCTACTGATGGTGTCCTTTGCTGTGCAGAAGTTTTTATTTATTTTTTATTTTTTTATTTTTTTGAAAAATATAGAAAAATTTATTAAGAAAAGCTTTAAATCCCCTGTAATCCTACTATTGAGAAACCACCACAGCTAGTATTTTGTTGTACTAATTTCCTCGTTTTTCTTTCCGTTATTTTTTTCCTGTTAAGGTACTATAAGCATAGCTCCATAACCCTATTTTCTATTGAGCAATGACTCATTGCTATTTCTCTATTTCATTAAATAGTTAAAAAAATGATTTTAATGGTTGCATAATGAATGGCTACGTAATGAATTTAATGGCCATCATATGAATGTATTAATAGATGAAATAATATAATGCATAAAATAATATAATCTATAACATTTAATAATTATCCTATTTTTCATGTAGTGTTTAATAAATTTCCCTATTATAACAATAAGCTTTATTATGTATATTTGTCTTGTTATCGTTGAAGATATTCAGCCTTTAATGTTGAAGAATAAAATTAAAGAGGTTTGTAGAGACTTAAGATAATACATGTGAAATGTATATAAATTGGAGAATATAATATATTTAATTGGCTTAGGTATTTTTATTAGTGTGTGGGAGATTTTATTTTTATTATTAAATAAACTATTAAACTTAACCCAACTTACGTTTGAGAAAAATATCATATCTACTTTCAGAATGAATTGTATCCTGAACTATAGTCTCTTTAGATATACTATATATTAAAATAAAACAAGTGTCGGAGGTCACTGATCTTCAAACTGGGTGGCAAGCTATCAGGGAATGAAGAGAATCTACTGCTTGTAACCAGCATTTAAAAAAAAATTGAGAATTGGCATATAAAATAGTATGTTTTTGGTATACAACATAATGATTTGATACATATATACATTATTAAATGATTATCACAATAGTTAACGTCCAAGCAATTTTAGGTTCCTCAAAAAATTAAAAATACAACTACCATATGATCCAGCAATTCCACTTCTGGATATTTAAATTTACCTGGGCTCAAATATCTATCAATATCACTATCTCAAATCATTATCTAGAAAAGACATCTGCATCCGGGTGTTCACTGCTGCATTATTTACAATATCCAAAACATGGAAACAACCAGCATTGTTTTTTTGTTTTTTTGTTTTTTGAGAGGGCATCTCTCATATTTATTGATCAAATGGTTGTTAACAACAATAAAATTCAGTATAGGGGGGTCAATGCTCAATGTACAATCATTAATCCATCTCAAGCCTAATTCTCGTCAGTCTCCAATCTTCTGAAGCATAACGAACAAGTTCTTACATGGTGAACGAATTCTTACAGAGTGAATAAATTCTTACATGGTGAACAGTACAAGGGCATTCATCACAGAAACTTTCGGTTTTGATCATGCAATATGACCTATAAACCATCAGGTCAAATATGAATATTCATTTGATTTTTGTACTTGATTTATATGTTGATCCCACATTTCTCCTATTATTATTATTATTTTTATTTTTAATAAAATGCTGAAGTGGTAGGTAGATGCAAGATAAAGGTAGAAAACATAGTTTAGTGCTGTAAGAAGGCAAATGTAGATGATCAGATGATCAGGTGTGTGCCTATGGACTAAGTATTAATCCAGGCTAGACAAGGGCAGCAAGACATCCACGGATGCAGAAGATTTCTCTCAAAGCAGGGGGGGTGAGGTTCTGAGCCTCACCTCTGTTGATCCCCAAATTCTCACCTGATGGCCCCCCTGCGACTGTGCCTGTCTTAGGTTGTTCCTCCCTTGAGGAATCTTACCCGTCTCTGGCTAACCAGTCATCTTCCGGGGCCATACAGGGAAGTGTAAAGTTGGTAAGTGAGAGAGAAGCCATATTGTTTGCAAAGGTTAGCTTTTTACTTCTTTGCAGATTTATGCCCTGTGGCTTCTATGCCCAGCACTTGTCTCGAGGTATCTTTACCACCTGGAGGAATTATGATACTCGGTAAATTCGATATGAGGCACGAATTCTATTTAAGGTTTGTAATTAGGAAGGAAGAAGAAAAGCAATAGATGTAGCATATGAAGGAAACTTGGGAGGATTGATTATTTCTTTGACATATCTTCTTGTATAGTACCTTAAGTATGTATAGGTTTTAAACTACTAACTAATTTGCACACACATATTAACATAATAGGAATACGGTGACATAAACAAAGCAAATCTATAATTACCAGCCATCTCCAGTGAAGCCAAGAAAACCATTTAGGCACCCTAGGCATTTGTGAAAATTTATCTATGATATGATGGATATTTTCCAACTGTACTTGAACCATCAGACAAATTAAAGCAGCCCATTTCTGGGATCTGTTCACATCCCATATGTTCTTTTAACCATAGATAGTCTATAGTCATGAGATTTTGGGGTGCTACAACTTGCACCCCTCCCAACTCCTGGTTGAGTTCCAACAGTACAGATCCAGTCAAATTCGTTGTCTCACTGTATGCACATGCCAGCCTAGACATCTCCCTCCTCCTTCTTATGGCAAGTCCAGGAGACGGTGGGCTGTATGCAGCCACAACCGCAGCATCGTCCGGATCCCTGTGGAGGCTTTTTGATGATCATCCCCCGGCACGAGTCCTCCAGAGAGTGCTGATGCCGGAAGCTCCTCCTCATATCGTATCTTAGTTCATTTTCTGGGTATCCAAGCTAGGCCTTGATCTTCTGCGTAGAAACAAACAGACCCTTTGCCCACACTTTGACATGCCCTCTATACCACTGTGCAGAACTCATTGGAGGTCAGCACACAGTAACTGCTTTTTTTTTTTTTTTAATTAAGAGAAAGGAATATTATCAGAAAAGAGTACCTCCATAGCTGATCATCTGACACCCTTTAAGTGATCAACATTAAGGATATTTAAAGCATGCGTTGATCTTTGACTTACCAATAGTTTTATCCTGTTAAGGAGTAATCCCCCTTTTCTTTCTTTCTTTCTTTTTTTTTTTTAAATTTTTAATCTACACTTACCTGAAGAATACTATGTTTACTATGCTCTCCCCTATATCAGGTCCCCCCTAACAACCATATTACGGTTACTGTCCATCAGCTTAGCAAAATGTGGTAGAGTCACTACTTGTCCTCTCTGTGTTGTGCAGCCCACCCTCCCCTTGCTCCCTCCACCACATGCATGCTAATCTTAATACCCCCCTTCTTCTTCCCCCCGCTTATCCCTCCCTGCCCACCCATCCTCCCCAATTCCTTTCCCTTTGGTACCTGTTAGTCCATTTTTGGGTTCTGTAATTCTGCTGCTGTTTTGTTCCTTCAGTTTTTCCTTTGTTCCTATACTCCTCAGATGAGTGAAATCATTTGGTATTTCTCTTTCTCCGCTTGGCTTATTTCACTGAGCATAATACTCTCCAGCTCCATCCATGTTGCTGCAAATGGTTGGATTTTTCCACTTCTTATGGCTGAGTAGTATTCCATTGTGTATATGTACCACATCTTCTTTATCCATTCATCTACAGATGGACATTTAGGTTGCTTCCAATTCTTGGCTATTGTAAATAGTGCTGTGATAAACATAGGAGTGCATCTGTCTTTCTCAAACTTGATTGCTGCATTCTTAGGGTAAATTCCTAGGAGTGGAATTCCTGGGTCAAATGGTAGGTCTGTTTTGAGCATTTTGATGAACCTCCATACTGCTTTCCACAATGGTTGAACTAATTTACATTCCCACCAGCAGTGTAGGAGGATTCCCCTTTCTCCACAGCCTCGCCAACATTTGTTGTTGTTTGTCTTTTGGATGGCAGCTATCCTTACTGGTGTGAGGTGATACCTCATTGTAGTTTTAATTTGCATTTCTCTGATAATTGGCGATGTGGAGCATCTTTTCATGTGTCTCTTGGCCATCTGTATTTCTTTTTTGGAGAACTGTCTGTTCAGTTCCTCTGCCCATTTTTTAATTGGGTTATTTGTTTTTTGTTTGTTGAGGCGTGTGAGCTCTTTATATATTCTGGACGTCAAGCCTTTATCAGATCTGTCATTTTCAAATATATTCTCCCATACTGTAGGGTTCCTTTTTGTTCTATTGATGGTGTCTTTCGCTGTACAGAAGCTTTTCAGCTTAATGTAGTCCCACTTGCTCATTTTTGCTGTTGTTTTCCTTGCCCGGGGAGATATGTTCAAGAAGAGATCACTCATGTTTATGTCTAAGAGGTTTTTGCCTATGTTTTTTTCCAAGAGTTTAATGGTTTCGTGACTTACATTCAGGTCTTTGATCCATTTTGAGTTTACCTTTGTATATGGGGTTAGACAATGGTCCAGTTTCATTCTCCTACATGTAGCTGTCCAGTTTTGCCAGCACCATCTGTTGAAGAGACTGTCATTTTGCCATTGTATGTCCATGGCTCCTTTATCAAATATTAATTGACCATATATGTTTGGGTTAATTTCTGGGGTCTCTAATCTGTTCCACTGGTCTGTGGCTCTGTTCTTGTGCCAGTACCAAATTGTCTTGATTACTATGGCTTTGTAGTAGAGCTTGAAGTTGGGGAGTGAGATCCCCCCTACTTTATTCTTCTTTTTCAGGATTGCTTTGGCTATTCGGGGTCTTTGGTGTTTCCATATGAATTTTTGAATTATTTGTTCCAATTCATTGAAGAATGTTGCTGGTAATTTGAGAGGGATTGCATCAAATTTGTATATTGCTTTCGGCAGGATGGCCATTTTGACGATATTAATTCTTCCTAGCCATGAGCATGGGATGAGTTTCCATTTATTAGTGTCCCCTTTAATTTCTCTTAAGAGTGACTTGTAGTTTTCAGAGTATAAGTCTTTCACTTCCTTGGTTAGGTTTATTCCTAGGTATTTTATTCTTTTTGATGCAATGGTGAATGGAATTGTTTTCCTGATTTCTCTTTCTATTGATTCGTTGTTAGTGTATAGGAAAGCTACAGATTTCTGTGTGTTGATTTTGTATCCTGCAACTTTGCTGTATTCCGATATCAGTTCTAGTAGTTTTGGAGTGGAGTCTTTAGGGTTTTTTATGTACAGTATCATATCATCTGCAAATAGTGACAGTTTAACTTCTTCTTTACCAATCTGGATTCCTTGTATTTCTTTGTTTTGTCTGATTGCTGTGGCTAGGACCTCCAGTACTATGTTAAATAACAGTGGGGAGAGTGGGCATCCCTGTCTGGTTCCCGATCTCAGTGGAAATGCTTTCAGCTTCTCGCTGTTCAGTATAATGCTGGCTGTGGGTTTATCATATATGGCCTTTATTATGATGAGGTACTTGCCCTCTATTCCCATTTTGCTGAGAGTTTTTATCATGAATGGATGTTGAATTTTGTCAAATGCTTTTTCAGCATCTATGGAGATGATCATGTGGTTTTTGTCTTTCTTTTTGTTGATGTGGTGGATGATGTTGATGGATTTTCGAATGTTGTACCATCCTTGCATCCCTGGGATGAACCCCACTTGGTCATGGTGTATGATCCTTTTGATATACTGTTGAATTCTGTTTGCTAATATTTTATTGAGTATTTTTGCATGTACATTCCTCAGGGATATTGGTCTGTAATTTTCTTTTTTGGTGGGGTCTTTTCCTGGTTTTGGTATTAGGGTGATGTTGGCTTCATAGAATGAGTTTGGGAGTATTCCCTCTTCTTCTATTTTGTGGAACACTTTAAGGAGAATGGGTATTATGTCTTCTCTGTGTGTCTGATAAAATTCCCAGGTAAATCCGTCCGGCCCCGGGGTTTTGTTCTTGGGTAGTTTTTTGATTACTGTTTCAATTTCTTTGCTTGTAATTGGTTTGTTTAACTTTTGTGTTTCTTCCTTGGTCAGTCTTGGGAGGTTGTATTTTTCTAGGAAGTTGTCCATTTCTTCTAGGTTTTCCAGCTTGTTGGCATATAGGTTTTCATAGTAGTCTTTAATAATTCTTTGTATTTCTGTGGAGTCTGTCGTGATTTTTCCATTCTCATTTCTGATTATGTTGATTTGTGTTGACTCTCTTTTTCTCTTAATAAGTTGGGCTAGAGGCTTATCTATTTTGTTTATTTTCTCAAAGAACCAGCTCTTGGTTTCGTTGATTTTTGCTATTGTTTTATTCTTCTCAATTTTGTTTATTTCTTCTCTGATCTTTATTATGTCCCTCCTTCTGCTGACTTTAGGCCTCATTTGTTCTTCTTTTTCCAGTTTTAATAATTGTGATGTTAGACTATTCATTTGGGATTGTTCTTCCTTCTTCAAGTGTGCCTGGATTGCTATATACTTTCCTCTTAAGACTGCTTTCGCTGCATCCCACAGAAGTTGGGGCTTAGTGTTGTTGTCGTCATTTGTTTCTATATATTCCTTGATCTCTATTTTGATTTGTTCATTGATCCATTGATTATTTAGTAGCATGTTGTTAAGCCTCCATGTGTTTGTGAGCCTTTTTGTTTTCTTTGTAGAATTTATTTCTACTTTCATACCTTTGTGGTCTGAAAAATTGGTTGGTAGAATTTCAATATTGTGGAATTTACTGAGGCTCTTTTTGTGAGCTAGTATCTGGTCTATTCTGGAGAATGTTCCATGTGCACTTGAGAAGAATGTATATCCTGTTGCTTTTGGATGTAAAGTTCTATAGATGTCTATTAGGTCCATCTGTTCTAGTGTGTTGTTCAGTGCCTGTGTGTCTTTACTTATTTTCTGCCCGGTGGATCTATCCTTTTGGGTGAGTGGTGTGTTGAAGTCTCCTACAATGAATGCATTGCAGTCTATTTCCCTCTTTAGTTCTGTTAGTATTTGCTTCACATATGCTGGTGCTCCTGTATTGGGTGCATATATATTTAGAATGGTTATATCCTCTTGTTGGACTAAGCCCTTTATCATTATGTAGTGGCCTTCTTTATCTCTTGTTACTTTCTTTGTTTTGAAGTCTATTTTGTCTGATATTAGTACTGCAACCCCTGCTTTCTTCTCACTGTTGTTTGCCTGAAATATGTTTTTCCATCCCTTGACTTTTAGTCTATGCTTATCTTTGGGTTTGAGGTGAGTTTCTTGTAAGCAGCATATAGATGGGTCTTGCTTTTTTATCCATTCTATTACTCTATGTCTTTTGATTGGTGCATTAAGTCCATTTACATTTAGGGTGACTATTGAAAGATATGTACTTATTGCCATTGCAGGCTTTAGATTCGTGGTTACCAAAGGTTCAAGGTTAGCTTCTTTAGTATCTTACTGCCTAACTTAGCTTGCTTATTGAGCTGTTATATACACTGTCTGGAGAGTCTTTTCTTCTCTCCCTTCTTATTCCTCCTCCTCCATTCTTCATATGTTGTGTGTTTTGTTCTGTGCTCTTTTTAGGGGTGCTCCCATCTAGAGCAGTCCCTGTAGGATGCCCTGTAGAGGTGGTTTGTGGGAAGCAAATTCCCTCAGCTTTTGCTTGTCTGGGAATTGTTTGATCCCACCATCATATTTAAATGATAGTCGTGCTGGATACAGTATCCTTGGTTCAAGGCCCTTCTGTTTCATTGCATTAAGTATATCATGCCATTCTCTTCTGGCCTGTAGGGTTTCTGTTGAGAAGTCTGATGTTTGCCTGATTGGTTTTCCTTTGTAGGTGACCTTTTTCTCTCTAGCTGCCTTTAAAACTCTTTCCTTGTCCTTGATCCTTGCCATTTTAATTATTATGTGTCTTGGTGTTGTCCTCCTTGGTTCCTTTCTGTTGGGGGTTCTGTATAATTCCATGGTCTGTTCGATTATTTCCTCCCCCAGTTTGGGGAAGTTTTCAGCAATTATTTCTTCAAAGACACGTTCTATCCCTTTTCCTCTTTCTTCCTCTTCTTGTATCCCTATAATACGAATGTTTTTCCTTTTGTATTGGTCACATATTTCTCTTAGTGTTGTTTCATTCCTGGAGATCCTTTTATCTCTCTCTATGTCAGCTTCTATACGTTCCTGTTCTCTGGCTTCTATTCCTCCAATGGCTTCTTGCATCTTATCCATTCTGCTTATAAATCCTTCCAGGGATTGTTTCACTTCTGTGATCTCTTTCCTGACATCTGTGATCTCCTTCCGGACTTCATCCCACTGCTCTTGCATTTTTCTCTGCATCTCATCCCATTGCTCTTGCATTTTTTTCTGCATCTCTGTCAGCATGTTCATGATTTTTATTTTGAATTCTTTTTCAGGAGGACTAGTTAGGTCTGTCTCCTTCTCAGGTGTTGTCTCTGTGATCTTTGTCTGCCTGTAGTTTTGCCTTTTCATGGTGATAGAGATAGTCTGCAGAGCTGGTACAAGTGACCGCTGGAAGAGCTTCCCTTCTTGTTGGTTTGTAGCCTTTTCCTGGGAGAATAGCGACCTCTAGTGGCTTGTGCTGGGCAGCTGTGCGCAGACAGGGCTTCTGCTTCCTGCCCAGTTGCTTTGGGGTTTATCTCCGCTGTTGCTGTGGGCTTGGCCTGGCTGGGGCTGTTCCTCCAAAATGGTGGAGCCCCGTTGGAGGGGGAGCAGCCAGGAGACTATTTATCTCCGTAAGGGGCCTCTGTGCTCCCTGCTGCCCAGGGGGTTAGAGTGCCCAGAGATCCCCAGATTCCCTGCTTCTGGTCTAAGTGACCTGTCCTGCCCCTTTAAGATTTCCAAAAAGCACTCTCCAAACCAAAACAACAACAGCAACAATGAGAGAGGGAACAGAAAGAAAGAGAAGAAAAAAAAAAAAAAGGAAAAAAAAGGAAAAAACAAGCGATTTTTTTTTTTTTTTTTTGTCCTCAGGTGCCGGTCCCAGGCACCCGCTCACTGGTCCTGCTGCCCTGTCTCCCTAGCACCAGGGTCCCTGTCCTTTCAAGGCTTCCAAAAAGCACCCACCCACCGGTCCCGCAGGGAAGGAACGCTCAATATTCTTTGTCCTCAGGCACTGGTCCCACGCACCCGCTCACCAGTCCCGCCGCCCTGCCTCCCTAGCACCGGGGTCCCTGTCCCTTTTAGGCTTCCAAAAAGCACTCGCAGAAAAGAGAAAAAAAAAAGGGGAAAAACGCGCGATTTCCTCTGTCCTCAAGTGCCGGTCTCAGGCACCCGCCCACCGGTCCTGCAGGGAAAAACGGGGGATATTCTTTGTCCTCAGGCGCCGGTCCCAGCCACCCGCTCACCAGTCCCGCCACCGTGCCTCCCTAGCACTGGGGTCCCCATCCCTTCAAGGCTTCCAAAAAGCGCTCGCCAAAAAGAGAAAAAAAAAAAAAAGGGGAAAAACGCGCGACCTCCTCCGTCCTCAGGCACCGGTCTCAGGCACCCGCCCCCAGGTCTCGCAGGGAGAAACGCGGGATATTCTTTGTCCTCCAGCGCCGTTCCCAGGCACCTCCTCACCGGTCCCGCCACCCTGCCTCCCCAGCAACGGGGGCCCGTCCCTCTAAGGCTTCCAAAAAGCGCTCGCCAAAAAAAAAAATAAATAAATAAACCGCTCTGGTTTCTCTCCACCCGCCGGGAGCCGGGGGGAGGGGCGCTCGGGTCCCGCCGGGCTGGGGCTTGTATCTTACCCCCTTCACAAGGCGCTGGGTTCTTGCAGGTGTGGATGTGGTCTGGATGTTGTCCTGTGTCCTGTGGTCTCTATTTTAGGAAGATTTTTCTTTGTTATATTTTCATAGCTCTATGTGTTTTTGGGAGGAGATTTCCACTGCTCTACTCACGCCGCCATCTTGGCTCCGCCTCAGAAGTTTTTATTTTGATATAGTCCCATTTGTTCATTTTTGCTTTTGTTTTCCTTGCCCATGGAGACATGTTCATGAAGAAGCTGTTAGTGTTTATATTCAAGGGAATTTTGCCTATGTTTTCTTCTAAGAGTTTTATGGTTTCATGACTTACATCCAGGTATTTGATCCATTTCAAGTTTACTTTTGTATATGGAGTTAGACAGTAATCCAGTTTCATTCTCTTACATGTAGCTGTCCAGTGTTGCCAACACCAGCTGTTGGAAGAGGCTGTCATTTCCCCCATTGTATGTCCATGGCTCCTTTATCATATATTAATTGACCATATATGTTTGGGTTAATATCTAGACTCTCTATTCTGTTCCACTGGTCTTTGGTTCTGTTCTTGTGCCAGTACCAAATTGTCTTGATTACTGTGGCTTTGTAGTAGAGCTTGAAGTTGGGAAGCAAGATCCCCCCTGCTTTATTCTTCCTTCCAGAATTGCTTTGGCTATTTGGGGTCTTTTGTGCTCTCTTTGTTAAACATGATGTTGGCTGTGGGTTTGTCATATTCGGCCTTTATTATGTTGAGTATTTGCCCTCTACACCCATTTTGTTGAGTGTTTTTACCATGAATGGATGTTGAATTTTGTTGAGTGCTTTTTCAGTATCTATAAAAATGATCATGTGGATTTTGTCCTTCTTTTTGTTGATGTGGTGGATGATGTTGATGGATTTTCAAATGTTCTACCATCCTTGCATCCCTGGGATGAATTCCAATTGATCATGGTGTATGATCCTCTTGATGTATTTTTGAATTTGGTTTGCTAATATTTTTGAGTTGAGAATTTTTGCATCTATGTTCATCAGGGATAGCGGTCTGTAGTTTTCTCTTTTTGTGGTGTGTTTGCTTGGTTTTGGTATTAAGGTGATGCTGGCTTCGTTGAATGAATTTGGGAGTATTCCCTCCTCTTCTATTTTTTGGAAAACTTTAAGGAGAATTGGTATTATGTCTTCTCTAAATGTCTGATAAAATTCAGTGGTGAATCCATCTGGCATGGGCGTTTTGTTCTCAGGTAGTTTTTTCATTACTGATTCATTTTTGTTGGTGGCTATTGGTCTCTTTAGATTTTCTGTTTCTTTCTTGGTCAGTCTTGGAAGGTTGTATTTTTCTAGAAACTTGTCCATTTCTTCCAGGTTATCCAGCTTGTTAACATATTGATTTTCATAGTAGTCTCTAAGAATTCTTTGTATTTCTGTGGTGTCTGTTTTGATTTTTCCTTTCTCATTTCTGATTCTGTTTATGTATGTAGATTCTCTTTTTCTCTTAATAAGTCTGGTTTGGGGTTTATCTATTTTATTTTCCCAGAGAATCAGCTCTTGGTTTTATTGATTTTTTTCTATTGTTTTATTCTTCTCAATTTTATTTATTTCTTCTCTGAGTTTTATTATGTCCCTCCTTCTGCTGACTTTGGGCCTCATTTGTTCTTGTTTTTCCTGTTTC
Source organism: Manis javanica (assembly GCF_040802235.1). Taxonomy (NCBI): domain Eukaryota; kingdom Metazoa; phylum Chordata; class Mammalia; order Pholidota; family Manidae; genus Manis; species Manis javanica. The sequence continues at coordinate 110,387,822 of NC_133174.1, forward strand.
AATAACTGTGACTTTAGGCTCTTCATTTGGGATTGTTCTTCCTTCTTTAAAAAGGCCTGGATTGCTATATACTTTCTTGTTAGTACTGCCTTTGCTGTGTCCTACAGAAGTTGGGGCATTGTGCTGTTGTTGTCATTTGTTTCCATATATTGCTTGATCTCTGTTTTAATTTGGTCATTGATCCATTGATTATTTAGGAGCATGTTGTTAAGCCTCCATGTGTTTGTGAGGCTTTTTGTTTTCTTTGTACAATTTATTTCTAGTTTTATACCCCTGTGATCTGAGAAGTTAGTTGGTAGAATTTCAATCTTTTTGAATTTACTGAGGCTCTTTTTGTGAGCTAGTATGTGGTCTATTCTGGAAAATGTTCCATGTGCACTTGAGAAGATTATGTATCCTGCTGCTTTTGGGTGTAGGATTCTGTTAGGTCCTTCTGTTCTAGTGTGTTGCTCAGTGCCTCTGTGTCCTTACTTATTTTCTGTCTGGTGGATCTGTCCTTTGAAGTGAGTGGTGTGTTTTAGTCTCCTAAAATGAATGAATTGCATTCTATTTCCTCCTTTAATGCTGTTAGTATGTGTTTCACATATGTCAGTGCTCCTGTGTTGGGTGATTATATTCTTTGTCTCTTGTGACTTTCTTTGTTTTGAGGTCTATGTTGTCTGATACAAGTACTGAAACACCTGCTTTTTTCTCCCCATTGTTTGCATGAAATATCTTTTTCCATCCCTTCACTTTTAGTCTGTGTATGTCTTTCAGTTTGAGGTGAGTCTCTTGTAGGCAGCATATAGATGGGTCTTACTTTTTTATCCATTCTATTACTCTTTGTCTTTTGATTGGTACATTCAGTCCATTTACATTAAGGTGATTATCAATAGATATGTACTTATTACCATTACAGGCTTTGGATTCGTGGTTATCAAAGGTTAAATGGCAGCTTCTTTACAATCTGTCTAACTTAACTCACTTATTATGCTGTTATAAACACAGTCTGATGATTATTTATTTCTCTTCCTTGTTTTTATTCCTCCTCCACTGTTTATATGCTTGGTGTTTTATTCTGTACTGTTTCTGTTTCCCTTGACTGATTTTGTGGATAGCTGATTTTATTTTGCCTTTAGTTGGTATTTGGTTAGTCTGCTTTCTTTGCTGTGGTTTTATTTTCTCTGATGACAGCTATTTAGCCTTAGGCATTCTTCCATCTAGAGGAGTCCCTTTAAAATACATTGTAGAGATGGTTTGTGGTAAATTCCCTCAACTTTTGCTTACCTGGGAATTGTTTAATCCCTCCTTCAAATTTCAATAATAATCTTGCTGGATACAGCATTCTTGGTTCGAGGCCCTTCTGTATCATTGCATTGAATGTATCATGTCACAGCCTTCTGGTCTGTAAGGTTTCTGCTGAGATGTCTGATGATAGCCTGATGTGTTTTCCTTTGTAGGTGATCATTTTTCTTTCTCTGGATGCTTTTAATACTCTGTTCTTGTCTTTGATCTTTGCCATTTTAATCATTATATTTCTTGATGTTGTCTGCGTTGGGTCCCCCTTTTGTTGGGACATCTGTGGGCTTCCATCATCTGAGAGACTCTCTCCTTCTCCAGCTTAGGGAAGTTTTCAGCAATTATTTCTTCAAAGACACTTTCTATCCCTTTTTCTCTCTCTTCTTCTTCTGGTACCCCTATAATGTGAATATTGTTCTGTTTGGATTAGTAATGCAGTTCTCTTAATATTCTTTCATTCCTAGAAATCCTTTTATCTCTCTCTGCCTCAGCTTCTCTGTATTCTTGTTCTCTGATTTCTATTCCTTTAACAGTGTCTTCCACCTCATCCAGTCTGCTCTTAAATCCTTTCACTGTTTGTTGCATTTCTGTTATCTCCCTCCTGATGTCCTCCCTTAGCTCTTGCATATTTCTCTGTAGCTCCATCAGCATGCTTATGACTTTCTTTCTGAATTCCTTGTCAGGAAGATTGGTGATTTCAGTCTCACCAACCCCTCTGTTGTGTTTGGGGATTTTTGACTGAACAAGGTTCTTCCACCTTTTCATGGCAATGGGAGTGTTCTATGGCAAGTCACACATGTGTCAGCTTGGAGAACAAAGTCCCTTTCTGCTTGCTGGTCACCTTGCCTTTGCTGTCTGTGCCAGTTAACCTCACATAGGGAGCAGCCTCTGGGTTAATACCATAAGCTACCATGGGTGGAATAGCCTTCAAAATGGCCTAGGGCAATTGTGAGGGTCACAGGCCAGCAGTGCATTTTCTACCACAAGAGCAGTGCCCCTTTGTGCCTCCCAGTCTTCATGCCCATCTCCGCTCTCTGTGCCAGTCAGGTCGTGTGGGGCACAGCCTCTGGGTTAACCCCCTGTACTGCCATGGGCAGGGCAGCCCTCAGGATGGCCTAGGGCACTGGAGGGGGTTGCAGGCCAGCGGTGCATGTTCTGCCATGAGAACAGAGCCCCTTCCTGCCTCCCGTACTCTGCGCCAGTCTCTGCTGTCTGTGCCGGTCAACTGTGCACAGGGAGCAGCCTCTGGGTCTGGGCCAGTTAGCCTGTGCACAGGGAGAATCCTCTGTGCTAAGCTATGTAGTTGCTGTAGGTGGAGCTGCTCCCCGGCTTTTCTGTAGCAATGGTGGGTCAGCCGGTTTCTTGCACTGCCAGTTGGGGGGAAGGAATGGCAGGCTGCTTATCACCATGAGGGGCTTCGGAGCTGTGTTGCCACCCAGGGGGTTAGGGTGCCTGAAGTTCCTTAAAGTTCCCAGCCTGCTGGGCTGAGTGTACCAGGACAATTTTGTCAACCTGTTACACCCTTGTCCCTTAAGACTTTTAAAGTGCCCACTTTTCTTTTGTCCCAGGGCAGCTGGCTATGGGGACCTGTTTGCTGTCTCAGTCTCGGATTTTACTTTTCCATTCTCTTATATCCAGTACACCATGCACAATGTGGCTGTGCTCCCAGTGCATATTACTAGGGGTGGTTATTTAGCCGTCCTGTGCTTCCACTCACTCCCCACTCTGATTCCCTTCCTCCCACTGGTGAAGTGGGGGAGGGGTTGTGCTCAGGTCCGGCTGGGTCACAGCTTTGTATCCTACTATTTTCCATGAGATGTTGGGGTCTTGCAGATGTAGCCTAGCTTGTGTACTTTATCTTCCAGTCACTCTTTTAAGGATAGTTGTATTTGCTGTATTTTCAAAAATATATGGTTTTGGGAGGGTATTTCTGCCACCATACTCATGCCACCATCTTGAGAATCTTCCCCTCATAGGGTTATTGTAATGATAAAATAATAAAGTCCTAAGAATATTAGCTTGCACATAGGAATCACTAAGTGTTTTTTACAATTATGGTTATCATCATCATCATCAGAGGTTGAAGATCCACTGGGATCTACACCTAGTCCTTGAGCCAGTCATAGATGTTAGAGAGAATTGCCAAAATATACTACAAATACTAGGTTGCAATGTACATTCTCCCCAACACTATATGAAACTTCACATTTGTATACAACCTCACAAGAGTTACAAATTTGTTTTTAACATTTGCCAGTCCCATAGGGGAACAGCCACATTTTAGTGCTGTTTTTAAAAGCATGTCTATAACTACAGCCAGATGAAATGTCTGTTTGTCTATTTATAGCTTATTTTATTTCCTTTCCAATGAGGTTCCTGATCATATCCATTGCCTATTTTTAATTGGAATGTTTGTCTTTAAATATTTATTTTTCATTATTATATAAATCCAGCCTTTGCTAATTCATTATGATGCAAACATTTCTAAAAATTTAGTATTTAGTTTTTTGTGTCTTCCACCACAGAGCTTTTTCGATCTAGTCAAGTTTGCCAAATTTTTATTAATATGGATCTTTGGTGAGGCTTAGAATTCTATTGAGTAAAATAGCCAGTCAACACAGAGGTTACAATACAAACTTAGAATCAAACAGGCCCAGTGTGGAATGCAATTCTACCTCTTGGTATGGGCATGATCTTAGACAGGTTTCTTAATCACTATGTGTACCAGTTGTCTTTTTCATAAAATGGTCATGATAATACCTAGGTCACAGAGGAGGGGTCATACTAGCAAATCTGACTTGCAAATTAAGCACTAAAACATACTTCTAATCGCTTCTTAATTTTTCTTTAAAAAGCACTAAAAAGCAGACAAGAGATTATAAAAGATACTAAGAGTTTGGAAAGATTGTATATCAAGGATACTTTAATAATAACAATAATAATAAAGAGTTTGGAGAGACAGAAACATGGGACCTAGCACCCTTCTCAATGTTGAACCAAAAGGAGGTAAGGGAATGTAGTCAAGTTCACTTTGCATGAAAACAATAAAAAAGTAATTTTATAGGTTTTAGGTTATGGAAGTATTACATATTAGTTGCCATACTGAGGCATATGAATTAAAATGACATATACTTCCACTGAGTCACATGTCAAAAGTGTGAGAAAATGTATTTAAAAAACAACCTGTTGGGATTCAAAAGATATATAGGAGCTTTTGTTTTAAAATAGGTTTTGTTATTGTTCAGGTAGGGTGAGGCCAACAGTTCAGGAGACAATTTCCATTGAAAAGATAGTTTATTATTAAAAGTCCCTGAGTAGGCATGCCATGCCACGCAGGGCTACACAGAGAAGCACCAGGGTTTGCCAGGAGACAGGGAGTAGGGGAAAATGTGGGCAAGGGCCTTTATAGTCATTTCAATGGGAAGCAACAGGTAAGGGTAAGTAAGCTTAGGACTGGCTAGTTTGAGTAACTTCATCAGGTTCTGGGATGTAGGGGATCCCCACAGTTGTCTAGTACCCAACTCTGAGATGATTAGGGCAGAGGAAAATTGGCCCAGTGTGTAAAACCCCAAAATATGAGGTGGGAGGAGGGGTGTAGGCTCTGGATTAGTTTTCATATGAAAGATGCTCACACTGCTTTGCCATGTAATTCCATGTATGAAATTTCATCTGTGCTAAAAATACAGACATATAGTGTTACCTACACAGGTATTTTGTAATTGGAAAATTAGAAACATCTATACAGCTACTAATTTGACAAATTCTGTGATAGAATTATGTGGACCAAAGGCTCAGACACAGACTCTCAGGAGTCCTCTGCTATCTCTAGGAATTGGCTGGCTAGCTCTGGGAAGGGCAGTCTCTTCAGGGTTAAGCAAGTCTTCAGGAAGTCAGTGTATCATAAATGCAGAAAATAAAAAAGCATACTTAATACAGATTGCTAGAGAACAGTTCCCTTATTGTGATTTCTCTTATTGAGAAACCTGATATAGGGGTGTCATTTCAAAACTAGATCCATGGTAGAAAGTAAAAATGAAGGGTAAATCCAAAAGCATGTATGTCTTTAATAATAATATTACAACTTGAGTAGGATGGGACATTGTGCTTACTGTTCCAACTATGACTGTAAATCCTGGCATGAGTGGAAGAAGGAAAACATGGTTGACTTTCCTTAGGCAGTCTTGGTACCTACAACTGTATTTCTCATATTGTGAGCATTTCAACCAACTGAACTTTATCTCTTTTTAAAATAGCTTTACTGAGATATGCGGTTCACCCATTTACAGTATACTATTCAGTGTTTCTTAGTTTATTTACAGGGCTGTACAACCATCACACCAATCTAATTCTAGAACACTTTTGTCACCCCCCTCCCACTGAATAAACCCAACACCCACTAGCCGTCACTCCCCACACTCCCCACCACCCTCCCAGACCTCCTCTTCAACTCTACACAAACATTAATCTACCTCTGCCTCTGTAGATTTGCCTATTCTTCATATTCCAATTAAATGAATTATGCTATATGTGGTCTTCTGTCCCTGGATTCTTGCACTTATCAAAAGGTTTTTGAGGTTCATTCATATTGTAGCATAAGTCAGTACTTCATTCCTTTTTATTTGCTGAAAAACATTCTATTGTATGGATCAACACATTTTATTTATCTCTTCTTCAGTAGGTGTCCTCTGACTCATTGAGGAAGTTCCTTTATAATCCTAGGTTTTTGAGTGATTTTCTCTTGAAAGTGTCATTAATCTTACTGGGGTTGTTTTGCAGGTGATGAGTTTTCTCTGTTTTAAGTTTTCCTCTTTCAATATTTCAGATTGCGCTGTTTCTAACAATGTCTTCCAGTACATTGATTCTTTCTTCTGTTTGTTTAAATCTACTGAACTCTTCTAGTAAATTCTTTGTTTTGGTTAGCATAACTCTTAACTCAGTAATATGAATTAGCTTCTTTTTTATGGTTTCTTTTTATTAATATTCTTCATCTTGACTGTTAAGAATGACAAGATATTCTTACCCTGTGGTGAGAATGCATTCCTGTCCTTCTTTCAGCATGGTTTCCATTAACTCTTTGATCATATTTATAAAAGCTGCTTTGAAGTGTGTCTTCTAAGCCCACCATTTGGGCCCCTTATGACTTAGTTTTGATCACCTGCTCTTTCTGCTGTGTGTACTCTGATGGGTTATTCCTGTTGCCTGAAGAGCAGGGAACCATGGCTGTGGGAATAGCAAAGAAACCTCTTCTACTTTGCCACTTGCTCAGGGAGAATCACCTTGTCTCCCTTCAAATAAGGTCCCTGTTGACAAGAGGGCAAATGATAACTGAGAGAGGACAACAAAATAGAAAATGTACTCAACAAACTACCTGAGACAAAGGAGTTTAAATAAGTAGTTTAAATAAGTAAATTTTCAAAATGATGCTGTGAGAAGTTTGCATCATTCATATAACTTAATTGCTGGCTTCCCCGGTGAGAGGTGAGAGGTGAAAAGTAAGTACTCCCATGGCCCCATCACCTCCCACTCTTTGCCAGGGGCCTGCTAGGGAACCAGTGCCTCTTCCATGGCCTTCCCGGGGCTCCTGCAGGTGGTGTCCACACCGCCTAAGTGGGCGGGGATGTGCTGGGTCCGAGAGAGTCACAGCGACTCGCAGATTTCACCTGTCTGTCCGGTGACTTGATTTATTTCTTCCTTCCTGTTGAAAAAGGGAACACATTCCTCCTGCAAAATCCCCATAATGGAGGCACGTGTAGCGTAGATGAAAATGAAGATAACAGCTGATGCTCTCACTCAGAGATGAGGGGTGTTAATTTGGGGCGTGTATCATCCCAGCAGGTTGTTCCCTTAATGGGGAGAGACAGAGAGAGAGACTGAGATATAGAGAGACGCAAATAAAGATCCTTTGGAAACAACAGTCTGAGTCTATTTCCGTTCGTTTGTTTTGTGAGAAGTGACTGGTGGTAAGCATGGGGGAGGGGTTGAGGGGATGGGTGAAATAAGTGAAGGGGATAAAGAGGCACAAAATCTCAATTATAATATAAATTAGTCACAGGAATGAAAGTATAGCATAGAGAATATGGTCAGTAATACTGTAGCATTTTTCTATGTTGACAGAGAGTAACTATACAAATTGGGATGAACATTTAATAATGTAAATAACTGTCAAATCACTGTTGTGTACTTGAAACTACTGTAATATCATATTTGATCTATACATCAATTAAAAAATCTTAAAAATTAAAAAATGATCTGAGGATCTGAGGTACCTCCAGCTTTTTTGGTACTAAACAACTGTTAAGATATGTTTATTGACATTTTACTTCTATTGAAAAGTGTAATCCTTGCTTGTTTTTTAAGGAAAAAACATCTTCACCAATACAGAAGCCTTTCAAGTGAGCAATGAAGTCACCCTGCCCAGATCCATTCTCCGGGGTAATCACCCTTAAAAGAAACATTTTTAAGCGGAATCCATGGGCTGATGGCCCCTAACTCAGAATTTCCTGCCTCCACTTCAATCTCCCACTGAGCATCACCACAGGCTCAGGCCCCCAAGCCCACCTGCTGTCCACCTGCTCCCAGTCCTGGCTCAGGCTCTGACTCCCAGCCCCTTTTTCTCCCCCATTCCCTGGCTGTTTGGGCAGATGTGGCTGAGCATTTCCAGGGCAGGAGGAAGGAGAACATTGAGGACCCTGAGGGACTTTGTCCTGGCGGCTGCCTTTTTGCATTCAAGCTCAACACAGGAAATCTCCCCAAAACCAAGCTGCCTTCAACTCCTGATGTTACTGGCTGAGATGCTGTTTTTCCCAGGATAGCGCCTTGGAATGGACGAGGAATGAAGTCAGCAGACAAGAGTATGCTGCAACCAGCAGTTTTGAATGAACAGTGACAAGGAAAGAATAAGACTCCCTCTAAATGGGAGGGGCTCCAAGAGTAGAGGCCACTGGAACTTCAGTGTCTAGGGTTTATAAGCCAGAAAGGAGGAAGTTTACAGGATTGGCAGGGCCTTGTTGCTAGGAAGACCCCTTTGTTTTTCAGGCTGACTTCTCCAGATGTTCCAGATGTAGCCCCTTGTTTCTCACGCTGATTTCTCTAGATGCCCAGGATGTGGCTCCTTGTTTACTGTGAGGCCTTGACCCTAGTCCCCTCTTCACTTCTCCTTACCAGGGCTGTGAATTCTAAGGCTGCCTACATCCCACTAATTTCTGCCTCACTAGGCCATGAAGTGAGGGGTTACTGCTCTGCCACACCTTACCCCCTTGTAGGGAATGGAAAGTGAAGAGAGCTTCCATCTCCTCACCAAGTGGAACTACCTGACCCATGCTTGGGGTCTGGATCTCAGCTGCCCCTCTGGATGCCTCCTTGGATTTATTGTCCTTCACTTTAGGGAATAGTGGCCATTTCCCCATGCAGAGATCAAAATCAAAGCCTTTTTTTCTGTCCCCATTCTCTAGACAGAGAGATTCAATAACTACTCATTGTGTGAGGAGACACAGGTCCAAAGAGGCTGAGTGGCTTTACCATTGTGAACCAGGGTTGCACAAGAGGGAGTCACACACATGGGGCTCTCATGCTGCCACCAATCCTTTGCTCTCTCCATGCAGTAAGTGGACTTTTGATTTTACCTTAGGGTGTAGACCAGCTTGACCTGCAAACCTCCCAACATTGTCCAGTTTCAAACACCAATCAAGGTGAGCTCAGTATACTATTCCTTTGTCAGCCTCAGACCTGGACCACCTTGACCTAGTTCTGATTTGCTCCTGTTCTCCTGTTTTGTCTCTGCTGAGGTCCTTGAGTAGTTCCCCTCACTGTGCCAGTTCCTGGCCTGTGGGTGAACTTTGATGTTTAAGTGCAATGTTCAGTGCAGCATGCTCAGTCCTGTGGCCTCTGTATCCCCAGGAACTCCCCAATTCTCTCTGGCCTTCTGGGACAAAAATCCTGGCCTCCTCAGGCTTGGCTGCATCCTCATAGCAGATTGGAGAGGCCCAGGGCATATCAAAGACTATTCCTGAAATCTCCATTCTCACCTATGCTCTCCAGTCCCTGCTGTCTGAATATACCCCATCATGATTTCAGGAAAAATACCCACATAATACGTGCTTAGAGTCAAAGGGAAACTCAGATTCAAGGTCAAATCAAAAACCATCCCAAAGGAGGACTTTTATTTTCCCACCAAAGGCAGACTGTTTCCCATAGTTTAAAGCATTCCTTACACCTTGAAATAGATGAGGTGTTTGGCATCAGTATTAAACAGGAAAATAGCACTATGAAATTTGGCCATTAGATGACAGGATGATAACATAACCCAACATGCACACACCATGTAACCGGCTCAGAACACCCCCAATTGGTCACTCTGGTGAGTCTCAGACAAAGCAAGAGGAATTTAACAAGTTCGGGTGAAGGGATTCTTCATGTATGAATCTTCCAAAGTTTATCCTTTTCTCGATAATGATGTTGGCAAGTGAAATTTTGATCATGTAGGTTGTTTTCACATTGGTAAATCTGTCCTCTTTAGAACCTCTCTCCATGTTCAAAAACCCTTCTAAGGAAAATCAATCAGGAAAGAAAATCTGTGACTTTTTATGGAAATGCAAGGCTAACACAGAGGTTCCACTTTTGTGAGAAAATGTTTTTCAGACCAAGTCTAGGAATCCTCAGTAAGCTTCCTGAACATGGGTCATTTTGTGAGAAACACACTCACTGGTCCAAATTCAGTAAGTGGACATGGAGACAAAGAAAACAATGGAGTGAGACTTTAATGACGGTCTTGCAAGATCGGGTGTCTGGTGAGCAGGCACACCTCAGGAGATTGGTGTCAGTAATTTATCTCCTAGTGCACGAGTCCCTCCCCTGATTCCTCATTGACTGAGTACTACAGGGTTCACATCCTTTCCTGGAAGTTGCTTAAGCCAGTTATATTTTCCCCTTATATTTGTCTTAATTTTATTAGTAGGTTTAAAAAACTCAAACAGGTATAGCCAGGCCCTTACTAATTCCCTCACCTCGACTCAGCCTGAGCATCTTCCACCACGTGGCCCTTTCTTAATACCTTACTGTTGAAATGTATAAACATCCTGGTGGGAATAAATCACATTTAGGTTTTATGCTCTTTCCTAACAGTTCCCCCTCTTTTTAAGAATTTCTGATTTTATTTATTCCTAGTAATGTATTTTAATTCACGCTTGGTCCTTTCTCAAATTTCTCTAGTAGATTTTTACTCTCTCCCTCATAGTTCAATTTATCTTCTAATAACATAAGATGATTTTGGGTGTAAGTCATAGCTATTTGTTTATGGCTGCCTCTATAAGCCTTGGAGTCAGGCCTCTCACACAAGGGATGCTATAGCACCCTACAGCAGTTAAAACTCCCGCAACGATAACAAGGCTGTTAAAACAGAGGCAACCATACCTTTCCATTTTCTAAACCATCCTTCCAACCAGTCTGTAAAAGAGTCACTGGTGCCCGAGTTTTCAGCTAATTCATTTGCTAAAGTGGTGGGTCCCTGTAGGGCTTTAGTAATAGTACCATCAGAGGCAGTATTATTTGGGATAAAAGTACATTTTCCTCCTAACAATAACACAGACTCCTCCTTTTTCTGCTAACATCATATCTAATGCTATTCTATTTTCCCAGGCCATCCTGCTGGTAGCATCTAGTTGGCTTGCTACTCCTTAAAGAGCATCCCTGGTATAGTTAATGAATCTTTGTTGACTATAGTAAATGTAATCGATCCAATCTACGTTTTTGTTTATGGTGGACCACCAAAATAGTGCTGATTCAAATCCTGCAGCTATTTGATTTTTAGCTTTAAATTCATTAGGGACTCCTATTGAGTTAATGCATACATTCGAATCAAAGGATCCTTGTAATGATCTGTGATTTCCATGAAAAATTTTCTTTGTTGGTTGCGGAGAGAAATGCCAGGGTAAATGGAATAGCCAATTGGACTAAAGCACAGGTCCCAGTCTAGTTGGGTGGCAACCAGTAGTGCAGATTTCTCTTTCCACAGTACCACCAAACATGCTCTCAGAGGATGCATAATTTCGAGAAGTTGCCCTCTTTAGAGACATTTAGGACATGGGTACAAGTCAGTAAGTTCCCTGCAGGAGTTGTGAAACCTCCCCCTTGCGTAGAGAGGAATGAGGAGTGATTCATCTTCCTTATGGAAAAAGAGGGGATTGCCCTCAGGTCTGACTTCTTTAGTGCATGAAAGAGTAAAAGACAAGCCCTTGCAAGTCTCATTTCCCCAAGCGTCCTTGTCCTGGTACAGGGCCAACATGCAGTTCATCCCAGTGGGGTCTGTGTCCCAGCCGAGAGGGAATGGGACCACCTGCGCCTGTGGCCGTCCAGTAGCACATGCATGACAATCATTTTTATTTAAAGCTAGTACTGAAATTTTAATCATTCTACTCAGGCATTGGTTTCTCCATAATCTATCTTTATTTCAAGAGTCTGTTTTAGATCTTTTATTTCTGTTACAGTAACTAGTTTAGGGTCATTATGGGGAAGCTCTGGCTCAGAATTTTTCCTCAGGATTGGGGTGGCCACTATGGGTGAAGTCTTGTCTTCAATTAAATTAAGACCAAACCTTCCCACAGGATCTACTCCAATGACATCTGCATTGAGTCCGTAACACAAGGAGCAATTACAGGGTCTGAGTTTAAGTCTTGAGGTTTAGGTATAGTTAATAAGAGGGGGTTACACTGTCTGTCCTGGCAATAATCAGGAGGAATTCCTTTAGCCAAGTGGAGCTTTCTTTTTAAAGGTTTTTCTGCTGCACGAGGGGCCATCCATCCTTGAGACTGGGTAGTCCACCAAACATTGCTCCACCCTGGACATGGGGGCCAACTTGCCTTTTTTATTCTATTAACATTTATCCATTCAGGACAGATACTTATTATCTCCAGAAAGCTGTCTTTGGTCATTTAGGTCACCGCAAGAGAGAACTACAAGCATCAAACCTAATGGTTTGGGGGCTTGATGTTTTAGTAATATTGATTACCAGTTTGACAGGATAACCAGGAGTTCCTTCCTATTCTAGAGCTCCCTGTGACTTGCCTGTGAAATACGGAGTTAGAAGGATAAAAGTTAATATTTTAGGTTCTTTTTAGTTTCAGCCTTAAGGGTTGGTTAGCCACCTGGGACACCTGCCAATTCTCTGTTTTGTCCCCAGATTCCTCAGTCAGTTTCTTTACTCTGGTGTAATGAGTCCAACCCTTCTTAGCTGTCCTCACTGCAGTCTCTGTGGTCAGGAGCACTTGGTAGGGGCCTTCCCAGCTGGGCGGGAGTCATTCTTCTTTCCAGGATTTTACTAACACCAGGTCTCCAGGCTGGAAGCAGTGAGCGAAGAACTCAAGTGGGGGAGTCTGGGCGAGGAGTCCTTTCAGCCTGAGAGAAGATAAGGTAGAAGATATGGCCAGCACATATTCCCTTAAAAATTGATCTTTTGTTTCCATAGTGAGCAAGTCTGTTGCCCTTCCCAGATATGGTAGCCCTAAGATTGCATTTTAACACCCAAGAACTTCAAGAGGCAAGATTCTTTAGCAAGTAGACAATACCTCAGCCCACCTTGAGAGCTAAACAGGCAGCCTTTTAATATGCTCCCAGAACAAGGCACCCGTGTCCCAGAGAGAAATCAAGGCAGGAAATTCCTTACAGTTAAGTTAATTTTTAATATTCAGAGACCACTTAACAAGTCCCCACCCCTAAGTTTTTTCATGTTCTTGAAAAATCCTCAACTGCCTATAAAAACCCCCTAGACAACGCACCACTACGGACTCTCTTGTCCTCTCCTGGCGTGAGCCAGGAGCTCTGTCCTTTCACTATATCTCTAAATGAAAGCCTGTACCTTGCTCTCCTACCTTGACTGTGAAGCTCATTCTTCGGCTCAGCAAACAAGAACCCCGGCATCACTATGGCTCAGTTCTGATTGGCCTTCAGCCTCCCCTGCACATAGGAAGCTGGTCAGATTGAGATAGGTGTCTGTGATTAAGATCAGGTGATCTTTTTCAAGTAAAATTGCTTCATATTTTAAAATTTGAGAATCTATTAGCCAGCACCCAGACCGCTAATTAAGTAAGTATGACCCGAACCTGGTGAGGAGTACTGACCGTGAGGGTTCCTCCAAAGTTAGTTTCCTGCTCTCTTCTACTAGTAAGGCTGTGGCTGCAATGGCCTGAACACATTCAGTCCATCCTCGAGAGACAGGATCCAATAGTTTAGACATAAAGGCCACTGGTTATTTCTTTCCTCCTCAGGCTTGGGTCAAAACCCCTACAGGGGAACCTTGTTCAACAGTAACAAACTAGTGAAATGGCTTCTCTAAAGATGGGAGTGCCAAGAATGGGACGGTGACTAAGGATTGCTTTCAATTCCTCTAGAATTTGCAGTTCCCCTGGGGTCCATCAGAGAGGGTCTGGCTCTCCCTCTAACAATTTGAAATACAAGCTTATGGCCTCTCTTTTAAGAAACACCTTCTGAGCTTCTCTCACTAATTCCTTTATAGGTTTCTCATTCCATCCATCTAAATTCTGTTATTTCTTAGCAATATCTGGCCAACTTTCGGTTACAAAATTGACTTTTAAAAGACCCTGTCCTACCTGAGCTTCTGGGTCAAGTCCTGAATACTTTTATCATCTGGTCCCTGAGTCTCTGTGAAAATGCAGTTGGGGTCTCTTCCTTTTCCTGTTGGACTTCAAACACCTTAGAAACATTTTGAGATCTTGGGGTTGATTCCTGAAGGGCCCCCACCAGTAAGATGGCAAACTTCCGGCTTCTCTTCGGGGGTCCTCAGTTCCCGCCGGCGCCACCTGAAGCCCAATCACCTCTCGCCCCCCTCCCAATCCCAGCACCTAGCCAACAGCCACCAGCCCCGTAGAAGTGACACCTCAATCAATTCATGCCCCTTCCTATATAACCCAGCACCTTTCCCTAATAAAGCGGAACTCTCCGGTGAATTGCTGCTATGTGTAGCTCCTTTCCTTTCATTGGTGCCGAAACCCGGGAGACGGGACACCCCAACTGGGCCCCGTCTTCCCCCCGACACCAGCAGCAGCTTGCCCTCGTCCTCTTTTTCCGGCGCTGGCTCATCACACTCACCACTCCTCTCTGGCCTTTAGGTAAGTTTTCCCCCGGGAGTGGGCCACTCTTCTCCGAGCTATCGCAGTGCCATTGACCGTGATCTTCCGGCAAGGCCCTGATGCTCGGGGATGAGGAGGGAATGCTCCCCGCCTCAGGCCTTCACGGCTGCGGCGGACCCTCAGGCCCCTCCTCCAACAGCCATAAATCCCCGCCTCAAGCCTTTACGGCTGCGGCGGACGCTCAGGCCCCTCCTCCGACAGTCATAAACGCATTCACCGTCCCTTCCGTCAGTGCTGAAAGTTTTTAAGCAGAATTTCCCCGGGGTGGGCCACTCTTCCCCGAGCTATCGCAGTGCCATTGACCAGTGATCGTCTGGCAAGGCCCTGACGCTCAGGGATGAGGAGGAAGCTCTCCCTGCCTCAGGCCTCCACGGCTGCGGCGGACCCTCAGGCCCCTCCTCCAACAGCCATAAATCCCCGCCTCAAGCCTTTACGGCTGCGGCAGACTCTCAGGCACCCCCCTCCAACAGCCATAAACGAGGTGACTCCTTTGCGGATGAAAACGCTCCCTTTTCCCGCCCCCTCCTCCTTCTGCTCCGTCCGCCGAAAACGCCTAGCGCTAGGTACCTCGTGACTCCGGCACTCTGCCTTCTTAGGGAAGTCTGGGTGACGACCCACACTTCCTAAGAAATTCCGACTCGTATACGACTTTCCGCAGACCACCAAGGATCATCGGGGACGCCCTTTGTCTCCTTGCGGTCTGCTTCCAGTCCGAGGATCTCTGTTCGTCTTCCCCTGTTTGTCTCCTGCTCTGTCCTTTAGCCATGGGAGCCTCCTCATCCCTCCCTGAAGGTTTACCTCTTGAATGCCTGCTTCAGCATCTGGCTACCCTCTCCCTGACGCCTGATATAAAACCAAAACTTCTCCATAAATATTGCTCCCAAGATTGGCCGACATACCCCCTAGACAATAACAACCAATGGCCCGCAGGGGGAACTCTTGATCCTAACATCACTCGCGATCTTTTTAACTACTGCCAGCGCCTGAAAAAATGGAAGGAGATTCCCTATATCGAAGCTTTCCGCCTCCTCCTCCCCCAGCCCCCTCCCAAGTTCTCCTAGCCTGCAAGCCGCCGCCCCCGCAGAAGCCTCCCGTTCACTCCCTTCCCCTTCTTCTCCTACAACAGCCCTTCTCCCTTCCTCCCCCACCATCTCCTCCCCCATCTCTCCTCCTCCACCTTTGTCCCCCCGCAGATTAAGCCTGAGCCTTTCAGCCCCCCCTTTAACTAGGTCCCGGGGGCCTCCTCCATCTTTGCCCTCATCACCTGTTGTCTTCTCACATGTTTGTAGAGAGAATGGGAAAGCACCTCCCCCCATGTCTGAACGCAGCATGGGAAAGCACAAGCTAAACAAAAACCGGTGCAGTCCTTATAAGTTATCTGTCCACAAAAACATGTGCAGTCCTTATAAGTTATCTGTCCACAAAAACATATCTTGCCAAGACTCCTCACTCTGAAAATAGGGAGACCTTGAAGATGTGTAGAAACACCGCCCCTGCTTCTAGCTATGCCCTTCCCCCACTTACCGATGTGGCAGGAATAGAAAACAACGCATTCCATAAGCAATTAACTGGAGCCCTGCTGTAGCTCAATTAGTAGAGCATGGGACTCTTAACCTCAGAGTCATGAGTTCAAGCCCAACTAAAGCAGCTGGGCTGCTAGCTGGCGACACGTGGGTCCGATTCTATCTTTCTTTATTTTCTTTGCCCCCCCTTCTGCACTTCAAGACCTACTCGACTAGGCATGGCTAGACCGCGTCACTCCCCCACAGACTGAGCCAGAACCCTTCAGTCCCCCTCAGACTCAGTCCCGAGGGCCTCCCAAAATTATCGCCCCCCTCTGGGAAGTAGCAAGATCTGAAGGCATCGTGCGCGTTCACATCCCTTTCTCCTTAGGAGATTTAGCCCAACTGGAGAAACGCCTAAGTTCCTTTTCCACTGATCCCACGACATACATCAGGGAGTTTCAATGGACCCTCCAGTCTTACAGCCTCACACATCATGACATTTTCATGCTCCTGCCAATACTCTCCTCCCTGAAGAGCGTAGACGAGTTTGGGACTTTACCCAAACGCACGCAACCGAAACCCACAGGACTGAACCCACCTATCCCCCTAGCCCCACTGCTGTCCCCGAACAAGACCCACACTGGAATTATAACACCGCCGTAGGTCTCCGCTCTCGAGATATTTTTGCCTCCTGCTTCATAGCAGGTCTGAAAAAGGCAGCTCGTAAAGTAGTCAATTTTCAAAAGCTCCAAGACATAATTCAAAAGAGAGATGAAACCCCCTCCGAGTTTTTAGACAGACTCACTTAAGCCCTATTACAGTATACCAGCCTGGACCCAGAAACACCTGAAGGAAGACATGTCCTTATGACATACTTCCTAGCTCAAAGCTACCCTGACATTAAAGCTAAACTCAAAAAGTTAGAACAGGGCCCCGCTACCCCACAGACTGAGATCCTAACAGTAGCCTTTAAAGTCTTCCATAACCGGAAGGAGGAGAAAGAACGCGGTAAACAAAAGGCTGATCAGGCCAATTTCCAGATGTTGGCCCAGCAGATAAAACCACAACCTGGGTGCCCCTCTACATACAAGCCCCCCCCCCAGAAGGGACATTGGTCAAGGGCATGCCCCTCCCCCATATCTCCTACCACCCCATGCCCCAGATGCCACAAAAAGGGCCACTGGGGGTCTGATTGCCCAACCACCCGAAGGGGAGGCTGGACGAACAACCCCCATCCTAAGCCCGCCGTAGTGGGGCTGGCGGAAGAAGATTGACGGGGCCCGGGGGCTTCTCGCCCGACCATTTCCATCACCAAACAGGAGCCCAGGGTTACTTTAACAGTAGACAGTCGCCCCATCTCCTTCCTCCTAGATACAGGAGCCACCTTCTCAGTCTTGCGAGAATACCGGGGCCCTACCACGCCACCCATTACTCCTATAGTCGGGGTAGGAGGTAAACAGATTTTCCCATTAACCCCCCCCC
This sequence comes from Manis javanica, assembly GCF_040802235.1. NCBI lineage: Eukaryota > Metazoa > Chordata > Mammalia > Pholidota > Manidae > Manis > Manis javanica. Next base: position 110,405,226 of record NC_133174.1, read on the forward strand.
CCACTTTTATGCACAATCCTAGACAGTCCCATACCTTTCTCCCACTCCTTCCTGGTTATGCCCCAGTGTCCCATCCCTTTACTAGGACGAGACATCCATTCCCTCCACATTTCCATAACTATATCCACTCCCACAGCCCCCAGTACTCCCTTTCTGATGGCCCTCATAGCTGACGACCCCCCTCTACCCAATGAAAGCTCCGGTTCTGCCCTCATACACCCTGTAAATCCCAAAGTTTGGGACATTACAAGCCCCTCCATGGCCCTATGTCCCCCTGCCTCTATCAAATTATGTGACCCCTCTCAGTATATCTGTCAGGCCCAATACCCCCTAACCACTTCAGCCCTCATAGACCTCCAACCCATCATTCAAGATCTCTTAAACAAAAATTACCTCAGAGCCACTCACTCCCCATTTAATACCCCCATATTAGCTGTTAAAAAAAACCAACGGATCTTTCCACCTTGTCCAAGACCTTCGCCTCATCAACATAGCCATTGTCCCTATCCATCCCTTAGTTCCAAATCCATACAGCCTCAGCATCCCACTTCTCAGTCCTAGATCTCAAAGACCCATTTTTCTATCCCTCTAGACCCCTGCTCCCATGATTTTTTCATCTTCACCTGGACGGACCCATACACAAGACATTCTGAACAACTCACTTAGACAGTTTTGCCACAAAGCTTTCGAAATAGTCCCCATATTTTTAGACAAGTCCTAGCTCAGGACCTCAAACAGTTTCATCATGATCACTCCAAGTCCACCTTATTATAATACATAGACAATCTTCTACTCTGCAGTCTCTCGTGGGAACAGTCTCAACTTGACACTGCCTCCCTACTTAACCTTCTAGCTTCCAGAAGTTACCGAGTATCCCCCGTCAAAGCTCAAATCTCTTCCCCTCCTGTCACTTACCTCAGATTCCTTCTATCTCAACAAAGAAAGTCCATTACCTTAGACAGAAAATGGCTCCTCTCTGACCTGCCCATTCCCAAAACCAAGACAGAAATCCTTTCCTTTCTAAGCCTAGCTAGATATTTTAGAGCATACATCCCTAACTTCTCCCTGCTCCCTGTTGGCAAGACCCCTATACGACCTCAGCAAGAGCCCCCCAAAAAAACCATTATCCTCCTCACCCCGACACTCCTTCATTAAGCTCCGTCAAGCCCTTGTAGAAGCCCCAGCTCTCCATCTTCCTGATTTGTCGAAGCCCTTCTCATTATACATTCATGAGAGGTCCAGTCAAGCTCTAAGAGTCCTAGGCCAATATTATGGCCCATCCTTTGCCCCAGTAGCTTATCTCTCCAAGCAATTAGACCCCACAGTTCGGGGATGGGCCCCCTGCCTACGAGCATTAGCCGCTAGACAGCTCTTGCAGAAAGAAGCTCATAAGCTGACATTCAGGGCGCCCCTTACCATTCTGTCCCCACATCACCCAAAAGATCTCTTAACCTACAAAAGTTTACAGACTCTCCCTCCCTCCAGACTCCTCACCTTACTGTCCTCTTTCCTCCAAAATCCCATTCACCCCCTTTGCCATCCATACCCGAATCATGACTTTTTCCTCCTTTACTGCTCTCTTGCTTTTTCCCTCATTCCTATTGTCTTCCCCGCCACCCCAGCCTCCTTTGTATGGCGATTCAAAGTCAGAGAGACTTACACACAGCATCAAACAAAAGTTACTGCCCTCATTGCCACACCAGACTGCCCTCTGAAAAGCTGCTCTGAGCCTTTATACCTCCACTTTCCTCCCTCCACCGAAGTGTTCACTAGCAGCTACCCTTATTCTCCCTACCTCTGCTTCCTCTATGACCAAAAACAAGCCTATTGCAGTCAATGACCAGACACCTACGGGGGATGTCCCTACTGGTCTTGTGCCATTCACTACATGGGTAACTTCCAGTACCCACAGTATTACTCCTCCAACCGTTTCATGAAATATCCCAACGGCTCATTCTCCTTATCAATCCCAGATCCCTGGGACTCTTGATGAGCTGCCAGAGTCTCAGCCTCAGTTTACTATGGGGGGGGTCCTCGACCCCCCACGGTACCCTTCATATCTCTCAAAAGTATGTTCCCTCTCATTCCCAGATCTCTCAAGTTGCATCAGATAGCAGACATTCTGAAAAAGTCATTATCCAAACTCTTGACGGCGCCTCTTCATCTTCTTATCCCCACCCCTCTTCCCATTTCTCCTACTCTTCATTACAGCTCATTCAAGACACCACCATCTTTCTCAACCACACCCTTAACACAGCCAATTGTTTTTGTGTGCATCACTACAGAGCCCACTGCTGGCCGCTGTGCCCCTTAATATTTCCAACTACTCCTTCCATGCAGAAAGACAACCCCTCTGCCCCCTGGTAGACATACCCCTACGGGAACCAGAATACGCAGATAATCTCACCATCCACCACTGTGTAGGCCCAACTCCACCCCCCCTCCAGTGCACTTCACTGCCTCTCTATCTACACCCCTACCTCCAGCTCTAAGACTTTTACGCAACCGGGACACTTCTTTTGGTGTAATGGCAGTCTTTTCAACTCACTACCTCTCAACTCCGATACACCCTGCATTCTCGTCACCCTAATCCCACAGTTTACACTTTACAGCATGGCAGAATTCCTTGAGCTCCAACCTCCCTTGCCCTCGTGCACCAAAAGAGCTGCTTTCCTTCCCATCATGGTCAGTAGCTCTTTGATCACCTCAGCCATTGGGGCAGGGTTTTCGGGAGAAGCCTTGGGTCACTCTCTATAGGCAGTTAGAGATCTCAACGCCAAACTTGAGGGAGCCCTGACATCCACTGCCGATTCTCTAGCCTCTCTCCAAAGACAGGTCTCTTCGCTAGCTAAAGTCACCCTTCAAAAACGGCGGGCCCTAGATCTGCTTACAGCCGAGAAGGGCGGCACCTGCGTCTTCCTCTGGGAAGAGTGCTGCTATTCCGGCATTGTAGAAACTAACATTACCAAACTCACCGACCTTGCCTCCAGCCTCCACTCTGCTTCCAATTCCAACCCATTCTCTTCAATACTAACAAACCCCCTCCTCACCTAGCTCTGGCCTATTGCGGGCCCCATAATAATCATTCTTCTCGCCTGTCTCTTCTTACCCTGTATAATAAAGTTCATCAAATCCCAAGTCGGAAAAATCTCTAATCAAGCTTTCAACCAGCTTTTACTCAGGAACTACCAGCTTCTGGCCACAGAAGATCCCTCACCCTCAGGTGATCTCCTCACCACACGCTGAGATGGACCCCTCTCTCCACTGGAAACTGTTCCTGGAAACAATGGCCACAGACGCCTGGCTCCTGACACCCATATCCTCTTAGCACCATTGGAATCAACAGGTCCTCAACCTATGGTTACAGGGAACCTTCATTGATTTCCAAACCTGAAGAAGTCCACATCTACTCGTCCTTACTGCGGGGAGTCCTATCAACCCTTTCCTCCCAATCCTCAAGCCCTCACTCCCTTCTCCGCCCCTGTTCAGCAGGAAGCAGCCAGAGAGAAAGCAACGTCCACAACCCCATAGAGGAGAAAGGGGGGAATGAAGGGTCCCCACCAGTAAGATGGCAAACTTCCAGCTTCTCTTCGGGGTCCTCAGTTCCCGCCGGTGCCACCTGAAGCCCAATCACCTCTCGCCCCCCTCCCAATCCCAGCACCTAGCCAACAGCCACCAGCCCCGTAGAAGTGACACCTCAATCAATTCATGCCCCTTCCTATATAACCCAGCACCTTTCCCTAATAAAGCGGAACTCTCCGGTGAATTGCTGCTATGTGTCGCTCCTTTCCTTTCAATTCCTTAATTCCCTTTATAATTAGCCCTCGAAGTTCCTGCATTTTAGTTCTATCCTCAAGATTATTATTATCCCATCTAGGATCTACATTTGGGAACTTTTGATCAGCTGGCTGGACACCGTGGCCCAGTAGTTGTTCCCAAATGGACACAGCAGCTCTCCTGATCACCCACCTCTCACCACCAGGGAACAGGATATTCATGACGGGCATCAATTCAATCTAAGTATATATATTAGGTCCCAGGAATTGATGTAGTTGGTCCACTAGGCCAAGGGGATCTTCTAGCAAGACTTAAAATTTCTCACCTCAGTACCAGTGAGGGGAGCATTAACAAACCCAATTTCCCCTTGTCCTAGTGGGACCTCTGTCAATGGAAACATCTTTGGGTTTTTGGTTGACTCCCCAGAAGGGAGAAACTCTAAGTCCTTATATTGTTCTAATTCCTTTCTAAGGTTAGAATAAGGGGTTGTAGTAAGGGCTAAAGGCTCCTGGTTCTCAGATGAACCTGAGTCTTTTACTTGATCTTCCTGGCTTTGTTCCACTTGAGTTCTAGCCTGAGGATCATAAGGGGGAATGTTAAGTCTGGGAAGAGGAAATCCTGTGGCAAAATACCTCTAAAAACTGAAATCAGTCAGAGAGAAATAAAGTTTAAAATCCATTTATTGTTCACAAGCTGCAGTCTGGGGCCATTTCTCTTTCTCTGGCTCCAGCATCAGCCAAAAACCAGCCCTCCCCCTCACCTCTCAGGCACAGATAAGCCCTCCATTGTCCAGGTAATTACCCATTGATATGGAGATGAACTTCTCTCCACCCCTGAGGAAAGATGCAAATGCACTAAAGTCACACTTCTTTCTACCTCTGAAGGCCTGTTGATACACAGATGTACCAAAGCCAGGCGAGATATTCTGGAAATGTTACAATTTTACCCTCAGGGAGGGAGACAAGAAAGTGTTTCCCAATGTTAAATAGATATGAGCGGGGTGGTAAGAGAAAAAGGCCAGGAAAGTCCACTAAAAAGACCCAGAGTTAATTAAGAAAAGCTCAAAAAGACAGGAGCAACTTGGTCTGGAATGTTTGAATATTCCTCAGATAAAGGAGGGTACCTCAGCATAGCCTGTCTTTATTATGTTAATCATACAGGCCCAGCTTATTTATTTATTTATAAATTCACCTATATGCTTTTTTTTTTTTCTCCTCCAGCCCCATCAAGTAGCCTGCAACTCAGGCAATCAATTCAGCTTTCAGGCACAGCCATAAACAACATAGCAGAAGGAAGGAAGGATTCCATTCCAAAGAATGCATTTTAATACCCAAGAAGTCAAGAAGCAAGACTCTCAGCTTACTCATTAGCAAAGAGACAATAACTCTGTGCCCGTTGGAGGAAGGGCAGCCAGTCCTGATATGCTCCCAAACCAGGAAGCTGCTATCCTGGGAGGGGACTAAAGCAGCAAATTTCTTGTGTTAAACTAATTTTGCAGAATTACCTAGAGGATTGATAAGAAACTTAGTGTCTCATCAAAGATACTTGAGACCACCTAACAAGTCTACACCCCCAAACCCCGGCCACACTCCTAAAGAATCTTTAAATGGGGAACCCCCAACCTCTGGGGCACTCCTCTCTCCAAGGCTGCTGGCACCCTCAAAGTGCTCAACCTTTTAATTTCATACTTTCTCTCTCCAACCTCCCAGAGCACCCCTCCCTGCCTAGGTGGCCTTCTCTCTCCCCAAGTAACTCCAAACAAAACTTTAACTCGGCCTCACCACCGTGTCCCTGCCCCTCAGCTCTCTGCTGTGGCGGGGACAAGGGCCTTGGAAAATACACAACACTCCCCCAACACCTGAACTTTTCCTGGGAAGTCTCTTGTAGTTCCTCCTCCTTAGCTTTCCCTTCTCTGGTGTTGAGGGGAAATATGGGAAGCACCCTTGGTAACCAACAGAGTGTCCCTTTACTCAGGTGAACTGGAGGTTTTATGACTCTCAAAAATAACTTAAACTTGGCAAAGCCAGTTTTCATCTGACCTAACTTTAATCCAGACAAAACAGCAAAATTTGATTATCTTCTGTTTGTTCTTAACCCTGGTACTGTTAGGGTCCGGAGTCGACCACCTCTCAGATAGACAGAAGACACTCATGATAATGCAAGTCACACAGCAAGGTTTATTTCCAGCTAGCTGGGGTCCAAGTGTCTGCCTGACACAGTGGGTTTTAACAAGGACCTAGAGTACTCAAAGCCAGAGGTTTATATGGCATTTTCAAAAAGCACTGTAGGATCTGAAGAATCAAAAGTTAGCATAAGTACAGCCATCTTAAGGCCTAAATACCACCCCCTAACCCAAAAGAAGGAAAATCATTAGAATCTTGAAAAACAAGTTAGTTAGCCTGTGTCAATTGTAGTGACCTTTCTGTGTCAATTGTAGTGACCTTTAGTTAGCTAACCGCAAATCAGTTAATCATACACACCTAGCTTATCTTACTAGAACCACCCTAGACATTCCGTAGGTGATCTCATCTAATCAGACCCCAGGATGTGGCGCCAGCAAAAGATTTATGAGCCTATAGAAAAAAACCCTGTATTGTGATTATGGAAAATTTTACCCCTTTTGAAAATGCTATAAAACCTTCTGCCTTAGTGTGCTCGGGGTCCTCGTTGAGACCCGCTGCGACGGGCTGACGTGGACCCCAGCTAGTTGGCTTCTGAATAAATTCCTCTTGCTTGTTGCATCAAGAAACGTCTTTGGTGAGTGATTTGGGGCGGCGCCTTCCTCAGGGGAATCCAACATTTGGGGGCTCGTCCGGGATCGGTTGTCCACCCCGCTTCACTCCCGAAGTCGCTCTTGGAGGAAGAGGTAAGATTAGTGGCGCCTTGAGTTGTTGTTTGTGTTCTGTTTTCTGTTTCAGTGAGACCGGTCAGAGTTCTGAAGGGTACCCGTTGTCTGGCAGCCGTCTCAATCCCGTACAGGGGCTGTGACTGCGGTCGGTAGACGTACTAGAGCACCGCAGGCTGCAACCCTGGGGGACGCCTCAGGGAGGTTGGGGGGCCAGGGACGCCTGGTAGCCTCCCGTCTGTTTTTCCGGCAAACTGAACCTGATGAGATAGGGTTGATTTTTGAGCGCCGAGAATATCAACCCTCTGATTCCTTTCGGTTTCTGTTCGAGGCTCTGAAAAGAACCAAAAGCGGCCGCTGTGTGTCTAATTTGTGTGTGTCTTTGTTTTTTGTGTCCTTTACATGTCTAATTATTGTTATACTGACAATGGGACAGACAGTGACGACCCCCCTTAGCCTGACACTAGATCATTGGACGGAAGTTAGAGCAAGGGCACGTAACTTGTCAGTAGAAGTGAAAAAGGGACCATGGCAGACTTTCTGTTCCTCCGAATGGCCCACCTTCAATGTTGGGTGGCCCTCGGAGGGGACTTTTGATCTCCCCACTTTACTAGCAGTAAAAGCTATTGTTTTTCAGGATTCGTCTCAAGGACACCCGGATCAGCAACCCTACATTGTAGTCTGGCAAGAGTTGGTGGAGAACCCACCACCCTGGGTAAAGCCCTGGGTGCAAAAAAAAATGGGCCCTCGAGTTTTAGCTGCCCAGACTCAACCTCAGAAAAAAGAAAAAGAAACTACCAAAGTTTACCCTGATACTCAAGATTCGCTTATAATTGATGATCCCCCTCCCCCTCCTTACCCTCCTGCCCCCACGGCACCCCCGGTGCCCCCGGCCCCAGCACCCCCAGCACCCCCAGCACCCCCAGCTCCGGCACCCTCAGTCCCTGATGCTGAGGCAGTAGGGCCGGCTCCGGGACCTGCCCAGGGCACCCGGCGCCGCCGAGGGGCCATCTTGGACCCACCGGGTATCTTTCCTCTCCGGTCTTATGGAGTTCCCATCCTTGGAGAAGAAGGGGAACCGCCTTTCCAACCTCTGCAATATTGGCCCTTCTCCTCTGCTGATTTGTATAATTGGAAAGCTAACCACCCGCCCTTTTCAGAGGAGCCACAGAAACTAACTGGTTTAGTAGAGTCTCTGATGTTTTCCCACCAGCCCACCTGGGATGACTGTCAGCAGCTTTTACAGGTGCTCTTCACCACGGAAGAGAGAGAGAGGATTCTCCTGGAGGCACGGAAGAATGTGCCTGGAACCGACGGACGGCCTTCGCAACTCCCTCATGACATAGAGAGGGGGTTCCCGTTGACTAGACCCAACTGGGACTTTAATTCTCCAGAAGGTAGGGAGCGACTAACCATCTATCATCAGGCTCTGGTGGCAGGTCTCCGTGGGGCCGCAAGACGTCCCACCAATTTGGCCAAGGTAAGAGAGGTCAGCCAGGGAGCCACTGAAGCACCTGCAGTATTCTTAGAACGCCTGATAGAAGCCTTCAGGCGGTATACTCCCTTTGATCCCACTTCTGAGGGGCATAGTGCTTCAGTGGCCCTTGCTTTTATCGGGCAATTGGCACCCGACATTAGGAAAAAACTTCAGAGATTGGAAGGCTTACAGGATTTGTCGCTGAAAGATTTAGTGAAAGAAGCAGAGAAAGTTTATCATAAGAGAGAGACTGAGGAAGAGAAAGAGTTAAGGAAAGAGAAGGAGAGGGAAAGTAAAGAAGAAAAGAGAGATAGAAAGCATGAGAAAAATTTAACAAAGATCTTGGCCGCAATAGTAGAAAGTAAGAGACGACCGCCCTCTAGTGGTAAAACTAGTAAGGCAGGGTCCCTGGGCAACCGACCTCCTTTAGATAAAGATCAGTGTGCGTACTGCAAGGAAAAGGGGCATTGAGTGAAAGAATGCCCTAAGAAACCACCACGGGGACCTCCGAAGAAAGTGTTGTCCCTGCTAGAAGATGAAGATTAGGGAAGACGGGGCTCGGAGCCCCTCCCCGAGCCTAGGGTAACTCTGAAAGTAGAGGGGCAACCCGTTGAGTTTCTGGTAGATACCGGTGCTCAACATTCAGTACTGACCCAAGCTAGAGGCCCCCTTTCTAGTAAAAAGTCTTGGGTGTTCGGGGCCACGGGTCAGAAACAATATGCATCGACTACCCAAAGAACAGTAGACTTAGGAGTGGGACAAGTAAACCACTCATTCCTTGTTATACCAGAATGCCCTACACCCTTGTTGAGAAGAGACATCTTGACCAAAGTCGGGGCCCAAATATCCTTTCAGACTGAAGATACCCAAGTAACTGACAGAAAAAAGAGACCCTTGGGCCTAAGCATCCTGTCCATAAAGTTAGAAGACGAGTACCGCCTTTTTAAAGAACCAGAACCCTCCCGAGTTAATCAGAGGTGGCTCAACCAGTTTCCAGGGGCCTGGGCAGAAACGGCAGGTATGGGACTTGCTGTAAACCAGCCCCCGGTAGTCATAGAATTGAAAGCCTCAGCCTCACCAGTAACTGTGAGACAATATCCAATGAGTAAAGAGGCCAGAGATGGGATTAGGCCCCATATCCAGAGGCTCATAGAGCAGGGGATATTAGTAAAATGTAAATCCCCATGGAACACTCCCTTGCTGCCTGTAAAGAAAGCGGGAACAGGAGATTATCGACCAGTGCAAGATTTAAGAGAAGTTAATAAGAGAACACAGGACATTCATCCCACTGTGCCGAATCCTTACAACCTGCTAAGCTCTCTGGCCCCAGAAAACACTTGGTACACAGTCTTAGATTTAAAAGACGCCTTCTTTTGTTTGCGCCTGCATCAGAGTAGCCAACCGCTGTTTGCCTTTGAGTGGAAAGACCCCTCCACAGGAACTACTGGACAATTGACCTGGACTCGCTTGCCACAAGGATTCAAGAACTCACCTACCCTCTTCGACGAGGCTTTACACCAGGACTTGGCCTTTTACCGAGCCTCCAACCCGCAGGTAACCTTGTTACAATATGTTGATGACTTACTGATAGCCGCTCCTACACAGGAAGTCTGCCAAGCGGCTACTGAAGCCCTTTTGACTGAACTTGCTAGGCTGGGGTATAGAGCATCTGCCAAAAAAGCACAGATCTGCCAACAACAAGTGACTTATTTAGGGTATTCCCTGAGAGAAGGGAAAAGGTGGCTTACTGAAGCCCGGAAGCAGACTGTGACGCAGATCCCGGTCCCTACTACTCCGCGCCAAGTCCGCGAATTTCTGGGAACAGCAGGGTTCTGCAGATTATGGATACCCGGATATGCCACCTTAGCTGCCCCCCTGTACCCCCTGACCAAAGGGGCAGCCCCGTTTGTTTGAGGACCTCAACAGCAACAGGCCTTTGATGAGATCAAGAAGGCCCTCCTGTCGGCACCTGCTCTGGCCCTCCCAGACGTATCTAAGCCGTTCGTCCTTTTTGTGGATGAACGGAGTGGAGTAGCTCGGGGAGTGTTGACCCAACAATGGGGACCTTGGAAGAGACCTGTCGCCTATTTGTCAAAAAAATTAGACCCAGTAAGTAGTGGATGGCCTGCCTGTTTGAGAGTAGTGGCGGCTGTGGCCCTCCTAGTTAAAGATTCTGACAAACTGACACTGGGACAGAAACTCACTGTGGTTGCTCCACATGCATTGGAGAGTGTAATTCGGCAGCCACCCGAGAGATGGATGTCGAATGCCAGAATGACTCACTACCAAACCTTACTCCTGAATCGTGATCGAGTAGAGTTTGCCCCCCCTGCCATCCTAAACCCGGCCACTCTGCTCCCCGAGTTGGGGAAAGAAGTGCTTCATACCTGCCAGGAAATCCTGGCTGAAGAGACAGGAACCCGCCAGGACTTGCAAGACCAGCCCTTAAGGGGAACAGGACTCCTGACTTGGTACACGGACGAGAGCAGTTACATCATGGATAGTAAAAGAATGGCTGGAGCTGCAGTAGTAGATGATGACCGAGTTGTATGGGCCAGTAGACTCCCAACGGGCACCTCTGCACAGCGAGCAGAACTCATCGCCCTGACTCAAGCCCTAAGGATGGCAGAAGGTAAGAGACTTAACGTCTACACTGACAGCAGATACGCCTTTGCCACTGCTCATATACACGGGGCTATTTATAGACAGAGAGGGCTGTTAACTTCTGCCGGGAGAGATGTTAAAAACAAACAAGAAATTTTAGATTTGCTAGAAGCCATCCATAGGCCTAAAGAAGTAGCAATAATACATTGCCCTGGACACCAGAAAGATGACTCTCCAATAGCTCGAGGAAACCGGAGAGCAGACCAAGCCGCAAAGCAAACGGCTCAGGGAATGAACATTTTGCCCCTCCAAGTGTGTCCGGAAGCCACTCACATCAAGAGCTTCCAGTACACACCTGAAGATCTCATTTGTATAGACAAATTAGGGTTCAAAAATTCTTTGCCCCAAGAGATATACAAGTCTGAAAAAGGGAAAGTTGTCCTGCCCCAGAGAGAGGCAGCAGAATACTTAAGGCAATTACATCAACTGACACATTTGGGAGCAAAAAACCTAAAGACCTTAGTTCGAGACTCCCCTTATCATGTTATTAAATTAGGAAAATTAGCTGACGAGATTGTAAAAAATTGTGTTCCCTGTCGATTAGTAAACGTGAGCAAAAATCAAGCAATATCCGGGAAAAGACTTCGAGGAGATCGCCCAGGAGCTTATTGGGAAGTTGACTTCACTGAAATTAAGCCTGCCAAGTATAGATATAAGTACCTTCTAGTTTTTCTAGACACATTTTCAGGATAGACAGAGGCGTTCCCCACCAAAACTGAGACAGCTCAGACTGTGTCTAAAAAGATCCTTGAAGAAATATTTCCCAGGTTTGGAATCCCAAAGGTAATCGGCTCCGACAACGGCCCTGCTTTTGTTGCCCAGGTAAGTCAGGGATTGGCCAAGATCCTGGGGACGGACTGGAAATTGCATTGTGCATACAAGCCCCAGAGCTCAGGACAGGTAGAAAAGATGAACAGAACTCTAAAAGAGACCTTGACTAAATTGTCCATAGAGACTGGCTTATGTGATTGGTTAGTCCTCCTTCCCTTCGCCCTATTTAGAGTCAGGAACACTCCCGGCCGCTTTGGACTAACGCCTTTTGAAATAATGTTTGGGGCCCCAGCTCCACTTCAGTCAGCACATCTTCATGTATTACCTGAGTGTGCAACTAATAAGTTTTTGCTTGAAAGGTTACGAGCTTTGGAAGCTGTGCAGAAAGAGGTGTGGGCCTCCATCAAGGAAGCCTATCGGCCAGAGGAACTCTCAGTGCCTCACCAGTTCCAGGTGGGAGACCCTGTCTATGTAAGAAAGCACCGGACAGGAAACCTCGAGCCACGGTGGAAGGGGCCTTTCGTCGTCCTCCTGACTACTCCCACAGCTGTAAAAGTAGACGGCGTCTCTTCCTGGATACACGCTTCACATCTAAAGAAGGCACCCCCGGACCCAGACTGGCGAGTAACTCGGACTGATAACCCCCTTAAGCTTCGCTTGTGTAAAAAGAATTATGCTGTTAGTAATTCTGATGTTTCTGCTACCTCCAACCCACCAGAACCCTAACCCTCATGAGCCCAGGTTACTGACATGGCAAATCATTACCCCAGCTTCCCGCCAAATAGTAGTCCAGATAACAGGACAACACCCTAAGGGAACCTGGTGGCCTACCCTCACTGTAGACGTATGCACTCTTTTCAAGCAAGACCCTAGGTATGAAGACACAGTTGGAGTACCCGGATGTAGCACTCGAGATTATATAGTGCATTGGGGCTCTGGGACTATGAAAAAAATTCAAAGTGCCTGCTTTTATGTATGCCCGGCCCCCTCAACTGATGCCGAGGTCTCACAATGTGGAGGGCAGACAGATTTTTTCTGTAAGAATTGAGGTTGTGAACAGACAGGGACATGCCATTGGCTAACAGGAAGCGCAGGGAGACCCCCTCCAGGCCTTATAAAAATCCAACGAGGTGCCACTCATGCCCAGTGCAAGACTCATCCCACCTGCAATCTCATTGATATCTCCTTCACAGATGCAGGAAAAAGGGCAGCAAACTGAGAAAAGGGGCTTACTTGGGGACTAAGACTGTACCAGAGTGGGTATGACAATGGAGTCTTATTTATGCTCAGGCTAAAAGTAAAAACTCTCCCGGCTATCCCAGTGGGACCCAACACTGTCCTACAGGACCGGCCGCGTCTCCCAGCCCCGGCCCCCGAGCAGACCCCAGCCCCTCCTGTAGACTCTACCGCCACTCCCTCTGTTTCCACTCCTGGTCAAGTTGCCCCTTTCCCTAGCACAGGACGACGCCTCCTTAACCTCCTTGAAAGAGCTTTTCAGGCCTTAAACACCACCAATCCTAAAACTACTGAATCCTGTTAGTTGTGTTTCTCTTCTGGGCCGCCTTATTATGAAAAATTAGGATTGTTAGGCAATTTTAATAAAACAACCCGTCACGAGATCTGTAGCTGGAGAAGCCACCGGAAACTAACTCTAACTGAAGTAACTGGAAAAGGAAAATGTTTAAGTACAGTCCCCCCCACCCATAAAGCCTTGTGTAATGAAACCGTAGCTATAATCCCCTCAGGTAAAAATGAGTATCTAGTCCCTCCCCCCGAGGGATGGTAGGCTTGTAATACTGGAGTGACCCCATGTGTCTCTACTTCTGCCTTCAATTCCTCTCGCGATTTCTGTATTATAGTTCAGCTAGTACCCAGATTAATGTATCATGATGATCTCTCATTCGTAACTGAATTTGAACCTAGGCATAGATATAAAAGAGAGCCGGTCTCGCTGACCTTAGCCGTGTTGTTAGGGATAGGAGTTGCAGCCGGAGTGGGAACGGGGGCAGCCGCTATTGTTCAAGGGAACCAGCATTATGAAGGACTAAGGACTGCTATTGATGAAGACCTAAAAACAATAGAGCAATCCATTACAAAACTTGAAGAATCTCTAACTTCCCTCTCTGAGGTAGTCTTACAGAATAGACGAGGGCTGGATCTACTGTTCCTAAAAGAAGGAGGACTGTGTGCAGCTTTAAGAGAAGAATGCTGCTTTTATGCAGATCATTCCGGGATAGTAAGAGATTCAATGTCAAAACTTAGAGAGAGGCTAGATCAGAGGAAGAGAGAGCGAGAAGCAGGCCAAGGACTGTTTGAATCTTAGTTCACCAGGTCCCTGTGGTTTACAACCCTGATATCCACTCTGGCTGAGCCCCTACTCATCCTTGTGTTGCTTCTAACTTTAGGACCCTGCATGTTAAACCGGTTAATAACTTTTGTTAGAGAAAGAGTGAGTGCCGTTCATGTACTAATGTTGAAGCAACAATACCACTCACTCAACTCACAAGAAGATACAAACATTCCATGATTGGAATGCCCCAAAAAGAGAAGTGGGGAAATGTAGGATCTGAAGAATCAAAAGTTAGCATAAGTACAGCCATCTTAAGGCCTAAATACCACCCCCTAACCCAAAAGAAGGAAAATCATTAGAATCTTGAAAAACAAGTTAGTTAGCCTGTGTCAATTGTAGTGACCTTTCTGTGTCAATTGTAGTGACCTTTAGTTAGCTAACCGCAAATCAGTTAATCATACACACCTAGCTTATCTTACTAGAACCACCCTAGACATTCCGTAGGTGATCTCATCTAATCAGACCCCAGGATGTGGCGCCAGCAAAAGATTTATGAGCCTATAGAAAAAAACCCTGTATTGTGATTATGGAAAATTTTACCCCTTTTGAAAATGCTATAAAACCTTCTGCCTTAGTGTGCTCGGGGTCCTCGTTGAGACCCGCTGCGACGGGCTGACGTGGACCCCAGCTAGTTGGCTTCTGAATAAATTCCTCTTGCTTGTTGCATCAAGAAACGTCTTTGGTGAGTGATTTGGGGCGGCGCCTTCCTCAGGGGAATCCAACAGCACTTACAGTAATTTTCCATAATCTTTGGCTTGTGCCACATCCTGGGGGTTAAGCAAAAGCAAGATAAGACCACTTCTCAAATGTTAGGGTGGTTCAGCAAGATAAGCAGACCAGAGTTGTAACCGCCCACAACTCGGTATGCACGATTAGCTGACCAAGGGTCAAAGCCGCCCACAACCCGGTGTCTCTGATTAACTTGTTCTTCAACACCTGTTTATCAAGCCTTACCCAGTTCCTCCTTTTTTGAGTCACGCACTCAGAAAATAGCTTTTCGGCCCTTAAGATGGCCATTCTCATGCTAATTCATTCTTACAGTACAGGAGGCATCCCCCCAGTACCGTAACCTTCACCCCAGCAGGCTATCTGGGGGGAATTCCAAGGGAGCTCATCTGGTTCCCTTTCCCTGCTTCCCTAGGCCTAGAATTTGTATTTCCCATCTTTCAAGAGGTCCTTGTGTCCGAGTTCCCTGTGTGCCCAACCCCCCATAATGGAAGTTTCTTGCACACACCCTGAGATTCGCTTTGTCCTTCTCCGGCCATTTCCCTCGAGTGAGAACAGAACCGTGGATCGGGACTCCACACTCACTTCGTATCTAGGACACGTCTCAGCCACACACACTCGACCTCCGAAAAATGCCCAACCACCAAGGCAGTACTTATAGCCCAATTTTCCTACCTTGGCTCGTGCACGAGGTTGCCTGGTTGCTGCGGTGCTTGCGTTTTCTCCCCTGCTTCGGTCACACTGTCTCCTCACAACAGTCTCGGGACTTCTCTAGGCTTCCATATGAAGGTGAAATGCCCAGACAGAGCCGGTCACCCAAAGCCAGGCGGGACGCATCTTCTCACTCCACATGGGCCCCCACCTCGCACAGGCAAGAAGATCCTGGATGAGCCCCCAAATTTTGAGAAACACACTCACTAGTCCAAATTCAATAAGTGGACATGGAGACAAAGAGAACAGTAGAGCGAGGCTTTAATGACGGTCTTGCAAGATCGGTGTCTGGTGAGCAGGCACACCTGGGGAGATTGGTGTCAGTAATTTATCTTCTAGTGATTGACTCCCTCCCCTGGTTCCTCATTGACTGAGTACTATAGGGTTCACATTCTTTCCTGGACGTCGCCTAGTCCAGTTATATTTTCCCCTTATATTTGTCTTCATTTTATTGGTAGGTTTAAAGAACTCAAATCAAACAGGTATAGCCAGGCCCTTACTAATTCCCCCACCCCCACCCACACCCCCACTTGGCCTGAGCATCTTCCACCACGTGGCCCTTAAATCACATTTAGGTTTTATGCTCTTTCCTAACAATTTCAAACACAGAGAAGAATTTTATTTGGAGCAAATTCTATTTGGAGTAATTATTCATAGTTAGATCTTCAAAATAATTAGTTTTATGCCAAGTACTTTGAAGTTTTCCAAAGATAAGATGGGTTGTTACAAAACTATTTTCCTCTTTTTAGAAAATAAAACCATAGAGGACAAAGTGGGCTGAAGAAGAATTGGAAACAAGGAGACAGTTCTGGACATTCAAGTAGGGGTAAAACTTGAGCGCAATTTCTTGTGGCTTTCCTTACTCGCCACCTAGAGAGGGATGCGGTTGTTTCCAGTGTCAGAAAAATACCAGGATCATCCATCCCTGCAGCGAAATAAGTAGGATTTATTGCTTATTGAAGGTAACCTTGGATTGCCTTCTGTTAGAAAGGACTTAATTTAGGATTTGAGTTTGTATTAGATGGTTTTAGAGAGTGCTTAAAGAATTAGTGCTTTACTCTGAATTCATTGCTGTAATGTAATCGGAAATAAATATTTGATCTTTGTTCCAAATTGTTGGCACGCAGTTCCTAATACCCCAGAATCTCCCTGATGGTTATGAGACAGGGACCATGGGCTTAGACAGGGTAGGGTGAGGGCCTCCGGAAAAAGCAAGGCAAGATATTTACAGTCAAAGCAATGTAACAATGTAAAGTCCCTATGGAAGCTCTGTGTTCAGCATTATGCAAAGTCAAGGTCACACTAATTCTCTAGGGTAAAGATACAAGAATAGGCATATAAACATCTTCAGTGAGATCAGTTAAAGGTCAAAAGGCCAGGAGCAATTTGGCCTGGAACGTTTGAGTGTTTCGGAAGGGTATCTCAGCATAACCCATGACTTCACTGTAAACAGCTCTAGCAAACAGAAAACAACCCAGCCCACATTGAGGTCAGGGCAAGTGGTACAAGTCCACACCCTAAGCCGTCAGTCCCCCAAAATCCTCAACTGCCTATAAATCCCCTACACAACGCACCACCCCGGGCTCTTTTGTCCCCTCCTTGTGTGAGCCAGGAGCTCATTCCTCTCATTTTATTTCTAAATAAAAGCCTGTACTTTGCTCTCCTACCTTGAGTGTTTGTGAAGCTCATTCTTTGGCTTCGTGAACAAGAACCCCGGCATCATCTTTGGGGGCTCATCCAGGATAACCTCAGAGGTGAGTATCGGCATCCAAGACTACCTTTTCTTTCACTGTCCTTATAGAGTAAGCCATCTATGGCACACAAAATCGGGCGCTCGTCAGCCACTTAAATGGGACTACCCTGGCTACCGATCTCAAAGTCTTAAGCGTCAGGATCCCCTCATCTCCCGCAGTGGATCCCCCATCTCCCTTGGGAGCCGGGAAAGTCAGCTGAGTGGAGGCCCGGATTCCCTTTCAGAGCCTCTCCTTGGATGCGAGGGACGGAGGAAGGCCATGGGCACCTGCGAGAATCTAGGCTGAGGCTGCACTTCAGTGGCTTCTCAAAGTCCCGCGTGTCTGGAATCAGGCCCCAACAGCCTGACTGGGTATCCGTGAGGATTGTCTCTCTGTCTCTGTCTCTGACTTCCAGCCTGCTTCTTCAGGCCATCCTGGCCTCTGGGTGAGGCAGGGGGCGTTCCTAACTCTCTTGCAACTTCATCAGTTTCACGGAACCTGATGCTCACCGCCACAAGGTAGGAGGTCTACGCTTTGCTCTTTTTCCTGACTAAATAAATGCTGTACTTTTTATCTCATAAAAATATGTCTGGGCACCCGTTAGACACTTAAAAGAAAATTAGAGTCAGCTACCAGTGTTAATTGTCCGGTGAAAGGTTTCCCGGTGTCTGCTGCTCCTTGATCCCCTGCCCTCCAGATGGATGGGAATGTTCGGGAGTGGCGAGCCGATTTCCTACTTTCCTATCCTAATCTGCAGACTCCAAAGGCAGACCAGACTAGTAGACAGTGGTCCTTGGATCTTGGCTCCAGCCAATTGATCCCACGGCACTGAGTGAACCTCCAGCTAGGCTGCTGCTTATGTGAGAGTAGCAGATAATCCCCTGACCTCTTGTTTCACAGATCAAATTTGTTAGAGTGGGTGACTGGCTAAATCCCAGGCAGTGGCAGAAACTGGTGTTTGAGTATAGACATCCCCCTCCATAATTGTACATGTAAATGGCCCCGTTTAAATTCTAGCCGTTGCTCTATTCTATTGATCTCTCTTCCTTGGAGGCAGTCTTCCTGGGGCTATGGCATTTCCTTATCTGCAGCCGGAGTGGATTATGCTAAAGTCTGTGCAGAGAAACTAGGGTCTGGATCAGGACTCCCAGAGGCATAAAATAAGAGCATATTGGTGAGGTCCCCACTAGATCCAGGGCTCTGAAGCAACTCTTGCTTAGTGGGAAGGCAAGAGGGGAATCAAGGCAAGGTACAGGCCACGCTGGTAAGGAGTGGTTAATTCCAGTAGGCAGAGGGGGTGACTAACCACTGTCACCTAGGCTCCAATGCGAGGGGACGCCCTCATAGAGAGAGAGGCTGATCAGGTGCTGGACACCCATCTTTCCCTCTCTCTCTTTCAGATAGGAGCATCCTCTTCAAGTCTAAAGCCATACACGCCTCTGGCTTGCATTCTAAAGAACTGGGAGCAATTTTGATCCCCAGACCCTGAAAAAGAAGTGCCTTATCTTCTGCACACAAGCCTGGCCTCAATAGAAACTCTCTAATGGAGAGGCTTGGTCCCTGAGAGAAGTATACAATGTAATAAGGTTATACAGCTAAATTTATTTTAATGCAAGGAAGGAAAATAGTCAAAAGTCCCATGGACTACTATGAGGCTAGTTTTCTAAATTTTTTTCGTGAAAATCTGTTCTACTTATTGGGTTAATTATCTTCAAAAATTGGGAGGTTTTTAAACTAGACTCCCTGAAACAGAAGAAATGTATCTTCAGAAATACAGCCTGGCTTTAAATGACTGGTGCTAGAATTGTACTTGCATTTCATTTCCAGCCCCCTGGACACACATAGTCCCTATCAGTTCAGAGCCTTCATTGGTCCTATTAGTCTGGGGCCATCTAAACCTTAACCCAGTTATGTAAACTGCTCACCCTGTAGAGTGTATTCTTGAAAACTGAGATGCTTTTAGTCAAATAAGCTAAAAGGAAAGGCATTTGGATATCAGTAACTCAAATCTCTGTATCAGTTTATCTGTCTGTGTATATGTTCTTTTATGAAAAGTGTTGCTAACTGTAGTCATTATGTCTCAGTCTGCGTGTTTGTGTGTCTAAGCATGTAAATGAAAGATTTTTCTACCTCTGGGTGGTATTAATAAAATTGATTTAAAGACAAACGCTTGTGAAAATTGGGCATTCTAAAACTTCCAGAAAATTCTAATAGAAAATATTAAGCATTAATGCTAATTTAAGTTGAACTGAAATGGACGTGTCCTTATGGTTATCAGCTGCCCAAGTTTACCGTGAAGTCATTTAAGTTAATGTTATCTGCTACATCTTTCAAGAATAAAATGCTTAGAGGCTTGACTTTGTCTAATATTCAGTAAAGGTTTTGTAAGTAGTCTAGCATAGTTGTTAAGAATGAGTAAACAAGTGTAGGAAGTGAACATCTTAATAATAATGATGTTACAGTGTGTATACCTACCTACAGCCTGAGAATTTCTGTAGTAACCTAAAATCTCAAAATTTTGCTAAGTTTAGACATATTTTGTGCTTAGTGAGATTGTGCTGCAAAGCACACGGTTCCAGAAATTATAAAATGTGTTCATAAATTTGTCAATCTAAAGAATGCTAGTGTAACAGTTTACAATAGCCTACTTCTCAGTGTCCACTGAAAATTAAGGTACCTAATGGTTTTAAATTCTAATTAAAACTACTTAAAGTAATAAAGAAAACATTTCTACATGCTAAAGAATGTGTCTTGATAAAAGAAAGTAACTTTGTTCTAAAGTACAGAAGCTTATTTAAAGAGGGACAACTCTGAATGTAAAAGAAGGTTGTAAAAAGTTTGTAGAAGAATTGATATGGTCATGCTATATTAAATTAAAGCAAATGAGTCTCGATATCAAGTACAAAGCAAAACTAAAATTTTGTCTTCAGTTAAATAGACAAGTTTTCTTAAAGGGTCTGCTCTTTATGTTGAAAGATTGCAAAGGGTTTTCTAATTGTTTTATCAAAGCAGTTTCTCATGCTTAAAGTCTCAATGAGTTGTCTTGATTATTTAAGAAAATGAGATATTAATATTAAAAGGACTAAAAGCTAAACTTTGCTAACAACTGTAACCTTCTGTATTTGCCTTTGAGGTATTTTGTTGTCATTCTGGTTAAATGGATAAGTATTGCTTCATGGCAACCTATAATCCTATTTAAGCAAGTGTCAAAGAAACTTTCTTCTGACAATTTCCCAAAATCAAATTCGAAAAGGTGCTTTTACCTCTAGTTAACTCTGATATTTTCCAGAGGGCTCCTGGAACATGTCAGAGGAATTTTTTCTCATTGGAGAAAGTATTGCTAATTTGGCTTATTTATCTGATATATAATTATCTGCTTAATTACCTGGAAAGCACTGTCAAAGGGAATGATGTTAAACTTTGTTACTGAATGTTTTGTGCAGAAATATCCGAATTTCCTTATGTCAACTGTCTTACAGTAAGCTCTCATCAGATCTTTAACCATTGCCATTTGTAAGTCTTTTGTCATCTATAGTCAGTTTTATTACCCCTAAACTAGTAAAGAACTAGATTTCAGCAGAACATGTATTGGTTATATAGTATTAAGTGAACTAAGGAAGATGATTTTGTGGTTTTTTGTTTCAAATGTTGCTGATAAAGTGTTTTAAGCTTTTTCTCTTAAACTGACAACAGTTTAGTAAATGGCAATCTTTATAAGCAGAAATGAAACATTTATCTTTCTCTCTACCTGATCCCTCCAGAATTTAAAAACTCTCAGTGACTATTTTTATATTTCATGGCAGTATGTTTATTTGCATAAGTTCAATAAGAATCTGCTTTCCTTGTAAGAGGACCAATTAAAAACACAGGTTATATTACCAAGGCTTTGACTGGAATGTCATACCTGAGAGACACGTGCATAAACTCAGATATGAACAGCTTTAAGGAACTAAGATTGACTTTATAGAGCTAACAAAGCCCCTTGGAAGAACTGGCCTGGTACCTTGCTTATACAGGGTTCCCAGCAGCCTTACCAGGTGAGTAAGGAAGGTCACTTCCTGGCAGGTACAGGAACCTCAGAATGTCTTGGGGACCTCGAGAAGAGAGGCATTCACCCAAATCTACAGGTACTGCAGGCAAAACCTGATGGCAAGTCTGGCTTGGCTTTCTGGCTTTGTGAGGCCTTTAAAAGTCCAATCTGAAATTCCTTATAAAATGTTTCAGCAAAGCACATTTAAAAGAGCCCATGTAATCAATTACTTTTCTTGCTGCACTTATGCAAATAATCAAGCCAAGTGTTAATTATTTTCTAGAGAAAAGTATTGTTTCAATAATGCAGCCTTTATCTATACTAAATCCTAATAGTAGTCATTGGGACATAAACTAAATTCAGAATTCTAGTTTCCCAAAAATATCTGGCTATGATTGTCCAGCTGTGTTAGTTTTCTCCCATCATTTCAATTAAAGTTTTTCTATTTCTAGTTCTCAAATTCAGCCATGCATTCTTTTTTTTTTTTTGAGAGGGCATCTCTCATATTTATTGATCAAATGGTTGTTAACAACAATAAAATTCAGTATAGGGGGGGTCAATGCTCAATGTACAATCATTAATCCATCTCAAGCCTAATTCTCATCAGTCTCCAATCTTCTGAAGCATAACGAACAAGTTCTTACATGGTGAACGAATTCTTACATAGTGAATAAATTCTTACATGGTGAACAGTACAAGGGCATTCATCACAGAAACTTTCGGTTTTGAGCACGCATTATGAACTATAAACAATCAGGTCAGATATGAATATTCGCTTGATTTTTATACTTGATTTATATGTTGATCCCACATTTCTCCCTTTATTATTATTATTATTTTTATTTTTAATAAAATGCTGAAGTGGTAGGTAGATGCAAGATAAAGGTAGAAAACATAGTTTAGTGCTGTAAGAGGGCAAATGTAGATGATCAGGTGTGTGCCTATGGACTAAGTATTAATCCAAGCTAGACAAGGGCAACAAAACATCCACGGATGCAGAAGATTTCTCTCAAAGCAGGGGGGATGAGGTTCTGAGCCTCACCTCTGTTGACCCCCAATTTCTCACCTGATGGCCCCCCTGCGACTGTGCCTGTCTCAGGTTGTTCCTCCCTTTAGGAATCTTACCCGTCTCTTCAGCCATGCATTCTTAATCTCAAGTTTGTCCTTCCAGAATGGAAAATCCAACTCCAGATGTTGCTACTTAACCTAATAATACAATTTGTTCTTTCTTGCCTAGAAGCCACAAAAATGCCAATAGTAATAGAAATGGAACCTGGAATAGAAGTGCCCATCTTCTGAGGCCCTCTCAACTGACCACTGATGGAGACCTAACTGCACCCTTTACTGTGCCCCTTCTCAGCATGAAGCAGCGAGAGTGGTCATCGCCCCCTTTCCCTAGCAGCAGCTAGGGTCTCTATCTGTAGAGGGGGGAATGAGACAGGAACCATGGGCTTAGACAGAGTAGGGTGAGGGCCTCTGGAAAAGCAAGACAAGATATTTACAGTGAAAGCAATGTAACAATATAAAGTCCCTATCGAAATTCTGTGTTCAGTATTATGCAAAGTCAAGGTCACACTAATTCTCTAGGGTAAAGATAACAGACTAGGAATATAGACATCTTCAGTGAGATCAGTTAAAGAACAAAAGGCCAGGAGCAACTCGGCCTGGAATGTTTGAGTGTTCCTCAAGGGTATCTCAGCATAATGCATGACTTCACTGTAACCAGCCCTAGCAAACAGACAACAACCCACCCACCTTGAGGGCAGGAGAGGTGGTACAAGTCCACACCTGAAGCCCTCACTTCCCCCAAATCCTCAACTGCCTATAAATCCCCTAGACAATGCATCACCCTGGGCTCTCTTGTTCTCTCCTGGCATGAGCCAGGAGCTCTTTCCTCTCACTTTATTTCTAAGTAAAAGCCTGTACCTTGCTCTCCTACCTTGAGTGTCTGTGAAGTTCATTCTTCGGCTTCCTGAACAAGAACCCCGGCATCAACAGATCATGTAGAGGCTGTTTCCGGGTGTATTTTGAAAATGTGCCTTATGTCCAATGGTCATAAAGCTATTTTATGAGCCTCTTGGAATATTCAGTCATATTAGCCTAGATTCTGGGATTGGAAGTGAAATCCCCAAGTGCATGAGGCAGCCTTTTATTAACATATAAGGAGACAACTTATGGATCCCTGAGATGTTTGATCTTATTTTCATCAGGTCTCATGACAGTACTGCAGGCCTAGGAAGCTAGAGGGCTTTTGAGAGCTTTGGTTATTATAATTTTAGCATTATATTAATCTTCTTTATTTTTTTTCAATTAGAATATGGTAAGTACGGAGGGATTTCTGAGTAAAAGGTAATACTTTAAATGATTTTAAAATGATGACACTTGCAAAATGTGTGTCCCTGTTACTAGAGTGTTGTGGTTAAACTGTGCTACTGAGATTGATATGAAGCATTTTTGCTAAAACCTGTTTCTATCATGGTTATCTTCATATAAGGATAGGCTGCACCAAAATGTGCCACTTTGGTATATTGATTAAATTAAAGTGACGGGAAGAACAAACAGTGCAAGAGATACCCTGACCATCCTCTGTTTCCCCCTGAAACCAGGAAATTACTCTCCCATGTGAAAGGTACCATCCCTGTACCTGGAAGGCCGTTAGTCACCAGAGACAGGGAATTTAGAGCCAAGAAGTCTGCATAAACAAATCTTGTTACTTTTTTACTAATTTACTACTCCAGCCAAAATGATGTTTAGAATTCCTTCCAAATTGAAGCTTCCAAACCTAAGTTTTCTTTCTCCTGTCAATTCTTTACAGATTTATTGTCTCCTCCTCCAAAATGTATAAAAACTGTATGCCTTGGTTCATATCTATAGGTCCCCATTTCATTATTTGGCTTTTGTACATACTGTTTTTTCTCCTGTTAATTTGTGTCATGTCAATTTGATTCTTAGAACAGCTAGAAGAAACTTGAAGGATGGAGGGAAAATTCCTCCTCCCCAATGTCTTTGTAGATAATGGCAAAGAATCTAAAGGTTTTTGAACTTACCATTTATTTTATGGGGATTCCTGGAGAGGGCAGGAAATACCTTTTGTTTTTAAAGCATATTGATGTAGACTAATCTAAAATCACATATTTACTCTCAGTATAAAACATCCTTTCCTATTTTGTCAAATGCTAAGTCTGGGCAAGGGCAATTAAGTTTGCCATCTGAATGGATATATTTTTTATGAGAAGCTTATTTTTAAGAGGAAAGTTAAGTCTGTGATAGCATATCCTGCCTAGCAATTTTTAGTCTTTTCATATTTCTACCATTAACAAATACCACTAAATCATTTATAGAAGATTCTCTAACAGGACTGTACAGGGCATAGATAATCTCCTAAAAGAGATCAATGACCACAGGGTTTTTCTGTTTTAGGTAAAGGAAGGAGAGTGGCTGGGTTTGGAGTATTGCAAGGACGGACAGTGTTGGGTGAAGTAGAAAGTAGACAGCTAAGTGACTAGCTGGAAAGTGGCAAGCACTTTTCTTCCACAGAAGAGTTCACATACCAGGGAGGAGCATTACTTTTAGTGAAGACTGTAGAACTAAGCTTATAAAAGTTTTAAAATATTTTGTTGTTGCTGGTGTATCACACAAAGTGAATGTGTCTTGGTTATTCCGTCTAAGCAATAGACGCCTCATGAGTCCTATGTAACTGAATTGGTAACCTCAATCCTGATACACTAATATTTTGGCAGGGGTTAGGGTGAAGTTATGCATACAGTTTTAGTTAGGGCTCTGGGTTAGGGTTAGGCTTAGGTTTAAACAGCTTTCAGCTAACAGTGAGGTCTGGGTAAATGTGAGGATGAGGGGTTATGGGTATGGTTAGGATTATGCTTAGGGTCCATGTTTCGGTGAACCTATGGTTACACTTAGAGTTTGGCTTAGCATAGAGTGTTAGGCTGAGGTTTATGTTTTGGTTTCAGGTAACAGATATCTGTTGGTGAGTGTGAGGATGATGGTAACAATTCGGGTGAGGGTTTGTGTTATGGTTAGGGTTAGGCATTGTGTTGGGGTTAGGGTGAAGTTATGGATATAGTTTTAGTTGGGACACTGGGTTATGGTTATGGTTAGGGTTATATTTAGCTTTCAGCTAACAGTGAAGTGTGGGTAAGGGTAAGGGGTAATGTTTAAGGTTAGGGTTTGGCTTAGTATCTGTTTCAGTGACCTTATGGTTACACTTAGAGTTTGGTATGGCATTCAGGGTTTGGCTGATGGTTAGATATTGGTTCTGGGTAATGGATAACTTTTGGAGAGGGTAATAATGATGGTAAAAGTGGGCATAGGGGTTTGGGTTAGAGTTAGGCTTATGCGTTGCTTTGGTTTATAGTGAATTTATGAATATAGTTCTGTTTATTTATTTATTTAGGATTTATAGTGATTGTGTTATCTTTTTCACCTTTTTTTATTAAGGTTTCATTGATACACAATCTTATGAAGGTTTCACATTAACAACATTGTGGTTACTACATTGACTCTTATTATCGATTCCCCCCCATACCCCATTCCAGTCCCTGTCCATCAGTGTAGTAAGATGCCACAGAGTCACTACTTGTCTTCTTTGTGCTATACTGCCTTCCCTGTGGCCCTCCTCCCACATTATGATGATACACTAATATTTTAAGCAAGAAAGAAAAATGGCTTGTGAATTCAGCATCCTGGAAAAATTTTTGGCAGATCATCATTGCATTAGTCTTTGGGCTTAAACATGAGTTAAACTAGAAATGTATTCAGTCATTGAAAGATGTAACTACCATATTTGATTTATGCAAAACTAACATAAGGTTAAATTCTTTTGTCAAGTTTAACATCATCATTATTATTACATTTGGCAGACAATAGAGCTCTCCTGACAGTTTTGATTTAATTAAGTTAGAAAAATATATTCTTACTGCCCTGTCTTTTATAGAATTGAGGAACAAATCTTTGTCTTCCCTACTGGCCATTTCAGGAAACCCAAAGATAGTTTAGGCATAAAATACATCTTAGTGAGATTCAAGATGGCAGGTATTGCAGTACTAGTATCAGACAAAATAGACTTCAAAACAAAGAAAGTAACAAGAGAAAAAGAAGGACATTACATATGGTAAGGGGCTCAGTCCAACAAGAAGATATAACTATTATAAATATCTATGCACCAAACACACGATCACCTACATATGTGAAACAAATACTAACAGAATTAAAGGGGAAAATAGAATGCAATGCATTCATTTTAGGAACTTCAACACATCACTCACTCCAAAGGACAGATCAACCAGACAGAAAATAAAGAGACAGAGGCACTGAACAAAGTATTAGAACAGATGGACCTAACGGACATCTACAGAACACCCCATTCAAAAGCAACAGGATACAGATTCTTCTCAAGTGCACATGAAACATTTTCAAGAATAGATCATATACTAGGCCACAAAAAGACAATCAGTAAATTGAAAAGGATTGAAATTGTACCAACCAGCTTGTCAGATCTGAAAGGTATGAAACTAGAAATAAATTACACACAAAAATTGAAAAAGCTCACAAACACAGGGAGGCTTAATAATATGCTCCTAAATATACAATGGATCAATGACTAAATAAAAACAAAGATAAAGCAATATATGGAGACAAATGACACCAATAATTCAACACCGTAAAATCTGTGTGATGCAGCAAAGGCCGTACTAAGAGGGAAATATATTGTAATACAAGCCTACCTCAGGAAAGAAGAACAATCCCAAATGAACAGTCTAAACTCACAACCAATGAAACTAGAAAAGGAA
The DNA here is from genome assembly GCF_040802235.1 of Manis javanica. Classification (NCBI taxonomy): domain Eukaryota; kingdom Metazoa; phylum Chordata; class Mammalia; order Pholidota; family Manidae; genus Manis; species Manis javanica. The sequence goes on from NC_133174.1 coordinate 110,432,117, forward strand.
GAAAAATGAGGCTCAAAGTCAGTAGAAGGAGGGACATAAAAAAGATTAAAGCAGAAATTTAAAAAATTGAGAAAAATAAAACAGTAGAATCAAAGAAAGCAGGAGCTGTTTCCTCAATAAAATAAACAAAATAGATAAACCCCTAGCCAGACATATTAAGAGAAAAAGAATCTACACACATAAACAGAATCAGAAATGAGAAAGGAAAAATCACGACTGACACCACAGAAATACAACGAATTATTAGAAAATACTATGAAAATCTTTATGCTAACAAGCTGGATAACCTAGAAGAAATTGACAACTTCGTAGAAAATACAACCTTCCAAGACTGACCAAGGAAGAAACAGAAAATCTAAACAGACAAATTACCAGCAATGAAATTGAATCAGTAATCAAAAAACTACCCAAGATCAAAACTCCCTGACAAGATGGATTCACTGCTGAATTTTACCAGACATATAGGGAAGACATAATACCCATTCTCCTTAACGTTTTCCAAAAAATAGAAGAGGAGGGAATACTTCCAAACTCATTCTACGAGGCCAACATCACTCTAATACCAAAACCAGTCAAAGACACCACAAAAAAAGAAAATTACAGACCAATATTCCAGATGAACATAGATGCAAAAATTCTCAACTCAAAAATATTAGCAAACCAAATTCAAAAATACATCAAGAAGATCATACACCATGACCAAGTGGGATTCATCCCAGGGATGCAAGGATGGTAGAACATTCGAAAATCCATCAAAACCACCCACCACATCAATAAAAAGAAGGACAAAAGCCACATGATAATCTGCATAGATGCTGAAAAAGCATTCAACAAAATTCAACATCCATTCATGATAAAAACTCTCAACAAAATGGGTATAGAGGGCAAGTACCTCAACATAATAAAGGCCATATATGACAAACCCACAGCCAACATTATACTTAAGAGTGAGAAGTGAAAGCTTTTCCTTTAAGATTGGGAATAAGGCAAAGATGCCCAGTCTCCCTACTTTTATTCAACATAGTTCTAGAGGTCTTATCCACAGCAATCAGAGAACACAAAGAAATCCAGATTGGTAAGGAAGAAGTCAAACTGTCACTATTTGCAGATGACATGATATTGTACATAAGAAACCCTAAAGAATCCACTCCAAAACTATTACATCTAATATCTGAATTCAGTAAAGTTGTGGTTACAAAATTAGTACACAGAAATCTGTTGCATTCCTATACACCAATGATGAACTAACAGAAAGAGAAATCAGGAAAACAATTCCAGTCACAATTGCATCAGAAAGAATAAAATAGCTAGGAATAAACCTAACCAAGGAAGTGAAAGACTTATACTCTGAAAACTACAGACACTCATGACAGAAATTAAAGAAGAAACCAATAAATGGAAACACATCCCATGTTCATGGTTAGGAAGAATTAATATTGTCAAAATGGCCATCCTGCCTAAAGCAATCTATAGATTCAGTGCAAGCCCTATCAAAATACCAACAGCATTCTTCAATGAACTAGAGCAAATAGTTCAAAAATTCATATGGAACCACAAAAGACCCCATATAGCCAAAGCAATCCTGAGAAGGAAGAATAAAGCTGGGTGGATTATGCTCCCCGAATTCAAGCTCTACTATAAAGCCACAGTAATCAAGACAATTTGGTACTGGCAGAAAAACAGACCCACAGACCAGTGGAACAGAATAGAGAGTCCAGATATTAACCCATGCATATATGGTCAATTAATGTATGATAAAGGGACCATGGATACACAATGGGAAAATAACCGCCTCTTCAACAGCTGGTATTGGCAAAACTGGACAGCTGCATGTAAGAGAATGAAACTGGATTATTGTCTAACCCCATACACAAAAGTAAACTCCAAATGGATCAAAGACCTGAATGTAAGTCATGAAACCATACAACTCTTAGAAAAAAACATAGGCAAAACTCTCTTGGACATTAGCACGTGCAACTTCTTCATGAACATATCTCCCCAGGCAAGGGAAACAAAAGCAAAAATGAACAAGTGGGACTATATCAAACTAAAAAGCTTCTGTACAGCAAAGGACACCATTAGTGGAACAAAAGATATTCTACAGTATGGGAGAATATATTCATAAATGACATTTGATAGGGGGTTGACATCAAATTATATAAAAAGCTCACGCACCTCAACAAACAAAAGCAAATACTTCAATTAAAAAATGGGCAGAGGGTCAGAACAGACACTTCTCCAAAGAAATGCAGATATCCAACAGGCACATGAAAAGATGCTCCACATTGCTAATCATCAGAGAAATGCAAATTAAAACCACAATGAGATATCACCTCACAGCAGTTAGGATGGCCATGAGTTAGGATGGCCACCATCCAAAAGACAAACAACAACAAATGTTGGCGAGGATGTGGAGAAAGGGGATCCCTCCTACACTGCTGGTGGGAATGTAAATTAGTTCAACCATTGTGGAAAGCAGTATGGAGTTTCCTCAAAAAACACAAAATAGAAATACCATTTGACCCATGGATTCCACTTCTAGAAATTTACCCTAAGAATGCAGGAGTCCAGTTTGAGAAAGGCATATACACCCCTACGTTTACTGCAGCAAGATATGTACCCCTATGTTTATAGCCACGAAATGGAAGTAACCTAAGTGTCCATCAGTAAATGAATGGATAAAGAAAATGTGGTATACATACACAATGGAATATTATTCAGCCATTAGAAGAAAACAGATCCTACCATTTGCAACAACATGGATGGAGCTAGAGGGTATTATGCTCCGTGAAATAAGCCAGGCAGAGAAATACAAATATCAAATGATTTCGCTCATATGTGGAGTATAAGAACAAAGCAAAAACTGAAGGAACAAAACAGCAGCAGACTCACAGAACCCAAGAATGGACTAACAGTTACCAAAGGGAAAGGGACTAGGGTGGATGGGTGCTTCCCTTAGTAGTTCATCTTTTTCCTTGATGGCTGGCCTTTTCCTCCTTTAGAGCAACTGGCAGCACTGCTATCTCATTCTGTAAGGAATCTTTTACCTCTCCAATGGCACCTCACTGCTGGTGTTCTCATGCTGCCTCCTCTCACATCAATGCCATTTCATTCTTCAGGGAATCCATAGAAGTTTGCAGCTTGCGTTCTCATACCACCATTTCTTGGGTCTTTTTCAGGAGGATGTCCTTCTCTTCTGTAGGCTTTTTTAATACTGTGAGAAGCAGCCCACCCACAGTCCCCGCTGAAGCACCCGTCACATAAGGGCAGCCTGTCTTTTTCCTTGGTAAACAATGAACCCTGCCAATTTTGCCAGTTGTCTTGCCCATGGGTTCCAGCCCTGGGCAAGTTCGCTATGGATTCAGTGTGACCAAAGAAATGACAGTAGAACGTTCTTGGGGTGAAAGGATTTATTACCTGGTGGTAGGTTGAGCACTAGCATCTCTGCCTCTGCTCAGAGTACTGGGCCAAGCTCTCCATATAGTGCAATAATAGCTTATTGCCTACAGGAGTGGAAGCAGTAGCCTAGCAACAGGTCAGTTACATCATCAACTGGTTTAAGTTCAGTGAGTATCCTGGCCATAGGAACCCCAACTTCTCCACAATGGGTAAAATATGAAGCCTTTAGGATTTTTTTTCAAAACCTATCTGGGCCCTTTTATCTCCAGTCAAAGTTGTGATAATCTAGTCACCAGCTAAACCAATACTACACATTGGAGATTTTGCTGACCACCATCACCCTAACTCACACATAATTTTGCCTACCACTTTCAGAATTTACCCTTTCTGACTTTGCACCCCTACCTGAGCAAACTTCCACTGTTACACTTTATGATGTGTTTGTGTCCCAGATAAACAACTACAGAGCTCTAGGAAAAGAATGTAGCATTCAGGCCTTACACAAAAGCCTGAGAAACAAGGCAGGTGCTCAAAATTGTTTGACTGATTAATGAATTAATTATTCATGAAAAGTATCTTAATAGCAGACTCAAAAGAAAACATAACTTTGAAAACCTCTACACCCACAGAAAGTATGTTGAATAAAAAGCAACAAAAGAAGACTAATGTCCTAAGCTTTCCACTGAGGGACATTATACAAAGTGAATAAAGTCTTATAAATCCCTCATGAGTTGTCATTTCCATCTTGTTGGTCATTTAAATACACCTTCCCATGCAGTGCTCCCGGGAAGGTGTACACAGGTGTATAATGGACAGAGTACTACCTCCCATTAAAAAAGCACTCATTCTTCTTGTTTTGTAAACAAACTGTTTTATTTTGGTGAGAATATTTTACATGAAATCTACCCTTTAACAAACTGTGAGGTTGGAAGGGAAGAAATAAATTTCCTATTTACAGATAACGTGATTGTCTATGTAGAAAATCTCAAGGAATTTATCAAAAAAAACACCAAATAAAACAAAATACTTAGGTATAAACTTATTTAAAAATGTATGCTGTGTATATTGAAAAATTTTAAATGTTTATTAAAGAAATCAAAGACGACCTTAATAAATGGAGAGAAATACCATGCTTGTGGACTGGAAGAGCTTACACAGTAAGATGTCAGTTCTCCCCAAATTCATCCATAGATTTCATATGATCCTTACTGAAATTGCAGCAAATATTTTTTGTAGCTATAGAGAAGCTTATTCTAAAATGTCTGAGGAAACACAAAGGACCTAGAGTAGCTAAAACTGTTTTGAAAAAGAACAATAAAGTGGGAAGAATCACTGTACCTGTTAAGGCTTATTATGTAGCTACATTAATAACTGTGGTATTGGCCGAGGGGTAGACACATGAATAGAACAGAATAGAGAACCCGCAAGTAGACCCAGGGCTTAAGAATGATGGGTGGTGGGTGTGGCTATAAAGGGATAGCACTAGGGAGCATTGTGGTGGTGGTTCTGTGAACCTACATGATACAATTACACAAAACTACACACACACACACACACACACACACACACACAAATGCATGTCTATAAAACGGGTGAAGTATGAATAAGCTCTGTGGATTGCACCAATGTCAATTCTGTTTTTGTTTTTTTCACATTTTTCATTGCTTACTATTTTCTAGCTCCTGATTTTTTTTAAATTGAGAAGTAATTGACATACAACATTAGTTTCAGGTGTATAACAGAATTCAGTATCTGTATATACATGATTCAATATTTGTATATATTGCAAAATAATTGCAAGTCTAGTTAACATTGATTACCACACAGTTAGAGAAACTTTTTTCTTGTGATGAGAGCTTTTAAGATTTACTATCTTGGCAACTTTCAGATACACTACACAGTATTACTAACTGTAGTCACCATGCCATTTATTACATCCCCATGACTTTATAACTGGAAATTTGTACCTTTTGACCCCCTTCACCCATTTCACCCACTGGGTTTTTGATATTGTACTATAGCTATATATAAGATATATAGATATAGAAGATATGGAATCTCTTGTTCATTTTTTACACTTCCTTTTAACCTATAAGTATTTCAAAATAAAAATGTAAAATGACGCACCCCCCCAAAAACCGATATCACCTTTTTACCTGTACCCACTTAAATCCTGCACACTCATACCATGAGCTCATTTATACCAGGTTTTATACATGCTATTTTGCATAAATTTCAAAAACTTTTTTTCTTCTCTATACAAGCAGGCAAATCCAGATTGTGGGGGCATTCTACGACAAAACTGGTCTGAACTCTTAACAAATGTCAGTGACACTAAAGATGGAAAAAAAGATTGTTCCAGTATCTTAAATCTCAAAGGACAGAGAAGGGAGTTGACTGACAATCAAATGCAGTGTGTAGATTTTTACTGTCTCTTGGATTAAAAAGAACATCGTTAAAGGCATTTGGACTACTTTGAAAAATTTGGATTCAAGCTATGTGTTAGATATCATATCTATGTTAAACTTTGGAGACATGACAGTGTTATTCAGTCATCTGACAAATGTGCTTGTTCTCAGGAGGTTTATGCTGTAGTATTCAGGAGTGAAATGTCACAATGTCTGCAACTTACTTTCAAATGGTTAAGCAAAAAACACACAGATATTCTTCAAAAAACTGAAATTAGAAATACCATTCGACCCAGTAATTCCACTTCTAGGAATTTACCCAAAGAAAACAAAATTCCTGATTTGAAAAGATAAATGCACCCCTATGTTTATTGCAGCCCTATTTACAATAGCCAAGATACGGAAGCAACCTAAGTGTCCATCAGTAAATGAATGGATAAAGAAGATGTGGTACATGTACACAATGGAATATTATTCAGCCATAAGAAGAAAACAAATCCTACCATTTTCAACAACATGGATGGAGCTAGAGGATATATTATGCTCAGTGAAATAAGCTAGGTGGAGAAGGACAAGTACCAAATGATTTCACTCATCTGTGGAGTATAAGAACAGAGAAAACTAAAGGAAAAAAACAGCAGCAGACTCACAGAACCCAAGAATGGACTGTTATGAGGGAACAGCACAAAATGGAGATAGCTCAAAGAGAAACCCTCCTACACTGTTGGTGGGAATGTAAACTACTTCAACCATTGTAGAAAGCAGTATGAGGTTCCTCAAAAAACTAAGAATAGAAATACCATTTGATCCAGGAATTCCACTCCTAGGAATTTACCCCAAGAATGCAGTTTCCCAGTCTCAAAAAAGACATACACACCCTTATGTTTATCACAGCACTATTTACAATAGGCAAGAAATGGAAGCAACTTAAGTGTCCATCAGTAGATGAATGGACAAAGAACATGTGGTACATATACACAATGGAATATTTTTCAGCCATAAGAAGAAAACAAATCCTACCATTTGCAACAACATGGATGGAGCTAGAGGGTATTATGCTCAGTGAAATAAGCCAGGTGGAGAAAGACAAGTATCAAATGATTTCACTCATTTGTGGAGTATAACAACAAAGCAAAACTACAGGAACAAACAAGCAGTAGACTCATAAACACTGCGAAGTGACTGGTGGTTACCATGGGGAGGGGTTGAGGTGGGTAGCTGGGGAGGGTGAGAGAGATAAAGAGGCATAAAAATCCTCCATCTTAATATAAGTTGGTCATGGGAATAGTTGTACAGCATGGAGAATATAGTCAGTGATTTGGTAACATCTTCCTATGTTGACAGATAGTAACCACACTATGGGGGTGAGGATTTAATAATATGGGTAACTGTTAAACCACTGTATTGTATACTTGAAACCAATTTAAGATTGTATATCAACAATACTTCAGTAAAAAAACACACAGATAAAAAAGAAATATGTGAAATGCTAAGAACTGGTGAATGTAGATGAAGAATATTTTTGTGTTCACTGTAATACTTTTAATAGGAATACTTTTAATACTTCTCAGTAGGTTAACAAAATGTCTATTATCTGTTATTTGTCTGATTATGGTAATAGTATATTTTAATTTTCCTTTTAAACTTTCTGACATTGTAGAAGTATGGAACATGAAAAGTAAAACACCCTTGTTATTGTACTCCACCTCTCCAAGTATAACTATGCACGTATATTCATATAGTATCAAGATTTTTATGTATATATTACCATTTATTTTTTAACAGTGGGATGGAGCAGAACAACTTTTCTTTTCAGTCTTTTTAATACATTAAGTATTCCATTGTGTAGATGGAACACAACTTATTTCACCAATCCTTTATTACAAGACAAGATGCATCAGGGCACATTGCTACACCTGCTGGCTGCAAGATTAAAGGATATACCAGCTTTAGTTTGACTTTAATTACCGAATCGACTTCAACAAACTGTAAACTGATCACTCTTCCTTCCATCTGTGATGTTAGAGAACACTTATATACTCATACCTTCATCAGATAACTTATTACTTTTTTATCAATGAAAAGCAGTTCATTAACAAGGCAGTTCTCTTAAATGAATATTACTAAGTGAAAAAAGGCAATCTGAAATGGCTACATACCATATGATTCTCTAACTACATGATATCTGCAAAAGGCCAAACTATGAAAATAAAATATCAGTGGTTTCCAGGGGTTAAGGGAAGGCAAGGGATGAAGAGGCAGAGCACAGAGCATTTTTAGGGCAGTGTAACTACTCCCTATGAGAGTATAATGTAGACACATATCAACATACATTTGTCCAAACCTACAGAATGCACACCACCAAGAATGGACCATAATGTAAACTATAGACCCTGGGTGATGAAGAAGTGTCAATGTAGGTTCATCCATTGTAACAAATGTCCCTCTCTGGTATTGATAGTATATGGGTTTATGGGAAATCTTTGTACATTCCTCTTAATTTTACTGTGAGCCTCAAACTGCTCTAGATATAGTCTACTAAAAAGCAAGGGGAGGGGGCAGTTCTTGATTCTTTTAAATTGCATACCATCATATGCTTGAAAATCAGCATTCCTTTTTTATGTCCACTGGCAAATTATTGTTTTTTGAATAGGATATTCATCTCTTTTGCCCATTTTTTCTAGTGGAACTTTCTCTTTTATAGAATTCTTAAAAGTATTAGTGATTTTAGCCCATTATTTGTAGGAAGAAATGGTGTGTTCAGGCCCATTGCTTTATACACAACAGTCCAAGGTGCATTCCTATAAACTGTGTGCCTTTGTACAGTGAACCACACAAAAAACCAGCTCCTTTCCTGAATAAAGGGCAAGATGGGATAAACCTTTTCCATCATGCTTCAAAGGCATTTCAAGGCATTAGGGTCCTAATTACTTAGTGCCATTGTACATGGAAGGAGAGAACTGTGGGTAAACATAAAAAATATGAAGCAGAAGACAGGTCATAAGATGTGATTGTCCTTTTCAGTTGCCCTGGTATATGCGGAAGACTTATCTTTTGTTTATTCATAAAAGCTGTTCTTATATTAATAAAATTAATCCATGATATAGGTACTGTAAGACCAACTATTTGTCTCTCCCCCAAAATTCGTATGTTGAAACCTCATCTCCCATGTGATGGTATCTGGAGGCCAAGCCTTTAAGAAGGTGCTTGGGTCATGAGGGTAGAGCGCATTACAGAGACCTCAGAGAGCTCCCTTGCCCCTTCTGCCATGAGAACACAGCCAGAAGACAGCTGTCTATGGACCGGGAGGCCAGCCCTCACCAGAAAGCAAATCTGTCGGCACCTTGGTTTTGGGCTTACCAGACTGCACCACTCTGAGAAATAAATTTCTGTTGTTCATAAGCTACCCAGTCTATATTTTGTTATAGCAGCCCACATGGACTAAGATAATGGTACTAAACTTGTTTTCTTGGTCATCTGTATTTTGACTTTATTTATATACTTTTTGCAAAAGCAGAACTGTCAACTTTATCATTCTTTTACTTTATGTCTTTGGGGTTTCTATCATACTTAGAAAGGTCTTTCTTACTCTCAGATTAGAAATACAAAATATTTTATAGTATCACCATGCAGCTCCTCAAAGGATTGCATTTCATATGACTCATTCACACAAAGCCTTAAAATGGGACCATAAGCCACTGGTTGTCAACTAGGGCTTATTTTGCCCTTCATGGAATGTTTGGCCGTGTCTGGAGACTTATTTGGTCTACATAGTAGGGGTGTGCTACAACATCTAGTGGGCAAAGGACTGGGGTACAACTAAACCTCTTGCAAAGCACAGGATATCCCCTCCCCTCCAGCCCCAAATGTCAGTGATGATGAAGCTGAGAACACCTGCCAGACACCTCTCCTCCCTGGTTGTTTGGATCCCCACTGTTATGGTGTTCTGTATTTTCACAGAACATTGAAAAGACTGAATGGTATGGGAAAGAAAGAACAAGGGAGAAAGTAGGTAAGGACATTTGGGTAAGTAAAGCTGTCGTATCCCATTCATACTATCCTTACCTCAATCCCTGTAATTCCAGCTTAAATTTAACAAACATGATTTTGTACAGTACATCAGAAAAGCAGTTAGAATATTAGAGGAAAAAACCTGGCAAACATTATTAGCATACACCTAAGGGACAGAAACATGAAAAGACTAATTTTTATGTAAATGCCTTTATTTGAACTTATACACTGCTACCAGATTACATCTCTTTCCAGAGTTAAGGTAACATTATGATCTTGAAAACTAAAGCAAACAGCTTGACAAAGCAAGAGTACATTAAGTCCTACATATGTATTTTTTAGTGACCACATCTCCTTGCCTTAGGTGTAAAATTAGAAAATTTATTGTACACTTAGCATACGTGGCCTACCATATCCTGTCTAAGTTCTGAGCACACTCTCTCCTCAAAAGTATCATATTTAACATTTTCAATTTAAAGAGAGAGTTTGATGATACAGGTTTCAAAATACATAAGCATATACTGAACCACATGTTTTAAGACAAAATATGTCAGTTGTTTACAGCTTGGGTGTGAGAGGGGAGATGCAAACCCAAGGTACATTTTTCCTCTGTCTATAATGTATGTTTTTCACTTACTTGAAGACCCCTTTAAAAAAGTAGCAAAATCAGCAGTCTTATTTAATGTAATCAAAATATTCTTAAATGTACAAAAAAGGATCATGTAGAAAGAATACTGTAAAAAGATACCAATTTTAAGAATAAAAGAATATGCAAAGCATCTATTACATTCTGCACAGCCAGTTACTTCTACAAATTCTCAGTATTGTAAAGACAAGCAAAAGACTCTCACATCCAAACACCCTCTGACCACAGTTCTTGGATAAGAACTAGCGCACTGGATGGGAAGCAAATTATTGTCTAACAATATTCATACCCAATCATCTAAGTGAGTCCCAAGAGGTGGACATTCTAAGAGGGAAAATATACATAGAAATAACATACAGCAATGGGAAATGTCAAGGGCGGTGATCTAGGAGGAGAGAGTAAATGATTTGGCTATGAGCACATTTCAGGTGTGCCTGACAAATCCAACTTTGACTATGGGAAAGCAGGTTTTATTAAAACTCTTTCCCCTAAGGGCTCTCCCAATGAGCTAGTCTTGTTTATCAAAACTGAAAGTCCTTTAGATGACCAACAGTTCCTTAATCCATGAGCACTTCACCTGGAAATAGCTGACCTGCTAATCATGCCCCTGGGAGCAAGGTTGTTTTTATTCAAATTGGTTATTTTACACTCTCTTCATTCCCCTGCCCATCAAGCATGCAAACACAGTCATGACCATCTTGGGCTTTACTTCCACAAGGTCTTCAGGAAGCGCATAAACCCTGGCTCCAATTCTTCTAGCCATTGACACGGCATACCTATATTTTAGGGAAACAAAAATTTAAAACGAAATTCTTGTCAGTCACGGACACAATGTGAGACATCTATTTCTTCTTATATAATAATTTGGCTGGGATGCAAAACTGCCATAATGAAAATTCAAATCAGAATGAATACTTGTTTTTTTGTTTTCTGTTTTGTTTTTGAGGGTCACTCTTAAGTGACGTCAGGTTTTAAAGCTCTACTATTTGAGACTGAGAATATTTATTCCTTTTCTCCAATATGAAATAACATTAAGCAGACTTGATATGAAAATGAAAAAACATGTATGTAATTACCTGGATTGAGTGTAAAACATTTATATTCTCATTGGGCATGTAGTAACAGACACTCTCACGTGATCTTAGAGCTGAGAGATGGAAAACTATGCCAGCTACAAAATCCAAGTCGCTCAAACAGATGCAGTGAATACTTCTAAATATTCAAAAGAGGGGAGAAAGTCTACATGGTAGACAGCCAGAGTTGGCCAGAACAAGAAATGGAAAGGGGACAAAAGAATGGAGGAAAGATCTGACATTTCCAGTTAGGGAAATCTGCAGGAGCACTAGTCAACTAATGTATGAGGCATTTCTAGGTGTTTTATAACAGGAATCTTTAAGGATGATCTTTATCAAAAGGGAACCGTTGTGCACTATTGGTGGGAATGTAAAATGGTGCAGCCACTATGGAAAACGGTATGTTGGGTTCTCAAAAAAATTAAAAATACAAATAACATTGACCCAATAATTCTACTTCTGGATATTTACCCAAAGAAAACAAGAACACTAATTCAAAAAGATACATGCACCCCTATGTTTACAGTAGCATTCTTTACAATAGCCAAGATACAGATGTACAGACAAAATGGAATATTACTCAGCTATCAAAAAGAATTAAATCTCACCATTTGCGACAACGTGGTTGGACCTAGAGGGTATTGCACTAACAGAAGTAGATGAAGACAGACAAATAACATATGATTTCACTTACATGTGGAATCTAAAAAAACAGAAACAGACTAAAAAACACAGAGAACACACCGGTGGTTGCTATAGTGGGGGAGGTAGAGGGATGGGCGAAATAAGTGAAGGGGATAAATAAATAGATGATGAAGTTTCTGGAAAAGGAAGTTTGAAGAGCTCTCTATATATTATGGATATTAAATCTTTAACAAATATTTTTCAAGGAGGAAACAAATGAGGTGCCTAACTCTGAAGTTTTGCAGTATGCCTTCTTAGCTATCCTGTGATGCTCTGCTGCAGGCTGATTTTCAGTGTATACTAGTAAAGCTTTCATGCGTTGCTCATAAAACCATGTCCCAGTATAGGCCTTTGGTGAGGAAGGGAAGACATGGGCTGAAAAGACCTTCTCAGTATTGCTGAATTGCAAGAAACTTCCAAGGCATATTTTCAGCTGAGAGTTAAGCACTCTGCCTATTTAGGGACCAAGATAATAAACTCAACATGTGTAGTAAGAGTAACCTATGCATGGTAAAAGAGGCATCAGTGGATAATGTGTTTAAAGAAAGAGACAAAATAGTCTTATCTAAGGCATGAATATCCTTGGGTCATTTTTCTCTTAAGTTTGTAACTGAGTTGCATTAAAACATACACTACATTATTTCTGTAATCCACTGAAGCAACAACAAATTGAGCACCTACTAAGTCAGGCACAATGCTAGGCACAAATATTTTATTCATTTCAAAATCTCTAAGGTAAATAGTATTGCAAGGAATCAGCAGCTCAAAGAGACCCCTGCCTCACCCGTGACAACATTGTTCAGTGGCAGAACCTGAGTGAGAGCGCACATCTGCCTGGCTACAAAGCCTGTACGCTCGCCAGGATATTATGCAGTGTCCCTTACTTGGCATTATTGTGCTTGTCATCTTCTGTTAGATTGCCGCTCTTAACAAGGTCATAGTTTATGCAGCCTGGCTGGATGGCATCAATTAAATCCACAACTGCCAAACTGGAGCTGATTGTCTTGTCCTATGGTAAAAGGACAATGAATCTGAGAACTTCAGTATGTAGAAATTAACAGTGATTATCTTATATAAAGTTGCTAAAAACAAAGCCCAGTGAATTAAAAGAGAATCTTGCCATTAGCAATTGAATTCCCCATAACAATTCCCAAAAGAAAAACCAAAGGTTGTCCTTCCAAATTCCATTTTCGAGCAAACATAATGTTTAATGGTCACATGGGGAATTCTTACTTTAAAATTCTGAATGGAAGTTGATTTTCCAGCTTCACTTAATGTTCTGTTCACCCAGCTTACAATGATGTCATCATTAGCTTTCTGACCATCTCCAAGATCTTCCAGGACATTGAGGGTATATCTAAAAGGAAGCAGCAGAAAAGAAGAAAAGGTCCTTATCTACTTTATGAGAAAAAATGCAAACATTAGACATAGGCCTTATCTTCCACTTCTTTTACTCCAGACTATAAAGAGTTCATGAAAGAGACTCACACTATTTAAAAAAAAAAATTTCAAGTAACAGTGGCTTGCCACTCATCTACCCTTTGCAGTGGTGCAGAACATTTTTATTGCTTTAATAAGCCAGTCCAACAGTCCACTACAAGTACATTTTGTACTAGTTCAACAGTGGTAATGACTTAAAATAGGCTGTGCTTTGGCTGGTACCCAGTCATAATGAATACTTTTCAGCATTATAGTTAAGAGATCTTGTTTTTCAAATGGACACACAGGATGTTCATAATTTTTGCTGACTGTTTTTTTATTCACTGGCTTTCGATAAGGCTCAAGTCTGTGTCAGGCTTTCTCTGAAAAATGGAAATAAAATAGTTCTGCTGCTTAACTTTCAAGGAGGCACCTCCCACAGAACATTCAGCATAGATCCACTATTCAAGCTAACTTCAGAGGCTAATTACAATGATCTCCAAGGTGTAGGCATTGACACATTTTCTTAAAAATAATGACTAGATCACAGACCTGTATCACAGTGAAGCTTAAACAGCTAAAATTGTGTAACATACCTTCTCATCAGCTGCCAGACTAAAGCCAATGTCAGGGTTTGGTTCCCATCATTCAGGTCTTGCCCTCCAATGCCAACCAGAGAGAATTTGGCAGGATGCTTCCCTAATTCAACAGCATAGTTGCAGTTTTCTAGCTGCAAACACACAAAGGTAAATGGTTAAAAGATTTTTCCTTTGTTTAATCGGTATACATGTGTGTGCATGTGCACATGATGTTAAGTGTTTAGCACACAAAAATAAGACACTATTCCTGTCCTTAAGAAGCTTAGTCAAGAGTTTTCCAAAGAAAAGGAACGAATTGGGAATAAAAATAGTCTGTAACAAATATGTGCAACAATTTAATTATCTACCTTTTTCATGTTGGCTCCGAGTTTCGGGTATGGAGGCTTATTAACCTTACTCCAGTCAACAGGAACTTTAATTCGTTCATATAACTGTAAGATTACCAGGGCATCTTGCAGGTCGCTAACAATTTAAAAATAATTTAATCAGTGTTTTCAGACAGCTGGTCCTTTGTTTCCTTAAAAACAATTAACACTCTACTGTCAAACAAGATATATAAACCATAGGTAATATCCAAGACTCATATTTTCTACCAATTTTTGCTGAAAAATAGAGCTAACATTATTCAATTCACTTAAAAATATTTATCGAGAGCTTATTGTTTGCAAAGTCTTGTTCTAGAAGCTGGCACATAGGATAAAAATTCCTGGCCTTACATTAGAGTCAGAGAGACAAAAACAAGTATATGGATAAAAGGTTAGTATGATTTTGGGGTGTATGTAACTGTTAGAAGAAGAAAAGGACTAGGATTAGGGGTTAGGGAGTAGTAAGTAGGTGGTGGTGAGGATCTGAACCAGTGGTTTGACTATAGTAAGGGATTAAGGCATTAGATGTGGAACAGAACATTCCAGGCTGAGAGGAAATTGAGCACAAAGGGTTTGAGACATCACGGATGGACTACATAAGGCTTTCTCTGGTCTCTGTTTCAAAATAAAAGGTATCTGTTCCTTAGGGTGTTAGAAAGACACTGACACATTCTTTCACTTAATGTTAACATCATGTAAAGAAATAAGCTAGGCGTTTGTTTATTTGGAAAATGATCATGTGAGTCACTACTCATCATTTTCCAATATAAAGAATTGCTCCAAACTAACACAAAATGTTTAGAGCTATAATTATTTATGTAGTATCTATTCATGATGTTCCTGACGGTTTACAACAGCAGTAGGAAGGCTTACACATAGAGATGGTTTACATGGGGATTAACACCAAGAGAGTTCATCCAGTTACGGAAGGTTCTTTCTTCACGGGTTTCTCCTATTAAGAATATTCACAAAATTTAGATATCAATTAAATACCTTGTATAAGTGCATATAATGTCAACCCATATAAGATTATTTTATTTCCTCTGTACAGATCTAGAAGCTTTCTCCAATATGAATCTCCAAGCATTCTCTCTAGATACATGCTAATTTTTCTAATTTGTTGAACTTATTTTAAAATTAAAAAATAATACAACCTCATGATAACCAGGTAACCAATTTAAAGTTTATGAACTTAAAAAAAAAATCTTCTTACCTCTCTAGTCCTTCTCCAGTATCTCCCCCAATTCCCATACCGCAGAAGTAACTTCATCGTGTCACTTTAGCTTATATTTTAAGAATTTGCTGTGGTCATATGAACCTCTGTGCTCATATTAATTTATGTCTTTCATATGAACCTCTGTACTCATATTAATTTATGTCTTTCCTCTCCCCATTTAAAAATAGTAAGCTATATATGAGTACTCCTTTTACACACCTATATTACAACAACAAATTACTTGAAATTTCAAAAGCACAAGATTTAAAGATTTTTACAGTAATTTCAATGGATATTCAAAAAACCACTATCACTTTTGATAATTTTTAAACACTATACTTCATGCATATATCATCTGGAAGAGGTTAACTCTGCCTTCCCCAAAGTTAAACCAATGATTACCATGTATTAGTATTATTTTCTGAGTAGGGTGAGTAGGAAAAGAACTGGGGCTAGGTCCAATTAGTCTATGGAAAAATGAAACATAAACACTGGAAATGTATAGGTCAAATTTTATGCATATGTGCATTTTTCTGGTGAGAGGTTTAAAAAGTGATCAAATTCTAAAATATTAAAATAAAACATTTGTGTACTAAGTGGCCTTAGACTAAGTTACCCTAGACTACTTTAAAAGTTCCCTTGTATCATCCCTTTCTATCAGCTGTCTCTTTTTATTCAGCCCTTGGGTCTACTCCCAGCAGAAATTTGGTGGAGGAAAGTGGATAAGAAAATTTATTAAGTCAAGATTATGAAATCATCGTGGCCTATGTATTCCTACTCTGTAGTCCAACATACTAGAATTTGAGAAACTTTTACTCACCTTCTAGGAGAGTCCAGTCAATATCCTGGTTTTCTGGCTTAGTTAGTGCTGGGTATTTATTAAACAGGTTAGCCACAAAGGCTAGGTTCAATTTGGGGTTTCCACTGACAACATCAGCAGGGGTAACAAACTGTCTACAACCTAACTTGTCTGCTTGTTGAAGCATACTCTCAGCTCTCTTCAAATCATCTGTTTCCTGTTGAAGTACAATAAAAAGACATTTTATAAAAAGCCATAGAAATGGCCTTTTAAAGGTAGAAATATTTCTCTACAATGATAGGCTAGATATACAAGTCTACTTTCTCTCGGCCAACATATGATACTTATTATGAAATTGTTCTGAAGGAAAAAAAAAAAAGTTGGCCCTGATTGATATGCAGTACCTTGAAAATACCCTAGATGGCACCAGAAGATATCTCTAAGGACAGAATATTTTTAACTCAATTGAGATTAAATCGCTAGTGTGAAATCTCAGGAAAAATAGCTAATAAAACTGTTCAGATTTTTCAATCAGGCCCTAAAGAAGGTATAAAGCTGAAAAAGATGAAGGAATTATGAGCAAATGTTTTAGAAAGTAATCATCAAGGACACCAGGTTCCAATCATTTAACTTCAGGTTTAATTGGCATATTTCAAATTGCAGTTTTTCTCTTCAACCATTTTTTTTTGGCTTTGTTTTGTTCTACTTAACTTTTCCACCCAGGAAACAAAAGTTGCTCATTTCTGTAAAGAATACTTACTTTCAACTGATTTCTATGACTCCTAATTTGTTGCCTTCTTCACCATTCTTTTATTTCCCCTTTTTTTCTGGAAAGATGCCCACCGATCTCTTCATTAAGATGGGATTTACTGAAGAATTTAAGTTGTAGATCCAGTGATTTCAAACTGGTATAGAAATAGCAGTTTCCCAGGAGCCCACCATTCTCACCTCCCAGTGCTAAAAGTAAAAAGCCAGGAGCTGCAGGAGGAACAATGGTTTTGGATGTCCCGTTTCTAGTGTCCTATCCCTGGAAAGGGACAAAGGGACCCTCTGAGCAGTTACTCATACAGCTCCACCCCAGTTTGCTCTGGGGCAAAAGCAGCACTTCTGGAAAACAGTGTCACATGAAAAAGGGTTTTACAATTGGTGGATAAAAGAGATAAAAGAAACTTGATGAATGTTACATATAAATCAACACTGCTCAGCTCAGGATGTGTAGCTTGACAGTCTTTGACTCCATCATTACTGGGTGATGCTGTCTTTAATTAGTTTTTTAATCTCCAGTGAGGTAGTATAAGACTTGACTGCATAGAACTCCAGAACAACGTGTAGTTACTGCTCCCGTTTCATTGTTACCATCTGCAGGGCAATCAGTAACCACCAGCAGATGGGCAACTGAGTGGGATTCAGCCTTTCTTCAAGATTCTCTTTGAGGACAGTGAGTTTCTCTCATACAGCCTATTCTACTTCTTGTAACCTGTCAGTTGTTATTTTAATATTTTCTGGTTTATGCTGTTTACCACCTTTATTTTAAAATCCCTTCTTTATTTATCATCTTGGCATTCCTAAAGAAAAAGCATTGATAGTAGTGGAACAGAAGGAAGCTTTAGAAAAGCCAGAAATTAAAAAATATAGAAGTCAAATACAGGAGAGTGAAATAAAAAATATACATATAAAAAAAAGCACTTTGGCCCATACTTCACATGATATTCAAAATTAACCACACAAACATATTCCTAACTGTAAAACCCAAAACTATAAAACATCTAGGAGAAAACGTGGGAAGAAATATTATGGACCTTGTTTAAGGCTGTAATTTCTTACATCCAACACCACAGGCATGATCCACAAAAGAATAAATGACTAAACCTGACTTTGTCAAAAATAAGAATGTCTGTTCTTTGAAAACACTGGGAGAAAATACATGGAAATCAAATCACATATCCAATAAAGGACTTCTAGCCAAAATATATATAAACACTCAAAATGATAATAAGAAAACAACGCAATTAAAAATGGGCAAAATGTTTGAATAAAGAAGATATATGGATAGCAAGTAACCATACAAAAAAGATGTTCAACATCATTTGTCATTTGGGAAATGCAAATTAGAACCACAATGACATATCTTTCAGCACCTGTTAGGATGATTAACATTAAAAAGAGTAACCGTAAGACATGGATGTAGGGAGATGTCCACACATTGCTGGTGGCAATGTGAACCTGTACAACCACTGTGGAAAACCATCTGGCAGCCTCTTAAAAAAGTGAAACACACACCGTGTTACCCAACCATTCCATTCCTAGGTATGACGAATGCATACAGTCATTCATACAAAGACTTGTACATGAATGTTCATAGCAGCTCTATCTGTAATAGCCAAAATTGGAAACAATACAAATATTCATCAACAGGTGAGTGGATAAACAAATATGGTGTATCTATTCACTGGAATATTATTGAGCAAGAAAAAGAAGGAAGGAATTTATGCTACATGTCTCAGTTATGCAGAGGGAAAAGAAGTGAGACAAAAAGAGGTATGTATTGTATGATTCCATTTATACAAAATTCTGAAAAATTCAAACTTATCTAAAGTGAAAGAACGCAAATCAGTGGTTGCCTGTGATAAGGAAAAATTCTGATAAGTCCTAAAATCAAGTGACATAAGGGCCAGAGAATGGGGGCGAGATAAGAGGTTAATCAGTCAATAGCCTCAGGCTGCAGCTAACCAGAGGCTCCACATTCCTGAATGAAGTCATTTCAGCAATGATCTAGAAGGTCCCCAGAACCACTGCATCCCTCTTACAGGTGGACAGTTCCTGGCTGTCAACCACCAATCAACCAGCAAGCCTTCTCTCTGGACTGACCACCTACCCCCAGGCTTTCCCAGCTTCACATTTGCCCACCTTTCTTATCTATAGCCAATATAAATTTAAACAACTTTTTCCCTTAAGACCTCTCATAAATATGCCATTTCTTGAGTCTGGGGGCAAGCTGTTCCTGTGACCTGGCTTTGGTGCTGGGGAAGCAGAGAACTTCCTGTCCCGGGACTCAGTTCTTGCCTGGCTGCATCTGTAAAGGCTCAATAGGCCCCTTCATGTCAGAGCACTCTCGCTCTCGAGAGTTTTGGTTTGTCACCTGGAATGGGAAGTACAGCATGGGAAGGGAGAAATGACAAAAGCTTAAGAGAAAACTTGATATAGTAATGGCTATTAGACAACGAAATAAATAAGGCCCTAAAGAAGGTATAAGGCTGAAAAAGATTAAGGACACTGACAAGAACAGGGAAAGCATGACCAAAGGGCTCAGAGGCAAAATGAGTGTTGGGGGAGCTGCAGACCAGTGGGAAGTAGTCTGCTTAGGAGAGATGGAGCAAGACTGTGTAGGGCCTTAAATGCTAAGCAGAACATTTTAGTCTGAACTCTAGAGTCAATGGGGAATCCTTGAAGGATTTTGAGGAGGGAAGAGACAAAGAAGTGCTGTAAGATCAGTTAGGGCTGATCAGAATTGGAATCAGTTAATATACTGGTGCCATTTACCCAGGCATAAGATCATGTAGCTGGCCGTCCCAGACAGCTCCCACAGTGCACAGGATGGCCCCTCAAGAGTGAACCGAACCGAAGACTTTCACATTTAACAGACAAACATACACACACAATCCAATTCTACTAAGGGCAGTGTAAATGGTTTAGCCAGGGTAATGCACTCAATCCTCCTGCATAATAGACTAGAAGTGTTGATTTTTAAAATTAGCAGAATGCATTCCATATCTAATGGGTACATAGGATCCTAGAAACTTGAGAAATAAATCATCTAGTCCAACTCCTTACTTACAAAGTGAGATCCCATTTGAGGAAGGAACTCATCCAAGGTCACTGAACAAATGACTGCCGCAACTAGGGAACATGGTCCATGACAGTGACTCCCCAAATTGGATTTCAGGTATCAAGAGTTTGTAAACACATTCACATTACTCTGCACAAGAATATTACAGATGCATAGGTGAACATGTAGTCATTAAAGCTGCCACTGTGATTATAAACCAAATACTTGGAAAAGGTGAGTGTCTAGTGCTTACTACCCCAGTCTTGCTTTGACTTATAAACCATAATGCATCTATATAAACTAATACCACCATAATTATGGAACTCATTAACAAACTATCAAAATAAGTGAAAGCTGGTCTCTGCCTCTGAATGACACCTACAGCAATACATTTTAAAATAATGCTTAAAATTGTCAACACCACTACAATCACAAAAATTCTTGTTATCTGTAAGAAATCGGTAACAATTTTGTAAGACTGTAGATTTCAAAACATCTGTACTTACATTAAAACCTGAAATGTTAATATCTATCCGTGGTTCACCTTCCTTTTGTCCTTTCGGTGCAATTTGATTGAGAAGATGGAAATATGCTTTGGAATCCTACAAAAGAATTGAAAATGTCAGTGAGATCAAATTTACAAAGAGGGAATGTATCCTACCATCCTGTGTTTTGAAGGCTATTTGCATTGGATTTTGTGAGAATATATGGCATAAACCTGTCTTCTAATTTAACGTATTTTTTCCCCAGAAAAGTTCATCTATCTGGCCTTATGTCTACTTTGAATATGGATGAACTGCATGTTGTCATGGTGTGCTAATAAACATGTAACTAGTTCTGTACCTTCAATGAATTACTGAAGTCAGTAAGCTTGGTAGATAGATAAAACAAGCAAGAAAAAAAAAAAGGACAACAGGAATCCAGGAAGCATAGGGAAAGAGAAAATGAACAGGTTACATCATTACAAAGTGCAGTATATATCCCATAACCTATGCAGATGATTGTTAAAGATATATTTAATTGCAAATTTTAAGAGAGAAAACTTTTAAACGAACTTGAGTTGGTGAGATAACATTCCACCCTTTATGATCTGAATATACTTAGCCGAATGAGCTTCTCTTGTTTTAAGAGCCTGAACTCTTTTATCACTTGACCATTTTTACTTGGAATCCCAATGCCTAACAAAGTGGTGTTGCTCCTACCGGGAGTGGCCTGCAAAAACTACTAAAGGTCTTCAACACACACACTTAATGCCTTTCTGCAGTACTAGAGGACAGGAACTGGGATCAAGATTTCTCATCCTGCTATATCTGAAGACCACCTTTCAAGCTGTGAGTTTTCTATTACTAGACCCTGACAGTCCAGACAGGCTACAAAGGAGTGTTTCTCAGTCAGCTCTGTAGACTATGTGCATCCTAATCCTCTGGGGAAGCTTTTCAATAAGCAGATTACTATATCCAACCCTAGACCTACCAAATATATCAAACTCTGAGAGCTACCCAGAAAGCTGCATCTTAAATGAGCTACCCAAGTGAGCCGGATACCCAGTGCCATCAATTATTCTAAGATATGGGAAAATCAGAGAGTGAAAGGCATTTCAGATTTATTTCTGAAATGCAAACCCACATACTACCTCCCATTAGTGGGCATAAGATTTGCCTCCTTCTAAGGAACAGTGCATTACTGTTGTGAATGCTTTCGATTAAAATTACCTACTAACAGTGCATAAATACTTCATAGTCTAATTCTGTGTACTAGAGAAGAACAGGTAGAGAGCAGACCCAACAGAGCCTGTAGTTATGACCCTGAAAAGGACTTTACAGGTGAAAATTAGAACTTGAATATAGATAAACTGATGTTCCTTTTCACATTACCAAACAATCTTTTGCTTTTAAAATATACTGAAAACAGGCTTTATTTTTTTCAATTATTTCCTTTTGTACATTTAAAATATGTCTCAGAATGCATAATCCACTTGCAAATGGTTTTCAGGAACACACCCAATGCATAAAGCAAAATATACAGGGTCAAATGTGTGAGTTAAAAGGGGTGGCTTTAATAATTTGGTGGCTAGCCTTAATTATAAGGCTGTCCTCTAGTATGATGATACCAGTAGTGCAAATATCCCATTCCTTCCTCTCACCACTGAACAAATCAGTATGATCACAGACTACTGTTTTCATAGTTCTGTTGGTCAGTGACATCCGAAGATCCTCAAGTCTACTCCCTGTGTCCCAACATCTGGATTTTGGAAAGAGTTAGAGTCAGTTATCGAGAACTCTGCATTATTTGCTATGGTAATTCTGGCCTTCTCTCCCTGAGAGGCCAAAGGGCAACATGTGGTAAATGAATGCTACCAATGTCTCCCTCCTTTGCTAGCTTTCCTCTGTTGCTCATGGTGAGCAGTGAGTACCAAAATTCAACGCAGCACAAGAAGTATCTGTGGATCTTTTATGTGCCAGGTATTGTGTTAGAGATGCGCTGTAGAAGGAGTGCCCTGGGGCTGGAGCTGAGGGAGGAGACACACACATAATAAGAGCTCATCATTACCCTCAAGATCTCAATGTCTAAAGGTGGGAGCCCATGACTGGAGAGAAGCCAAATAAGAAAGGGGAAGGGGACTCTTGAGGCCCATTCTCTCTCTTCTAGTCTTTGCTAACAGGTACACTGAGACCTGGGTGAGGCAGTTGAGAGTAGAATACTCACGGCCCATCCTCTTGCACTCCATCTTCAACAATAGGCAGAATGTGAAATGTTACCACTAGAAAACTTTTACCCTTTCTCACAAAATGAAAGCCAGACTGGTGCTCGTGCTCCTTACTTGGCACCATGTCTCTACTGAAACCTACCATCGGGGCCAAGGGGCAACCAGGCTTGGTGATATACTGGTAGGATTCTCCCTCTGTTAAGCTGGGATGAAACCTCTCAAGTCTTTACATTCCCCCGAAAACGTTTCTGGTTCTCTGCACAGTTACCTTGATGTCAGCACTAAAGTTGTTGATTTTTTGCCAGCCTGAGTTTTCCAAATGAAAGTTGGCCCATCTAAGCAGCAGCTCTTCTGGAGACAACTTCATAAGCTCCTCCAGAGTCTCACCATCTCGAAGTAAAGCAGCCAAGGCTGCAAAAAGAAAAACCCCAAAACCACTATATTATATAATAATGGTCATTACAAGTTTATTCTGTCTTTTGACACTGTTAAATAACAGAGGCGCAAAAACTGGTAAAACCTAGTTCTGCATTTTCAGGGACTCATAGTCTAACAAAAGATAAATATGGAAGTAGGTGATTGTAACATGATACAGAGAAAGGCACTGTATTGTGAGAATACACAGCATGTATATAATTTATTTATTATTCTTCACATTCCAAATACCAAACGAATTACAGATTTTAAGATTAACATTTTCACATTAAGTCACATATTTACACCAATGGTCCTTGTTTAATAATATTAAAACCAGAGATTTGGGGGAGGATGTTTGGAATTTTGGAGTCTTTTACTTAATGCTTTGTTTGTATATAAACACTATGGCATTTATAATTAAGTATAATTCATTAAATCTTGAAGAGTTAAACCTGTTTTTAAAGGAATACAATTAGACTTTACATTTTGTAGAGCACCTAAGGGATGCTCTATGTAAAGGCTGTGCAATAATTTTTTGTTGTTGATTTGATTGTGTGGAAGAAGCCAAGGGTTTCTGGGAAATTGTTCCATAGGCAATAGGTAGAAGTGTCTGCATAGAGAATGGGTGTCTGCAGAGAGAACTGTCTAAATTTAGGCATTATTTTATGAAGATATGTAGTCCTTATGCACTAATTCCCTCCCATAAAATAAAGGAAGTTTATATTGAACAAGAGGACTGAAACCACCTGATTTCTGAAGAGGTCTAAGTAATAGCTCTATCAGGCATATTTCATTTTGCATGGACTCTGCTTCTCACTGTGTCATTTTGGCACCGAGGGATTTAAGCAAGGCCAGGGACAGGATGGTCATTTGTACAGAACTCTCCTGCTCCCCACCTCCACCATGTCAAAGTCTGGCAGGGATTAAACAGCTTTGACAACTATGCACCTGAGACCTTGTCAAAGCCAATGTAATTGTATTTTGTCATCTACTTTCCTTTTTCAATGGACTTCAACTCTAACTAAAGACAAACACCACTGTGAAGAAAGCCAGGAATTAGAATAACTTTATTTGTTCAAATATATACCTTTGAATGGATTGAAAGTGTTAAGTACAGTGAAGTCTTGAAAGTACAAAAAAGTCTCACATAGATAAATGTGCAAAATAAAGCTTTGACAGATATTCTGAGACCTTGAAAATACTGAGAACCCAAAATATATATTCTTCCCCCAAAGTAACTGAGGATTGATATGGTGATTCCTGGAATCAAATATGGGTATTTGGAGTGGAGCTTAACTGTTCTAAGCTTGATAAGGTGAGGATAATGTAGTATTTCCTAGGATCTCAGGGCAATTGTACTACATAGCCCTGCATAGTCTATAAATCCATGATGTGATATAAAAACCTATTCTGTAAGGAGGAGGTTTCTGCTGGTTCAGGAAGTATGAGACCATCAAGAGCAAATTAGACTATTTTTGAAGAGGTCTAAATGTACGATAGAATATAAAAAGTATTAAAACTAACAGGAGATGGTGCACAGTAGAAGAGCTGAGGGTGGTGAGGGGCTGGGAGCTAGGTGGGCAGAGCAGAAAAGAATAGATGTCAAGTTTGGGGACCTTGGGAAAGTTCGTTAAACTCTCTGTGCTTCCATGTCGTTACTGTAAAATGAATTCTAAAATGCCAGACAAATTATAATAGCATGCTACTCAAGAAGAAAGTTATCATTAGGCTGTTCTCCCGAATAACACTATAGCATTACCTTGCATTAATTCTAGTTATCATCTAATCACCTCAATTAAGTGAAAGCATGAGTCTGCATGACTAGAAAAAAATAACCAATAAACTTTCAAAATGACTGTATTGCATTACCTTCATTCCTGCTTAATTCAATGTCAGCAAACAAACCGATCTTAATGATCTGCCAAAGCAGTCCCAAAACCAGATGAGGCTTCCCAGCCCGCAAGTCCTCTGCACCGATGTTCACAACATGACACCCGATGGCAGAAGCAGAGTTCAGTGCCAAGTTCAAGTTTTCCTGCAAGACAGCCAGTTTATATACTTGCTTGACCTTTCCATTTTTTAGAAGTCTATTTCTCACTTCACTGAAAAATAACACTCAACTCACTGAGGAAATTAATGCCCTGTATTAATTTCAGCCATACATGATCCACAGGAAAGAAATTTCAGACTTTAGAGTTAAAAGCATAGCTAACACAAATCTCAACCTTATTGCTTATTGGCTTTTCCCGAATTCCGTGGAAAGTCAACATGGTATTTTTATTTGGTCCCTCCTGAAGTACACTGATAGTAAAGGAAAAAGCTGAGTGACTAGGGTAAGCATATCCATGCTTGTTAAGTTTTGTATTTCTAAAAATGCCTACATGAGAGATCTGTTGCATATTCTTGGAAGAGTTCTAGAAGTTCTCAATCTCCACACCCCAGGAGGTGACCTTCCTGAGGGAATTTTGCTGTCTGGTAGCACAGTACTCACTTGATGGAAAGGGAAAATGCTCCATTCTTTAAGCATGCTAATTCATTAAGAACTTAAATATTTTTGCTTATTTCTACATGTTTGAACACAGTGTCTAATGAAAAGAACATATGGCTTTGCAGTTAGACCTGGATTTGAACTTCAGTTCCAGTATTAAACTTGGGCAAGGCCTGGAAACCTTTCTCAGTCTCAACTCTCTTCTCTGTAAAATCTGGATAACAATCCTAAACTCAGAGTTGTTATAAGAAGTAAATGAGAAGATAGAAAGTGTCTGTCTATAGTCTGTCTACAGAACAGGTTCTCTAACAGCTGCTTCATGGAAGAGGGAGGGGAGAACAATGCAAACCTGGATGATGAAGGGTGTAAGTTTCTTCTTGTTGATTGCTCTTTCATCAATTGTATCAGGAACTGAAAGGTTGATCATTTTACTGAAACAAAAATTAAAGAATGAGTTGATTTACTTTGAAAAAGACTGTAGTCACAAATATTTTAAGGCTCATTATGTCTCCCAAGTAATCTGAAAAAATAAATGCAACATGTGACTTTTATTGTGCTGATTACAAAAAACTATACATATGAAAAATGCAAATAAAAAAAAAAGACCAAAATGTTTACAGTAGTTGGGCATTTCTGATTTGGAGGTTGGGACATATTTTCTCATTTTATTTTTTAATATTTTCCATATTATAAGACTGAATAACTTGGATATTGAAAAAGCTTGACTGAATAAATGTTAAAATCAGATAAAATCGGGATTAAAGATGGCGGCGTGAGAGGAGAGACAGAGGCTTCCTCCCTAAACTGGATACAATTAGAAAATTTAATTGGCGCAACTAATCCTGAGAGAGTAACAGGAAAGAGGGCGGCTTCAGACTGCACACACCTGGAGAAAAGAGCAGACCTCAGCGAACCGGGTAACTACCAGAAACGTGGCTCCGCGGGACCCGAGCCCCTCCCCCACCCCAGCTTGCCGGCGGGAGGAAGACAAATGGAGCAGGGAGGGAGTGGAAGGCTTGGGACTGCTGAATTCCTAGCTCCGGAGATCTGCGCTGGGAGCACAAACCTACATTTCATGGTGCTTTCATGACATCGCATGGAAAGTTAATACAGGCAGAGTTCCTGGGGAGACTGGGATTCCGGCTGCTTGTGGAAAGCAGGGATCCATATCTGGCTGCTCTGGGACAAAAACATACCTGTGTGCCCGGCCCACTGGCTCAGGCAGTGGAGACAGGCATAGGAGCCAGGAGGCGGGAAACAGCTCTTTCCTCCCCCCAGGCACCAGTACCGCTCTCCTGCGACCCCCGACATTGCTTCAGGGGCTCAGCAGCTCCAGTATAGAGCTTCTGGACACTAGAGGGCGCCATATACAAACATGAAACGCCAAAGGAACCTTGTCCAGAGTAAAATTGTTAATACAACTCCTGAGAAAGATTTAAATGATATGGACCTCATGACTCTTCCTGAAAATCAGATAAAATCCCACACTGCAACTGTCTTGTCCAGATTATGTAATTTACAATTAAAAATTACCATTAATCCACAAAGAGGTAAAATTAGTTGAGCATGAGATTCTTTCATTCACTAGATATTTACTGAATGACTAAATGATGAGCTAGACACTACATTTGGTGCTGGAAATACAGTGGTGAGGGAAAGAAAGGGTATATTAATAAGGCTAGAATCTGTGACTTACTAGGAAGAATCTCTTGGTAGAATTTGAAGTTAGATCTTAACATTTTAGATGTTTATACTACTGCCCTAAAACATGTTATTCTGCACAGGGAAAACCATGCTCCTTTCCATGCAAAATTTAAATATTAAATAAATAATAACACATGATTGTCTCTATTAAAACACATGGGGAATTATTTCTTTAGTGTCTATAAATGGACAAAATAAAGGTACCTTACATTTTAAAAATCAGTTTTTCGAACAGCCAAAATGACCTTATTGCCAAAAGGAATTTTATATACTGTACACTACCATCTGAAATATATCTCTACTGCACTGTTCTAAGCACTCCATATGTAGTCACTTCATGCTTGTAACGGCCCTGTGAGGTAAGTACAATAATATGGGGACCATAATAGATGGAAACTGAAATGCGAAAGGGGTTGGATATCTTGATCACAGTTACTAAATAGGAACCCAAGCAGACTGATTATGGAGCATGCTCCTAATCATTGGCTATACTGCTTCAGTAAATAGGTGCACCAACTGACAAAGCGTTGGTAATCTTGTGTCATTTCTACCAAGATACTGTTGGCTCTGGAGCAACAGCAGTGACCACCAACCCATTTTTCAGATATAAGTAACTGGGGGGGTGAGAACCGAGGAGTAGCCTCTTTGTTCCTTTGGGAACCTAAGGTACTTTGGAATAAGTAGATATTGACATACTTAAGTTCAACAAAGTTGTAATGTTCTGCTTGCTCAGTGGTGAGAAGAAACTGGAAGCTGAGAGTCTCCCATAAATAGGTTCTCAGTCTAAATGACTTGAGTTTTACATTCACATTTTGGTGGTACTTTTATGGAGAGACCTAGAGAAGAAATGAAATGGGCAGAACCTAGGCAATTTTCAATTCAATTATGATTTCCCCCAAGGTAAAAGCTGGCAAGCATCCCAACAAATATATCAGTTACATGGAAGACTGTTTTCGGAAATCTGGATCTAAAATAAGGCAATGGCTTACCAGAGCACAATTCCATCACCAACAGCTTTGAACAGGTCATCGGTATTTGGGTTCATTGGTATAACATGTCTGCAATCAGGATCAGTTTCCAAAGCTTTGTTTATCCAGTTAACAAAAGCATACTTTTCTTCCTCTAAAATTATGTTGAGTAACAAGAAGTTAGTTCATACTCTAGGTAAAATATTTGACTCTAAAGCCTGAAATAGTTGTAGAGAGAGTGCTGAATGTTAATGTGTCATAAACATGTGAGTATCCTCTTTGGAAACCCAGACACTGGAACACAACCCAGTGGCTACTAGGAACTACAAAATTAACAAAAGAATACAGCAGTTAACTGATACTCAGAAAAGTTAGTTACAAAATTCTTTTACAATTATTATTAGAGTTCTATTATAAGAAAGCCTATTATTACACATATTGTATCATGTCTCTTACAAGCTAACAAAACCATACAATGAATACTTATAAATTCCTTTAGGGCAAGTATTAGACCCAAGTCCAAAAAAATACATGTCACAAAGGACTTATACTCTATTCTTAACTAGGAGGCAATGTTTCTCTAGAGTCCTCCTTGACATTACAGCACATATCCTACTTAAGTGCACTGTGTTGACCTAAAGCACATGAAACTAGTACCTGAGTAGGAATGCTGTGTTCCTTCACTGGACAGTTCCGAAGTTCCTCCCAGAGCACAAATTCCTTCTTTCCTGTTGATTGCTTTGCGGAAGGTTTTGGCAATATCACTGCTTTTTACCTCTTGGAAAATCTATTAATTAAAATATGTTATCAATTCACAATTAATTTTAAATCAGGAACAAGAATAACCACATTTATCTTCTTTTATACTCTGATCACCTGTATTTTCCCCCATAGGTGATGAGCGTTAAAAGTTATGGAAAACTGGGCTTGTGTTTTTTAAATGGTCAACAAGTTCTACCATAGTGCTACTGAAAGTAAAGCGCCAAAAAGTCAATTGCACACACTTGTCAAAAACATTAAGTGCCACATGCATCGAATCTGCTTTACACCAAAACCAGCGTGGTTCAAAGGCACAGGTAAATCTGTTAATATTCTAAGAACAAGTAAAGCTTTGTTCTTTTCCTGGAGAGGAAAGGCTGAAGGACCCCCTTTCTTTAACCATAATTCTTAGTGCAAAGAGAGATGAAAATTTATGACCCATCCAAAAAAGCTATTTTGGGGTATCATGGGCTTAGGTAGCTCAGCCAGAGTTTGTTCAATCAAAATGTATAGAATAGTAAGGTGGAAAAAACCTTGGTGTTGACAGCAACAGATGACTATTGAGAATAAGCACAAATAAGAGTTTTTTTCAGTGATCATCTTGTTTGGGCACTTATGCAGTCTGGCTTCTCTTTACAATAAGCAACGTGGCTAACAAAATTAACTTGTACATTCTAATTGTACAACAGCCAGTTGTAACAAAGCAAATCTCACACTGTACTCTAACCATTGTACTGGACATTCTAAAGGACCATCTGTGTATTTCTTAAACACTGGAACTTACCCAATCCCAAATCTGTTCCTTATCTACTAATGTGCATGGCTAAATTAGCCACTGCCAGTAAAACAAGAGCAAGATGTAGCATCTTCATAAAAATTTTGCTCCAAGGTGCTCAGAACATGTAAGTGGACTTACAGAAACTTAGGACCCTAATGGAAAAGTTGCTGAGCAAATAGGAAACAACTCAAAGGCCTTTAGCATTTTGACAAGTACATAGTCACACACACAGACACACACATCTCAGAGGTGCAGGCTGTATTTGAAGTTCACAGAACAGGGTCACAGTACGTAGCAGTTCAGGTTGTATCTGTGAGAGCAGGCACAAGTGGAAGCTGAAATCCAGCCACTAACCAAGTGTCTTGCACAAGACTGTCAGGCCAAAAGCAAGAGTGCCTTCTTATATTTAGTCGTTCCAGGAGAGCACCTTTTTAAAATTAATCTGCCTAGACGGAGTGACTTTTTGTAACTGGTCAAACAGCTGCTGTAGGTGTTGTCAGTGGCCCTATAACAAAGTCATCTTTTCCTGTTACCTTTCTTAAATCCTGACTTTCCTTGGACTTACAAACCCAATTTATTTTAGGAAAATAGTTGGTAAGCAGTAAGTTTTACAAAATCAAGCTTACTCCATTTCCACAGCCATGATTTTTGTACTATACCTGTAATTTCACAGGTACAATTTTAGAATGGATGTGTGTCTTTTTTTATACATGTATATGGACACATACACACACACTGACTGCTCTAAATAATTCACACACCAAAGAAGAAATCACTTTTCCTCCTTTCTGGCCATTACTGACTCCTGTTAAGTATCAGTAGTGTGGCTAAATTATTAAAATTAGTTTTCTTTATACTCTTGACTTTTTTTTAGTCTAACTTCAAATTCATTTAATTTACCTTAACTTCCAGGCCAAGATTACACAACCAAATAGTTACCGGGAATGTAACAGTCTTAACTGTGATGCATTTTGTTCCCAAAAACTCCCCCTTTGATAACTCTGTATCTGCTCGGTGAAAAAACAATATTCACCATTCTGTCTCATTCTGAACTCTACTTCATTTAGTAAAACATTGTCTAGTAAATTAAAATCTGAAACGTGTATATTTCCTCATGACTAACCATAAATCACTGGAATGACAAAAAAATGTCCAAAATGTTTCTGCTTCAGAATGACATGTTTTTTTTTATTATGACAATTTTTGTCTCAAAGGTCATTCGCTTCTAAAATTCGTTTCCATGATCACAATTTCAGCTGAAAAATAAACCCAAATTCATATATATCATGAAAAGAGGAATAATACAAATGATAAAAAAAGAAGGGCTGCTGTATAATATCGTAATGCAATTACTTACATAGCTTTACTTACACTCATGATGCTTGGGAACACATGTATGTAAAGTTACAATTAGTTAATTTTCAATTGTCTTACAAAAGTTACATGGCCTTTGTTTTCTAAATGTCTTTAAATAAATTATTTCAGCTAAGGTCAGATTTTCAGATTCATAGTATTTTAGTCTGTTTCTTAGGGTAAAAAAATTAAAGACAAGAGATAATGGAAGATTTATGTATCTGTTAAATTTATTCACTACATGAGAATTTGCATTATATTTTCTACTTCAGTAAAGAAAATTGCTCGAGTGGCTGATAAAGCTATTTGAGTATAAACGTGGGCTTAACAAAATCAGAGATAACACAAGGCCAACCACTGTGCTGCAGTCTTAGTGAATCTTTCCAAAGCTGCCCATTGTGATACTAATGAGCTCACTGTTTCGGGCTGTTTTCCCTCACCGAGGAAGGATTTGCTTTATGGTGTGTGAACAAACGGCTGGCATACACTTCTCACTGGTTCTAGACATCTTTCCAGGTCTCTTTTATGGAGTATATATGTTTCTTATTCCGTTTTAAAGTTTCATCGACTTTCTAGGTCAGCACAGGACTAATGGCCAAACGAAAACAATCCAGAGGCGTATGACTAAAGGAAAGAATTGCAAAAAAAAATTGATTGGCTTCCAACCTTAGAGGTTTGCTTTAAAGGGCTTGCAAAGTAGCAGTTTGAATTTTTCCTTTTTTTTCAGACTCTGTTGTAGGCCTAAACTTAGTAATAGTAGGAAAAAAAAACATTGCTTTTTTTAAAAAAACAGAAGTTAACTACCCCAACAACCAGCACTTATATAGCATTTGCTATATGCCTGGTACTGTTCTAAGCATTTGTATGAATTTATTTAATCCTATGAGGTCAGTACTCATGTATCTCTGCTGACATTTCTGCTGAAAGAAAACTGCAATACTGGTCTTTTTAAAGATGCAGGGAAAAAAAACGATTATCATCTTGAAAATATAAAAATCCAGGAACTTCATTTTGAAATACTTGAAAAAAATAAATTAGGGTATTAAATTTAATCTTATCATTTGAAGTTTATATAAAATTTAGGGACTCTTCTGCCTCATATATAGTCTCCAAAATTAACAAACTGTTTGCAGGCTGGTTGGCAATTAACACCTTTTAAGCAGCAATTTAAATAAAACACAAAACCCTAAGAGGTAAGAACATGTTTATTTCTACTTCCTTATGCTAATACCTGACAGGAATAACATACTTCCTCTTTCTCAGATAACTAAGATCTACCTGTATTTTGTTTGACAATTTGTAAGATGTTTCATTGATGACAAAGTGGATGAGAGTGGACAGATGTTTGGT
This sequence comes from Manis javanica, assembly GCF_040802235.1. NCBI lineage: Eukaryota > Metazoa > Chordata > Mammalia > Pholidota > Manidae > Manis > Manis javanica. The sequence goes on from NC_133174.1 coordinate 110,465,086, forward strand.
TAAATGCCCATCTTTTTTTCAGTAGTCATGGTGGTATCATTCCAAAACAGCAGGCAGATTATTTTACTGTCTTTCATATTTCAAATTTCTTGACTAGAAGGGAGGTATTGAAAAATACACTAGTCTCCTTTATAATGCTGGGCAAGTCACTTCCTTTTTCAGCAATCCAGGCCTTTTTTTTTTTAACTTTGAAAAATGAAGGAAGGAGTAGAAGCATTGATTCCTTACGATTCTAAAATGTTTTATTTCATTTTTTAAAAAAGCCCTAGTGATGAGAAAATTTTTATGCATGTTACTTACTTTTTAACAATACACTATACTAAGGAATTCACACCTCCTCACTTAAAAGCTACAAACAGCTGAGCAGTATTTGCATGGTTTCAAAATACACAAAATTAAATATTTCCCAAGATCATTCTCCTCAAAGATACTTTCATAATTTTGTCCTTTATAACACTGGCACACTGCAAACATTAATGATTTAGGTCTGTTCTTTCTAGTAGACTAAAAAATACTGAGTGGTAAATTTTATCAAAAATAACCATAGTTTACTGATTTCAGTTGCCTTAAATTCACAATTCAACATGCAGTTACAAGAGAAGCAAGTTATACATCAAAGGACATGCAAGCGCTCATACTAGAAGTCAACTGCAACTTACTGTTGAACACAGTTCAAAACAAAAGGCTTTGGCAATAACTGGAGACAAAAACGATGGGGAGGAAATGAGTATTTGAAAAGAAGGCAAGAACTTTATCACTGTCACTATGACACATACCTGCGTTTTTAAAACCGCAGCACCCCCCATAAAATGGTATATGCTGAGTAGACATTATTACTTAGTTTAAAGGAGTTAATTCTAATTGGAGAGAGCACATCAGAATTTCACTTGCTAAGTGAGCCAGTTACTGATGGGGATATATGTCATCATTTCAGGTGTTTTAGGGCAAAAGTAAACTATGGGAAAAGAGGGTAGGTGTGCTAGGAAGTTTGTGATAAATATTAGGCAGCAATTTACCTGTTTGCAATATACTGTGAGGAATGACTAATGAGAGCTAGTCACACTCAACCTTAAGTTAATAATAGATAAAAACAAAAATATCTTAGGGGTGTTCTTCATTGGGAGAAGAGGCAACAGCTATGCTTTAATATATACCTCAAATACTTTGTCAATGAATATGGACTGAAAATGGTATATGCCTAGAAAATCTACAGCTTGCTTCACTAGAAGCTAAACCCCTTCAACAATGAGTGTTACATACATTTGCCCAGCACAGAGCACAGAACAATAAAGTAGGTGCTCGAGGGAGGAGGATTAGGAAATAGGCCCCTAACCTTGAAGAGTATCTGATGATACTAGAGAAGAGAATAAAAATTTTAAATGACTCTTCCAATGGACTAAAAAGATAGGGTTCTAATTTGTAATTATTAAACTTACTATCCTAGAGAAAACTGTGCAGTTAAATACTACTGCCATAAGAGTAGCAACCATCTTCTTAATCAAGTTCAACTCAGGAAACTTCCAGGTCTGTGAGTCAGGGTATATCATTAAAACCTGGGAGCACACTGTTCACCAAGGGAGACAGAAAGAACACTTCAAGGATGTCATTCATTTAGCACCTTGAAAAATGGCCTTTATGATGCCCCCAAAGGAGACTGTTCACCTTACACAGCAAGCAGTATGTTATATCTTTCCTTCTGTCAGAGCTCTTTTTCTTAATTCTTTAGTTGAGATATCCTAAGAGCTAAAAGAACTAATTTAGTGGGTGGGATGAGAGAAATTTTATTAGCTGTAACAGTACTAATATGATATATACTTCAGAACTTAATAGGACTTACTACTACTGTAAGATCCCACTAGACAAAGGAACAATCATTACTTCTAATAATGGTGGATTTGCACATACTTACATAAACAAATTCATCAAAACTTATCTTCCCATCTTTATTTCTGTCACCATCCAGAATGAGTTTTTGAATAATTTCTCTCACTTTATATCCTGGTAATGGCATATTAGCTTCCTTGAAGAGCTCATGAAGTTCATAGTCACAAATGAATCCATTGCTGTTGAGATCTTTGTAAAAAGGGAGAATGAAAAAAAAAGTTTTAGGAGAAACCAGTTAACCTATTTAGAGTATTTTTCTTCATCTGAGTCTCAGGTTCATAAATTCACCTAAATACAGTGTTTCCCTTTCTTATTGTTTGAAAGGGAAATGAAAATTTTAGCAAAAGAGCATGGTTTTACACCTTTTTCTGTATCTTAAGCAGTATTAAAGTAGCTTTCCTTAAAAATAGCATCTCTAATATTAAAAAGGCATAGCTGTTCAAAAAAATTATTAAATCATGAAGCTGACAAGAGTTTTTAAAAAGAATTAAGAGCTTATACACCAATAAAACACTGTCATGGTAAAAAGCAATTTCCACTGTAGCTATTTAGGAGTTTTATGCCCCTTATTCTTCCATTTGGCTAACAGAATAGTTTATGAACCAATGCTCATTATATTACAAAGCACACCTGAAATTAGGGTACACTCATCAGTACCAATGTTTTCCATGAGTTAATTTAAATAAACATTAATCCAAGACAAACACAGACTTCATAAAAGTAAATGCAGTCCTGAGTAATGCAAATGTTTAACATGACTCTATAAAAAACCTTTTAGTTTTTGTGCTATTGCAGCTTAAGAGAATTATGTAGATGATGCTTATTCTGAGACTGTTAAAAATGGGAAAAACCCTGATCAATCACCAAAAGTTAATTTATTGGGGAAGAGGGCTAATGTCCTGAGGGTTGATCATTTGGGTATATTTTTTTTAGTAAAGAAAGTTGGACTTCCACCAGCAACCTCAAATACCTACTGTTCAGCAACGTTTTTTATTCCTCAGGTACCCACTGGTTTTCAAATATAAATTCAATTATTGTAATAAAAGGAAGCAATCTGAATAGAGAAATGACTCAAGATGACCACAGCACCATCCAAGAAAACATATTGTAAAAGTTACTCTATTTGATACATTACTTAAAAACTGTACCAGGCCCTGTTCTTGGGATTGGGGTTACTGCCACCAACAACGAAAGTCTGGCTGTCCAAGAACTCACAATCTGATGACAACTAATAAGCAAAGAACATGTAACATGTGATATGACTATAAAATATAATGCAATAGAATAAAATCTTACTTGCTATGAAGAAAAATAAAGCAGGGAAAGGGGTTACACTGGGAGCTATTTGCCCCCTCCCTAGCCCTGGGGACAGTTTTGATTGCCGTAAGTTGTGTGTGGGAGTTGTGTGTGTGTGCGCTGGAGGTCGGAGGGCAGGTCTTATGTTTCTCATCTGTAAAAGGAGTGCTTTGGATAAAATGACCTGTAAGCGTTCCTTTTTGGCTCTAACACATTCATTTTAAGTTTGAGTACTCAGGACTTAACAAATCATACCCATACACTTTTTTTAAAAAGTGGGAGATAAAAATCATAATACATATTAAAAACAAATACAGAGTAGTACATTCTGATCAGTATTACACCTCAATATCTAAATGCAACATTCCTTCATTTTTATGGTATTTTTAGAAAAGGAGGTAGCTTATTCCTCGTGACTGCCAAAACTGTCCATTTGGCAATTTCTGATAGAAAAATATTTTCTAAAGGTATTGTACTTTTCCCTGACTTCTGAAATGATGTATCTGAGCATAATTTAATCTTATCATTGGCTCCAGTTTAGAACTAGCATGTAACAGGTTCTTACTTGTTTTTTGTATTCTCATTGATACAACAGAAGCAGGAGGTAGAGATGTTTTAAATAAACATCAAAGAACTAACTATGAATTCAAAGCTACGTGGAACTGACTAAGGCACTGAGAATCTGGTCTATCCGGCAGTTCATTGGCAATGGGTAGAATAGAGGCGCAGGCAATGGGGAGAACTACCACTTTTGAGAAAGCTCTCTGAAATACCTCTGGAGCATTACTTAGAACACAGCTCACTGATGTGATTAAAAAATGGCAGGAAGCAGCCACCCTAACATGTAAGTAACATAAAATAACCACATGCGGCAACTCCATTTTGAAGTAAGGGTAGTAGTACTAACAGATACTTTTAGTGACTGACAGGAACATTTTAAACGGGGTTGGAGGGATAAGAATTTGTCATTACATAACCATCTTCCTTATTAGGTTGCAAATGTTTCGATAAGGATTCTTGTAAATCTTTTTATCTCCTACCCCAATACCTTGCATATAATGAGCAATGGGAAAATTTTTTTGTAGAATCACTGATTCTCAAGTATTAACCAGGAAAAGAGTGCTCCGATCTAATGAGCATTTTAAAAACAAAACCAACCAGACAGCAATGACAAAAATACAAAAGTAGCACTAAAAGACTGAATGGCAATTCATCAGGAAACTCTAAGGACAGAAATAGCCCTTAAGTAACACTCAATCTCATTCCCTTTGTTCTCATCCTGTCCCCACCCAGCAACCTTCAGATCTGTAATTTGGTGTTCCAAGTGAACATACCCACCAAGGAGTACCAAGTAGACAACCAGTGACGGCTGTCTGGTCAGGACCTCTCTCTTGTTCTAAATGTAGAAACTTGCTTTGACTTTATTAAGAAATACCATGTGCACTTGTTCAGCGTGAGTCACTCTTCAGAGCAAGCTGAGTGCTGACTCTGTGGCAGGCACTGAACTACAGGCCAAAGATACAGGAATCGATCAGACAGAACCTCTTCTTACTTGAAATGGTAGCTTTAAAATCCTTTTAAAACTGTTGAGTCATTTGGAATATCGAGCTTATACCTTTCCTGAGATGAGAAAAGAATTGTTGAACACGTGTCATCTAGTTTTATATACTTTAAAAGTTATTTTTCTAGTACCTCTATATTTTATCAGTAGATCTAGCTTACACTACCTCCCATAATCAAGGCATTTAGTGTTAGTACTAGTAAATTCTAGCAAGCTTTTGTTAGAGATCCTAAATCACCTCTCTTGAAAACAATTTGAATTTCAATAAAAAGGCAGAGGGAGCCTAAAAAGGCGCCTTGCAATTAATTTTACAAAATCTCACAGCTGGCAAAGTACTTGAAAGACAAAACAGGGTGCAATTATTTTTAAGAGTTTTATGCTAATTTTTATTTCCAGTCCTCAGCCCTGCCCCCTCCCACCACACCCTTAATATCAGAGATCTAAAGTGCTGTGTTTTAGAAGGTTAGAAAACGAGATTGCATAATGGCATTTTAGAAATTTCATCAGTGACATTATTAACGAGGAGCTCAAAACTACGTTTGATGGTGAACTTTTTCTATTCTTAGTTTTGACATAAACATGAGAATTTAATAATAAACTGACCCAAAAAAACAGAGCCCTGGATTGAAAACAGTTTTAACAAATGGAAACTAAAATCACAACCTCCTGGTATGATGGCAGTCCTTTTATTTTCTCATTAAGCTGCCAAGATTCTGGAACCCCTTTCTGGCTCATTTGCCACTTTTTCATTACACATTGCCACAGGGTGGAACAGGTTCTACATTTTGAAGACTTCTATTCCAGTATCATATTTTCAACCTCCTGATAAAGTAGAAATTATCATACAGCCTATATTACCTAGAGCATTCTCAATGTTTCTGGAAGCACGTGTCTCAACCTTTTAGTTCAGAAAAATATGGTCAGTGTGTGTAGCCATGAATGGGCAGCAGGAAAAAGAAAACTCCACCTACTCACTGAACAAAATTCCCATAGAAAGTAAGGAGGTAAATCTCAATAATCTGACCATGTGCTCTTATTTTTAAAGAAAAATCACTATACTTAAAAAAGAAATCACCAAGAGGCTCCCAGTGCTGCATCAGAGAGGCCTGTCTTTCATACTGGCTGCTGAATTGATCAGAAAGGAACCAACTGTTTCTAACAACAGATTCTGTCTTCCCTTTGTGCGCGTGCTCTCTCTCTTTCTGATGACACATGTATGTTCACATCTGCATTCTGTTTTAAAAGAAACCTCATTTTGATCTTTCACCAAGCCTTATTTTAAATGCCAGTTAACTCTCCCAACACTCTCCCCCAAGTAACCTTAAAGTAAATAAACTTATTATACATCCATGTTCCTGTAGAACTTTGAATCACACCAAGAATACATATCCTTAAAAGGAAATGTTTTCCCTCCCCTTGCATCCTGTTATTTAAGCTATTTTAAGTACTTGTCTGGAGAAAGCTAAGCCAGAATTCAAGTGGTTTTGATTTTAGCTGCTGTTTTACACTGCCCATGTCCAGGTGCTATGGAGTGCAATCTATCACTTCAAACACATCTTTTGGGGTGCTACCCTGTCATATAAACCTGACAATAAGAAAGACAGGGATTTCCTTTGACCTCAGGTTTTGTATGTGTGTATGTGTGTTTTGCTTTAAACATCCTTGAATCTGTCTAAATCTAGTATCTTTCTTTATAAGGAGGTTGCATATGTGTGTCCTCATCTGCAACACATATGCAACCTCTTTGCTAACCCACTATGGACAATGCTCATTAGGATTTAAAGAAGAAAACCAATCTAGTGCAGATGTACATCCTTTCACAAACACTGGGCTTAAAAGTTCCATTTAGTTTAATCAATATATTTCACAATTTTTTTGCACTACAACAAAATTAACAAAAGAAATCTGTATGTCTAACAATAATGGCTTTACACACACATAAAACCTTGAATGTCCATGAAAGCACACAAAATACTGACTTAAAATACTTAGCCACAAGACTTGTGCAGAATAATTTAGATTATATTCCATCCTAAAATCTAAGCAGTAAAGTCAAGCTTTCATTAAGCATTAAAACTTTAGAAAAGGGGGCTACTAAACGTCTCCAGATGTTTAACTCAAAATGGGTTTTGCCTTTCACAGTCACTACCTTTTGGGGTAGCTTATTCCAGGAAATATAAGAGGAAATTTAGTGAGTCTTGCTAAGGGTAGAATAGAGGTCGCTGCCTAAGAGTTCGTCCTAACAGTGGATCCCCAAAGGTGGAAGTCAAGTACAGCTAAGGACTGGACAAAGTTAGAGGGCTGAGACAAGGCAAAATCAAAAGCATCATCTATCAATCCTTTTCCAATGCAAAACTGCCAGCAGCTTGGCCATCATTTTCCACTTGCTGCCATCCTCCTTCATTTCAAATACTCCACCAATAATTAACCAGAAGTCGAGTGAAAGAGTACTGCTTAGTTTATTTTTTTGGATGGGCTACAGTTTTTATTTTTAAGTTTTAATTAAACAAATATGCACTGGTAGTTTTACTGAATACTACAGGTAAATTCCACCATGCTTTTTGAGGCATCATCCTGATGGGGCTTTTCTATCTAAGAGAATATCAAGTACTTTGAAACAACTCAAATGCCTAAGATGAGAAAATCTGGTACAGCTACAATTACCATAACCAAAACTTTTTGGCTGAGTTTGGTGGGCAGCCTCAAAGGAATATACTCACACTATTTCTAGTCATTTACAAAATCCCACTATTCTCTTATTTCAAAAGTGCCGAATTCATGTTTTTCAAAAGCTCAGTAACGATGGCTTAGGAGAAAAAGAAGTCAGAGATCAGTATTTGCAGGACTAAAGCCAATCTGAGAGATTTATACTACATAAATTTATCTTTATGATCATCCAAATGAACTCTAGCTTCCATAACAAGATTAAAGCCTCAAAATGTACGAGACATTTTCTAGTTGGTAAAATATTTACTTCTGAGAAGTTTTCTGAAAAGTTTTACCTATTTTTTTAGACAGAAGTTAGAATTGCAACATTTAATTGAAACAAAAACATTATAAGGAAAAAAAAACAAGAGTCAAGGCTTCTGATATCCCAGTGGAAAATCCTGGAAAAAAAATGTTGAGAAAATTAAAATAATTAAATGAAAACATACTGCTTGGAGCTTAACACCAAGCAGGTGCAGAAAGTGAATGAAAAGAGAACTTTAAATCCTAATACTCGATTTATTGCTAGTAAAGAGAGTTTCAAAGCACTATTAATTGATTGAACAAAACCTGTGATTAGTGGTAATTACAGAGATTTTCTCCAGACACTATGATTTTGCTGAATTTCTAAAGAGATAATCAAGGCTATTATTGTTAGTAGATGGGGAAAATCATATAATGATTTCCATATTTTGTCACAACTGAACTGAGACAAAGTAGTCCTCCCTACCTTCTCCAACTGCCCCCAAAATAAGAAAGAATTATCCTTGACAGGAAAAGAACTTACAGAGCTTGTTTTTAAAATCAAGTTTCCCTGAATGAAAAACTGAATGGAAAGCATTTCCATTAGCACCTTTGACAGTTGCCTGAGGGCCTCGTGACTAACAACTAAAAACTACAAAGGTTTTAAAAGAAACTCAAAATATTCAGCTGGGTCTTTAAACAATTTTCTCAAAGGAAGACTATACACAAGCCTTTATTATGCTGAGAAATTTACAGAAATTTTACAGCTACAAGGTAATGACCCAAACCTTTAGAAATGAATTACACTATGGTGGAAATCTTCATGACAAAGGCCCTTTTAGTTTAGGTGATAATGACGAAGTCCTAGTACATGAAGACTGCATAATTCCTTGGAATTCAATCAATTAAGAGAAGCTAACCTGTGTGCAACACTGACCCAGCTACTGAGGAGGGAATACAAAAAAACCCAGAACATGCAGAACAGGCAGAAAAAAATCTGGATTCCAGAATTCCTATTTACAGCATGTAGAGTAGTAAGAGTCTGTATTTTAGGAATATATGCCTGAAAGGGACTTCAGTAGGACATATGGTCCAATCTCCTTCCTGCCTTTGGGAAGCTGTCTGCCTACCCTAAACCCTCCCAGATGTATGATTTTGAATAAGACAGCAGTTTCACAATGACTGTTTCTTGCAGTGCAAGTTCTAATTGATTCCTGACTTAGTGCAATTTAAACACCATTTCCTCCATGGAGATAACCGGTCAACCTCCTTGATATCATTAAGCTTCCAAGGAGCAATTAAACTCTTTTACAGATAAAAGTATTCCAGTCCTGTCAGGTAAACAAATGAGCTTCAATTTTTTAAAAATATAGCACACAAACATTTCCAAGTTGCTGCACATGAGAACTAGGCTATATTCAACACTACATATTTATTTCAGAAGGTGAGGCCTTGAGATTAACAAAGGCAATAATGTCATGTCCCTACCCCCAAATGCTATTTATAAAGGAACAAATTGGATGTCCCCAACACTGAAAGATGAATAGAAATAAAACAAGGTTCAAAGGAAATGCAACCCTAAAACAATTATAAGGATATCTCTCTCCAGAATGAGACTTTAAAAATCTTGCAGTCAGGACTTCACCTGTTGTCTTTCATAATCAATCTAATATCAGATGGGTAGTACTCTTCTTATACTAAGTAGTATCAATGGCAAGTTAATTAACTGCCTTTTTCACACACACACACACACACACACACACACACACTTCTGTTAGATTCAGAACTAACCAATTTTTTTCTAGTCAGAATTCTACTGGGATTATGAATAGTCACCCTGGGGGTCATTTTTTTTCCAGGACATACATACTGTTTCTACAAATGCGTCCACAGAAAATGTTGATCACAAATGTATGGGAATAGACATGTATGCTTCATCACTTTTCACTAATGTGACTTTCAACACAAGTTGAAGACTCAATTCTGAGTAAAGTAACAAATCAACATGATTTAACGCATGCCCTTTAATCAAGGAGATACCAAATAGTAATAGCCTACCTCTCTAAGCACTTGTTGACTCATGTGAGTACATACATTAAGAATTAGTTCTTGCCCTATTTTCTCACTATCTTCTACTGATCTGACCACTGAAATTTTGAATATAAATACTATAAATGGCTTCCATAGTTGTTAAATTCTAAGACACGTTGTATGATGTTAAAGGATAGGCCAAATGGCTTGCTATGCCTCCCATCTTACATGATGCTCTTAAGTTAATATGAGAAGGCAGAACAGGGTGCATTATCCAGAAGCCCAGAAGATCCATGAGAAAGGCAATGAGGCTAAGCTAAATAGGGAAGGAAAAACATGATCTAATGGTGCTTCACATTTTCAGGAGTCGTACATCTCTGAGAATATGGTGAAATTTCCAAATGCTCTTTCCTCAGGAAAATAGGATACACAAAATACTATAATAATACAAAATTTGTCTAAAATTTTCAGGAGCCACAGCAGTCCCCAGTTAAGGGCTGGGACCGTGGACTAAACACCTGTGACCATATTAGATACTAGATGTAATTAGAAATAATACAGTTTAATAAATACAGTGTGGCTTCTGAAACTTTATCCTGTCAGTTTTAACTATCTTGCTGTAAGGTTTGCAACTCCATTCATATAATTTTTCCAGAGAAATAACTTTGATTAGGGCCAAATAAAGATTGCTTTACTATAATTACACCACAAAAAAAAATACTCACCAACTTTTGCAAAGGCCTCTTTGAGCTCATCAAGTTCATCTTTGGAAATCTGAGTGGTGGCCATCTCATCCATTTAAAGAGGATCTAAGGAGAAAGCAAAAAAGTTTAAGACTTCAAAAAAATTTTTGTGATGAAAATATTGTAAGAAATTCTCAGCTTAGGGATAATATAAACAAAAATACAAAGTACTAAAACCATCTGAATAGGGTCCCATATTTGTTGCTATGGCCATAATAAAGAGAACAAGTCATCATTTATGAAAAGTTATACATAAAAAATATACTTCTGAATCTTCCTTTCAAGGACAAACTCTTACATTATGTTCAAAGAGTGTAAAGAAGGGTCAAGGAAACCGGCAATGACAGGAAGTATATATAATAAAAATTCTCGCTAATAGGAGTCAAAATTACAAGTCAAAATTATGTGATCAGAGATTCGTGTAAAATATAACTTTCCCATTAAGTCTTTCTTTCTCTCTGGCTACTTCCGTTTTTCTATTTTCATTAAGATACAATTGACATATAATACTGTGTTGGTTTGAAGAGTGCACAGTGATGATTTATTTGATTTATGTATATACTGCAAAATGATTCCCCCAATAAGGTTTGTTAACGCATCCATCACCTCACGTAGTTACCATTAAGCCACTTCAAAATCATTCACTATGAAAACACTGGTTTTCAAATAGCATACTAATACCTATCAATCATTCCCATTATAGGAGTCAACTAAAACAAATTATATTTGGCTTTAACTCAGAAATAGACACAAGCGTGTGCTAATAAACACATCCTTGGGAACATAACTTGCATTATTTAAGTTTACACCCTTTCCAGTTTGGCCCCATTTTTTCCTGTTTAACCAACACAGCAGGAGTTGGCAAACTGTGGCCTGTGGGCTAAATATGGATCACTGCTTATTCCTGGATGTCCCCAAAGCTAAGTACAGTTTTTAAAGATAAACATGTGTGTTGCAGCAGTGAATTTTCATGATAATGCACATTAACTCTGAAACCCCAGTTAAGAGAAATAGCCCAGAACAAAAAAAGAACACCATTCTTCTCATCAGTAGACCTGTATTACTAAAGCGAACGCACTCTGTTGTTACAGTGTGAATTTCGTCAGCAAAAGGTTGTGGTATAATAATATAATATTCTTGATTTTGCCTCTTGGCACAAAATATTTATGACCTGAACCTTTACAGAAAAACTTTACCAAGCCCTGCAATAGAGGAAGGAAGCCTGTACCACAATGGGACAATCCCCAAATACAAACCTATTAATTTTTGGACAGAAGGAAATGAAAATGATTATGAGTTGCCTTTTTTTTGGCTTTGTTTTTTTGGCTTTTTATCTTCTTAAGGAGTTTACTTTTTAGAACAGTTCTAAAAATTGAGACAAAATTGAGCAGAAAGTACAGAGAATTCAGTTCCCATATACCCCCTGCCCGTACAGCCTCTCCTGTTACCAACATCCGCCACCACACTAGTACACTTTTGCTACCGAAGATGAACCGACACTGACACGCCACTATCACCCAAAGTCCACAGTTTACATTAGGTTCACTCTTGGTGCTGGTCTGTCTATGAGTTTTGACAAATATATAAGGACATATCCACCACTGAAGTATCAAACAGAATAGTTTCACTGCCCTAAATGTGTTGCCCTTTCAGAAAAGTATTCTATGTGTTAAATTTCACAGACCATGTAAAACACAAATTTGAGATTCTGATTTTATCCCCTTTAGTCATTTTTATGAGAAGTTAAAACACTACTTGCTACCTCATCTTTTTTGCCACTAAGCCTATTACTCAGTACAGAGAAGCTCTCAAGAGAGCTGGGCCACTTCTTTTTCACAGCCGTGTTTGTCATCTCTAGAACTTACCACAGTCTCAGGCACACAGTAAGGCACTCAAAATAGTACTTTAATAAATTCATCCAATCAACAACTTGTGCCAGGCACTACATTACATGAATTCAGATTCACATAAATTCCCTGAACCCTCACAACAGCTTGATGAGGTAAATATTCTTATTCCCTTTTCTTGTTAGTTAACAAAAGCTCTGAGGGACCATGGAACTGGAATTCAAATTCAGGTTTCTCAAATCCCTGGGAAGTTTTAAAATGACCATACAATACTATTAGCTCTAAATTTCCACCATAATGCAATCCACACTTCTAATGACCATTATCTTAAAAAAGTAAATAAAAGACTTTAAAAAATCACAAAGAAAAACAGAACTTTCCTGTTCATAAACTTTTCTTACCTATGGTGTTAAAATGTCACTAAAGGTGGACTTCTCAGTAGATAATAAATTGGGTAAAAACACCTTTCAGAGTAGTCTCAGGATCTATAAGATAAGGAAAGATCTTCCATTAGATAGGAAGCCAAGCATTTTAAAAGACTAAAAGTAAAAAGCAATTTTTCATAAAGTAAAACCTGAAAACTAATGACAATACTTTAGAAGAGTGTTCTGTATTTTGCTAATATGATGTTCAACATTTATGGTTACAAAAACACTATATAGCATTTACTACTATTTTCTTCACGCACACTTTAAGTAATCAGGTTTCAAAATGAAATTACTACTCATCTCCATGAACTATGCCATGTAGAACAATGGCACAGAAACTCGGAAAGTGAGACTTTCTCAGAAAATCCAAAATATGTGGTTCTCCTGTAATCTCTAAACATCCTTTCCAGTTTGGGCAGTTTGTGAGTCAGTAATATTCTCAAGTATGTGAGTCGAAAGAAAAAGGAATTGATTGTATTGTCATACTACCATTATCACTTATATACAAAAGGGCATATTAGACAAAGAAGGTTCTGGACATAAAGTCTTCCCCTGGCCTGCCCTGCCCTCGCCCTTCATCGCTGCTGACCAGTGGGTTCTAATTAAATCCTTCTCTCCCACTTCCCTTTGCAGGTAACAGGGCTGAACAGGGTAGAACTCACTTTCCCTCTTTTCATACCCCTTTCCCAACACACACAAACTATCTATCCTCCCGATATTACCATTATTTTAGGCATCTGTTGTATGCCTATGAATTAGTGGAAGCAGTAAAAGGTATAGAAGGGAAAAAGCTCTGGAGGCCTTAAAGAAGGTTAATTCCCTCTCAGACCAGGAAAGAAGTACTTTTGTTCTTCTTACAGAATTAGGAAATTGTATCTCATAGAAATGATTTCAAAGCACCTGTTTACTTAAAAAAGAAAAGAATGAATACAACACATCATTAAAAAACCCAAACTATACTTTCAAGTTTTTTAATTTCTTGCAGTTAATTGTTTTAATGAAAGCCTAAAGTGACTTCATTCACACTGAAGGGGAGCAAAATATATCTCCTCAAATACCCTCTTTGGCATATTGATTATTTTAAATGGTTATTTTTAAAGAAAAAAGCACAGGTGAAGCTCTGAAAACTGAATAGAAGCTGCCCCTTGGAAGGGACATTTACATGGATAAGGGAAATCTCCATTTGCAGGTGTGTCTCCCATGCTACACCAGGAAGAGGGCTCTCTAAATCCCTAGAAACTGTTATCAAAGGAGAGGGCGTGGACTCAAATCTGCTTCACAACGTTACTCTTGTTTAGTGTGCTTTTCCCAGTAACCTCCCATAACAGAAAAGTTTGATTTAGGAATCTCTCACTTAAATAAACTCAATTTCATTTATTTATAATTATTTGAAAGTAAATATATAAATGCTACCATGAAGTACCTGAGATGAAACTTGGAAATACAGTCAAGTTTAAAAGGCTCACGATATAAACTTCAGTTGATAAAAAGAAATCAGAAATGTAAAATTAGCTATTTAATGCAGGCTTTTCCCCACTATTAATAAAAAAAGGTTTGTCTTTAAGACTACTCATAGGTACTTGGTGGTATCTTTAAGAATCAAGCAATTAAGCGCTATCTTGAGAGAAAACATCACATTAATAATGTACGTAAGACTGCCAGGTAGGTAACATCAGGTTTTTAAAACTTCAAATCTTACAAATTAAAATTACAGAAACTCTTCCTCCTCTCCATGGGGCATTCATTGTACTTTAGGACCTTTTTCTCTCAAAGCAACTCAAACCTCCCAGGCCGGGGGGTTTATGAAGCAAATCAGAGGATTTGACATCGCTGTTGCCCTGGAGACACCTCATTCAATCCTGAGTTCCTGAAGCAAGCTGTTGTTCTTCACCCAAAGGCGTGGTCTGTTCTAATGGGAAGACTGTTGAATGTGGAATCAGAAGACCTCACCCTAGGACCCAGCATTGCAGTTTCCTAGCAGTGTGTCCATGGGCAAGTTTATTTCATCTCTGAGCCTCAGTTTCCTCATTTGAAAATAACAGTAATAATACCTACTTCCCAGGGTCCTCAGAAAAATTAAAGATGGCGTATGTGAAGGCACTTTGTAAACTATAAAGTATTATACCGAAACTTCAAATCCTTAACGAAAGAAAGCGGGGAATAAATGTATGTCTACCCAAGTAATGGTGAGAGGCTATATAAATATAAGGCGTAAGTTCTAAGAACCTTTTAAATGGGATCTGTGAAAAGTTATCTCATTTGCCCTATAATTATTGACTACAGAATATAAAGATCTCCTTCATATATAAAAATTATAAGCCTTTAGTCAAAGTAATTTAAGGATGGGCCTAAAGAAAACTTGTCAGCCACCTTTTTGCCCATGACTCAGTATGGCTCCTTCATAAAGCCAGTTTCTAAACTTGAAGAGGGGCCAGGAGATACAAAAACAAAAACCAAATTCTACTTTCAATGTTTCAGGACCACTTTAAAAACAGCTAACGCCTTGTCAATACTGTCACATTCCTAATTTGCACATTTTCCCCATAAACAATGAAAAATAAAAATTGAAGATAAAAGTAGATATTACTTGCTGAATAAAAGTTTAACCCCAAGTTCACAGTTATGTGATTGACAGGCAAAAAGAAAGTCTGACTTTTCAAACCGGTCCTTTTCCCCAGTCTGTCTTCCCACAGAAGTGAACTTAATCGACACGGAGAGAAAGCACTGATGTTCAAAAAAATAGAAATATATTTCTCCTCCGTTTAAATGTAGCCAAATGAAATACTAACCAAAAGTCAAAGCTCCCAAGGTCTCTGCATTTTTCTGAATTCTCTCATCTGCAAAGCACTTTGATGTGTCCCAAATTCTGTTTCCTACGCCTGTTACCCAACATAGTTCCTATGCCTGCCTCCTCTATAAAGGGAAAGCAGCAGAAAAAAAAGGCAAATGTTCTCTTTCCCTGAACATCTGAGACACAGGAAAACAGACTTTGAAATAAGGGAATAAAACGAAAGAAAACAAAACCTTGTTTGTTTGTTTTTTCATAAAAGGATATGGTGTACAAGCGGGTCTGAATTCAGGGCGTCACCCAGAGGAATCCTATGCCTATGAAGTCATCTCTAATTACAGAGTTTGACTAACAATACAGCAATTATGAAACCACTCCACTGCCTCATTTAACTATATTTAAACCCTGAACACAAATCTATGCTGAGAAAGGTGTACCTACAACTAACTACCTGAAACTATTACTCAAATTCTGAAAGGTATTTGATGGAGATGAGGAGGGGTGCCTGTTTTCATCCCCTAAAGTGATTCACTTGAGGAATGCAGCTGACTGAATAATCTATTTACTAATCTGTGTCAGTACCACAGAAGGTGGGTCAGGAGGCAGAGAGCAGACACCCTGGAAAACTCATTGGTGGTGATTTTGAGCTTTATATATATTTTTTCCTGAAATTGACAAAAATCAAAGATAAAAGCGGGGGATGTTTACTACAGACTTCATCCCAGCCACAAGTATGCGCGATGCATAGGATTGGGAAAGCAAGGCTGATTACTTAAGTCAGGGATTTGGTAATCTTTTACACTGGTATCATGAAGAAAGCAATGAAGGGTGGCCAAAACATGGAAGAACCCAGTATTTCACAATAAAGTGAGGAGAAAATGGCCACTGCAATGTGTGAACAATTTAACAGTGGTCCACAAAAAAAGAGGAGTATTTGTTACTTTCCTCCATCCAAAATGAGCAGTGCTTTGGAACACCCACACTTCACATACCTTCCTGTACCAACAGAAACTGCCACCCTACCTCCTCCCGAGGTAGCTATGTCAACACTAGTCTCCAGGTCAGAGGGGTGCAACCCTCTGAGCTGAAGCGCACCCAATCACACTGTATTCCGGAAGCTACAGTGCCATGTTTCCAAATGACTTTAGAAGATTTCAACTTGAATGTCTACCATATTCGCCCACATGTATTAGAGCCTTAATTGAAGGCTTCAGTATTTACCAGGCCCTGTGGTGGTTGCTGCAGATAGAATTAGAACCCAAAATCTCCTTCCCTCCAAGGGCTTACTGTCTGGTGGGGTTGTGGGGAAGTGGGAAGAAAGATGGAAAAACAAAGACCTAACATTAGTGCTATCATGCTGAGTGGTGGGAGTCAGGAGAGGTTTGCCAGAGAAGGTGACTTTTTAACTTTATCTTAGAACATAAGTAGAAATTCCTCAGACAACCTCACACGTTAAGGCATTCTAGGCACAGAGACTTAAAGAGAAGATGATATTCTGGAGCTGGAGAAAGAAACTGTGGTTGGAACACTGTGCCTAGAGTTTGTCACAGACACTACTGGGAGCAGAAAGTCATGGTCCAATCTGGAAGGACTACACTCAAAACCTGGACTTGACCCCAAGGAAGAAGGCAGGTCAGTGAGGAGGATTCCAGTGAGGAAAGTCTACATGTCTCCAACTGAACTTAGAGTCGCATGATTCCCACCTCTCCTCTTTTCAATGATCTCTCCTGCCTGATCGGATCTCCTTTTCAACTTCCCCACTTTCCTCAGTCTCCAGGTTTACAAATTTGAATCTGAAATTTGGCCACAGGAAACAAAGGGAGGGTGAAGTCTGCTAAGCATTCTGAAATCTTCTTTCATATTCCTTTATCTCCACATGTCTGGCCTACTCCAAAAGCCTTTAGTTGATCTACAGTCTTGTCTCCCTCCAGTGTAATATTTACATTGCTCACTTGCTAAGGAGCAGATCTATGACATATTCCATATGAAATAAAGTCCCAACTTTTAAGCCCTACAACATTTAAAGCCCTACAGTTTTCAGTACTGGTACCTGTCTATCTTTCCAATGTCATTTCCCATTACATGCACTACACCCTTGAATCACACAGTAAAGATATAGATATCCTAGTCCCCAAGCACGCCACATTTTTTCCACCTCCATTCCTTCTCCTCTGTGGTTCTCTCCAGTGGAATGCTCTTCACCCATCTCCCACCTACTCTTTGAAAGCATCTCTGAGTAAGTCAAAGATGCCCCTAGATTGGCCCCCATGAGATACAAATTCTCTCTTCCCAGTGCTCTCACAGAACTGTGTTTTCTCCTGTTACAGCCAGTGCTGGATTCTTTCAGACAGCTCCAATTTTAAATCTCTTGTTTTACTGGCAGACCATATGTACCAATTTTTGAAAGGGAAAATAGAGTCATCCTAAGGATAGCATTTAATGCTATTATACAAAGCTCTTTGATGTAAGGGACCATATCCCATTCGTCCTCATATTCCCACCCCTATCACAGTGCCTACAGACTAAGTAATAATAATAATTAAGATAATATAATAATGTATCATTGTTAAGTTTATATTACAGCATCTAACATTTATAGAGGACTTACAGTTTAGGGTGACTGGGCTAAATGTTTTATAGACATTATGTAAGTTAGTTCTCAGAAAAACTCAGTTAACCAAGTGATATTGTTAGACTAGAGCAACAGGCTTAGAGAAGTTGAATAACTTTTCCTAAGTCACACAGCTAGAGAGAGGTAGAGCAAGGTCTCAAACCCAGGTCTGCCTGACTCCAAAGTCAGTATTCTCAACCACTATGCTATACAGCCTCTTCAACAATGGTTGTAACCTTATTAGATTAGAATACAGCTTACTCAGCTCCATATTCACCATAGCACTTAGAATAATGCATGGACACAGTACATTTCCAATAAATATCTTCTGAATAAAAAATGGTCTACAGCTAATACTCACAACCACTTTGCTCATGTCATCCCCCTTTTAGGAAGCTATACTCATTTATGCCTGCACAGCTTGTCTAATCCCTCTGTCAGATATTCCAGGTCCTCTAGAGTGGTCCTAGACCAACTACTCCCACTTAACCAGTTTTACCTTTCAACAATACTCCAAATTAGCTTTTTGATCACAGCTATCTTCCAGGACATGTCCTGTTAACTCCTACATCAGTACCTTTTATTTTATCCTGCCCCCCTTCCTCTTTCCTTCTCTCCCACTAAGGACTCCCTCTGTCTGTATCTACTTCTCACACATACAAAGCCCTCCTCTTTATTTTTCTTCTCTTCCTACCCAAGTTCTACTCACCCTTCAAGGTTCAGCAGATGCCTCATCTTCTCCCAAACCATGTTTCCCAATGGCTCCACCCCTGGCTGATTTTTCTCTTCAACTCCCACAGGATTTAGAATCTTGCCACAAAATTTAGCAATTTAATTATAGGCTTCCTCCTATAGTTCTCTAAATAGACGTGAGGACACCTGATTCAGTTCATCTGTCTCCTCCACACAAATCCTCAAACTTGGTCAAAGAGAAGAACCCCCAATAAAACGCAACCATTCTTTTACCAACAGCACACAAACACTTGTCTAACTACTTGCTCTGTCTTATTTCAAGATTGTTTGTTTCTCAAGAACACAGTCTAAACTTTATCTTCCTCTCATATATGCCCACAATAACAACCCATTATTGGGTGCCGAGTAGAGGCATGGCTCAAAGAATATTCCAACTGACTGCAATGTTTCAAGGGTAGCAATAATTCCCAGCATGCCCAGTATCCATGGTTAATGAAATTGTACTAGGAAAGAAATGTGAGCCTAGGGTAGTGAGTGACTCTGCCCAAGATACAACTGTTGAGTAACTGTAAAATTAAGAGTGTGTATGACAGGAGGTAATTAACTACTCTTACCATAAAAACAAAAACAGAGGCTACATACTTGCTCTGTGGAAAGAAGTCCCATGCCTATTACAGCCTACAGAAGATAATTCAAAAGCTCCCAAGAAATGTGACCATGGTATTGAGAAATAGGAACGGTTGACTGAAAATGGAAAGTGACCCCTCTAGCTACTAATACTAACTTGTTTTCATTATTTAAAGTTAATCCTTGAACTGAAATCCCCAAATTGTACCTGTGTAAAACATACAAAATACAAGCAAGAGGTTCAGTAAAGACTATATATTATGCAGTTCTTTAAGTTCTTTCTTCAAAACATTGGTGTTAAATGGGTACTGACAATAAGAGAAGCCATGCTTTTTAAAAATAGGGACACAAATGCTTACCTTCTCTTGTGGCACATTCATTCCAATTGTGACAGGCATCTGCCTCGCCATATTTAATATTGCTGAACTTCAGCCTCTTAAATGCTAAGTCCTGCTAACAACCATGCCAATTGTACTGGTGCTAATAACTTATTCTTAGTATTAACATAACCAAACACTCAAGTATCTCTGTGATTTACTTTTTATTTTAGGATTCTTTTTTTCATACAGAAGCCATCACTATGATACCCACAGCTTTTTTAGTGCTTAGTTTTTAACCTTACAGCTGATTTTTCTCAAGGGGCAAGTGGTTTGAGTTGTGTTTGCTTCCTTTTAGAAAACTTGAATGGAATCTTGGTAAAGGAGTAACCATGACAGCTTGAGGGATTCCGTGCATCTTTCTCAGTTGAATGTGTTATTGTGACTAGCGTCAGTTTTCTAGTCCTGAAAGTTTAGGAAAGGTTAAAGCAGAAGGAGGAAGTGCTAAGGGATTTTACGTTCATTAGTCTAGCACCTCAGCATTATTAAAAATTGCTTGTTATCGTCAATGTGAAGAGCAAGCTCCTGTGAAAGCAATAATCAACCTGTACAGCACACTCACTGAGGTTGTTTTCAGGCCTAGATCTCCTGGTAATTCCCCTTGGCTTTTCAGCAGCAAACTGGTAAAACTAAACAGATAGATAACCCCAAATCAAACTGACAGTGTTTGCTGTGAGGCACTGTTATATACGCTCTTAGGTCATACAGTACTCAGGAGTAGAGAATACAGCCAACTGGCTGATGCTTCTACAATTCACTTGAAAATAATGTGACACAAAGACATACCATGTCAGGTAACGTAGCATACCATTTCAGGGACATTTGCAAAATGACCCGAAAAAACCTTACCTATTTCCCTGACAAAATTGTCTTTCAAATACCAACTCAATTGAGAAATGAACTTGGGAAGGCCCTCTCAGGGACTGAAGGCTCACCTCTCCCCTCTTATTCAGCCCCAAGAAGCTGCTTGCCTACAACTGCCATTTTGCCTTGAACGCGATTGCTATGCCCTGCGTGTGCGCTGAGGTACAACATCTGCAGACACACGAGAGAACTACAGAGGTTTATGAAGAAGCGCAGGGAAGCAGAGCAGGCTGTTATGTGCAAAGTCACACATGGGGGACTGAAGCATTGAACCAAGCTATCTTAGCCCTCTTCCTACTTCTCTAACGCCCATGGCTAATGAAACCATCTCAAATGTTCTGTTTGTTTTAAGGGAGATGCATCATAGTCGTAGCTGCCAACCAGTAACTCCTCTTCCTCAATTCCTGTAGCTCCTTTCAGTGATGAGCATCCATCTCCTCCACCAGTCTGCCAGCTCCTTGAAAGCTGGGTCTTATCTTATCTGACTTTGTATCTTGGCTCACAATAAGCACCTACTTACTAAACGTTTGTTGAATAAATAAACTCTGATGGAGGCAAGTAGAGAAAATCAACAGACTTTAAACATAATGCAGGCTAAATAGCTGTCTCCCATGATTTGAAAAACACATAGTCTTTCAGAGAAAGTTGTGAACAAAAGAGTTAACACATAATAATGTTCCCACATTCTTCACATGCAATTGGCCTGTTAGTATGCTTTCACTATCTACTCTCGTTTAATACTTCACGATACTACAAAACTCTTCAAGATGTTTACAACCTGTCCTTTGAATTTAGCTGAAAGTCAAACAGAAACTTTTTTTCAGAAGCAGTTTTTACTTTCAACAATTTTGGCAGTCAGGCAGCACATTTCACCTTTACAGTAATAAACATTGTACATAGATCATGTTTTGATAAGCCTGCAATTTTTAGATAAAAGTAACATTAGGGATAACTGTAAATTGCCCCACACTAAAGCTATACTTACATGTTTTATAATGAAAATTTTCAATATATATAAAAGTAAGAGAAAATAGTATATCCACCATAAACCCATCACCCAGATTCTACATTTATCAGGATTTCCCCACACTTGCTTCATCTATTCTCCCTTCCAGGCCGCTCTTGTTTCCCACTCCCTCCCTCTCTCTCCCTGTCTCTCTGTCTCTCCCTCCTAAATTATTTTAAAGCAAACTCCAGACATCCTATGATTTTCACCCTACACAGCTATTAAGAAATGAGTTCATTTTCTGGAAATACCTCTATTCTATTCTAGAATCTAGAATACTAGATTCTAATTGATCTTTTTTTCAAGTGCTAATATCTATGAGTCACTCAAACCCCAAGGGGTGCCTAATTCTGTGTCATTTCCTGGAGGAATATTAAATATCTCAATTTTAAGTAAAAATGTTCATTCCTCTTTTTGTAGTAATAAAAAAAGATAAGATCTTAAAGCAATGGCTATTTAAACATAAGTAACTTTTCCAATAATAAATATTCAATTCAATTTAGTCAGATTGAAGACATTCTTTAAATTCTTGCCAGACATGAGTTTTCAGCATATGTCTTAATCATATTCTAAAAGCCCCCTTTCCTGTGATGAAGAGTACTACATCAAACCCAACGACATAACAAAATGACATCGCTTCTTCCCCCATCTTTACACAGTGAAGGTGTATTAACTCCTTGGATTGAAATAGCACAGTCTCCATTTAAAAGGTCTAATCCCTTCCATATTTCCTAAGTAAACTTTGACACTTTCCAAAAACATCTGAATAATTTATGAAAAAATATGTCTGCTGCTGATGAAATTAATTAATCTTCACACCTGAGGGATATTTCCATTCTCCTTTCCTATGAAAATTAACACTGAAGCCAAGGGCAACCTTCACACAAATATATATATATCACAAGGCAAGATCAGACTAGTTAACATGTTTCAACTCAAAACAAAATACTGCAATGTTCAAGTCAGAAATCACTAGAGATACAACTTCAGCTTAGACTTTGAGCTAAGCAGAAAGCTTACCTTTTAGTCACTGAACCATATCTCTACAGTGTTACATACCATGCTTATTATGTGTTCTCAAATACAGAACTAGTTAATTGAGAGAACTAGATTCTTTTCTTTTACTTCATATGGGTGTACTACGTCCAACCAATCTGAGGGGTACCCTTAACTCATTGAGTTGGAATTTATATAACTACTTATACTGAATTAAGGAGAAATAAAACTTATATGATCACGTGATCGAAAACCCCAGTGAGGTTGTGAACACCGGAAATTGCTATCACTATCATGTTACAGTAACACCACCAAACTGTGATCACCAATGATTTTCATGTATTTTGTAAAGAATAAACAAACACTAGGACAACTGTTAGACACAAGTCATTTTTAAAGAATATAATACCACTCTAATCATGACATATCCTGTCATGAAACCTACTTCATCTTCTATTTCATAGAATTTTGAAAAACCACTTAACAGGGCTCAAAGGCATTTGAAATTCCACCCCACTCCCCATGATATAAAGTAATAGTTTATTTCATTTAAACCTTTGGCCATCTAACTGGATAGACATGGCTATATTATCAGGATTTCAAAATCAATTTTTAAAAAGTACAAAGTCCCTAAAATATTCCCAAAATAAAATACAGAATATATAGAGAACAGGTTAAATTATGAACTTCAAATTTAAGAGAAAAATTTGATTCTACTTGTATAAATAAGATTTAGAAAGTGTCTCCAAATGTTTAATTACCCAAACATGTAATAAGAATTTCAAGCTTTTTAAAGTAAATTTCTACTTAAATATCCAATAATCTAAAAGTTAGAGCCTAACAAAATAATATGAAAAGTTACCCTTCTGCGACGACAGTGAAGCAAACCTGTTTCCTTCTCGAAGCACTAATAGAAGGAACCTCCCACGCCCAGAATGCCAATCTGGAAACCCAACATTCTTCTTACAACGGCAACTTTAGAGAGCAAGTCATAACACTTCCTGCTGGAAAAAGAGAACACCCTTACAAAAGAATGATACAATACTTATGAGTCCCCTTCCTGTCAGCCTCACGGAATTTTTGCCAAGGACTAATAAATTCTAACTTCATGACACTGAGCGTAAACTTAATTGTTTTATTCAAGCTCCACTGAAATCATGCAGAAACACAAGGGAATTTAAAGCTGGTTTAGGTCAAATAGCTACAACCCACATACCTATTTAAGAGTTTGAACATTAGCCAAGTAACCTACTTATTTTGGAGCACATGGAACGAGCTTCTCCCCAGTCACTGGTCCATGGTAAAGTGCATTACTCAGAAGGGCAAATTATCTCAGACCACTTATGTACTCTGTTATTCTTTTCAATCTATACTTATTTGTGCCTTCATACAACATTCATACTCCACAAGCTAGGTGTTGTAGCATTTCTTTTGAGTACCTACATCTTGTTTTCTCTTGAAAATGTAAACTATTTAAGTGTAAGAACTGTATTTTCCACCGGCCATAGCATATAACCAAGCCACTACTTGCTGAATGGAATGATTTCTATGGAGAGGAAGTACTGCAGAGTAGTTAAGACCTCTGGAACCAGACTGGGTTCCAATCCTGGCTCCACAATTTACCAGCTGGGCAGGTCCTTGGGCAAGTTGCTTACACTCTTGTACCTCTATTTTCTCACCCAGGGATAATAGTAACTACCTCACATAATACTGACTACTTCCTACATTGCTGTGAAGCTTAAATGATTTAATATGTTAAACTTTAGATCATAGCCTGGTAGCACACGGTAAACATTAGACATGTGATAACTGCTGTTCTTTCTGAAATTTGCTTTTAACTGCTCTAGCAATTCTAATCAGTTAATTGCTAAACTAAGCAAACTGGTTAGTTGTGAGTGCCCTTTATGGGAAAGAACAAAAAATCAGTAGGAATACTGTGCTAAGCTCAGGAGACCATTTCTAATACTGACATAGGTAGGGCAAGTCAGTCACTTGAAAGGAAATGGAGAGCAATGGGGGCAGTCATGATTTTAGAAGCGGGCCAGACTTGAAGTCTGTGTGACCTTGAACAAATTACTTAGCTTCTCTGAATCCTAGGTTCACATCTATATACGTAGAGCTAATTCAGTCAACTCACAGACACGGAGAGGGGACTAGTGGTTACCAAAGGGGAGGGGTTGGAGATGGTAGGTAGGGAGGGAGAGGGGGATTAAGGGGCATAATAATTCACAATCACAATATAGGTTGGTCAGGGTGATGGTAGTACAGCAGAGAGAATACAATTAATGACTCTAAAACATCTTACTACGTTGACAGCAACTGCAATGGGGGTGGTAAGGTCTTGATAAAATGGATGAAAGTTGAACCACTGTGTTGTGTATGTGAAACCATCATAAGATTGTATATTAATGATACTTTAATAATAATAAATAAAGAGTCTTATTACCAAAAGATAAAAAAAAAGTAGAGCTAATTCCACATACTTCACAGGGTTGCTAAGATTAAACAAAATGATATAAATACATAAGAGCATCTGGCTCCAGCACAAGGTGCTCAGTAAATGGCAGACATTATTATAACCTGTCTAGGTTAAAACATGCATAATACCATCTGATCTACCTACCTAATAGGAATGAAAGTGAGATGATAGATACTCCAGTCATTTATAAATAATATGAAACAAACTGAAGCATTTTATCTTAAAATCAGGAGGCAACTCATACTGCACTTACTTGTAAAAGGTTCAGGACAGTCCACCTTATAAGGCAGAGTGTTCTCCGGTTCTCATCACTAACCATTAGCAGACACTGGATTACATTTTGTCTCCTTAATGGAGGCACTTCACTTTATTTCATCAATCATGAAAACTGCATGAAATATCAAAAGGCAACACAATCCAGAACAGAAGGAATATAGCAGCAGGAGCCAGAGGATGTCTTTTTCCATCTGTCTTCGTTGCTGACTCACTGTGTGAAGCCTCTTCAACTTTCCTGAGTCCCAATTTCTCCACTTGTAAAATAAGCATAGCACTACCTGCCTGGGGCCTGTCAGGGCGTATGTGAGATAGTAACACCCAAGCATGTTGGACTAACTGGAAGAAAGGATATACGTGTATTCATTATCACGCTTTTTGCAGAGAAAATTGGGGCACAGATAGTCACCTCAGCTAAGATGACAGTATCAGGGTTAGACCAGAAATGTTGGCTTTTCCAACCTTACCTTTTCTTCAGCCATACTTGGTACTTCAGACCACTTAGATGGGTCTGCCCCAAGTGCTATTAGCTTCTTCAGTGACAATGCTACCTAGAAATGGCTTCCTTGATTTTATCTTTCATGGTCATCTGGAAAGTATGTGCTTTCTGGCTTTCTGAACTCTAATGTTAATCTTTGATCAGAGTAAAAGCTGTCCACACCAAGTCTTGATTTTAAAGTCTATTTACCGTAACATTGTAGAATGCATGTAAACTGCAAAACATTGTGGTATAACTTCTAGGAATGGATACATACTTGCCTCAAAAATGGACATCTTCTACTTAGTAAATAGTAGGCCATTTCCTAAAACACTGTTCTATTCCATCAGTAGTTCAGCCAGTTTTAGTCTGTGGCTCATTTTGTAACCTTCTAAATGTCTCACTCATCATGTGTGGTATATGTGGATTTGCGGGATTGGGGTTTGGGTGGGGAGGAGGCGTGTGTTCATGTTTGCATATGTGCATATATGTGTGACTGTGTGTGAACAGAATCTGTTTTTACTACGGGTAAAGAAAACTGCTTGGGGAATAGAAAATGGTGGCAAGGGCTTAGTAATACATTTCACATTTTTATAAGCAGGCCACAGAATGAAAACAACTTTTACACTGAATTCTAAATTCATCATGATGAATGCTGAGGAAAGCCAATGAAAACATATAAATCTCTCAAGCTGCTCTCTCTCTCTGTATTTCAAATCTCTGTCAGATGTGTAAGTTACAAAGTTCACATACATACACCCGTGGATACACACATCCCTTGGGTGAAAAGGAAGGGAAGGAGGCACACACCCAAAATTGCGTGAGAGTTTCATAGATGCATCAGTGTAATATGCACTGAGAACACAAGATGTAGGCATAGTGTTTTTAGTCTCTACGAATTTTTCATTCATATGTCATGCTCTCCACCACACCCAATACCAGGTACATTTTTTCCATGTGTAACATATACACCAGAGGCCTCTCCCACTGTGGTTAATGACACACCTCAGTAACACTGATCTATTGTTTTTTTTGATGAAACAAGAGTTTACCCATCTTTATGACTTATAAAGCAAACAAATAAATTAGATCAACAATGAGTGAAGCATTGAAGCAAAGGAGTCTAACATAAAACAGGTACCAAAGTAACACCCAAGAAACTGCTACTGTTAATTTTGGACTACACTGGAAAGTTTAGGAAATTTATACTATGGGGTATGAGATACGCCATATGTTGTATGGATGTGCCAGTTTTAATAATCCAGTATATCTGATTTATGTAATCATCTTTTTTTCCTATTTCAGAGGAAATTAAGCCACAAAAAATATCTCAATTTCAATATTCTAAGGGCCATCTCCCCAGTATTTATTAGTTCTGTATTTGTATAACAATCAAAAATTTTAAAGCTGTCTTACTATGCATTAAATTTATATACTGTGTCTTAATGTGCTGAATCAAAAGGTTGAAATAAACAGAAGGTAGTTTAAGTACTATTCCTCCAAAAATTATCAGCTGAATTACACATGGGGCAAGGGCCTGATTTAAAAGACATCAGTGGACACTGTAGTTAACAATACTGAATTGTATATTTGAAAGTT
This sequence comes from Manis javanica, assembly GCF_040802235.1. Taxonomy (NCBI): domain Eukaryota; kingdom Metazoa; phylum Chordata; class Mammalia; order Pholidota; family Manidae; genus Manis; species Manis javanica. The sequence goes on from NC_133174.1 coordinate 110,492,616, forward strand.
TCAAATATAAAAGAGTAAGTCTTAAAAAGTTCTCAGCCTAAGAACAAAACTTGTAACTGTGTGAGGTGGTGGATGTTAACTAGACTTACTGTGGTGATCATTCACAATTCACATAGATCAAATCATTAGGCTGTATACCTGAAAGAAATGTTATATGCCAATTATATCTCAATAAAACTGGGAGAAAAATCTATGTTCTGTTCATAGCTAATAAAACCATACAAAGGAAAGTTCATATGCTCTACACCTCTATCTTGCGGTTCTCTCACTCAAAAAAAAACAGGATAGGAAAGAAAAGGAATCAGGAGAGGAAAAAGGAAAGGACAGGACACAACAAAAAACCCAACTAACTCAGAAATTCCTAAATTTTCAACCGTCAGGATGTGGGGACCCCAAGAGCTTTTTTATATGTGGGTTAGAAACATCAATATTTATCATACTAGAAATTACAACTGGGATAGGTTTTAAAATTATTATTCAATAAAAAAGAACCCATTACGTATTCACAGAAATTTTGTAAATGAAAAAATCACGATATTTTCAAAACAGAGTATGAAGAGTATATTGTTTACACTTTCCCAATTGCTTATTCAACTTAATACAATGACAGCTGGATTTTCACATCCGCTTCTGCATTCAATCTTCTTGCTATGTTGCTTAGATTCAAGTACATAAAGAAAATATTGCCTCCCACAGATATATTGTTAAAGAAGTATTTTAAGAGCGTTCCAGATTATTATGGATATTCTTTATAATATTACACCAAAACTCAGCGTGGCAGCTTCGTAAATGTTAGTTTCAGTGTGGAATCTGATACCATACCTATGAATTTTTCATACTCTGTTACATTAAAATCCACTGGTCTACCTTGCACTTTAAATGAACATTTTACCCATGCCTGATTTTGTAACATCAGGCCATGGTCATTTGAAACAATACTGTTTGACTAGCACAGCTCCTCCAAATTTGACACACTTCATTTTACAACATCTAACAAATCACTCTCATTAAAAACACTGTACTGGCCTCATAAGAAAATTCTAAGTCTTGACACTTGGTAGCCAATGCAAGTTTTCAAAAATATGAATTTCTGCTTGAATGCTGTAATTTTATCATTGGCAACAAATACTTCTCAGTTATTTCCCTTGCAGTGACAGGCACCCTTGGTTGATTTTTGATAAAATATCTTCCAACTACTCAGGTCTGAATAACTAAAGTGGTATTTGGCTTTTCAAGTAAAACAGTTTTCTAGTTTTAAAAATGTGGCTAATTTAGCTTGCAACTCAAACAACTGCACAAGTGCTTTTCCTCAAGACAACCACCATACATCTATATGTAGTAAAAATGCTTTATGTATGTGTCCTATCTCATCACACAGAATTAAAAGATGTATACCCAAGAGTTGAGATTTAATAAAATTCATCTTTCCTGCTTTATCAAGGACTTTGTAAATGAAACACATGTTGTAGATCTTCTAATGGTGGCAGTATGCTGTCAAATGGAATGACTAATAATATGGTATGGTGCCATTGCCTTGCTTCTTGCTAAAGCATCAGCAGTTTTATCCACGATTGCTTTTGCACTACTAGTGGAAATGTCAACACGGTGAAAAGAAAATAACATCTTAGTGCCATTATTTAAGTAATTTTTACCCTCACGGGCTCATCTGCCGCACATTTTTTGAGAACTGCTGCTGTTATTTAGTCATATTTGTGATGGAGTCATCTAATTTTAGAGAGACAAAAAACATAAGGTCTGTAGGCTTTAACAAGAAATTTCAAAACTGCCAATAACTGTATTGCATATATAGGTTTTAATGTGAGTTCTGTGGCCATTCAATTGTAAAAAGAAAATTTAATTCATTAATATCAATTCTGAGGGATCAATCTACAGCTTACCTACCCCAAAGCACATTTTCCAGAATCAGGTTCATGCCCATAAGACATGAATTTATCAGTACTTAGAAACTTTTAATACCTTTTTTAAAAGATCCAGAAAGGCAATATATGTTACAAAACTACTTAAAAACAGTCAGCTCATATGTAGCAAATCAGATTTTTCTCCTGATAAACAGTAAGAGTTTCCTTCTCTAACATAAACTAGAATAGAAAAGGTTTGAAAGTTAAACTCTGTGTGTGATGCAAAAATTGTGAGTATTCAAAAATATTAAAAACTAAGTGCACTATAGTATTTATGGGTAATATATGGGATATTTTAAGGCAAATTCCAAACAACAAATAAAAAAGGGGAGAGAAAAGATGAAATAAGAACATCAAATATTGGTAACTGTTGAAGCAAAGGGGTTCCTTAAGCTCTTTTACTTTGTATTTTTTTTTAACATTTCCATAAAAGGAAGTTTTAAAAAATTGTGTGAGCTTATAAGAAAGTATTTGGTATTTTGGAAAGCAAAATCAAAATTCCTGGCTTGTCTTCATTCGCCTGACAAATACTGAATGTGATCCACTCTGTACTAGATGGCATTAGGAAATACAAAGATTCATGAAACATGCCTTTCACACCCAAAGGGCTCAAAGTACTTGTGTTCAAATATGTAATTAATTCCCTAAAATGGACACAATGCCTCCACTATGACCATTCTACGGGGTACTTATTATTACAAAGCACAACTTGAGCCAACTGAATTGTAAATCATTAAAATGCAATTTTAAGAACAAAGGAAGGAAAAATAACATGAAAGTGAGACAGGGACCATGGATGTAGTCAGAGTAGGGTGAGAGCCTCTGGAGGGGGCAGGGCGGGATATTTGCAGTCAGAGCAATGCAACTGCATGCAAGGAAACCACCCTGCTAAAACTCTATGTTAAACATTGAGCTCTAGAATCATTCTTCAGTGAAATCAGTTAATGTTCCCCAGATAAAGAAGAGTAGCACATGTTTTATTATACTAACCATTTATAATCATGTGTAAGGTTCTCTTTAGCATACTAAAAGGCCCAGGCCTATGTGCTGTCTTTCTCCTTCAGATCTGATGAAGTGATTTTGCAAACTGGGCAACTAATTTAGCAAGTAAGCCCAGGCATAAACACAGTAAAAAGCAGGAAGGATTCCACCTTAAAGATAAGACTGCATTTTAATACCCAAGAAGTTAAGACGTTAGAAATTCTTAACTTACTCTTTAGCAAACAATACCTCAGCTCACCTTGGGGGGCTGAGCAGGTGGCCTTGTTTACTGTGCCCCCAGACCAAGATGCTGGTATCTCAGGGAGAAATCATCAGAGGAAGTTGCTTGTGTTAAGTTAATTCTAAATATTCAGAGACCACTTAACAAGTTCACACCCCTAAGTTTTTTCATGTTCTCGAAAAATCCTCAGCTGCCTATAAAACCCCCTAGACAACGGCACCACTACGGACTCTCTTGTCCCCTCCTGGCGTGAGCCGGGAGCTATGTCCTTTCACTTTATCTCTAAATAAAAGCCTGTACCTTGCTCTCCTACCTTGACTGTGAAGCTCATTCTTCGGCTCCGCAAACAAGAACCCCGGCATCAAAAGTACAAAAAAGAAACAAAAAGTAAGAAATGAGACTCTGGTTTTCCTCTATAAAAGGAAACCAACAAGAGATGTGAGCAAATATGGGCATGATCACATCATTTTCCACCACAAGGCGTCATCTTATTTCACTTCAGGACAGGAACCATCATGTCATCTCCTTTCAGTCAGCTCTAGTACTACTCTCATAGGCAAAAATAACTGAGTAATACATTAATTTTTCATGGTGAATACTAAATACGTTAAGTGTTCTATAATTCTTCAAATGACAGAAGACAACGTTTACAGATGTCATACTTAATTTCCAGTGATACTATTGTCCTTTCACCACCTCCCTCCACACAAATTAAATCCATTGTTACAGTTCAACTAGTAATGCCCCTCAGTTACGCGAGGGGGTCTAATTATAACACTGATGATAAATGAAAAATAAAAGTGAGAATCAAAAAGTCAAATATTTAATTATCAGCTTCCACTTTATTGCTATATATATATATATATTCTAAACAGTAAATTCTTCCCTATTTAACCTTTAGATAAAATGTGCCAGAGTTCTCAAAACTCACTCAGTGAAAGTCTTTAAAAGCTGTGTGGTAGCATTAAATAATTTTAAACTGCTTTACTGTTTTGATATTTAATATTTATTAAGCTCTATGAGAGCAGTGACTTGTATGCTGTGTTCACCAATCTATCTCCAGTATCTAGAATGGTACACAGTAGGCACTTACTAAATATCTGTTAAATGAATACATAATGACATTGCATCCTAAAGGAATTAAACTCACTGTCATTTGCTATAGTGGTTTATTACACAAAACAGCAAACTTTTACTACTTTTAACACAAAAAAACCAAAAAAGGCATCTATCTACTCCTGCTCCATTGGGTGACTAAAAAATAAGATGATTCCTGAAAACTACTCTGGCCAAACAAATGATAATTAACATCTTTGTAGTGGCATGGAACCCATGATCATATCTGGCCATTGAATGGATGTTTTTAATGCTCCATTTTTAGAAAATAAAGGCAGTTCAGATTAAAGAACTGTAATGGAAAGTATAAAGAATTCTGAATTTTATGAGTTTTCCCTCAAACTTGCCCAACAAAAAAAGAGAAAAATCTCATTTTGCTGTGAAGAAAACAGTGCTTTTGCTTTCTAACTTTTAAAACGACTACTTTTTTGACCTCACAAAGAATAATGAAACCTTCAAAAGAAGGAGCGGCTTCAGCATTTCCTGCCTGCCTGCCCTAGTCTGAGATTAACCTTGTCAGTTCTTAGGAAGACTTATAAAACCCCTTTAAATGACTAATTCAGACGAAGTGGTAACATGAAGCCATAGTTTATAAGAGGCTGGTTTCTACTTGTTACCAGATGTTGCCATCACTTCAAAGTGTTAAATGAATTCATGAAGGGGTTCAAATACATTTACATGTGAAATATTTTCTGACTTCTGCTATTTTTGTGGAGATATGTTTCCAGAGAAAAATTTTGCCTCATTGTCTAATAAAATGTCCTTAACATTGCCAGTATTCACTTTAAGAACCATCAAGGACTCTCTATCACTGTAATTCTTCCATGTAATTCTTGTAAGCACATACAGAACACTTTCAAAACAACACAAACTAATTCCATTTCATTGGGAGTTTGTCATGAACATCCTGCTTAAAGGTCTAGTTGAAAAATCCACATTTCTGAGTGTGTATACTTCTGAAAATTTTTAGACAAGTAAACAGTCCCCAGCTTTATAGTTTAGGGTTCCTTTACCAGGGATAATCCAACAATTGCACAATGCTTTCTGCTTCTACCATTCTTCCCTGATTATGTTAATTTCTTTGATTATGCTGACATTAAAGTTTTATCAGCTTAATTACAAAGAAATGTTTTTGATCTCCCAGCGAACTGAGTTTAAGTCAACAATGACCGCTATTTTCTACACATAATGTCATTGTTAGGTTTGGCACAACACAGAATCCTGAACACAATGTAGATTTATCCTTAAGAGTGGCTGCAAAAATACTATAGTCTCAGAAAGGATTATGTGCCCTTAATATTCAAACGTATGAGAGATGCCCCAAAGATCTTAAATATTTATTTTATTTTTGCTGAGATGCCCCAGTTGTATTTCTTTGAAGATGGAGCTGAATCCATGAACATAACACTATGCTGATTCAGATTTCTAGAGAATGAATTGGAACTGACCAGCGTTGTTTGCTGAATATTTTGTTTGGCGATCTGTTACCTGGTACAGCTACAAAGTCTCATTATAATTAATTCTGCCACAAATCAAATGGTTTTTGTGGCCTTCACTTGCTAAAAATCATTTCGTTAGCAAAACGTCATCCATACAGGGGTACCTTTGTCCCTTTTCCAGTTTGTTCCTCGTCCTGGTACTATGTTACTTCAGAAACTGGCTAAAGCCATTAGCAGGGTTCTTTTGATAGGGTAGACTGCCATAGGCTCATTGGCTCTGAGCATCTACAGCTTCAGAGAATGAGCTTTTAAAGGTCTCTCAGTAGAGCAAATAAACAAAAAAAAGCAGGTAACTCATATGTGAAGAAATTGGAACATGTTTATGATGAGTACCATTACACTGCATTCTTCCTTAAATTACACCTTTTTCAATTACAGGAAAGGTTATACTGTAGCTGTGACTATTACCTGAACAAGTTAGGAAGAGGTGGGGGAAGAAACAAACCACTGATATTAGTGGTAGTAAACTTCTGTAATGATTACACTAAAACTATGCGCCATACGTTACAACTTAGGGCAGTTTTCATTACCGAGAAGTAATTCTGCTAACAGTATTTAAGGTAGTATAACTGGACTTTGCTTTTCAAATTCCTGCTTTGTAAGTCTAACAACTTAATACCATATTCATAATGTTATAGGCCACCAGTGATATATTTTCTTAAAGCAATAAAAGCCAATTTGGAATGTAAACAGGATGGGAAAGAGAGCCAGAAGATATTTTTGGTGCCACTGCCCTTAATCATTAAGCAGAAAAATGGATGGAAAAGCTTTATCTCAAGAAAGCAAGACAGAAATCAAAGCATGATCTCATTCATTCTCCCTCCCCCAAAAGCAAGGTGACATTTTTCCTTCCTCTTCAGCCCTGATCAGTTTAAGAGTCCCTCCTTTCTTTACACCCAATAGTACGTTTCCAAGTATCCTTTTTAAATTAAGAGATTTACCCGATTCTTTCTGTAATTTTTAAGATTTTGCAAAATCGAAGTATGAGAATGCATAAACGTTTTCAACTAAAAACTTTTGACTTACTATTCATGAATAACAAATGTACCTCAAACTCCAATACCCTAAATCCTACTGCTTTAGTGGCATTTTGCTATTTGGGGAAATGCATTTGTTTGAAACAACAGAAGAGGTAAACCATACTTTCCTTCAGGCAGAACAATAGGCTAATGGTGGGGGTGTCTTAAAAAAATTCTGGAAGTATCCCTTTAAAACACTTAAAAATTTTAAAACAGACCAGTGATTTAGAACTTCAAAGTTATATACCTAAATCAAAAATGTGCAATTCTGGATAAAGAAGATGTGGTACATATACACAATGGAATACTACTCAGCCATAAGAAGTGGAAAAATCCAACCATTTGCAGCAACATGGATGGAGCTGGAGAGTATTATGCTCAGTGAAATAAGCCAAGCGGAGAAAGAGAAATACCAAATGATTTCACTCATCTGAGGAGTATAAGAACAAAGGAAAAACTGAAGGAACAAAACAGCAGCGGAATTACAGAACCCAGAAATGGACTAACAGGTACCAAAGGGAAAGGAACTGGGGAGGATGGGTGGGAAGGGAGGGATAAGGGGGGGAAGAAGAAGGGGGGTATTAAGATTAGCATGCATGGGGGGAGGGAGAAAGGGGAGGGTGGGCTACACAACACTGAGAGGACAAGTAGTGACTCTACAACATTTTGCTAAGCTGATGGACAGTAACCGTAATGTGGTTGTTAGGGGGGACCTGATATAGGGGAGAGCATAGTAAACATAGTATTCTTCATGTAAGTGTAGATTAAAGATTAAAAAAAAAAAAGAAAGAAAGAAAGAAAGAAAAGGGGATTACTCCTTGATAGGATAAAACTATTGGTAAATCAAAGATCAACACATGCTTTAAATATCCTTAATGTTGATCACTTAAAGGGTGTCAGATGATCAGCTATGGAGGTACTCTTTTCTGATAATATTCCTTTCTCTTAATAAAAAAAAAAAAAGGCAGTCCCTGTGTGCTGACCTCCAATGAGTTCTGCACAGTGGTATAGAGGGCATGTCAAAGTGTGGGCAAAGGGTCTCTTTGTTTCTATGCAGAAGATCAAGGCCTAGCTTGAATACCCAGAAAATGAACTAAGATACGATATGAGGAGGAGCTTCCGGCATCAGCACTCTCTGGAGGACTCGTGCCGGGGGATGACCATCAAAAAGCCTCCACAGGGATCCAGGCGATGCTGCGGTTGTGGCTGCGTCCACCCCACCATTTCCTGGACTTGCCATTGGAATGAGGAGGGAGATGTCTAGGCTGGCATGTGCATACAGTGAGACAACGAATTTGACCAGATCTGTACTGTTGGAACTCAACCAGGAATTGGGAGGGGTGCAAGTTGTAGCACTCCAAAATCTTATGACTATAGACTATCTACAGTTAAAAGAACATATGGGATGTGAACAGATCCCAGAAATGGGCTGCTTTAATTTGTCTGATTTTTCTCAGACTGTTCAAGTACAGTAGGACAATATCCATCATATCATAGACAAATTTTCACAAATGCCTAGGGTGCCTAAATGGTTTTTTTGGCTTCACTGGAGATGGATGGTAATTACAGATTTGCTTTGTTTATGTCACTGTATTCCTATTATGTTAATATGTGTGTGCAAATTAGTTAGTAGTTTAAAACCTATACATGCTTAAGGTACTCTACAAGAAGATATGTCAAAGAAATAATCAATCCTCCCATGTTTTCTTCCATATGCTACCTCTATAGCTTTTCTTCTTCCTTCCTAATTACAACCCTTAAATAGAATTCGTGCCTCATATCGAATTTACCGAGTATCATAATTCCTCCAGGTGGTAAAGATACCTCGAGACAAGTGCTGGGCATAGAAGCCACAGGGCATAAATCTGCAAAGAAGTAAAAAGCTAACCTTTTCAAACAATATGGCTTCTCTCTCACTTACCAACTTTACATTTCCCTGTATGGCCCCGGAAGATGACTGTTTAGCCAGAGACGGGTAAGATTCCTCAAGGGAGGAACAACCTGAGACAGGCACAGTCGCAGGGGGGCCATCAGGTGAGAAACTGGGGATCAACAGAGGTGAGGCTCAGAACCTCATCCCCCCTGCTTTGAGAGAAATCTTCTGCATCCATGGATGTTTTGCTGCCCTTGTCTAGCTTGGATTAATACTTAGTCCATAGGCACACACCTGATCATCTACATTTGCCCTCTTACAGCACTAAACTATGTTTTCTACCTTTATCTTGCATCTACCTACCACTTCAGCACTTTATTAAAAATAAAAAAAATAATAATAATAAAGGGAGAAATGTGGGATCAACATATAAATCAAGTATAAAAATCAAACGAATATTCATATTTGACCTGATTGTTTATAGTTCATAATGCGTGATCAAAACCAAAAGTTTCTGTGATGACTGCCCTTGTACTGTTCACCATGTAAGAATTTATTCACTATGTAAGAATTCGTTCACCATGTAAGAACTTGTTCGTTAATGCTTCAGAAGATTGGAGACTGACGAGAATTAGGCTTGAGATGGATTAATGATTGTACATTGAGCATTGACCCCCCTATACTGAATTTTATTGTTGTTAACAACCATTTGATCAATAAATATGAGAGATGCCCTCTCAAAAAAAAATGTGCCATTCCTTTGGGGAAAAAAATTTACAATTTTGGCAATTAAAAAAGACATCTAAATTACATCTGAAGAAAAATGACCCATTAATATTCATTCAATGATTTAAAAATCATAAAAATAGGCACCACATTAGAAAATAAAGCCTAGAATGACACTATAGAACTTAAAATTGTCCTCCTTAATGGAATTACCATTTTAACTTAACATTACTTGAGCAATCTCAAACTTCTAACTCATTAATGCAATTCCTATCAACATCCTCGCACAGTTCTTTGTAGTCATAGGTCCACTTATTCTAAAAATTCATGTGAAAAGAAACAGGTGTTAGAACAGGTGAAATATATTGAAAAATAAAGTGGGTAGAATCACCCTGCCTGGTATTAAGTCATACCTTGTAACTAGAGCAATCAAGACAGTGTGGTATTGGCAGATGACAGACCTACACAAATATGCTCAACTGATTTGTGGCAAGGGCACAAAAGCACATTGGTGGAGGAATGGTGCTGGGGCAAGCAGACAACCATAAAGAAAAAAACAAAAGAACCTCATCTGAAAAACCTCGTAACTTTTACACAAAGGTGAACTCAAAATGGGTCACAGATTTAAATGTGAAACATAGCATGATAAAACTTTGGAAAAATTTTTTGAAAAAATCTTCAGGAACAATGCTTGAAGGGCTCTTAGACATGAGAACAAAAAGACAATCCATAAAAGGAAATACTGATAAATTTGGCCTTGCCAAAGTAAATGTTTTTGTTCTGTGAAAGACCTTGTTCAGAGGCTGAAATGACAAGCTAGGAAAAATATAGTTGTATACCACACATCTGACAAAGGATTATTATCTAGAATACATAAAGACCTCTGAAACTCAACATTAAAAAAACCCAATTGAAAAACAGACAAAAGACTTGAACAGAGATTTCACTGAAGAGGATATACAAATGGGAAATAAACACATAAAAAGATAGTCATCATCATTAACCATTGGGAAATGAAAAATGTAACCACAATGAGATATCAGTACACAGCTATCAGAATGGCTAAAATAAAAAACAATGACAATACCAAATGCTGACAAGGATGTGGAAAAACTGGACCACTTATTCACTGCTGGTGAAGATCAAATGGTACAGTCACTCTGGAAAAATATTTTGGCAGTTTCTATAGAACTAAACATGCAAGTCTCATACGACCCAGCAATTGCATTCTTTGGGCATTAGTCTCAGAGAAATGAAAACATACGTTAACATAAACATACACAAATGTTTATAGCAGCTTTATTTGTAATAGACAAACTGGAAATGACCCAGATGTCCTTCAGTGGGTGAAAAGTTAAATAAACTATAGTACATCTACACCATGTAATACTACTCAGCAATAAAAAGGAAATATTGATATACAGAACTTGGATGAATCCCCAGAAAATTATGCCAAGTGAAAAAAGCTAATCCCCAAAGGTTATTATATACTCTATGATTTCCTTTAGGTAATGTTTTTGAAGTGACAAAATTATAGAAATGGAGAACAGGTTAGTGACTCCTAGGGGTAGAGATAGCAGAGTAAGGAGGAATGAGATGTGTTGTTATAAAAGGGTAAGGAATGAGTTACTGGTGGTGACGGAACTGTTCCACATCTTGACTGTATCAATGTCAACATCTTGGCTTTCATACTGTACTATGCAAGGTTACTTGCAAGGGGTTACCACTCTAGGGAACTGAGTACATAATGCACAGGATCTTTCTATGGTATTTCTTACAAGTACATGTCTATGATTATCACAAAATGAAAAGTTTCACTGAAAAATTGAATTCAGGATTAAACACAGAATATAATACAGTTGACTCTTGAACAATATGGTAGGTTAGGGGCACCAGCCCCTGTGCAGTGGAAAACGTGCATATAATCTTTGATTTCCCTGAAACTTAATAGCCTACTGTTGACCAGAAGTCTTGCCAAAAACACACCTGATAAACACAGTTTGCATGTTATGTGTACTATATACTATATTCCTACACTAAAGTAAAGTTGTGAAAAGATGCTTTTCAAATTGTTGCATATCTCCAAAAAGTTTTCCAATATCTTTACTGAAACAAAATCTGCCAAAAAGTGGATGCATGCAATTCAAGCCCTGTGTTATTCAAGGGTTAACTGTATAATTAAATTGATATGGGAAAGGCAAGAAAATCTACTTGCAATAATTCCATAACCTGTCTTAAATGTTATTCCTACTAATGTTTCCAAAATATTATTGACATTAACTACTGACATAATAACCTTAGCATATATGGCCAATTCATGACTCCACTAGAATATGTGATCTGGGTGAAAGATATTTCTGTTCAATACTAAAAGAAAAAGCTGATATAAAGGTGGATTTCTGGGCTAAAACCCATCAATACATGACAATTTAGGTATCTGTTATTAGAAATATTTACTTGTTTAAGTTGTACTTCTCCCCAGATGGTCACGTGGCTCACTCCTTGATTTCCTTCATGTCTTGCCTCACATATCTTCCCTTCATTGAAGCCTTCTGTGACCACAAGATTTGAAATGGCACTGCCCTTGTTCTACGCCCTATACTCTTAATCTTGCTTAATTTTCTCCATAACACATTACCGTCAAATATATTGTATTATTGTTTATTTTCTATCTCCTCCTAGTAGGATGGAAGCTTTATAAATGTGGCATTTTTTTGTTTGTTTCAGTCACAGGTGTAATTCCCAGTGGCTAGAATGGTACCTGACTTATATAAAAGATGTTCAGTGAGTATCTGTGTAAATGAAAAAATAAACGAAACAAATTTTTTTCTTGGTGAAGAGTAATACAAAGGGGAAATACTGGCTTTCTGAGAGTGATAAAATCCAGTTGAGAAGATAAAGTGTGATAAATCCTACAATGCATATCCAATATGTTGGCAGTAGGGTTCTCAAAATCTTTTGGATGCATTACAATATAGGAAACTCTTTCAAATCAGTTATTAGGACTATGGTTTTGTTAGCATAAGAAACTTTGGGTTGAAAATATGGCTTAGAAAAATAATTTACCATTGTAAAGCCATTGGTAATGAATTTCCATTACCTGTGGAAAAGCTGGTCAAGTTAAAGCCAAGATGCTTACATTATAGGTGAAGTGAGTTTCAGAGAGTTCATGTCAACTTTAATGAGGCATCTGCCATTCCGTTAACATCTGAAAGAAAACATCAGTTAGTATAAGCTGATTCAAGGAGGCTGAGGCATTTCCATTAAACAAAGTTTGACTCTAGATGTGGTGTTTAAATTTATGGGGAGAAGAGTGATGGATTAGATAGATATTAGGAGACCCCATCCTCCATCACTGTCCTGGACCACTTCATGCTGGGGCAAGTTAAAATCAGTTAGACCTCTGTCACCTCATCTGTAAAAACCAATGGCTGGATTAGACTCAGTTCAAATGATGGCATGTTGTTTTATTTATCCTAGTGGATACCAGTGCCTGGCACATGGCTAATTAATAAAGGCCTGTTAAATGAATTAAGTAATTTTACAGGAAGTTCTAAATGGGTCTCCCAGAAATTGTCTTTTCTTGACTGAACTACAGCCCTCCTCTCTCAGGGAAGACTATCCTTTCCTAATGGGTCTACAAGATACTAACTGCCTGTAAGAGTAAGGAGATTTGGTCCAGGAATTTTCATGTGGGTTGGATCCAGAAAATAATGGCAGAGTTGGGTTCTAGGTGTCATTAGGTATTTTGACCTAATGCCATGCAGATGAATCTGGGGTCAGGGGTACTTGAGAGAAAAACTCTGATATGAAACTTAAGGTGATTCTTTTTATCATCCACTGATAATCTCTCATCCTCATATTCACCCCTAAAACGTGAAAAGATAAAAACCCTCAAATTTAAGCCATACTTTCTAAATTTAAAACACCAAATTCTTCTAAAAATGTCAAGTGTTAAATGTATTCAATATTATATTTCTGGATGGATACACAAGAAACTAGTACTAATGGTCACTTCCTGAGAAGGGAAATAGGGACAGAGGCAAGAGGCTCCATTTTCTTTTATTTATATCTCTCTATAGCTCCTGAATTTTGTTCTATGAATTTATTTCATAATTGAAAAGTAAACTTAAAAAATAAGTAGATATGCTTATTAATGTTTAGGTTGATTCAAACCATTGTTTTCAAGGTATTATCATTTCCTTCTGTACTACTTAATATGCTTACCTTTGCTCTTTATAGTAGGTATTTAATTAAATGTGTATTAACAAGGAATTTTGTATAAATCTATTATACAATAAGCTTGGAAAAGGTAATTATGCACTCTTATAGACTTTGCATTATTCAGGTAAAAATAGTAAGACTTTTGAAATGACAAAATTATAGAAATGGACATCAGATAAGTGGTACTGGGAACAAACTGATAATATAGGCTGCTAAGCATTAGGAAACAAGAAAAAATTAGCTATGCTTAGATGCAGAAATCAATATTGCTCAGAATCTATCAAAGCAAGGCTTTATATTAACAGCAGAGTAGTGGTAAGTTAAATGTTATCTTCTCAGTACCACCTCTAGCTCATTAGCTGACCTATGGTTAAACATTACTAGTAACATATCCTATTATAATAGCCAAAAGTAGAAATAATGGATAAAATAACTGTGATACATCTATAGAATGGAATATTATTCAGCCCTAAAAAGGAATAAATTATTGATAAAATGTGAATGAACCTTGAAAACAATATGCTAAGTGAAAGAAGCTAGTCGCAAAAGACATATGTGTTCCATTCATATGGAAATCCAGAATCAGGAAATCTAGAGACAGGAAGTAGATTAGTGATTGCTTAGGACTGGGGAGGTGGAGGGCTAAAGAAAGTGACAGCCTAAGAGTATGGGGTTTCTTTCTGACATGATAATAACGTTGGAAAATTGTGTGATGGTTGTACATATCTGTGAGTACAGTAAAATCCACTGAACTGTGACTTTACATGAATGGTATAAAATGTTAATTATATCTCAATAAAACCACTTTAAGAAGTGAAAAAGTATTACGTCCCAATTTCCTCTTTTTGATTCTAAAGTTCAGCACTTCTCCCAATGAAAGTGCCATCTATCACATTCACTCGACCACTGATTTAAAGCAACTAAAAGAGAAAGAAAACCAAAGCAGTCATTTGCTTAGCCTTTTTAAAAAATTTTGCTATTATTAATTACAATTACATGAGCAATATTATGGTTACTAGACTCCCTGTATTTTCAAGTCCCCACCACATACCTCATTACAGTCACTGTCCATCAGCATAGTAAGATGCTATAGAATTACTACTTGTCTTCTCTGTGTTATACTGTCTTCCCCATATTCCCCCACACCTGCTACATTATGTATGCTAATCCTAATACCCCTATTTCCCCCTTATCCCTCCCTTCCCTCCCATCCTCCCCAGTCCCTTTCCCTTTGGAAACTGTTAGTCCATTCTTGGGTTCTGTGAGTCTGCTGCTGTTTTGTTTCTGCAGTTTTTTCTTTGTTCTTATACTCCACAATTGACTGAAATCATTTGATACTTGTCTTTCTCCGCCTGGCTTAGTGTTCTTGTAGGTTCACATCATTATGCATTTTATTCAATGTGATTCATAAGTTACTAAACTTGCTGATTAGGTTTTCACAATTTAGTCTATCAGAAAGAAGCATTTATGGCCATTTATTTTTCACTCTTTTTAAATGTAAATAGAGACACCTATAGTGAGCCAGGAGCACTGTGAAGTAGGAGAATGGAGCCTCCCCCCAGAGCTTTTTTTCCTTTCTCCCTAGAAGCATGGTTTTTCCCATGATACATGGCAGAAATTTAGTACTGTCTTTAAAGAGACCGTATACAGCAGACATAGTACATCCAGACATTTGATCCTCTCCCATCAAAATCAAACAATGATCTGATTTGGAATCCTGGGGTTTTCCTGCACATTTAAAAGTCTGTGACAATAGAGAAGTTCAAGGCAAGAAGTTAAGGTGTCAGCTACATCTGTAGTTACTTGCTATTGTCCTTGAGTCAGATAAAATTTAATAGTATACTATACTACAGAAAGTATGAGAGCCACATTGGCAGGTAATGGCCAATGTTTATCTAGGCTCCTGCATACATGGTATTTCCACAGCTGCAGAACCAACTACTGCAGAACTACATGCTGTGCACAACATCTACAATTTAGTAAAGCTGGAAAGAATTTTATTTTTGTAAAAACTAAATGGGGTGTGGCTCATTTTCTTGCCAAAGGGCTATTTTATTCCAAGACACTGGTGTCTGCTGACCTTCATTTATAGACTGAGCAATGTTCTATTTAAGTAAAATTAACTCACAGTGGGCACTTTTTTTAGGATGCAATAATTATTGCAAAGAAATAACAATGTTTAAACTTGATTTGTTCTTAGTTTAGATTTGATTATATTGGGTTGTAAATGAATGTCTTTGTTCACACAAGCCTTAAATTTAGAAATTATTTTATGTGTGGAGAAAAAAGACCATATTTAAGTTCACTTTCTCATGTAAGAATATTTTTAGGTTTCATGAAATCCAACATTACCTTTATGTTTTTCTCTTCTACTAGACTGCAAGAGTATCTTATCCATCTCTGCAGCCTTAGCACCTAACAGTCTCAATTAACTTTTTTTAGTTGAAGGATGAAACCATTCCACAAATAGATTAATTAAGGCACTGTACATGTTACTATCCCTGGCTAAATATTACTCCATCTGTACTTTGTACTACCTCAACATATACTTGAGAACTCTGGGCACATTTTAGGGTTTTCCTGAGTTTTACATCTATTTACAAATAGCCTACTGGCTCCTTTTATATAATACATATTTAAAGATACTTGATACATCAACCTTCCTTTCATCTTTATACAAATCTTCTCTGGTTAGAGAAGTTTTCTACTTTCTGCTTGCATCTATAAATATATTCCAGTTTGCTTTTCTCAGAGGACCAACTAATGCTGGAACACTGGTTCATGGGCTGGGTTATATTTGTTAAACACGTAAATCTATCAATACTACTTTTTGATTACCTACACTTAATGATAATGTGGTTATATTTGTTTAATTATCGTAAGACAAAATATAAAATTTTAATTATAACCCTTGTAAAAATGATTCAGCTGTATCTTTAAACTGGAGACCCATAAACTGCTCAAAATATCTGTTGAATGTGTTAATATCCTTCATCATTTCCTGGTTTTTGTTTCTAGAAACTTCCATCAGAGGAAATAATCGGCATCATAAATTTAAGATTAATAGGTTTTGGATTCACCCATTTCTAAAGGCTACATGTCGTCTTGGAAAGATAGTAATTTAATTTATAATGGTCTGCCTTGCCCAGCATTTTAAATTTTCACTAATTTATTTTCTCTTTTCTCCTGTTTTTCCAAAGGTAAACTCTCTAACATTCACATTTCTACTATTTCTCCTATTGTAGAACCTCTAAAGAACGTCAAGCTTTTTTTCCCTTCCTCCCAAACCAGGTTATCAACATTACCTATTACCTTTCAACCTGATCTAAGCTCTATCTGTTAGTGGCAATGAGTTTATAATGGTGTCTGTAATGTATTAAAAGAGCTATGTTTCTAATTTTCCTTTGAGATCGAATTCTGTTGACTACTAGATAACATATCCTCACAAAAGCATAAATTAAATGGTAAACAGGTTTCCTAGCTAAGCCAAGAAGGTTCTTCAATCTGGAACACTGTTAAAGTCCTCCTCCTTCACAATGAAAAGCAATAGAAAGCAGTTATTTTCACAATGCCATTAAGTAAAACACACACAAAAATAAACTATCTTATTTATCTGGAATGGTGATACTTCAGGAAAAAGGTCTGAATTGGAGGAAGTGAAGTTGTAACTATAGATAATTAACAAAGATCATCTAAGATGACATAAACTGACCTGTAAATGGGAACATTATTGAGCACCTACTATACGCAAGTTTCAAATGTTCTCATTTAATTTTAAGGACGATACTGAAAGAAGTGGAATTATCCTCTTCTTATAGTTGGTGAAATTGAGGTTTAGAGGAGTTAAGGAACTTTCCCAATGTCCCAGAGATAAAATTGCAAAGCACTGGAACCCGTATTTTATGCTAAAATCCATTCTGACTATGAAACATAGCATGTACATGATCCCTCTACAAAGAAAAGGTCGGGGGGGGGCGTGGAAAGGAGGTGTTAAGAACAAGTTGTCAGGTCAGAGAAACCTTCCACATCCCTTCTGGGTCATCATGAAATGCCGAGCCCAGACCAACATGGTCTATCCTTGGTAAGACTGGTGAACTGGCGGAAGGGGAAAAACATCAGGGAAGCCTCTGTGAAGCAGCACAGGATAAGTTCAGAGAGCAATATGCAGCATACAATGAGTCATTCAAATATACAAAGTATTTGCTAGCAGTTTGTAATTTGAAACGAGGCACCAATTAAGTGGTTGGCGGCATCAGAATTTTTACCACTACTGGATCTCCATTTAGTTATTTAAGCAACCTGAATGAAATTTAAAACTCTGAGTTTATTGAGTAATGTCAAAGTAATTTAAGAGACTAACAGACTGAGATTTTTAAAAGCCTATCAACAGTCATTTAACCAACTCCACAATTAAAAGTTTCATTAGGATACTGAAGGTTTACGGTCACAACTAAGGTCTGATACTTGAACTGAGTTTTATAGCAAACTGAAATCTAAAGGCTACTTAAAAATAAACTTGTCTCCCTTCCCACATTAAGAGTTCCTTTTTAAAAAAATAGAACTTCCTATGATTGTAGTACCCTACAGGATTCTATCTCATCCTGCTTTGCACCTGTTAACTAGATCAGAGGAAACCAAATATCCCCAAGACATTTACTTCACCTAAACCAGCTCCAGTTTAGAGTCACATATGATAGATTATACAGGAAAATAGCTTTTCTTTTTTTTTTTTGAGTGCAACTGTTTCAAGGCTCCTTTTGTTTAAGCCAATGTTTAAATTTCAGAGACTGTCAAAGTCTTCCCTTAGAAAGAAAAATCTTTACAATTTCTAAGTATTTCTCAAAGAAATAATCAGCCACAAAATGGTTTCTGCCCAAAGATGTTCACTGAAGCATTATCTATACGATATGAAAACAGCATAAACTTCCAACAACCTGGAATTGGTGAAATAAATTGTGAAATATCAATGATATAGAATATCAT
Organism: Manis javanica; assembly: GCF_040802235.1. Classification (NCBI taxonomy): domain Eukaryota; kingdom Metazoa; phylum Chordata; class Mammalia; order Pholidota; family Manidae; genus Manis; species Manis javanica. The sequence goes on from NC_133174.1 coordinate 110,511,197, forward strand.
ACGGTGATTGTAAACATTTTCAAAAGTATATGATTACATGAAAACATGTTCTAATGTAATAAGTGAAAAGAATGGGATACAAACTATATATACAGTATGATCCCAATTTTTAAAATATCTAGCTTTCTAACCAGGAAATAGATGAAAAACATGAACAGGTGATACAATTACGAGCAATTTTTACTTTCTTTTTTATAAACCCTTTTGTTTTCCTCTAACATTTTCACAATGACTTTGTATTTTTTTAATCCAAAGTAAGATGATTTAAAAACATCTTAAGTATGCACAACTTAAGACACTTTTCCAGAAGATTAACAAAATCATACATACGGACCATTACAGCAATAGGATATACCCTAGGGACTATTTCTTACCATTTTTTCACTTCTGAGAAAACAGTTTGCAGTCTAAAATGGTCATTCTCCCTGGCGTGAAATACAAGCGCCAGAATGTCAAAAAGAACAGTTAAGAAATGGCAAAAATGGGAATATCCAAATTAAGAAATACTGAAAAAAAATTTAAAAATTACATTAGCCTATGAAAGACAGTGTATTAGTGTCAATAGCAGAATGTCAATTTGTAATTAACACAGTGTAATTAGAGCATATAATGTAGAACACAATAATATTAATATTATAAGCTACTATACTGCCCTCAAATTTTATTCTATAGATAGCAAAACAGTTTATGAGAAACAGTTATATTTTCAAGGAATGGGTTACAAGATCACAAAAAAATAATTTGCTACTGAGTCTTTTAAACCACAGATGGTAGAAATAAGAGATCAGACTTTCCAAAAGAAAATAATTTCCATTGACAAAAAGAAACCATTCTTCATAACTTGTCATATAATGTCAGGTTATTTCAAAATCCATCAACTCAGGGCTTTCTGTGTATTTCATTTTAATAAAGTATTATCACTTTACAAATGATATTTTCACAAATGTTATCAAAAGCAATTTTATCCAACAAAATAAAAATGCACATAAAATTAAAAAAGGAAAACCTCACCAATATGGCCTCCTGAGGCCTGCAGGGGGATCTCTCACCCCCACCACTCCTAGTTGATGGAGGACCTCTTACAACTCATACTATTTTGGCTACTTTACCATCCAGTAGGAAGAGGGAAGAGTTTTTGCCTCCACCCTGCCCACTCACCCAAAAACCAGCTCAGCCCATGAGAGACTGTCCCTACCCAACCGGTGAGCAGCCAGGAGAGGTCGGACTCCCAGTTTCCTCCAATGGACTTTCTGGTTAGAACAATCCCCTTTCTTCTACAAGAGAGCAGTTCCTCTCCTTTGTTCTCTGGACATAAGTGTGGTTTTACCACAGCTTGTTTGTCCTGGACTGCTATTCTCTGCTGTTCCCAAAGAAACCCATTTTTGCTGGTGAAATAATGGACAGTTTTATTTTTAAGGTTAACAACTCAAAGAATGACTGACAGAGTTAAAGAACTATCACATAATTGGTAAGATGATAATAAACACTGAAAGTCAATTCCAACTTAACAGTTCTGAGGGTGGGGGGTTGAAAATGACCCTTCCAAAGTCATCTAGTCTAAGATGTTTCTTTTTCAAAGATCCGCATTAACTTCTCACAGAAGAGTCACTGAAAGCATACCACTTAAACAGATTCCTACCGCATTATGCACTTTTCCATTCCTGCATGTTGTACCCCTTTCGAGTGCAACTGTAAGGAGAAACACTTGGTTTTTCGTCAGCAGTTCCACACAACACCTCCTATTTCAGGCAATCACAAAACCAGAATGAAGTAGGATGAGCCAACAGATTCTGTACCAATTACCAGTGAACACCAAATTGCGCAGCAGTACCTGAGAAGGTTAAAAAAAAAAAACCCAAAAGAACAAAACAACCACCCACCACATTAATCGCTTTCACAGGCTACTTGGCACAATATTTGAGGGAAAAAAATGTAAGACAGTATTACGCAGAGGTTTTTATCCTCTTCTTGTCACCCATTTCTTTTATTTTTCATTATATTCTGTCTGGCTTTATTTCTCCTTTGCTTATAAAATTGGGTGGCTGGAGAACATTTGCAGACATGTGGTAAGACGTAAGTGATGAGAATTCTACCGTTTCTGTAAACTCTCATTAAAGCTTTAGTGTTTCTATGATACACTACTACAGGACTTTGAATTTATGTAGCACCTGTCTGCTGAAGAGCCAGCCTTACACAGCTCACTTATCCTTTCAGCATGCCTGTGAAATGCATAGATTGGAAACAGATGGCTTACAAATAAAGTAAAATCCAGATATGGACACAGAGAACTTCCATGATTTACTTAAGATGGCTTATCTGTTCAAACTGTAGAGAACTAAAAAACCTTGGATTCCACACTCAACACCTTTTCCACCTACATTCCAATAAATAATGCTACCTTCTTACGGTCAAACAAATTTCTAGACTGTTAAGAAAAATTAAGCTTTCTCATCACATTAAATGAGTAGGTTTAACACACCTAAAATCCTTGTTAAGAAATGATATTAACGGTACCTTCGCATTTTAAAGGACATTAATCATGGAATAAGTCCCTGATGATCATCACCAATTTGCCAACAGGTATGTAGCTGTTCAATGCAGGTGCATTGAGTTTGATAAATCAGCTGTTAAGCATAATATAATGGAAATAAGCCAGACTATAACTATTTGGAAAAAAAAACAACCCAGCAAACCAAAACCCTTGAGCAATGCCCTCATTTTATAAATGAGAAAATGCATGTTGTCTGGCACATGTATGTATTCAATGTTAGTTATACGTATAATAATTTTAAGGGACTTTCTCAAGGTTGCACGAGTCAGTGGCAGAACCATGTCTAGAATCTCGTTCTTCTGAAGCTAAGTCCAACATACTTCCCCTTAATATTTTAATTTTCATTTAGCAGCAATGTTTTTTCATCCCTAAAACAGTTTATGCTCACTGATTTTTTGTCTTTCAAGGGCTAAGAATAAGGCAAATTAGATGTTATTAAACATACTGAATTCTTTAAAACTGCTTCACATCTGTAACTACAATAAGTTGCCCCAAGTATTATCATCATATCTTCTCCTGAGACTGACATTTCATGATTAGACAGTTTCTTATATTTCTAAGCCGTAACTTTAACCAAAGCTGTATCACACCTAAAAACAGCTATTTCTGACCACTGGTGTCTAGAAGACCTCCCAACATTGTGAGATAAAGCTTTTGAAACCTTTCCAGCAACACACTGAACATACATTATATGGTATATCACTCTCTAGAATAATTCAAAACATGATCTAGCATCTAAACTGTTTTATTACTTTCACAGATCAAATTTTCCCCCCTCTGGATTACTTTTTACCAAAAGAAAAACTGTCACACAATCAAGTACAGAATGGTTCTAAAAACAGATACCCAAGTTGTCATGTATTGATAAATGTTCATTTTCAGTTTTATATCAGCTACTTTTGGAATCTGTATTAAACAGCAAAAATGTTTGGCATATACATTCCACCTATATTATACTACACCAAACACAATAGCAAATAGATGAATTTATCGTATGTGCTGAGAATATTATGTCAGTAAATTTCTTGAAAAGGCAAGTAGAAATAATGCTGAAAACAGAGTATGTAGTAATGGCTGGTAGACTTTCTTCCTTTTCCCTGTCAGTTGCACCAAAGAGAATCACTTTAGTGCCCACACACTATGACCACACCACCCTTTTTCAGTAACAGTCATGCTGTTTGCCTAGGAGCAAAATTCATTTGGTTTCTAATAGTGCCCTGGATACTGACATTCTGCCAGTATAAATAGTCACAGTAGAACTTAATGTGAGTGTAACCATTTCTGGAAGAGACTTAATCTCAACCAAAATATTACTCACTCGTTATAATTAATCCTTCTACCCAAATGCCATAAGCCTAGACATTTTTAGCAATGGAATCCAAATGATGGCATCAGACTAGAGACCTTGGACTTCAATGTTGATTGCCTGTAATAAGTCAAGGCAGAGCATAATTTGTCTGGCTGCCCATCCAAGGTAAAGAAAGAGGTTGATAACCTGCTAGATCCAACAGTTGAAATTAATAATTAGACTCACAATCCCCTAATTTTAATAAAAACCTGGGTTCATACCACTAAAAAATGAAGTCAGTGGTTTTAAAGAAATGCACACCCCAAGACAATGGAATGCTGTGGACGACAGCCTAGTGATGATCCTGATGTGACACGAGTTAACAATATTTTTAAAAGAGCTTATCTCCCTACCACTTTAGCCTAGTGGGATAGTTGTATTCTCCTTTTTTTGAGGTTAAATATCAGAAGTTCAATCTAAAATTTTATTATCACCTCACTTCCACTAGGGGGGTCTATCTACCAGTGTAGTTAACTTCAGTAATTAAGGTGCCGCTTAAATCCACTTCCAGCTAATCTGTGAACAAAGCTAGCCTTGGGGTCAGAACTATGTGTTTTAAAGTAGTTCTAGTTTTTAGGCTCAGAAACCCATGCACAGCACTAAAATGAAGTACTCAAGTCACTGAGAGGTTGCTGCAGTAAAGGGTTTCTGACTAAAGCGTAACAAAGCTACAATCTCTTAAATGTTCCCAGTTTTATATTTAGCTGCCCTAGTTGTTTTTAAGGCTATGTATCACTGGATCCATTTTTGTAAAGAAGTAAAGCTTTTAAACTCCTGACCTCAGAGATTCCTCTGCCCATTTATATGCCTTGCAATATATAATCTAAATAGCAAAACTACCACGTTTTTCCAACAGCAACCTTAACTTGGGCCACATGGGTGAGTACTGGTCATTACGGGAATTGTTTCAGGGTCCTCTCATTATTCTACCAAATTACTGACAGGCAAAAACTCAACCAGCTTGATTTACCAAATTTAGTGTCCACTGTTTTTGTGCCTGATTTCTGATTCATTAATTCCAAACCACAAACAACGAATAAGTCAATTTTGGTCAAGAGATGATCCACCACCTTCAAACAGATGCCTAATATAGAGAACAGTTCCATTAGAATATAGGCCAGACTCAGGTACATGGACAAAACCTTTTTTCAAAAAACACTGTTTTAGGATTTTAGGATGCAGTAGCTGGCTTTAAATCTATCATTTAGGGATGAAATGGGGCATGAATAAAAGGGCAATTTTCCTAGAAAATTATTACTAAGATATTTTTAAATTTAGAAAGCCATAGCTAGATTGAAGGGCCACAGGGGAGATGTATGTGCCAGCACAAACGTATTTCAAGCCCTTATTTTTAAAACAGCTCCTGTTTTTATTCTCGATAAAATCTGAGCACCAAATTCCCTTTCTGTTTCCCTCATCCAAATCCAAATAGAAGTCTCTTGAGTAGAGGCTAGTTCACACTCCCCTCCCTTTTTGTCCGGGGAAGGCTTTGGAAAATGGACTTCAGCCATTACATTCAAAACATCCAGTTTTAAAGTCAAAAGAAGTCATGTGACCATTACCCTAGGGGCATCAGATTTGGGGTACGTGATGCCAATTGGCACGTGTGGGGCTTAGGCCACTTCGTTGGAATTCACTGTAAATTGCACCTCCAGGATCTAAGTTTAGGGTCCCAATACATTGAGACATTCAGTAAAATGGAATTAGTTCTTACCTTTCCGTAGCTTTTAATATCACCTACATTTTCTACCTACTGTGCTGTCAGCCAGGCTCTCTCCCCCACCCTCCACCGCTCATACCAAGCCGGGCACCCCCAGCATCCCGACTGTCTGAACCTTAATGGTGAGGCTCGCCAATCCAGTTAGTTCTAAACTCAACCTCCTGCACCACTAGGGATGTTGAGCGGATCAGGTGAGGAGCGAGAAGCATCCCAAGTATCAAATAGCATTTACCCCACTCCACCCCGCAAGCGGGGATCATCTACTTCCCTGGAGCCGGGCCATCGGAGTCGCCAGGAAACAAGAGGTGCAGCGGCGGCGGCAACTTTAAGGCTGGCAAGCAGCCAGGGGCGGGGGTGGTCGGGGTCCCCCGGCCTCTCCGGAGCCAGCTGCAGTGCTGCAGACGGAGAAAAGCAAAGATCCCCCAAGTGCAGCCGCGTGGGAGGAAGGGATAATGCCCCCTCCCGCCACCCCTTCGGCGCAGCCTCCCAGGGAGCCTCGCGCGCTCGGAGCTGCAGAGCCAGGGGAGCTGAGATGGGAGCTGACAGGCGGCGCAGGATTGGGGAAGAGGAGAACAGAAAAGTTCTGCTCTAATGGCCCGATGTTTTGCTACTGAAAAAAAAAGTGCTTACTCATAGGGAGACGCGGTGCAATCGCTACGGTCTCTTTAATGGCCAGGGAAGCGGGCGGAAGGCAGGCAGTCGAAGCCTCGCTCCTTTCCCGGGGCCAAGGCAACCCCCCAGAGCCCCAGGGCCGGCGTGAGTCTGCGAAGTCACCCGGGTTGAGCGAGCTGCGGCTGGAGGCGTCGCCGGCTGCCGGCTCCTAGATTTCCTGAGCCTGGAGGCGGGGCGTGGTGGGGGGGCGGGGGTGGAGGCAGTAGCTGGGGTAGCTGGAGAAGGACGACAGAGGGAAGTTAGGCGCGCTGTTTCCACCTCGCGGCTGCCCCACGGAAGGGGAAAAGGGCAAGGGTTGGCGTCAAGGACTCGTACGTGAGGTTGGCAACAAGTTCAGAGCAACTATTGGGAAAGCACCATCTCTATAGTTACGAGCAGAAAACGCATTTGCGGCGGGTGGTGGTCCTGGGGAACACTGTCACTCCCACACATCCTTGAGCGAAGGAACGCTTCGGCGCCCAAGGGCTACGACTGAGAGGTCTCAAGCCTCGCCGTCTGCTCCCTGCACCCCCGCGCGAAGCACGATCCCGCGGAGGTTCCCGGAGATGCTCTTCCCTGGACCCACTTCTGCCCATGCCCACGGAACCGCTCCCTTCGCGCCCTCCTCGGGCCGAGCACTTACAGAAAGTCGCAGAATACCGACCTGGCCCGACAGCCTCCAACCGACACACTCAGGCAACTTCTGCCTCTCGGAATCTTTGCAGCAGCCGTTCTAAAGCCAGCGCTCCCTCCCATCCTGCCATCCCCTCCGCCCTTCGGCCGTCGCCATTGGCTCGGGTGATGCTAGCAGTCGGCCTTTTAATATCTGGAACGGGATTGGATTACGAGCCTGTCACATCAACTGGGTGGGGAGCTGGGAGAATAATGCTCAGGATGGGCGCCCCGGAGGGGTGGGGACTCTAACTCGGCGGCAGGGATCGGAGGCTGGTACCCCGCGCCTGTTTCGCCCACTCCTTGGCTAAGGAAGACGTAGGAAGCCCATAGTGTCCGGCTGAAGTACATGTTCAAAAAAATCTTGTGAAATAAATGAAAAGATGAGAATGTCGGGAACGAGAGTTTGAACGTCACCAAGCCCCTACTTGAGTCTATGGTGGATACCGTCCCTCTCCGAATCGTGAAGAGATCTCGGCATGAGAAGAGACATTATTAGTAGTTTCGTCTGCTCCACTCAGCCCAAGTGCAGAACAACGCAGAGGGAAAACCTCAGCAATCTTCCATTCCTATGAGGTCTAGGGAGCAGAGAATATGGATGGGACTTCCATGTCTTTGGCTTCGTGCCAAGTAAACTGTTGACCAATATCATCTGTCTGGTGGGTTTGTCCATGTGGAAAGGGGTGAGAGGTGGAGGTGGGAAGGTATGGTGGAAGTAACGTGGTTCCCCTCTTTTGATTGATAATGGATGTCAATTCTCATCCGTCTCCTTTCACCAGAGAAAACTTGGACACATGCTCCAGCTTGCCAGAGTACCTTTTCTTCTTCTTTGCCCACGAGACTGCCTTCGTGTCATAGCTGACCTCTTTCATTAATACACACGGAGGTTTCCCCTTCTTATCTACATTCCAATCCTTTGGCTCATTCCAGGTCCAAAATCAGCTCCGAGGTCCAGAGACTGAGGAATTCTCCGGGGTCAGGTCAAAACATTGGCTTGCGGGACAGCTGTAAAAGAGAAAGTCCAAGCCCTTTCCTGTTCCAGTCGGCACCATTTTGTTTCAGGAAATCCGTGCCTGGAAATTTTTTAAGAATTTAAAGTTGGTTCGGTTACATCCCATTTTGCATGCACTTTGGGAAACATGCTAAATTAAGGATGGCCTGAAAACTTGAATGCTCTTGTAAAGAAACCCCTACCTCATCTGCTATTAAGAATTTCCTTAGAGACATTAACCTGTATATTCAGTGTCAGGGCTTCTTAAATGGGAAGGACTGGGGGAGTTCTGCCTAAAGGCTAGACAAGCAGAGGACTTGGCACGGGGAAAAAGCCTTGTTAAATATTACTTAATGATTGATCAACCAACTGGAAGAACTTATGAAAGGCACAGAAGGTGAAAAAGAAATGAGAGGGCATTCATGCTTTTAGAAACATTAAATTTCTGTTGTGAGAGATTGCATACTGAGTCAGGTTTGGTTCAGCACAAAAATACTGATTTCACCATGTTGGTGTTCAGTTGACCATGCAGTGCATGACCACACACATTTACAATAGGCTCCAGAATGAGATTTCTGGCTTTCAATAATTGGCCCAAGGTTTGGTATGATTTCTGGAATGCCTTACACAAAATCGCTAGATAAGCTAAACATGGTCCTTCAGTTTTCTACCTTTGATGGTGTCTGTGAGTCACCACTGAAGAGCTTCCATCTGCTTTTAAACTTAAATTTATAGACATAGCAATAGCATGAAGGGACTCTGCAAGCTAAATTTTTGAGTATGGATATATTTGTCTCAATTACTCAACTGAATATTCTATTCTAATTTAGGTTTTAAGTTTTAGAATTTAGAATAAGTCAAAATCATAAGAATCATATGCATATGCTATTTATACTTTCCTGTTTCTTATTCGGAAAAGCTTATGTACAGTGTATGAGGGTTCCCTTTTCTCCACATCTTCACCAACACTTTTTATTTCTCGTTCTGTTGATATTAGCCATTCTGACTGGTGTAATTTCTCATTGTGGTTTTGATTTGCATTTCCCTGATGACTAATGATGTTGAACATCTATTCAGGTGTCAGTTCGCCATCTGTATGTCTTCTTTGGAAAAATGTCTTTTCAGGTCCTCTGCCCATTTTTAAATTGGATTATGTGTTTTTTTTATGTTGAGTTGTATGAGTTCTTTATATATTTTGAATATTAGCCCTTTATTGGATATATCATTTGCAAATATAATAGGTTGTCTTTCTGTTTCCTTGATGGTTTCCTTTACTGTGCAGAAGCTTTTTAGTTTGATGCAGTCCCTCTTGTTTATTTTTGCTTTTGTTTCCCTGCCTGGGGAGCCATATCCAGAAAAAAATTTCTGATGTTGGTGATCAAGAGGTGGGAATGTAAGTTGGTTCAGCCACTGTGAAAAGCAGTATGGAGGTTTCTCAAAAATCTGACAATAGAAATACCATACAACCCAGAAATTCCATTTCTGGGAATTTAGCCAAAGAAAACAATATCACTAATTCGAAAAGATACATGCACTTCTATGTTCATTGCAGCATTATTTACAATAACCAAGAGAAAGCAACCCAAGTGCCCATTGATAGATGAATGGATGACGAAGTTGTGTGGTACATATACACAATGGACTATTACTCAGCAGTAGAAAGAAGGAAATCTTGGCATTTGTGACAATGTGTATGGACCCAGAGGTTATCATGCTAAATGAAATAAGTCAAAAAGAGAAAGACAAATGTCATATGATTTCACTTACATGTGGAATCTGAAAAACCAACCAAACAAAAAAGAAGTAGACCCATAAATACTGACAACAGACTATTGGTTACCATAGGGGAGAAGGGTAGGGAGAATGGCTAAAATAGGTGAAGGGGATAAAGAGGTACAAACTTCAAATTGTAACAAATTAGTCACAGGAATGGAAGTACAGTATAGTGAATATAACCAATAATATCACAATATCTTGGTATAGTAACGGGGGGGGGTAACTACACTTAGCATGGTAAGCATTTAGTAACACATAAAATTAGTGAATCATTGTGTTGTACATCTGAAACCAATACAATATTGTATATCAACTATATTCCAATTTTACAAATAAATAAATAAATACATTTTAAACAAAGCTTACATAGAAGCTTTACCTTAAAGTCTTTGTTCACCACTAACACAGAGGATGTCAGCAAGAATTTGTTGTCAAGAAACATCACTTTAATGGAAGTGCAGTGGTCCATAGTTTCAAAGCTGCAGGGTGCCTAAAAGTGGTGGCCCTACTTCTCATCGCCTCAGTAGTTTCCAACAGATAAAAGCTGCCTTAAACACGGAGGCACCTATTTGGATGCTAGTTGAGATTGTTATTTAACAAGATCAACAGTATTACCAGGTAGAACTCCAATTTAATGAATACTATTAAGATAGGCATTTTGACATAACTAAGCTACCTTTGTGTTGCCCAAAATCTAAAAGGCTTTTTCAAAGATTAGCATTTTCTCTAAGAAGGGAGCCTCAGGCTCAAAGCTCTATTCAAACTGCATTTCTTTCTGCTCTTTCAGACCATCAATTTAGATTTTCAATTTAACTCACAGGATCATTCACAGAGTCACCCCAAACTGGTTTTTTGCCTACCTATATTGAAAAAAGGCTTGCACAAATGATCTTCAGCGTTGCTTCCAGCTACTTACAGTCAGGTTATAGGTTCTAACTCATCTTTACAGCACCTTTGCACAGCACGTGATACATGAGAGTTCAGTAAATGTTTGGTGAACTAATGGTTATTTTATGGTTCTATTCTTGTAAAAATAAAAACAAACCAAAGAAGGCTATATATATATAGGTCTCTCACATAGCCTGTGAATCAATGGCCTAAAAGCTTTTATCCTTTCCTTCCATCTCCAATTTTCAATTCCACGGGCCTTTGTAATAAATGACTTAAAATCAATAACAGAAAATTTTTCCACTTTTTTTGTTTTCTGATTTTTTTATTGAAGTATACTTGGCATACAATATTAGTGTGCAGTATACAACATAGTGATTCTACAGTAATTTACAATATTAAATGACCACCCAAATGAATGCAGTCACTATTTGTCAACATAGAAAGATGTTACAAAACCATTGAGTATATTCTCTATGTTCTACTTTATCCCCTTCACCTATTTCACCTACTCACCCCAGTCTCTTCCCCATGGTTACCACCATCCAATTCTCAGAATAACACAAAATTTTTAAAACCATTTCTTCTTCCTGTATTCTTTTGATGTCATAGGAAACTCCAGTTTCCCCCTTAGCTTTTATCTCTGTCCAACCAATCTTTCCACAAGCACTTCCTCCCTTTCTTTGTTCTTTTCCCTATAGTTTCACCACTCCAGTTCTCTCCCTAGTCCAGTTCACAGTTTATCATGTCCGCATAGTCTGAGTTTTTTTCTGAAATTTCCCTTAGGTAAATTATTTGTCTCCTTTTTATCTATTTTTTAAAACCTCCTTCGTATGGGCTATCAAATTGTGATTTTGCCACACAACCATTAATTATATAGTAGAAGTGAGAAGTAAAGAATATTGATCAAGCCAATACCAAATAATTTCTTCTAATTCACCTAATTGTTTCCTCAGGATCTAAATGTATAATTGTGTACCAATATATTTTAATTAATTGCTTCTTAATTTATCAGCTCATTTCCTGGAACCAATCTGTTTTATTCTTTCATTTTATGGTTTGTATGATAATTCTATTCTATATTATGATATTTTAGACTCTTGGGTTGATTCTTGATTCCTCTTTTTATTCAACATGTTATATCTTATTAAAAATGCAGCTTATATGATAATATCCACAGCAAATAGTGACTTGAAATTTTTTTTAATTGTGATATTAAGAGTATCCTTTTTTTTTTTTGCCCTTTTATCCATTTCGCCTATTTCAGGATAAAGTTTTCTTTAACCCTTAAAATATTAAGCATGGAAGAAATCTTGGTAGACCTGGAAAATTCTTAACATTTTTTGACCTGGAATATAGAAATTTGAAGTTCTTTCCATTGTTTACAGGAGGGTGTTTTCATGTTTCTGACTCAAAATGTACGCCTGCATAACACATCAATGTTAATTCCTCAAATAGGCCACTTTTAAATATTTTTCAAGCCTCAGCGGTTACTATCAATCAGAATGTCTGCTAAAGCATGCCAATTATCTTACAAGAACGTCTTCTTAAAGTAATTACTGTGACGTGTCCAAGAGTACTTTTTTACTTGTTAAAAAAAGAAGAATTAAAGACAAAAATCAAATGAAATGTCTTTATAGGATTAGGACATATTTGATCAACATTAACTTTCTATTATGTAGATCTAATGAAGGTTACTATCATCACTGGAAATGCTCCAAATTAAAATGTTTCCCTTGGGTTTGCTGTTTGTCAAATATATAACTAGTCAACGTATTCTTTTAAGTTACTGTTAGGTTCTCAGCACTGAATTAAGTATTACAAGAAACAGAAAACGTATGGTCTCGATGCACATGGAATTAATGGTTTAATAATAATTCAATAGCAAAACCAACATACATGAAATACGAAGAAAACAATTAAAGATGGAATATTTAAGGGATGCTGTAAGAATCCTGAAAAGCATGAGAATGGTTGGCCTGAAGCTATCAGAGAAGGCATCCTTTGTGTGATGGGATTTGAGCAAGGCTTTCAAAAGATGCGTAAGCCTTGATAAGACTAAATGGAAATGAAAGGCATTCCATTCCTGAAAAGAAAGCAGAGGAGCAGCTTCGGATGAGTTTCTGGGATTGGACTTCCATTCCCAGCTCCTACTTCCTCATCAGCCAGACAGAAGTTTCAATTTGCCTGTAATAAAAGTCCAGTGATAACATAATCAGAAAGAATGTGGGTCGAGATGTTGTCTATTTAATCCATTGAAAAGATAAAATATTTACTTACTGCAGAGATTGAAAAGACTTACGAATCATGTTTTATAATGGTTAAACCACAAGTTACAGAAAGTCTTGCTTTTGGTTACAGTGATTCTGACAGTTACTTTAGATATAGCCATATTAATCCCCTCAAGAGGTTTATATAACTACTTGGCACATATCACATTTTGTTTTTACAGAAAAAATGAACATGCTTGCATATTACAAGCAAAGGGAGTTGAGTGCCCTAGCTCATATACATATCTTGACTTCATCATTTTGTGTATCTGGGTTATAAAAGCAGTCTTTTGGATGAAATATTCAACCTAAACCTTCTTCAGACTAATTTCAAATACTGGAAGTTTCCTGAGAGAGAAGGGTCTGTTAAAGACATATTAGAGACCCTTCAGGATAAATTGTAGAGCATACTTCAAAATTCTTAAGGATTATACATAATTTTCCATACTACTAATCAGGCTCCTAAAGAAACAGTCATTTCTAGCCTGTTACATTTGATTGTTTGAGTCCCAAATAGGTTAGACCAGACTTTGGTGAATTTAGGAGTGTCTGCCTGTATGTGTGTGTGAAAGAGAGAGAAAATATAAACAGGTTTTAAAATGCTATAAATATTTCAGTCTGTGTCTACTAAATATGCAAAACGTACTTTAAAAGAGATTGATAGTGCTACAACATGGATGAACTCTGAAAACATTATGCTAAGTGAAAGAAGCCAGTCACAAAAGACATATTGTGTGACTCCTTTAGTATGAAATATAACAAAAAGGGAACAATCTGCTGAGAGGGAAAGTAGATTCCTTGTTCCCTAGAGCTGGGGCAGGGGCACTTGGAGGAAAGTGAGGAGTTTCTGCTAACAAAGTTCCTTTTGGGGGTCATGAAAACGTTCCAAAGTAGATTGTAGTGGTGTTCACACAACTCTAAATACACTAAAACCATTGAATTGTACCATTTGAGTGGGTGAATTTTATAGTATTGTGAATCATATCTCAATAAAACTGGTATTTAAAAAGATTGACATAATTAGGTTGCTTAAGCACAAAAAAACCATACTAGTGAGAATATGACATGTGATGGCAGGAAAAAGTATGGAAAGGATCTGTACTGCAGGAGACAAACTCAGAAATCAAAAGGGTCTTGGAAGATAAAATAATCTACATCTTGGTCAGGGTGATCCTTTGTTTGCCTCTGCCATTGAAAGAAGGACCAAGTGCTTCAATTTACCACAAAAGAGATTTAAACATTGCAGAAACATTTTAAATGAAATAAACCAGAAACAGAGCCCAGAGAGCAAAAGATGACATATTTCTTCTTTGATATTTTTAGAAAGTTAAAATTATCATGTGACTGTATTGGTTTGACTAAATCATGCCAAGGTTTTAATAACTAATTGCTGTTGGAAAGGTTTGGTCTAAATGACCAAGAGGTTCCTTAGAAAGTGTCCCAGAAGGGTTGAGGACAAAGAGTTTCATTAGGAATCAACAAACATCTTTTTAATAATTCAAAACCACGAATGCCTTCCCTGGTTCTTTATCAATGCCGTAGGGTCACCTGAACATGGGTACAAATAGATTGTAAAGCTGTCCATTCAGAGGGGCATTCCCTTTCACACACTGGGCAACATTATGGTAAGATACATCACATTTAGTGGCTGAAATGGAGTAGGCCTACAACTAAGCTTAACTAAGATTTAAAATGTTTTAAAAATATTTGGGAGTCCTCTAGAAAGGACATCATGTGAAATGAGATCAGAGTAGACTTCTAAGGAATAGTCTAAGTCAGAAGTCAGTAAACATTGTCTATAAAGGACCAGATAGGAAATATTTTTGCCAATTAGGCCATACAGTCTTTGTCCCAACTATTCAACTCTGCTATCGTAGTTCAAAAGCAGTCATAGATAATATAAACAAATGGGCATAGTGTGTTGCCAATAGAACTCTATTTAAAGGAACAAATGGCCACAGATTGGGTTTGCTGCTGTAGTTTGCCAACGGTCCCCTGTCTAGTTTCTTGTGGACTTGGCATCTGGATGGAGTTGTGTTGTTAAAGGGGTATTTAAGTGAGAGTTGATTCACAACTGGAGCTTTGAAACAGATTAAAATAGAAATCAGCACCCTTCCCTCATTTTAGGTTTTCACATCTTAAATACCAAGCAGTTGACAAATTGGCTATATTTAACTCTCATTTGTTTCTCACCTTTCAAAGTTGAATGTAATCACAATGGCAAAATTCCACCAAGGGGGAAAATTGACAACTACAGCTGCCCCTTATTAAACTCCTTCTGTGTGTCAGGACTTGTACTAGGAACTTTATATATATTAACTCATTGAATGCTAGTAACTGTCCCATGAGTGGAAGCATTATTATCCCCATTTGCAGATGAAAAACCAAGCCTTATGGAATAAGTCACTTTTGTCCAAAATCATTTGCTTTGTAATGCAGAGCTGGGGGTGCAGGAGTGGGGAGGAGAGTATTGCCTCTCATATCTGACTCTACAGCCTGTGAGTAGAACCATAGTATCTTACAGGAAACATTCATTATACTTTATTCCAAGAACTAAAGCATGGGAACACTGCTGATGATCTCACCTTCCTTCTCACTTCCATGGAAAATTGGTAAGCCAGTTAGTGGTAAATCTCATAAATAAGCAGGCATGCTTATTATACTCATGCCTAGTCTAATGTGAGGTGTGGCTATATGGTAGCATATATTTATTCTCATAATTCTACACATGATTTTTTCTTTCCATGAAATGTCACTGTCAACTTTTGCAAGTCAATGGATCCATGTAATAGCAATTTATGCCAACGGCAGAAAGAAGAATATAATTCTATCTTCCTCTTTAGTATTATTTTTAGATGATGTCCAGGATTAATAACACAGCAAAGGGCGTTTTATTTTCAGTCTCTATTCTAGAGGATAATTTCAGTAGAAAGTTTATCAAACTAGTTGTTTGTTACAAATACAAAACAGCAGATCTTCACTTTATCCTCTAGCTAGGGTATAGACAGAGGCATTTTATCAAATTTTCCAGAAAATACACCATCACAGCCCAAGTTGTCCTATCTAATGAACTCTGAAGTATGGGTCACATAATTCATTGTGAAGGTAGTTTTAAGTAAATTAAATATACTCTAAAAGAAATCTGTTAATAAAAACAACACTCTAGTATACAGCTGACAGTTTATTTAATTTTATTTAACACAGGGTCTCTTGAAGCATCAAATTTTAAAAGTCAAATAATTTGATTATTAATAAAATTTATGTTAGAAGGAACATTATAGACCATCCCTCTCACTTTACAGATGAGTAAAACTGAGGCACACAGGATTGAAGTGACTAGCCCTAATCATTTGGTTCTTTCAAAGTCTCTTCTTTGAATTACTTTAAGAGGTGGCATTGGGAGGATTATAATTTTCTTTCTCTGTAATTCAATTTTAAATGGAGTTGCAAATATGATAGCTAATGACACATTCCAGTGACACTGTCATAACTCATGCCATGTAGTAGAGTGCAGCCCCTTTGGCTGTCAGTTTCCTGTAGAAGGAAGTCAACAATAGGGTACTGGCTGAGGTCAAATAGCAGGTAAGTCACAAAATGCTCTCCAAAGTCTTGCAGCAACAGAGTGTAAGTAGGGCCAGGAGTAACCAAGATCAGAAAGGAAATGGAAATATCGAAGCTTTAAGGACCTAATCAAAGATGAGAGCTTGACAAGGAAGCCAGGTAAGGCTAGGGAAACCTGCATAGTAACCCAGCAGAAATGATTTTCTAGTTTCTGAGACAGTGTCCTTTACAGAGCACACAAATGCAAAGATCCCTTAAATCAGGCTGCTATTTAAGTCTGCTCTCTAATTATTCTGATTCTAAGAGGCATGAAAGTCACTAGACTATTCCTTAAGAAGCCTGAGTAAATTATTTACATCATTAGGAGCAATTCAATGTCTGCAAAGAGGTCACTTGTCAGGTCATTCTGCCACACAATGGAATCATCTAGTTAGTTTGCTTCCTTAATTCTCCTTTCTCCCTAACCTTAGTGTTGAGGATACAAAATTCTTTCTCTTCTGTTAAAGGAGGATGAAGCCCTTTCTCTTCATCAAATCTGAGAAGCTTTATTTATCCTTTCCCATTTCTTTTTTTACCTGATTGAAGCGGGTACTAATTAAAATGGCATAATATTCTGGATCAGTGTAAGGTACAACTTTTAACAGAGCAGACAACCCACGAAGGAGAGAGGCCCAGGTAAGAGATTGCAGAGGACCGGCAGTACGTCCTTTAAACCCCAACACGAATACCAGCCTCTCCTACCTCCCAGCAATATATGAGTATGTGTTGGAGCTCCCCAGATGCACTGAACAGATGTACAGGACTGGATCTGGTTGTCCAGGAGTCTCTCTTCTTTAAAATTTGTCTTGGAATATTCGAAATAATAGCATATATCATTCTTTTTATGAGAAATCATTCAGAACATGAAGGTCTTTCCTATGCCTTATTTTCCATTTTGAACTAAATATACATTTTTAAAAAATGAATCAATATTTGCATTTATATTTATACATCCCAATCTTTTTTTTTGTGGAGGAAAGAAAGACCTCTGAAGGTTTGGAATAGCTCAGCCTCCAAAGTGCAGGTCAGGAAATTGGGCTAATTGAATGCTTATCAGTAGTACTATAATTTTTTCCAAATGTCTCATAACGTTTTATAAATCGTTAGGCATACAAATTCAGTTTCTAAAAGGGAAATGGATACATACTTTATAACAATGTGTATGAAAGAATAAAGTATTGCATAAATTCAAGAAGTGCATAAGCATTAGCAGGGTTTCAATTATTTAAAGTTGTATAAAATGAAAGTGCCAGGCTCAGAGCTAAATTCTACATTTTCAGTTATTCTTATTAAAAGCCATTAAATTAATTATAATGCTTTGGTGCTCCACGGAGATCAAATATATGCTTAAACATTAACATCTAAAAACTTAAAGCCAACATCTTAAATCCCAGCAGAGGGTATAATTCTTTTCCATGATCACTCAGATGGGTCATTTCAATTAGTGCCCTGTAGGCTTAATAGAAATCTCAGGAAATAACTATTGGTTTGCACTATGCAACAATTAATATTTACTGCCAAACACTTTCTTTTATTGTGTAATACTAAGCATATTAGATCATTTAATGAGATGTAATTTTATAAGAAATGAGTTTTCAAGGTATATGCAGATTTTGGCAATTATTTTGGAATATGAAGACATGAAACTACATATGCACGATACAGTTATGATGCAGCATGAGGGTTGTCATTTTTATTTGGTACTCTTCTTCATGTTCGCTTCAGATAACAGTCCCCTTGTCATTGCCTGGGTTCTGGCATATTGTCTGGAAAGCTGAGTGATAAATATTCATGGTATTTTAAAGTAATTACAAGTAAAAAATGATTGCATTGAGAATCAATTTTCTTTTTGTTTTTTACCCCCTTCAGCATTGTGGGGTCATAAGTTTCTGAAAACGTTAGAAAGTTATTACTGTACCTGGTCCAGGATCTTGGAAATGCATAGAAAAGGAATTCTTTCTCTTTTTCTAAAATGAAATGCAAATGATCAGATATGTAAACCTGAACATGCAAATTAGTGAAACATTCCAGAGATTTTCTGCTGTCACTTCTCACTCCCTCCTCACATTCCCTTATATTCTAGCCAAACCAGATATTTCATCATTTCCCAAGTATGCCTGTATACCTATACAATTCAGTTTGGGGAGTGGAATGGAAAGCACATGTGTTTAGGAGAGAGTCAGAACTTGATTTGAATCTGTCTCTTACTATCTAGTGGCTTTGGGGAAATCTCTTAGACTGTATGCTTTAGTATTCTCGTACGAAAATTCAGAGAATTAGCAGTCCATCTTAGTGCTTAGGTATCTAGCATGTGCTCAAGTAATTGTTATTGAATGAAGTATCAGATATAGCATACATACATATTGGTAAATAATACCTCTTATCATTTATCCTGTCATTCTGTGAGGTCTGCTTTCAAGTTCATTTTTAACCTAGCAAATTCCTAGCCAATTGACTCCTTCAAGTCCCATATCAAATGACATGTCTTTGGAGATGACTTCTCCAGCCCTCCAGGCAGAGCTTCTATCTCTGCATTCTTGTAGCATCTTATACCTAGCTCTCAGAGCATTGTGCTGTCATCCCTGATATGTTTATTTTCCCAAGTAGATTAAGGAAGCTCCTTAAGGGCAATGATTCCACGTCACTGGACTTTTTGTCCCTATTTTCTAAGTCTCAGGTACATCATAATAAAGTAAATAAATGTTTGATGAAAGATGAAGAAGAGACTGAGTTGTCTACCAGAGCTTTTACTAGAATGCAGGATCTGACTATACTATTTAATTCACATATCTATGTTCCGCACTAGACCATGAAATTTTAAGAGAAGGCCCCTTTCCTTGTACATGCAGCACCAACACAGTGCCTGCCAGGGCACAATAAATGTCTGCTGAATTAGTGTAGGTAAAATCCATCTTTAGGGCTCTTTCACCCATTCTTTTTCTTTTTCTTTGTTTGAGTAACTCTCCTCCTCCACTTCACAGGGTCCTTACAATGTCTGTCTTTCCACGTATTCTCTCAGTCTCTGCTTTCTTTTGCTAAGTGCCAAAGGATAGGTTTGAATTAGATAAACTCAACTCCACTAATGTGTTATTAGCTAACTCCTCACTATCCCTCCCAATCAGTGTCTCAGTACAGCTATAATGAAAATGTCCTGGCAAATGATGGTATATTGCCTTTTGTCAACCTGTTGGAGGTGGGTGGGAGAGGAGCAATTTGAATGCATAATCCTTAAAATACATTTCAAATCACATTGTGTACAGTGGCTATCCAGTGTGTTGGTTGACAATGTCTAGCCCTGGGCAGAAGTGTGATAAATTAGATGTAGTGCATCAACCTGTGAAATCCCTCAATTTTGAACCTATCCTTTTTAATATGAGAACTGAACTCCTCTGGTCTAATTACCTACTTTTTGAGTTTGGGAATACTCAGGTAATGACCTCTTATGGAGCTGGGAGAAAAATCTTGCCTCTACCTCCCTTCCAAATTACCTGAAGTGATCCCCACTTTATTTTTGTTTGCCCAGCAACCAAGAAGCAACCATGTTCTGTGCTGATTTTAATATGAAGAAAAAAGTGGGTGCTAGGTGGATATTCAGCTAGTAAGTAATGCATTAAAATTGTCTCTGTCCCATCAGTCTATCATGTATGATCAGTACAAAATGAATGCCTAAGTTTCTTTGGTATTTTCTCATGCATAATTGGGCTTTGATGGCTTGGGCCAAGTATCCTAGCTTGTGTCATCTTTCTTTTCAGTCTTTTAATTACCCAAATTATCCCCTGCCCAGCCATCCTAATTGTCAGGGAAGGAAGAACACATTTCTCTGATGATTACAATGTAAAATTCTTGAAGGAAAGCCTTTTCTGTTAAAAGAAAAAAACACCACTCATAAATACCAATGGTGTTGCTATTGATCAATTGGTGTATTGGACTGTACAAAGAATACAAATCTATGAGTTCTAAATTAGAATATATTTAGACTAAGGATTGTAAGTGAAATTTTCCTTTCACTTTATCCTGGCACTTGTTTTATCTTCATTCAGACATCTGTTCCCAGAGACTGTTATCTTTACTCCATATCCCCTCTTTCAATTAGGGAGACAGATAAGCAGTTGTCTTGAGAATGTAAGGTCACTGGCATTCAGTAAATGGATTCCAGTGCCTGCTCCAGGAACAAGTGGTGAGTGTTCTCTGTCACTTGCAAACTATAAATTAATTAAGTTGACAACTTTTCCTTCTTTATGTATACTTTCAGAGGGACTTCTGAAATACCATTTGTTGCATTTTCTGATTATAAAAGTAACATATGGTCATTGCAGAAAATTGATAGTACAGGAAAGTACTGAGAATAAAAATCTCAACACCTTGAGATAACATCTGTTAGCATTTTGATGTATTTATGTACAGCTTTTTAATGTGCATATGAAATATTTTGAAAGAAAATTGGGGACATAGTATGTATAAAATGCTGTATCTTGGCTTTTCAATGTGTCCTTACATCTGAAACATTTTCAAGTACCAGTAAGTATTTGAAAACACTGTCTTAAATTGCTATATAATCTTTTGTCATATGAATATACCATGGGTTTATTACAAATAACATGCTTTTACTGTTGGACATTCAAATTAATGTCAATTTTTCTTTCTTAAAAGTGATTCTGCACTTAATTTTTATCTAAGTTTCTGATTGTTTCATTAGACTAGAATACTACAAAGGAACTTACTAGGTGTGATTTTTTTTCCAAAAAACTTCATGATACGAATTTTTTAATTGTTTGAAAGAATGTACCAATTTACCCACCCACCAGCATGTTCTAGTGTGCATGTCCATTTCACTGAACGTGTTCCCCCAAATAAACATTTAATAGTTCTAAGTTTGATTGACACAAATGGTATATATATATATATATTACTGGTGTTTTAAAATATTGAACATTCAAAAAATACATACATAAGATTCTTGAGTTTGTCACATGTGTATTTATCTCTGTTCTTGTTCTTTACCCATCTCCCTTTTCTGACTTTTTTGAGCTTTTCATATTTCAAATCTATAATCCCTTTTTAATATTTGCTGCAAATATTTTTCCCAGTTTGTGGCTCGCCTTTTAGGTTTTCTTATTTAGTAATGGCTTTGGAGCTTCAATTTTTTTTCTATTTTCGTGTAGTCCAAATTTATTGCTTTTTCTATTTAATTTCTTCTACTGCTTACATGCTTAACAATTCCATTCTTATTCAGTAGAAGTTTCTTGTTAGTTTTAATTAGTTGGACTTATAATTTTGAAGGCAATGGATTTGTTCTACACAACTGCATTATAGCTATAGCTGTGCTTTGTTCATTTAAAATATTTTATAGACAGATTTGGAAGTGTTAGTTATAAAAGCAGGAGCAGCTGTAATTCCTTTTAAACAGGACCATGTGTGGAGAGAGATTCTTAAGCAGTCTTTTGAAAAAAAGACTTGAAATGTTGACATTTTATTGCTGTGAACAACTGTGTTGATTGAATGCTCCACATTATTCACTATACATTGTGTAAAAAGCTCTGTTACCCAAGGCAACACAACATTCAAACTGAAGAATCCCCCAGCAATTTTCAGTTTGAGGATTATCTGATTGTAGCCTTATTTCAGAATAGCTACAACAACAGCCTTTCTCAATGCATGGTCTTTGGACTCCCTGTATGGTGATCACTTAGGTTACTCCTTAAAATGGAGATTCCTGTGTCCTCCCTCCAAACATTGTAAATCAAATTCCTTGGGGTTGAAGTCTTAGAATCCGCATTTTAACTAGCATCTCACGTGATTGTGGTGCACTTCAAAGTTTGAGAATCTCTGGGCTAGGGAAAAACATTAGTTTTAAGAAGTCCATGGAGGCAAAGAACAAAAAGCATGTTTGTGAGAACATGAGGTCAAAGACAGATTTGAAACCAGTGTATCAGCCAGTAGGTAGAAGGGACAATAAGAATGCAGTAGAGCTTAGGTGAAAGAGCACTGGCCTATGAATCAGAAAAAGGGGCTCTGCTATTTAATATCCTCGTGTCCTTAAGTGAGTCACAACTCTTTAGGCTTCTTACCCTTAAAATGAAGATAAGAAATGCATGTGCCCAAGTAAACAGGGTTGTAAGGAATTCAGGTGAAATAACGTATGTAACTGTGCTTTGTAAATTTCATAGGTTTTACTGTTAATAATAGAATCAAAGGAAGTGCTGGTGATGGTCAGTATCTGGACAGTGTGGCACCGGGTACCAGTGACTCAGTGTTGACAAATGTAAATGAAGTTCAGGATCAAGAAATTCAGTCCACAGGAGAACTTAAGTCGGGGGTTGAGGGGAGGCAGAAGGCAAGACATCAATTGAAGGCCTATAGTAGGAGTACAGTACAAGTTATTGGCAGACTTATTTCAGAAGGAGCAAAGCTGTAAGGCTTTCAGTGATCCCAGATTTACTGAGAGATGTGAATAATAGTCATCAGGTTCTTTCATCAGACTTCACACCGGCCACACCCTCCAGTTTAGAATCATGAGTAGGTTAGGGTATGAGGTGAGGGTACATCTGTAAGAGGTGACTTAATTAAACTGGTTCGTAGAATGAGAGGATTGAGAATTATGGGGGTTGAAGGGAGGTAGAAGGAGTCCAAGTATGTACTTCTGTTGCCACAACCTCAGGAAATGGGAAATGTGCCTTCTGAACCATTTAATTTCCCTTTTGACTTCTCTCCTCAGTAGGGTATATCATTGCCTTTATTTATTGCAAAATTAATACATTACAGTGTTATTAAATCTCAGGGGGTAACAGGTAGATGATACAGCAGTAAACATATACATAGTTATTTGAACCAGCCTGATGCAAACTCTATTCATTAAGTATACTGGAAAGAGCATGAATCTGTCAGGAACCACCTGAATTATTCCTCAGTAGGAATTCCCTCTCAATTTCTTACTATCTGTGTGATCTTGAATGTGATGTATATGAGCCACTGTTTTTTTTTAAATCTGGAAAATAGAGATAAAAATTTCTACTTGAGTAGTTATTTGAGGGTTAAATTAGATATAATAGTGAAATAACTGGGTACAATGACTGGTACCTAAGTATCCTTTTTTACCTGATTAAATCAAATTTCAATAGTTCTGAATTGAACTATTGAAAGTCATGAGTCAACTCATGACTTTATCCCTGATCCTGTGGGATCCACGGTTCTTCCTTTCTAGTTTTAACCTTTTCGCTTTCATCCATCCCTTTGTCCTCTTTCTCTTTCATGTTTTCTCCCTCCCTCTCACCTTTGTTTCTAAGGAAGTGAGGTTTCTTAGGACCACTTATCTCTCAATGAAAAGTTCTGTCCTTAGCCTCCTTAATAATGAATATATCCCCTGGTCTCCTACTCAGACAAATTTCTCTAAACTAGTCTCTCACTTTTTTCATGGCCCCTGCTTAAACTTTCTTATTTTCAAGCATTTATCCTACTATTGTGTCAAAGTTTTAAAAAAATTTTCCCCTCCCCTTATTCCACAGTAACTTTTCTAGGCCTCTAGTGTTTGTCATCCTCTTCTGGCCACATTCAAATTTTCCTACATATATGCAAAAACATGCTGACCTAAAATCCAGCTAATGATAGGTGACATCCCAAACAGGCTGGGTTTTCACCACGTGGCTTTGAGAGTATGATAAGAGACCCAGTTTAAGATTCTAGAATACACTGCGCTTACAGTCAATACTCACCTCAGCCAGACCTCTCTGTTTACCCACAGGGTAAAAAAGAAATTCTAGTTGCTGAGAATTACTTAGTTTTTAGATTTTGTCAGTGGGGAAAATGCCAAAACCTTTCTCCTCTTTCTGCATCCAAGTAGTTTTGGATGACAGAACAGCAAAGTCTTTTATTTTGAGTTAACAAAAGAGAAGAAACTCCTCTCAGCAATATTTTCTTGGAAGCCCTGCATATCTGGGTACAGTTGTTCTATAGTTGGTACAAAATAAAAACAGTTCACACATTCACTCATTCATTCAACAAATACTCATCAAGATCTGACGATATGCAATGTAAAGTTCTGGATGAGGGGATAAAGATGAGCTGATCTGGACCGTACTGAGATCTCAGAGTCTGTCACTGAACAGGAGAGAGAAGCTACAAGCTATAACATACAGCATAAAGGGATAAATGCTGTGCACATGGGACATAAGCTAGAGAATATATCTTCAGAAAAGGGAGAGACTCCTCCAGGCGGAAAACCTCATGTGATTAGTTTCCCTCAGTGACTCACCAAATATGTCAGTCTCATGAAGCCAGCTTAGTTTCTGTAGCAAGATTGAAAATATTTCAACTCAATATAAGGAAAAAATGAGATTCAACTGTCTCAACAATGACCATAGTGTCACTGGATGAGGGCAGCCTTGTGGGCACCAAAAGACTCTGACAACTGAAGCGTTCCATCTGTAAAGCCTTCTTTCTTTTCCTCAGGTTGTGGAAATAAAATAAAACATTCCTCAAAAGGAGCAAAGTGGAGAATTTCCAATTTTATCCTTTAATAAATGATTTGTTGGCATTGAATAGAATGAAAACAATCATAGGTGTTTTGCCACCAAAGCATAATGACCCTTGTGCCCTTTCTCCTCAGTCTGTACCCTGTACTTTAGATGGTAAACAGCAATTTGAGTGGCAATATTGAAAAAGATTTTAACTCTCTGTTGCTCAGCCACTGTGAGGCAGACACAGAGCGCACATTGTACTCACTGAACCAGGACTATTAGCAAAGAGCTGTCCCTTTCACCCCAAGCTCACTGACACAGAAAGTTTGGTATTAACAGATATAGGGCCCTGATTGAGAAGTCAGAAAATCCACGGATAGTCAGAAAACTTACAAACCTTGAATGTAATGTTATGTTGATATTGATACTGCATAGGAACTTAGATTCTAAATTCTGTAGATGAAATCATTACCATCCTAAACCTTTAGAAAAGTAATGGAATAGTTAAATTTCAAATCTTTTTTTAGGTCAAGGAAAAACCAAGTTTTTTCTTCACATAGCAGTGTAAAAACTCTTCGTTCATTAGAGAATGTTAAATTATAATGCCTGATTCAGAATTTTAACTGCCATGCACACGATGGGTAACACCTTAATAGGGTTGCCAGAGTTAGCAAAAATAATGATACAGTAAAATACAGGATGCCTAGTTAAATTTGATTTTGAGATAAACAAATGATTTTTAATGTAAGTGTGACCCAGGCAAGATCTCGCAACCCTAACTTGAGAGAGCATGGCTTGATTATATAACATTCCAGTGGGATGGTTAAATTTTAGGAGGCAAGTTTGCTTTATGTCCCCTGGTTTTCATCTTTCCTCATTCCTATATGTCTCCCCAGCTAACAAGACTTCTTTGAATGAATGGAAAGATCCTCTGTGAAGAAGACCATTCACTTCATAAATGCATTATTTTAAAGCCCTGTACCCTAAAAAAAAAGTGAACAGAAAGCTTCTTTCTGGCTCCCATTTTCTGCCATCTCAATTGCTCTTCGCTTGTTGATCTAGGTTGAATCATTCAGGTAAATGCCTCAACTATAAGTCTCAACTCTACTGTTTTTAGTGTGAAGTCTCATCCAGAGTGAGGTGGGTCTGGGGTGGGGTGAGGGGGGTCTAGGAACTGAGTCCAAAAAGTAGAAATACTTTGAATGAGAATTTGGAGAGCATCCAAAGTGCATATGAAGTGAGCTCTAATGTAGACATCAGGTGGAGTTTTCCTTTAGAGAATTTCACTTCCCCAAATAGACCTCAGATGCTTTACCTTTTCTGGTCATTTCAGTGAACATTCAATTAACACTTCCATCAGGTTGTTCAAAAAAAGTCTGAAAAGTTGATGATTCTGCATTTAGTTCTTAACCACTTTTACACAGAATAAGTTTATCTTCTTCATATTTGAATACCTTGATGTCTGCTTCCAGGATTACTTAGTTACTCCTTATCTCAAAAGGAGATTAGCTACCTCTACCTCAGGCTATCCCTGAAGACAGGCTCTAATAGTACAAATGAATATGAATAATATGGGTTGTTTCCTAAACTTCTAACAATTTTGGGAGGGACAAATTAATGAAAACTAAGAAATATTATGGATTTCACTAGTTGCTTTATTGTGTCATGAGAAAACCTTTCTATGAAACCCTGAAACAGCTTTTCAAACAGCTTTCAACTGTATTATGACAGATATCCTCGATGATGACATAACCTTAAACATATTTTGAAAAGTACTGCTTTTCAAACATTTCCTATAAATTCTTTAACCTTTTAGTTTTAAAATGTGATTTACACACTCCCATGTTTTGTTTATATGCTTTGTTAAAACACACACAGTACTTCTGTGTATTGTACTTAATTGAAA
Source organism: Manis javanica (assembly GCF_040802235.1). NCBI lineage: Eukaryota > Metazoa > Chordata > Mammalia > Pholidota > Manidae > Manis > Manis javanica. Next base: position 110,538,023 of record NC_133174.1, read on the forward strand.
CCCTGTGAATTACTGAGGTAATTTATGTAGGTAATACAACTTATTTTACATATGAAAAATACTAAGGTTCAGAGAGGTTAAGTGATTTGCAGAAGGACACACAGCAATAAATGCCTGAGCTGTCTCTAGAAATAAGGAAGAACTCTATTTACACACTTTCATATAGGATATCTGCCCTCTCAGGAACACTTTAATGGAAAAATATTAATATTGGTGGCTTCTATTTATGATTATTAAATCTTTTGTTCAGCCCCCAAACACTACAAAGGCTCAAAAAGATATCATGCTCCCAGATGCTGATATAAGTAAATGTACAACTTCAGATCAAGCTTTAATGTTGATTGAAAAAATATTTTTCTGTATGTGATTTTATATCATATACATTATACAGTATGTCTTTTATCCAAGGAAGCTTCAATTACTGAAGCAAAATTGAAATAAATGCTTACATGCAGATAAAAAGTTATTTTTAAAGTAATAAAAAAATTTCCACCCATGAAGAACACTTATTTGACAATAGTATCAACATTTCAATAAGTATGCACAGTAAAATCACACTAAATTGTAATAATATAAAATATATGATAAACTAGGTATAGTTTAGGGGGTCAGCCCTATGTGTATATTTTCACTGTCATTTAAAAATATTTGCCAAACAAATTAATCAGGTCCAAAATTCCTAACTCATGAACTCTGAGAACATTTTAAGCACACATCCTCACACACACGTGCACATATATGTTAATATGCAGATTGTAGAATATTCTTTTCAATAAAAAATTCCTGACAGAGCTTCGCATGAAAACTTCATTAGCTTGGTTTAACTTAATGTACCTCCTCAAACATAAACACCACATATTCTAACACACTGAAAGCTCTAGTCAGAGCAATTGGGCAACAAAAAGAAATGAAACATATCCAAACTGAAAAGGTACATGCTTATTGAAAGCACTTAATGGTAAAAAAATGGAATGCTTTGCTCTTAAGATCAGGAACAAGGTGTGGAAGTCTGCTCTTTCCACTTCATCAACATTGTTCTGGATGTTCTAGTAAGTGTAATAAGGCAAGAAACAAAAGGTATTTAAATTGTAAGAAAAGAAGTAATATTTTTATTCACACATGATATGATCATCTGTAAAGAAGATCTTTAGATATCTTCTTAAAAAAAAGCTAATAGATATAATAAGTGAGTTTAATAAGGTTGCAGGATACAAGATAAAAATAGAAACACCAATATTCTTTCTATATGCTAGCAACTAATAACTAACTGGAAATTGTATTTAAATAAAATAATGCCACTGACAATAGCATCAAAAAACCCCATGAAATACATAGATCTAACAAATCTAACAAAATATGTTCAAGACCAATACACTGAAAACTATAAAACATTACTGAGAGAAATTCAATAAGTTATAAATTAATAAATGTACAGTATTCATAGATCAGAAGACTCAATTTTGTTATTTGCCAGTTTTCTCCAAAATGATATATAAATCCATATATATATATTCAAATTCATATGGAGATACAAAGGATCTAGAATAGTTAAAAGAACTTTGAAAAAACAGTATAAAGTTGAAAGAGTAAGAGTATCTATTTTTAAAACTCATTATAAATCTGCAGTAACCAAAACCTTCTGATACTAATCTTTATACTAGTTTATCTTTATAAACTTGTAGATCAATGGCACACAATAGAGAGTTCAGAACTAAGCCCACACATATAGGAATGACTGATTTTCAGCAGTGGATCAAGTGCAATTAAATGCAGAAAGGATAGTCTTTTTCACAAATTGTGCTAGAACAATTAGATACCCATATGCAGAAACATGAGTATAGGTTCATACCTCTTATTATACATGAAAATTAACTCAAAATGCACCACAGACCTAAATGTACTTCTTGCAGACAATATAGGAGAAAATTTTTGTGTCCTTGGATTAAGCAAAGATTCTATATATAAGACAACAAGAGCACAATCCATAAAGCAAACAATTGATAAGTTGGACTTCATCAAAATTTTAAAATTCCACTCTTCAAAAAATGCTGTTAGAATATGTAAAAACAAGCCGCTGGCTGGATGAACATATTTGCATTACAAATGATAAAGACTCACATGCAAAATATGTAAAGAACTCTCAAAACTGAATAATAAGAAAATGAACGACCTAGTTTAAACAAGGGAAAAATCTGAATGGACACTTCACCAAAGAAAATATGTGAATGGCAAATAGACACATGAAAAGATGCTTATCATTAGTAATAGAAGAAATGAAATTTAAAACCACAATAGAATACTACTACACATCTTAGAATGGCAAAAATGAAAATGACTGACCATACAAAGTATTTAGCTAGGATGCAGAGGAACTGGAATGCTCGTATACTGCTTGTGGGATGTAAAATGGTGTAACCACTTTGGAAACCAATTTGGCAGCTTCTTACAATGTTACACAAACTGTATGATACACCTATTCAACTCTTTTGCAATTATTCAAGAAAAATTAAAGCATATTCCATAGCATCTTTATTTGTGAAATAGCCCCAAACAGGAAACATCCCAAATATCCATCAACAGGGAAAAGGATAAACAACTGTGATGTACCTATAAAATGAACTTTTGATATGTGCAAAAACTTGGATGAGTCTGAAAATAATTATGCTGAGTGATATGAACTAGTCAAGAAAAGAGTTCAGATTGTATGATTCTATGTATATGTAAAATATTAGACTATGCAAACTCATCTGCAGTGACTGAAAGCAGATGAGTGCTTGCCTGGGGAATGTGGGAAGCCGGGACTGAGTATGCAGAAAGTATTGCAGTGGGGCACAAGGGAACTCTAGGGATGGTAGACTTGTTCACTCTGTTGATTATGGTAATGATTTCATGTGCATACACATATGTCAAAACATTTCAAATTGCACAGTTGAAATTTATTCAGTTTATTGAATATCAAATTATATACTAATAAAGCTGTTAGAAATTTAGTATCAGCTTATAATATTTTTTCCTGAAAATCTTTCATAGTGAATGTCATGCAACTATCTTGATGGCATTTCTATGTTATTTATGAGCCAAATGAAAGACCTCCCTTGAATGAACACATTGTGCTTTCCCTGAATTTTACTGGTTATGGTTTCATCTGAAAAAATGAGAGAAAATGGCCTAGCAACTGTTCTGAAAAGGTGAAATAATTTGAGGCCAAGGAAACAGTGTTATCAGAGAGAATTAATTTTACTTAGCTGGCAAAAGATTGTCTAGATAATAAATATTGCCTAAAACAATAAATGGAGAGATTTATACCATTGTTCATTGGTTGGAAGACTCAATATTGTCATGATATCAATTCTCCCAAATAATATAAAGCAGCTAGCACAGAGAGGGGGCACTCAGTGAATTGTTGCTCTTGCTATCACTTTAAAATCAGAAAGTTCTAGAAAACAGAAATCATTATATACTTTTGGCAGTAACCAATTAAGACTTGAGATAGTCTCTAGAAACCAGAAGTACATGAGACCACAAAACTGGAGACCTACGTGTGGCCCAACTGCGCCAGCATTTAGTTCTGTGACGTTGGACTGGTCATTTCAACTTTCTGGGCTTGAGTTCCTCACTTAAGAAATCAGGTTGTTAATAGATGGCTTTCACTCTTGTCCCACTTTTAATACTTATTATCTAAGACATAGAGTTTAAGATCAAATTTATTATCACCAAAACCTTAAACTGCCTCACTGCTGCAACTTGAGCAATTGAAAACAGTAAAACACTTCATAAATGTGGGCAAAAGTGAACTTTTTGTCTGAATCATTTCAGATAATTGCCTTAATTATCAATTGACATTATAGATCTATCCATGGTGTGTTAGGAATATTTAAAAAAATCAAATCAAATCCCACAGAATTTTGTACTTTTCCAAATCAGATGATTAAAAGCAAAGAACTAGTTTTTATGGGCTTCTGATTTAGACTTTCAAGGCATTCACAGGGTAGACTACAAACTGGTAATTGCAAAGACCTTTAAAGTACTATTTTAAAAAAAAGTACCTGCAGTCTTATTCTAGTGCTAAATATTTGGACTCTCTTTTGAGGACACATACCCTTCATACTCAACCAAGTCGATAGCCAAATTATCAGTTTATATGGCTTACCAACAATGTGATTTTTGTTTCCTTATGATGGTTTCTTTAGCACATTTGAGTGTTAAAGTCTAAAATTATTAATCTTTTACTTTGTCTTTGAATATGTTTGCACTTTTTCAAAAGAACAAAAAGTAATGTGGGATGTGCTCACTATTCTGTATAGAATATCAGCCTACAAGTTGGTGATGTGCTACACAATTGTCCTTCCTTTCCTTCTTTACAACTAGCCTCTTTTCCCATTCACTCTTATCAGTTAATTTGTTCCATTCACCTACACATATCCTGTAGTAAAGTTTTGTTTATATTTAGTTACTCCGCTAAATGACTGTTAAGTGGTTTCATATTCATAGACGTTTATAGGTAGGGAGATTTTTATTTTCTGAGTGATTAAAACTTCGTGGATAGTTGAAATTTCAAGAAATATGAAATATAAAATGTCTTCCTTCATTTGCATGTTTTTAGTTGAGTATTTCATTTAAATTGACAGCCTTGAATGTATCAAGGTCTCTTCAGAGTTTTTCAGTGGCTAACAAACTTCTTTATATATATATAGAGTCCTTAGAGACTGTTCTCTGAAGATGCTGCCTAAGTGTTGCTTTGGCTAAAATAATCAGGAAAATGTTGAACATCATTATGAAAAATAGGAGAAAAAACCTGTAAGCAGTCATCCTACTTTTCAATAATTCCTTGAGGTATGTGCATCTGGGCTGTGTTTTGTAGCTCTAGTCTGTGTGTAATGTATCAAGGTCTCTTCAGAGTTTTTCAGTGGCTAACAAACTTCTTTATATATATATTTTATATATATATATATATACACACAAACTTCTTTATATATATATATATATTCTTCTTTACAGTGTCTACAATGGCAAATTTAGACTGTGAACCAATGTTTCTGCATTCCAATCTGATAATGAGCTTTAACCTTGTACCATTTCATTCTGTTAAAAGAAAAAAAATACTTGCAAAGCAAAATGGCTCATAAAGTAATCTGAGTGATGGAGAAAGAACAGCTTCCAGCATGGAATGAAAATATATTTCCCCACAGAGGAAGCAGCACTATAGAAGTCCTCCATCTGTAGCTGCTTTTGACAGTTGACAATCTTAAATAAAATTCCCCCTTGGTCCCTTTGCTGTATTTTTGACCACAAAGGTTTTAAAGCCTGAAACATGATTAAATTTACAGTATGAGCAGTCACAAAGAGAGCCCTACATTTTCTTTAGATTTGAGGGAGATGGGCATTCTATCATGCCTGCTCCACTGGTTACCTTTAGTCTCATAAATTTCTTTATAAAATTACCGTATGAACTTTTGGATTTTTTTCAAATAAAATCTTTTCTAAAACACACAACTTATTTTGTGATGCCAAGATGGCCCAGGGGTTCCTAACAAATAATAAAGCAATCTAGCATGGAGGAAGGAGCCAGACTTCAGTTCTAATACCAGCTTCATTGCACAACTACTGTGTAATGGAAAAGTGCACTTAGTTTTCTAATCAGTTATTGTGAAGGTTTAGTGCAAATATACATGAAAGACCCTTTCAAACCATAAAGCATTATGCAAATATAAAGTTTTTTCTCCAAATAGCCACCCGAGTGAATGTTCCTAACTAGTTACCTCTATACATTGGTTTTTCAAATCACATCTGTATTTCCACCTTTCCACTTCTCCATCTCTTCAAGCATGTTTTAAAATGACGAGTTCTGAGCTGTTACCCCCAAGGAAAGGGAGCCTAGAGTCCTTAGAGACTGTTCTCTGAAGATGCTGCCTAAGTGTTGCTTTGGCTAAAATAATCAGGAAAATGTTGAACATCATTATGAAAAATAGGAGAAAAAACCTGTAAGCAGTCATCCTACTTTTCAATAATTCCTTGAGGTATGTGCATCTGGGCTGTGTTTTGTAGCTCTCGTCTGTGTGTAAGACAGGGATGATAGAGTCAGAGAAGATGAAGAGAAAAGCAACCCAAGTGACAATGAAGGGGATTACAGAAAGCAAGGTGGGAGTGGCGGGGGGAGCAGGCGATACAAAAATGATAACTCTTCTTAATGAAACTCTCATCAGGGGGGCTATGTGGCCGGCAGTCTTTGTTACTGGAATCTTGCTAGAGAATGTGTGCTAAACAGTTTCTCCCCCAAATGGCCTTGGGGCTGAAGTTTTGTTCTTCCCTGTCCACCATGTTGTCAGCTGACACTTCGTCAGTCCAGCACATTCCCATTTTTAGAGCTTCTCATTGCAGGATGGGGAATGTCAGGATGTCCTTATACACTGGTAAGGGGCAGGTGAACAGTCTTATTTAATGAGCCTGAAAGCTGATTCATTAGGTTCTGGTCTGATTCTCCCTCCAGACCAGTTGACTTACTCTTTAGGTTCCATGGGTTTCAACCAAGTTTATGTATATCAGACTCACCTGAGGAACTGTGGCACTATGAATCATTTGGCACTTAATTTATTGTGTAAAATTATAATGTCATGTGTGTGTTTCTTTAATACAGAACATAACTAAACAAACAACAAAAATGCACCAGTAAATAGAAAACTGCTGTTGGGTTTACATCATATTAAGTTTCTTGAACAGAAAGGCATCCAACATTGAACATGCTCAGAAACCAAAGTTGGCTTTAATTAGTTGTCAAGAGGCAGAAGCAAATAACCACTTAGGGCAGCATCTCCATTAGGCAGGGCCAACCCCTGTTCTTTACAAGCCTGCTTCTGCACTCCCTATTTACAACATCTAGCTCAGTTAGACTATTTTCACACTAACCTCATTGTCATACAGGTCATTGCCTATTTGAAATAGAAATTTAAAAATCAAATCTTAGCCATTCTTCAAAGATAAATGCTTTTAGTGAACCCCCCTGCCTATTCCCCTAACACACACAAAACTGCTGCTAGTCCAAACAGTGCCTACATGTGATTGGAAAAGACAGGCTCCAAACACAGAACCAGCCAATGAAGAACAGAGCTTGGGTGGTTATCAGCCCCATTTCATTCTCTCATGAAGGTGCCCTTGTGCAAATAAGAACATAACAACTGTGAGACTAGAGATACTAAACAAGTTTAGTTTTTGGTGCCAAGTCTAATGAATCAATAATGGCTGTCTTAAAAAATGCATGGTGTTGAGAAGGATTCTGAAGCTCAATAGATAAAGTGTATTGTAAGTGGTGATTTGCCTGAGTTTCAATAATGGCACTGGATGTGACAAGAATTTGCCCTCGGAGGACTAGAGGCTTCCAGCCTGCCCAGAAGAGGTAGGAGGCCTGGGATAGGCAGAAGTTGATGTAAAACATGGGCCCACACAAGTTATATAATTTATAGACAATTACCTTGCAATACTCTTGTAATGCAGTGCACCAATCCTACGTCTTCAGGTCTCTAACAAAGCATCCAGCTGACCTAGAGTGTTTCATGTGGACTCTGCTATGCAAAACTGTTTCTTGGTTAAATAAAAGAAAAGAATAGTACCTTGGTGTCATTTTACTGTTTAATAAAAACTTATTTTCACTTTTAGACATAATTCAAAGAAAGAAGCTTCAATTTCTTCCTCATTTAGTCTAACAACTAGTCATGTTCTTTCTGTCCTTGGCTCCCTTACATTCTATCCTCTGTGGTCATGTTTGGTTTAAGGAAAAGAGGGAGAACAGAAGCTGTGAACCCATCCCTGATCTAAAGTTACAAGTAGATTCACACATTGAAGGGATGACTTGATCCTAGGAGATGTCCATAGACAAGATTTGACAAAAAAGAAAAGAGAAGCTCCAAGGGTTGAACTAATTGGCCAAAACCACACAGCTGGTCAGTGCCTGAGGTGAGACTTGAACCTGTGTCTCTCTGACAATGATTAAATTAGTGTTTCCTAACTATTCTTTGACATGGTAAAAGCTATGGATCTTTGCCCCAGAAAAATTAACTTATGCAAGTGTGTGGCAGCCCCAGGTTAAGAACCTGTGCACCACGGTGCCATTCTTCAGCCTGAGCTGGGGCTCTGTGGGTACTTGGAATTGACAGTTTCTCCTGAAACACAGGACTAGGTCTTCTTCAGGCTCCTTAGGGTTTTAAAAGGGGGTGGGAAATATCATTTGCTAATGAAAGCACCCCTGAGGCCCATAGGACATTTTGATGCAATTAGCAGGTGTTGCCAAACGTTCCCTTCAAGGGCCAGAAAATAAATATTTTAGGTTTGCAGGTGTATGGTCTCTGTGACAACTACTCATCTCTTCATTTGCAGACCATATGTAAGTGAATGAATGAGCATGGCTGTGTTCCAGTATAACCTCATTTACAAAACCAGGTTATGGGCCTTCAGGCTGTAGTTTGCTGACCCCCAGATTAGAGGGGGGCACACAGTCTGTTAAAGAGATAATGCTGCAGAATCTGTGTGCTTGTATACTCTTGAACATTTAGTTCTAATTCCCTAGGACCAAATATAATTACTCTTAGTGATAAAAGCACAGAGTACTATGGCAAGTAGGGACAACTGGAGTAGGAAGACCTGGTTTCAAATTCTAACTTTGTCATACTGTCTGTGTGACCTTACTCTTATTCCTTTGAATGACTGACCATTAGCAAATGGAGTATAATACCAGTAAAGTGAGTATAATAATGGCAGCCTTGCAAGGTTGTTATGGAGCACACAATAGGTATTCAGTAATACCTGAGAAGCCCAACTGCTCAGTGGATTTTACCTCACTATCCCTATTCTGTTCTTCTCACCATCTCATCATAATAAAGAACCTCCTCATCAATTTAGGTGTTTACTCTAAAAGTCAGACATGACTGGCTACACACACCAGGAGGTTTGATAAGGTATAAGCATCAAGAAGCCTCCTGGGAAATAAATCATCCAAAGTTAAAAAGGGGGTCACAGCACTTATCAAGGTCAGTTGGTCCAGTATAGGGGCCTTGGGTAGATTATGAGCCCAGCACAGTGTCTGTGATAGATATCTTCTGGCCCAGCCCCTGAAACATCCCTGAATCTTATAGCAGAGGATCTATAACAAAATAACTTTATGGTACTATGTCAGCAACCTCAGTGCCAACAACTTTGGCAACCCCCTGGGAGACTGCACAACTGGCTTCTGCAGCATGGGAAGATGGCACCTGCCTTAGAGGGCACTGCCAACCTGGACACTGTTGGCCACCAGTCACACCATGGGCAGCATCAATAGGAGTCTTGCTTTTGATGGCCATTGGCCACGACAGCATACATACCCAGAGCAAGCTCTGGATGAGAAGAAGCGAAATGGGAGACTTGTGGTGGCCATGAGCACCAGATCTCAGAGAACTTGTGAGATATCTTACTGGTTTTCTGGAGTTTGTTTTGTTTTTATGGGAGGAAGGGGCAAGAGAGAGGATATATGGGAATGTGTGCCTATGAAATGGGGAGTGAAGTTCCTTGAGAGTGTATGGGAACAAAGCCAGAAAAACCCTGGTTTGAGATTTTTCCCTTTCCTACAAAGCTAATGTGATCATGCAAACTCATTTGCAATGCAGTAACATTGACTCTCCCTGAAGATCCTGTACTTCCTAACCCTCTGATGTTTGGATGTGGATTTTCTCCCCAGGAGTATCTCTCCTCATGTGGTTTTTCTCTCCGAAGGCTCCTCTTCATGTCTTTTGTTCATCCAAAGGTTCACCTTCAGTCCAGTTTTCTCCTGAGGTGTAATATCTTGGATCAAGGCACAGGTTATGCTCTACAAGGGAAGTTCTCAAACTTGCTGAAATGTCAGAGGACTTGGAAGTCATAGTGCTCTTTGAGGGACTTTAACAGATGATATTTTTTCATTTGATTCTATCACTTAATGAGAAGAATGAAATAATTGCCATATAACAGCACCTATCATTTGGGGGCATGTACCAAGCCTTATTCACCTCTCATCATAACCCTGTGCAGTGTGTGCTCCGTGAGCACTGAGGCTCAGAGACATCCAGAGACTTGCTCAGAGCCACACAACCAGGAAATGATGGAAATCAGATTTGTACCTTGAAAGGTTAAAGTTTATGACTTTAACTACTGCATATACTGCCCCCTCTTGTGAACAATTTTGCTAATAGGAAACATGACAGTATGACAAGTGGGCAGTAGTGACTACGGCCTCTAGAATATGGATTTAAGCACAGGAAATAGTCTGATGAGTACATATGTTCAGCTGAGTATACCAATAATATTCCTTTGAAAACCATAGTAACAGTGTTTTTGTTCCTTTGGGCTTTTTTTTTACAGTAATTAGCTAACTTGCTTATCTCTCTGGGGTTCATTTAAGAGTATCAGTTGATACCAAATGGTGTATGTTTGCTATTAGCAGCTAATACAAGAAAGGAAAGAGACTTGTCGTTCTTAAGGATGCACTTTTGACTACTTCAAGAAACTGCTCTTTGAATATCAAACTTATTTTAATCATCTTTTCCATTCGATTCACAAAATTTGAGATTTTCACAGTTTTAAAGAGCAGAGTGTTGCAGATGTTAACTAGAAGGGTGGCTGAGACTTTTACCACGTTTTTTTTTTTTTTTGGCCAAAATGCCAGGACTACTCAAATAACAGAATATTCCCCATTTTTGTCATCAGTTTCTCATCGCCAGTCCTCAGTGGTTGAAGATTTTCCCCTTCTGGATGTCAGTACCTCTCCTCAGAATTGACTTTGATACCACCACAAAGGATGTATGGACAGCCACATGGTGAAAAATCTCAGGTTCCAAACCACACCCAGGGAAACAAATGATAATAGCCTAGATTATTTGGAGCAAAGCTTAAGTTTGTCTTCTTAGTTTTGACATCCTTTACCCTCAAGCCAACCAGAACAACTATTAAGCCCCTGGTAACTACAGAAAAATAGGTCTTTGTGACTGGACTGCAGGTGTAAGCCTAAGATTCTAAATCAATTATGACATAGCAATTACCCTGACAGCCCAGGTGGACTGCTCTCCTCTAAACCCCCTGAATAAAACCTTAGCCTGGAAACTTGGCCTAGGTCAGGTTACATGAGCTGCTCTCGAGTCAATTGCCCAGTTTCTCCATTTTACTTTTTCTCCAGTCCTTCTTCTCACTTCAGTCCTTTTTCTTCTTGTCTTCTTAAGGTTTACACTTGACTCAGACTCATCTTAAATTCTAGGTTGTCTGCACATTTGTATTTTATCTCTCAGGAGCCAGCTTCCATATTGCCTGCATTTTCTTCAACATCCATACAACTGCTGTTCTTAGAAGAAAATGGAGCTGCCTAGACAATATAGATGGTTCTTGGGAGGCATGAGTCATCACATCTTTAGGGCGTAATGTAACTGGTGCATAAGATCAAAGAAACAAGCCTCTGAGTCCTCAGCCCATTAAAAGTGGACCAAACCCTGAGAAGAGAAAAGGGACTGTTATAGAGAATTACTGCTTTTTAACTTAGCCATAAAAATATTACTTTAAAAAGCCTCAAGCAGCAAATTGCAAACTTTATTTTTCAGTGCAAAAATTCAGGTGTGTGGCTGGTTCATAAAGTATCAGTTTGAATATCTTTCGGGGAACCTAAGTTTGTCAAAAAAATATGTGAAAACCCACAGGTTAATTGACACACAAAGTTCTCCTCAGGGGAAAGTTCAATACCAGTGGCATCAAAGAATAACTTTCTTCCACAGTTGCTTGCTACACAGAAGCATCTTTTGTTATATTGAAAGTCCTTAACCAAAGTTTCCTTTAAGTAAAATTTTCAGAAGATCACTCAGGAGAAAGAGCAGCTAGACATTTGTGTTTAGCAATTTTCTTTTTAGATTTTTAAAACTGTGATCAGATGCCCTGGTTTCATGCTGAATTATAAAGACTGAGTTTGTATGAATGACATTGTAATCATAGAAATCCACTTTCTAATGTACATGTTTGGCCCTGAACTTTCACCTTTTTTGGCCACACCTTTGTTTCCAGCTGTCTATAGCAGTCTTCATGAGTTTCTCTAATTTGAGTCACCGCAAATCCTTATTTAAAAATAAAGTCATCATCTTGCCAGCTTTCCCTTTTTCTTGATGGTATTCATCTGTGCTTCCAACCTAGAAATCTCGGTGTCCCTTGGATATGCGACTTTCTTCCATTAACAGACTTCGCTCGAGCTTCAACAGTGAGCCAGGTACTGTACAAAGATGTGGTGCTAGCTCTCAAGGGGCTCTATATTAAGATTATAACTGAGTTGTATTGTTGCCTGATTTACATGAAGGCATGTAGAAAACAATAAATGGTAGCTACTGCTATTTTTAATATTGACAATTTAAAAAAATGTGTTAGATTCAACCTCTTCTGTCGTTTTCACTTTCTAAATCCTGGCTCTTAAAACCTGATGCTTAAAATATTGCAACAGTTTTTCCATGTCTTCAAAGAGCATCCATGGTTACATATAAATTTTAGTCTTGGGAGTTGGTTTGCTGAATTTGCTGTCTAAGCTTAACTTTATAGTGTTTTATGAACATTATTAGCCCCATCCCTCTTGTGTCAGATTCTGCAGAAGCAGGGATATGGTTGCAAATGACGTTTTGAGGGAATGCTCTTTAGGAAACACCAGTAAGTAAGTGAGGGGAACAGGACAGAAAAGCGAAAAGAACCAGGAAAGGGTGTGGTCTCAGATGAGCCTAGCCTTGGTTTGAGCCGTTGGGTTAGGGTTCTGGAGCATAAACCACACTGCAGAGCTGTCCCTATTTTTGTCAAGAAGTCAGCCTTTTATACCTCTATCAGTGCTTCAGAATTTATGGGCCACCCCCAACCTAGGACACAACTTTCCTGGAGAAGTAGCTCCTGACAGCTCAGGGCAATTCCCCAGAGAAAGAAGATCAACTGTGAGACACTTTGCTGCTGGCGTTTTTGTGCCGTCTCCTCTCACATCAAGGCCATCTCCTTCCTCAGGGAATCCACAAAAGTCTTTAGCTCACGTTCTTGTACAGCCTCCTCCCGCATCAATACCATTTCCCTCCTCATGGCATCCACAAAAGTCTGCAGCTCGCGACTCGTGCTGCCTCTTGCAATAATGCCATTTCTCTCCTCAGGGAATCTACTGAAGTTTGCAGCTCGTGTTCTCATGCCGCCATTTCTTGGGTCTCCTCTGCAGACCTTTTTAAGACTGTGAGAAACAGCCAACCCACAGTCCCCGCTGCCTCATGGGCACTCTGCTTCTCAAAGGATCTGCTTACTATACCAAGGGCCACCCCTACTGCCTTAGGTGTCACCTCTACTTGCCTCCAGTCCTGGGGTGGGGCCCAATCCTCTAGGAAGCAAGCCACCTCAGACCACATACCCACTGGAGGACGATCCACTGTCTCCCCATTCACAGGGGCAGCCTGCTGAAGCACGCCTCTCATAAGGGCAGTCTGTCTTTTTCCTTGGTCAACAGTGAACCCTGCCGACTTTCACCAATTGTCTTGCCAATGGGTTTCAGCCCCGGGCAAGTTTGCTATGGATTCAGCGTGACCAAAGAAATTGATAGCAAAACGTTCTTGGGGTGAAAGGGTTTATTACCCGGCTTGTTCTTCGGTGGTAGGTCGAGCACTAGCGTCTCTGCCTCCACCCAGAGCACTGGGCCGAGCTCTCCATATAGCGCAATAATAACTTATTGCCTAAAGGTGTGGAAGCTGTAGCCCAGCAACAGGCCAGTTACATCATCAGGTGGTTTAAGTTCAGTGAGGATCCTGGCCATAGGAACCCCAACTTCCCCACAAACAGACACACAGACAAAACCTGCTTATATATCTCTTTAGAGTCTTCATGCATCCCAGGAGTATGTGTACCCAGTTTGAACAACATTGACCCAAAGAACAGAATAATGTGAAAAGCAGGGAATTGGAGAAAGGAGGAAGGCGTTATGCCTATTGACCCCATGCAGACACTATCACATTTTTTGAAAAAAGAGTCAATGTTGAGTCATTGTGATGTGGGACCCCAAAACTCATATACTCAATCCTGAACTCACCAAGCATACATTGCTCATGTCCTTGGGATAAGGAATTCATTTAGTTGTGTTCACACTAAATTGTAGAAGTCTGGTACAAAGGCTGGAAGGGAGGATGGTGGGAGATTTCAGAAGAGCTTTTGACCCTTTGGATAAAGGAACTCAGTACATAAAACTCTCTTTTGATGAAAGCCACAAATAAAGTTACCTGTTTACCTGATTTCCCAGATTCTCCCTAACTGCAGGACTTAAATAAATCTCTCTGAAGCATTTTAGGTAGCATATGGCACACAGCTTAGATTCAGGAAACAATGGACTGATAAGAGTCAGCTCATGTAATTTCTAAGGACCCACTTCTAGCCTAGTTCAGTGATTTGGACTTTAGTAGATAAAGTCCTACCCCAGTTTTCAATTGGGCTCCATAGGGACTCAAAGGGCAGGGTGCTCCAGAGTTCTGCAAACAATGACATTTTGCCAAAATATTTAACCTTCCTGAGGCATTGGTTCATCACTTCTGTCTATTTTAAACATTAAGGTTTAGAGAAAGATTTATTTGGGATAAAGTGCTCTGCTGCTGAAAACACACACACACACCCCTGAAGCCATTTACTGAACACACAATTGCTTTCACTTGTTTGTGCCATTGCACATGTTATTTCTTCTGCCTGGGATAACCAAAGCTCATCTTTTCATTAGAGTCTCCCCCAACCCTTGCAGACAAAAAATGTTTCCTTTCTCTTTTAGATAGTATTCTATATTTACGGTTGTTACAGTGTGTGGAGAAAGTGAAGGTTCCTATGGCCCGGATTCTCAAATGGCCCTGGTTGGCTTGCTGACTACATACTGTGGGCAATAGGCTGTTATTGACTGTATATAAGGAGCTCTGCGTGCTCTGGGCTGCAACGCTGCAGGAGAGCAGAGACTGGAGTGGTGGCAGCACTGAGGACAGAGACTGAGAGGGCTGTGGAGGCAGAGGCCTAGAGGCAGAGACCGGCTTGCTGCATGCAGACTCGCTCTGAGTGGACAGGATTCTAGTGACTGACCTGCCACCATGGGAATAAAGTTGGGTATAAACCCTTTCACCCTAAGAGTGTTCCACTGTCATTTTTCAGTCTTATTGAATCCATAGTGAACTTGTCCGGGGCTGAAACCCATTGGCAAGACAGAGTGCTTTGCATGTTGTATCATAACTATGTAATTACCTGTACTGACAATTCAGCTTTCCATATATTACTTGAATATATCTTCTCCAACCAGTGTTTTAGTTCAGTTTGTTATGATCTCTCATCTTGATTATTACAATAGTATCCAGCAATGACCCTTTCCTATTTTTCCATATTGTACCCAGGTGCCCATTCAAGACACTATTAAAAACATTTTGTGGATCCTCATGCTCTAAATGATAAAGCTCATGATTCTCAGTCTAGCTAAGTTGTCCCTGTTTTCTTCCTCAGGCTTCTTTTACTATGCTCCTCTCCCTACCCATGAATCTTATGTTCCAGCCATGAGGAATTACTGAGAATTCACCCAATAAACTATGTTATCTCAAGGTTTTGTGCCTTTGTAAACACTGGCTCCTCTGCCTGAGATAGCTATTCCGTAGTTCTTAGTGAGGCTAATTCCTATAGAGCCTTTAGATTCCTGTTTAGATGCCACTTCCTCTGGGAAGCTTTCCTGACACTAAAGTATCTTTCTTTCGTGATCCTACAGCTCTCCTCCATCCTTATTAACCGTATTTCATAGTAGCTATGTTTGTGTCTTTCTATACCATAAGACTCTTAAGCCTTAAGGGCAGGGAACTGTATCTTACTCATCTCTGTATCTCCATTGCCTGGTACAGGGGCTTGCATAGGTAGCTGTTCAATAAATGGTTTTTGAAGGAGTAAGGGATGAATGTATGGATGGAGAATATACGTCTAGCCTAAGGAAGGCTTCGGGTACTTACTTCACTTTGGGTTCCTGGGTCATTCCCAACTAGGAGGCATGGGGCTTTCATGTATGACATAGCTAGCCAAGGTGTTTCTAGGCTATGCCCAGAAAGGGTTAGCTTCTGTATAATCTACACAAATTTATGGAGTTATGTGTATTCAAACTAGATTAACTACAGCTTCAAAGTCTAATAGCCACTACAATATACAGTGCAGCATAATCAATAGCAGATAAACAAAGTCATTAGGAAAATGAGATTGCTGAAAGACTGCAGGAGAAAGGAATCTGGGTGCTATAGAGACCAAACAGTAGTCACAGCTGTTGACTCTAGGGGATAACAGAACAGGAGGGGGAGAAAAAGAGCAATAAAAGGCCATTGAAAGCACACCTGTTACAGTAGGAGACAGGCCTTGGACAGTGTCCTGTACATGCCTAGGTCAATTTGCCTCTTATTTCTTTTAAACTCTGAGCAATCTAGGGGTAAAATTGTATAAGATGGGGCATTGTTCTAACATTTCCCATTGGCAATATCCTTTCTGTATCACTAGACAAAGAAATATATATAGTTGAACACAAAGCAAAGGTCATTTATCTTTTAAAATACATGTATAAAATATAAATAATATTGGAAAGAGAAAATTAGTGAGCCACTGACCATCCAACTCAAGTCTAATGTTACTGTTTACCTTTACTGATGTCCTATATTGCCACTAAATGTAATTTTAAGGAATCTTATTCAGATGTTATTATCAAAATAATTCTTTCATCTTTAGCTTCACAGATGGCTTAGATCAACAGGAATCTTGTTTGATAATATAAGTACCATACTTAAAGATTCCTGAAAATAAGTGGGTAGCTTCATAAAGCAGATAATGTGTACAGACAACCACAAATATTTAGATAAAAATGGAAACTTTCAGTCAGAAATCTGGACTATATCTCCATGATGACAGAATAACACTTCCATTTTTCCTGCAACATGTTAGCCATAACCATCTGGACACTGCAAAAACATCTATTTTACTTATTCATTTCTTTCTATAGAAGAGAATATTGTTGTACTAAAAAGAACAACAAAGTTTGATTATATTGATTCATACTAAGGTCGGCAGGCCTAACAGGAAGGGCTTCATACAGGATTTGTATATTTTTCTGTTTGGTGTGTTTGCTATTAGGTAAACCAAAGGATTTCCTAAGTGCTACCATCCATAGTTTCCATAATGTCAGTTCTAGTGGCATTCAGTCATTTGAAAATTAAACTGGGAATGCAGGGAGAGAGTGTTGCAGGATATTTCAAATAAAAAAACATGTATACAGGCTCTGAGATAGTAAGGAACTTGACATGTTGGTGGATGTAAAAGAAGGCCAGAAATAGTTCAAGGATAGTGAGTAAGGGTGAGAATTTGGGCTTCACCCTAAGAGCCATTGGAAATCACTGAATGGTTTTCATGTTCAAGAGTGATGCAATCTGATTCATATGTTTAAAAGGTTACCAGATGTACAGTGTGCAAAATGGATTGGGCAAGGCTAGAGGCAGAGGGAGAAATACCTGTTAGCTTACCCTAAGTCCTGGTAATGGAGCTGGGGAGATGTGGACAGATTTGGGGGGCATGTCAGACTTGGAATCAAGAGGATTTAGTGATTAATTGATTGCAGAAGAGAGACTCTAATGCCGAAGCTGACTTCTGGATTTCTGACTTGAGTAATTGGGTGGATAATGGTGCCTTTAACTGAAATGCAGAGAACTGAAAGAGAAACAGGACTTTGAGAAAGGTGGTATGCATCTTGAATATACTTTTTGTTCTGTTCAGTTTTTGATGCCTAGCAGATACCTACAGTAGGCACGGTTTAAGTTCAGAATAAAAATCCACAGTGGTGTCACTGGTACCTAACTGAAACCCTGGGAATGAATGACATAATTTAAGGAGAAAAGGCCATACCCTGAGGATCTCCAACATTTAATGTGTGGTCAAAAGTGGAGGAGCCAAAAAAGATGCCAGAGGAGTGACCAGATAACAGGCAGGACACTGAAAGAGGGGTCTGTCCCAGAAACCAAGGGAACACTGTTTCAAGAGGATGTGATCTTCTAAGATGAAGACTGTAAGATTGCCATGTGTTAAGATTTTCTCTAGTCAGGGCCCCATCATGGCCTTACACTTCTACCTGAGTTACATGGTGTAAATACACTGGCAAGGTGGCTCCACAAAATCTACTGGACTGGGAAATATGAGGAAAAATGATTCTCCTCTTGAATCTAATAAACCTAGTGGAGAAATGCTGTTAGTATTTTTTTCCACAGGCATATGACAAACTTTCTTTCTTAGGAGAATCAGGCTCTCTTTTTATGATTTATTAGCACCCACATGTGCCACATACACTGAAACTCAATGAGAAGCATTAGATTTTTTTTTAAAGGAGAAAGAAATACCATTTCAGGGAAAAATGTCCACAGGGACACAGACATTATGTCTATATTTGTCAAGCAGGCACAGGAGAAAAATCAAAGAGTAGAAAACACTATAAAATGGTTCTTAAGTAAAAACCATTTTTTCAGGGATTTCAGGGAATTTGAAGCCCTTTAAATGAAGAGTATAAGTTGTACAGAAAGTTTGAGTTCAATTAGGATCAGATATCAAAGATGACCTTGCTTACTTCAAATGATTTAACTCGATACTAGCTGAAAAGAGCTTAAGCTAAAAAGGAACTAGAAATGTTGTGACTAAGATTCTAACAGATGTAAATAACAGGAAGAAGTCTGTGGCAATCCAGAAGGAAAAAAAATGAAAAAGGGGCTAAATAGATACAAACTGCTGATTACTGTACTTTGACTGAATTTCATACCAACTATGCATTCAAATAGTAGAGATATTATTTCAGAAAAACACATCTCTTTTAATAAAGAAAAATTACACACCATTCAATTTCTAAGCCCATTCTATTAATAGAAACTTTTTGACACAGAATGAGTTTAGAGGGAGGGAGGGAGGGAAGAAGAGAGAGGCAGAAAGAGAGAGAGAGGTTCTGAGAAATTGACTTTGTGTCTGCCTCATAGTCACTGGATGGAATCACAAAGAAAACACTGGCAAGAGATCAGGCCTCCTGGAATCCATTAAATTCAAAGAAGAAAAATATCCAAATGTTGGTTGCAGATCAGCCTGTTATATCCAAATATTTGAGCAGATCTGCTTAAGGGCGAGCAGATCAAGCAATAAAATTTCATAATCAGCATTCATAAAAGTAGCAAGCACCGAAGTTTGCTAGGTTAGAGAGCAACTGCTACTGCTATGTATGTTGGATCTCATACATGCATTTTAATCAGAAACGGAGATCTTGGTGGGCCACTTATTCCTCATTTCTGTTCTTGCCTCTCAGCATATGCAAGTTTCTGAAATGTCTCCACAAGTCACTAGTCATAATTACAGTTTTTGGAGGTGTGCTCAGAATAAAGACTAATCTGACAAATTTAACCACAGACTCAGGATAGAAATGAG
Organism: Manis javanica; assembly: GCF_040802235.1. Classification (NCBI taxonomy): domain Eukaryota; kingdom Metazoa; phylum Chordata; class Mammalia; order Pholidota; family Manidae; genus Manis; species Manis javanica. The sequence continues at coordinate 110,557,490 of NC_133174.1, forward strand.
GGCTAATCTAGGCTGGGGGATGATCACTGCTACAGCCACACCCCACCCCCACATCTCCTTTGGTGGATAAGTTCAATAGACAAAAACTATGTAGTAGAATGACTTGACTTGAAAGTATAGCCTGCTTTAACGGAAAGTATCAGAGAGAAATTAGAGATCAGATAGGCAAGATGCCAGGGATAGGGAATTCAGCTAACACAGCATAAAATTGGTTGGTTCCAGAGGCCCAAACAGACTTGAACAATCATTTCTGACCTTTTTGAAAATGAAGACTACTTATTACCAATAAGACAACTTTTTGGAAAATTAGAAAAGCAATCTTCCAGAAAAAAAGCAATTTGTTCATTCTATACAAATTTTAGAAAATAAATATTAAAAAAAGAAGAAAATTAAAAATGCACACAACACTACCACCAGATAGGCACAATTAGTTCCTTGGTGTCCCTCTCAGAAAACATTTTCTATGCATATATAATTATATATATCATACATATGTATCCTAATATATAACTACATACAATTATATATATAAGCTATATATATGCAATTACCACATCTTTCAATTTTCATTTAATGATATTTTTATGAACTTTTCATTACAATGAATACTTACCCACAATATTATTTTTATTTCTACATAATATTACATTGTAAGGGTGTGTTTCTAGTTTTTTGCCACTATGGGAAATACTACAGTGAATATCATTGAACATATTATTTCTTTAAGGACCCCTTTCTCATATCAAATATAAAAGAATGGGACAATAGGATATCCACCTGCAAAGAATTGATGTTGTACCCTTACCTCACACTAGATACTAAAATGAACTCTAAATGAATCAAAGATCTAAATATAAGAGCTAATACTACAAAACTTTTAGAAGAAAACAGATAAAACTTCATGATTTTGGATTTGACAATGATTTCTTAGATATGACACCAAATGCACAATAGACAACAGAAAAAAATAAAATGGATTTCATTAAAATTAGAAACTTTTCTGCATCAAATAACACTATCAAGAGAGTGAAAGGCAAGCCACAGAATGGGAGAAAATATTTGCAAATCATGTATCTGATTAGTCTAGTATCCAGAATATATTAAGACCTCCTATAATTCAACAACAAAAAATGAAACAACACAATTAAAATGTGAGCATAGGACTTGAAAATACATTTCTCTGAAGAAGATATACAAATGTCCAATGAGTACATGAAAAGATGTTTAACATCACTAATCATTAGGGAAATGCAGATCAAAACACAATGAGATACCATTCATACCCATTAGGATGGCTGCTATTAAAAAATACAGAAAATAATAAGTGTTGGGGCAGATGTGGAGAAATTGGCACCCTAGTACATTGCTGGTGGGAATGTGAAATGGACCAGCTACTGTGGAAAACTTTGGCAGTTTCTCAACAATTTAAATGTAGAATTACCAAAAAACATCTATTCTACTTCTAGATAAATACCCAAAAGAATTGAGAGCAGGTGTTCAAACAAAATCGAAATCATGTACACCCATGTTCATAGTAGCACTATTCACAATAGTGAAAACATGGACACAACCCAAACATTCACCAGTGGATGAATGAATAAACTAAGATGGTATATTCATACACTCAATTATTTTTCACCCATTAAAAGGAATGGGCTACTGATGCATGCTACAACATGGATGAACCTTGGAAACTTTATGCTAAGTAAAAGAAGCCAGGCACAAAAAGACACATATTATATAATTCCATTTAAATGAATTATCTGGAATAAGCAAATCCATAGAGATAGAATGCAGGTTGGTGGTTGCCAGGGGTTGGAGGGAGGGCAGTACTGTGGAGTGATTGCTTAATGTGTAAGGAATTCCCTTTGGGATGATGAGAAAGTTCCGGAACTAGATAGTGGTGATGGTTGCACTACATTGTGAATTTAATTAATGCCCCTGAATTGTACATTTTAAAATGGTTTAAATGATAAATTTTGTTATGTTTATTTTACCACAATACAAATTAAATAAGAAATGTATTTATAAACTTACATAATAGTATTACTTTTAATATCCAGTATTTGAGACATTATATAATGACAGAAATATGACCTTAATAATACTTTATGAGTTAACATTATATTAAAACACCATATATGAATGTATTTGAAAAAATAATACTGGATTTATATGCAAGATATATATGATCTAACACCAGGCTTGCAATAATTCTGCTGGCTTCTGAAGATTTAGGGCCCACAGGCTATGACATAGTAAGCAAGGTAATGAATTCATAGAAATCAAAAAGGCAGTATATTAGTTCCTCTGTGGTGGTTGTTACAAATTACCACAAACTGGGTGGCTTGAAGCAATAGGATTTTATTATATCACAGTTCTGGATGGCAGAAGTCTAAAATCAAGGTGCTAACAGGGTTGCTCTCTTTAAGGTTCTAAGGGAGGATCATTCCTTGCCTCTTCCAACTTTTGGTGGCTCCAGAAGTCCCTTGGTTTGTGACCACATCACTCCAATCTTTGCCCCCTCTGCTTCTCTGTGGTTACATTGTCTCCTCTCAGAACGTTCTGCATCTATCTTATCAAGATAAGAGTGATTGCTTTTAGGGACCACCCAGAGAATCCAGGATAAATTCCTCCTCTAAGGTCCTTAACATAATCACAACTAATGCCATATCATATTAATATACACTCTTTTTCCATATAAGGTAATATTCACAGGTTCTGGGGATTAGGACAAGGACATATCTTTTGGGGAGACCAGTATTCAGACACTACAGCCTTCCCTTGCCTCACCCCCCTAAATTCACATCCATCCCAGGGAGTAAGGACTGAACCATAGGGGCAGATCTGTAGTTAGGAGCGGGAGGAGAAAGAAGAGCTAACAAAGAGAGGTGAGGGTGAACAGTAGGAAAGGCAAGAGGTATTTCAAGACAGAATAGTTCAATTTAACTGCCTGTCAATAATGTTCAAACTTTGGATGACTTCTCATTGTTTTGTGTGAACACAGCTAATGTCAGACAATCTGAGGGTGCATTCGTGCTATTGATCAAATACATGGAATCATACAATTTGTGGTCTTTTTGAGTGGCTTCTTTCATTTAGCATATTTTCAAGGTCGATCCATGTTGCGGGATGCATCCATACTTCTTTCCGTCCCATGGCCAAAATAATGCTCCATTGTACAGATAAACCAATTTTGCTTATCCATTCTTCAGTAGTTGATGGACATTTGGTTTGTTTCCACCATTGGCTATTATGAACAATGCTGCTATGAGCATTTGTGAACAAGTTTTTTAGTGGATTTATTTCCAGTTCTCTTGGCTATATCAATAGGAATGGAATTGCTGGGTCATATTGTGACTGTGATTAATGATATAAGGACCTGTCACAGTTTTCTAAAGTGGCTGCACCATTTTACATTCCCATGATCAGTATATGAGGTATCCCATTTTTCACATCCTCACCAATACCTGTATTTATGTCTTTTTAATTACAGCCATCCTAGTGGGTGTGAAACAGAACTATTGAGTAGAGTCTGCAGAAAGTTCCCCTATATATCCCCCCACACATAGAGACATTTATCCTATTATTAAAATCTCACATTAGTTTGTTATGTTTGTTATAATTAATGAGTCAATATTGACAAATCATTATTACTTAAAGTCCATAGTTTATATGAAGATTCAGTCTGTGTTGTACAGTTCTAGGGGTTTTGACAAATGCGTAATACCATGTATCCACTGTTAAAGTATAATACAGAATGGATTCACTGCCCTAAAAATCCCCTGTGCTTTACCTATTCATCATTCCTTCCTCCTAATGCCTGGCAAACACTGATTGTTTTACTATCTCTATTATTTTGACACTTTCCAGAATGTCATACAATTAAAAACAAAGTATGTACCCTTTACAGACTGCCTACTTTTCCCTAGTATATGCATTAAGCTTCGTCTGTGTCTTTTCATGATTTGATAGCTTTTTTTTGGTGAATTCATTTTTTTATAATGAGAAAATGTTTTTATTTCCTTTTTTTTACTATCATTGATATATAATCTTATATTGGTTTTAAATATACAACAGAGTGGTTCAACAGTTACCCATATTATTAAATCCTCACCCCCACTAGTACAGTTACTGTCAACAAAGGAAGATGTTACAAATCATTGGCTAAATTCTACATCATGTACTACTATCCCTGTGACCAACTTAAATTATGATTGAGAATCTTGGCTGTTGTAAATAATACAGTGATAACATAGGGGTGCATACATCTTTCCAAATCAGGGATTTTGTTTTCTTTGGGTAAATTCTTAGAAGCGGAATTACTGGTTCCAATGGTATTTCTATTTTTAGTTTTTTGAGGAACCTCCGTACTGCTTTCCACAGCAGTTGCACGAATTTACAGTCCCACCAGCAATGTAGGAGGGTTCCCTTTTCTCCACATCCTCACCAACACTTGTTATTTCTTGTCTTTTGGGATAGTGGTCCTCTAATGGTATGAGGTGATATCTCATTGTGGCTCTGATTTGCATTTCCCTGATTAGGATGTGGAGCATCTTTTCATATGCCTGATGGCCATCTATATTTCTTCTTTGGAAAAAATGTCTGTTCAGGCCCGCTACCCATTTTTTAATAGGATTATTTGCTTTTTTTGGTGTTAAAGCATATGAGTTCTTTATACATTTTGGATGTTAACCACTTATCAGATAAATCATTTATGAATCTATTCTCCCACATTATAGGTTGCCTTTTTGTTCTATTTATGGTGTCCTTTGCTGTACAGAAGCTTTTTAGTTTGATGTGGTTCCATTTGTTTATTTTTGCTTTTGTATCCCTTGCCCGAGAAGATGTGTCCAGGAAAAATTGTTCATCCTTATGTTCAAGAGATTTTTGCCTATGCTTCCCCCTAAGAGTTTTATGATTTCATGCCTTACATTTAGATCTTTAATTCACTTTGGGTTTACTTTTGTGAATGGAGTTAGTCAGTAATCCAGTTCCATTCTCTTGCATGTTGCTGTACAGTTTTCTCAACATGAGTTATTCAAGAGGCTGCCTTTTCTCCATTGTATATTCATGGCTCCTTTATTGTATATTAACTAACCATATATGCTTGGATTTATATCTGGGATCTCTATTCTGTTCCGTTGATCTATGTGTCTGTTCTTGTGCCAGCACCATACTGCTTTGATTACTGTAGCTTTGTAGTATGGCTTGAAGTCAATGAGTATAATATCCCCAGCTTTGTTCTTTCTCAGGATTGCTTTGGCTATTCAGGGTCTTTTGTGGTTCCAGATGAAGTTTAGGTTGATTTGCTCTAATTGATTGAAAAATACTATTGGTATTTTGATAAGGATTGTATTGAATCTGTGAATTCCTTTGGGCAGGATGACCATTTCAATTATATTAATTCTTCCTATCCATGAGCATGCAATAGATTTCCATTTATTTGTGTCTTCTTTAATTTCTCTCATCAGGGTCTTATAGTTTTCAAACTACAAGTTTTTCACTTTCTTGGTTAGGTTTATTCCTAGGTATTTTATTCTTTTTGAGTAAATTGTAAATGGAATTATTTTCCCAAATTCTCTTTCTGCTAGTTTGTTGTTAGTTTATAGGAACAAAACACAGATTTCTGTGTATTAATTTTGTATCCTGCCACTTTGCTGAATCTAGTTATTAGGTCTCATAATTTTTTGGTGGAGTCTTTAGGGTTTTCTGTATATAGTACCTTTATCTGCAAATAATGACAGTTGAACTTCTTCCTTACCAAATGCCTTTTATCTCTTTATCTTCTCTGATGGCCGTGGCTTGGACTTCCAGTACTATGTTAAATAAAAGTGGTGAGAATGGACATCCATGTCTTCTTACTGATCTTAAAGGAAAAGCTTTCAGCTTTTCACCATTGAGTATGATGTTACCTGTGGGTTTATTGTATATGGCCTTTATTATGTTGAGGTACATTGCCTCAACACCCATTTTGTTGACAGTTTTGATTATGAATTGATGGTGAATTTTGTCAAATGCTTTTTTAGCATCTACTGAGATGATCATGTGGTTTTTATCCTTTGTTTTGTTAATGCAGTATATAACATATTGTAACATCCTTGCATCCCTGGAATAAGTCCCACTTGATTGTGATTGATGATCCTTTTGATGTATTTTTGAATTCAGTTTGCTAATATTTTGTTGAGGATTTTTGCATCTATGTTCATCAGGGATATTGGTCTGTGTAATTTTCTTTTTTTGTGATGCCTTTGCCTGGTTTTGGTATTAGAGTGATGCTGGCCTCATAGAATGTGTTTGGAAGTATTCCCTCCTCTTCTACTTTTTCAAATACTTTAAGAAGGATGGATATTAGCTCTTCTTTATATCTCTGGTAGAATTAAACTGTGAAGCTATCTGGTCCTGGATTTTTGTTTGTTGAGAGTTTTGTGATTACCAGTTCAATTTTGTTATTGGTAATTGGACTGTTCAGATTTTCTGTTTCTTCTTGGGTCAGTCTTGGAAAGTTGTACTTTTCAAGGAGTTTGTCCATTTCTTCTAGGTTGTCCAATTTATTGACATATAATTTTTCCTATCATTCTCTAAAAATTCCTTGCGTTTCTGTGGTGTCCATTGTGACTCTTTTTCATTTCTGATTTTGTTTATTTGTGTCCTCTCTCTTTTTTTTTTGATAACTTTGGCTAGGGATTTGTCTATTTTGTTTATCTTCTCAAAGAACCAGCTCTTGGTTTCACTGATTTTTTTCTATTGTTTTATTCTTCTCTATTTTATTTCTGCTCTCATCTTTATAATGTCCCTCCTTCTAACTTTGGGTTTCATTTGTTCTTCTTTTTCTAGTTTTTTACTTGTGAGTTTAGATGATTTATATGGTATTGTTCTTATTTCTTGAGGTTGGCCTGTATTACTAAGTACTTCCCTCTTAGAATCACTCTGCAGCATCCACAAATTTTGAACTGTTGTATTTTTGTTTTTGTTTGTTTCCATGTATTGCTTGTTTTCTATTTTGACTCGTTCATTGATACATTGATTATTTAGAAGCATGGTGTGTAGTCTCCATGTGCTTGTGGTCTTTTTCTTTTCTCTGGTAATTTATTTCTAGTTTCATATCATTGTGGTCTGAGAAGTTGCTTGATACAATTTCAATCTTTTAAAATTTATTGATGCTCTTTTTGTGGCCTAGTATGTGATCTGTTCTGAAGAACACTCCATGTACACTTGTAAAAAATGTGTATCCTGCTGCTTTTGGGTGGAATGTTCTATAGATATCTGTTAAGTCCATCTGATCTAATGTGTTGTTCAGTGCCTCTGTTTCCTTATTTATTTTCTGTCTGGCTGATATGTGTATTGATATGAGTAGTGTTTTAAAGTCTGCTAATATGAATGTGTTGCAGTCTATTTCCCCCTTTAATTCTGTTAGTATTTATTTTACATATTTAGATGTTCCTAGGTTGGGGCATAGATATTTATATTTCTTACATCCTCTTGTTGGACTAATCCCTTTATCATTATGCAGTGTCCTTCTTTGTCTCTTGTTATTTTCTTTGTTTTGAAGTCTATTCTGTTTGATGTAAGTACTGATACTCCTGTTTTTTTCTCCCTATTATTTGCATGAAATATCTTTTTCTCTTCCTTCACTTTTAGTCTGCATATGTCTTTAAGTCTAAAATGCATTTCTTGTAGGCAGCATATAGATGTGCCTTGTTTCTTTATCCATTCTTTCACCCTATGTCTTTTGATTGGTTCATTCAATCTATCTATATTTAAGGTATTATTGAATAATATGTACTTATTTCCATTTTTAAGTGTTTTCTGTTTTTTTTTGTAGTTTCTCTCAATTCCTTTCTTCCTCTCATATATTTCTCTTGTTATTTGATGGTTTTCTTTAGTTCTGTGATTCGATTGCTCTTTTTTAACTTTTTGTGTATCTTATTATAGGCTTTAGGTTTGTGGTTACCATAAGGTTCATGGATAGTTTCCAAACATATAACAGTCTGTATTAAGTTGATGATTGCTCTCTTTCAAACACAATATAAAAGTACTTCTTTTTTACTCTACTTCCTCCTTCACACTGCTTGGTTCTTGCTTGGTAAGTAATTGGTCTACTACCTTTACTGTGAGTTTATTTTCACTGATGAAAACTATTTAGGCTTAAGAACATTTCCATCAACACAAATCCCTTTACATATCCTGTAATGCCAGCTTAGTGGTTGTAAATTCTTTCAGCGTTTATTTATTTGGGAAATGTTTAATCTCTCCTTCAAATTTGAGTGATAATTTTGCTGGTTAGAGGATTCTTGGTTGAAGGTCCTTCTGTTTCAAAACATTAAATATTTCATGCCACTCCCTTCTGGCCTGTAAAGTTTCTGCTGAGAGGTCTGCTGATAGCTGATGGGGTTCCCCTTATAAGAAAATTTTTGTCTCTCTATAGCTGCTTTTAATACCCTCTCTTTATCCTTAAACCTTGTCATTTTAATTATATATCTTGGTGTTGTCTTCCTGGGGTTCCTTTTGTTAGGGGCTCTCTGAACCTTTAGGACCTGGGTGTCTATTTCCTTCCTCACTTTGGGGAAGTTTTCTGCAATTATTTCTTCAAAGAGAACTTCTACTCCTTTGTCTCTCTCTCCTCTCATTCTGGTACCTCTATTACATGAATATTGTTTGTTTGGAGTTGTCCCACAGCTCTCTCAGCATCTTCTTGTTTCCAGAGATTCTCTTTTGTTTCTGTTTCTTAACTTCACTGTTTTCTGGTTTTTAAATTTTCATCTCATTGATTGTCTCCTCTACTTTCAGCAATCTATTATTCATTCCTTCCACTGTATATTTCATTCACTGTATTCTTAAGCTATGAGTGTCTTTTTCAACTCTTCTCTTTGTTGAAGTCTTCCCTGAGATCAGCAATACTTTTCCACAGATCAGTGAGCATATTTATGACTTTTACTTTGAAATATTTATCAAGAAGATTGGTGCTCTCCATTTCATTTAGCCCTCTTTCTGGTGTTTTATCCTGTCCTTTTGTTTGGAACATATTCCTCTGCCTTTTCTTTTTGTCAGGGTTTCTGTGTCTCTTCCTTTGTACTAGATAGATCTGCTACACTTCCTGGTCTAGACAGTAATGGCTTTATGAAGACATTCTGTAGTGCCCAAAAGCTCAAGACCCTTTACCTTCCAGTGCTTGGTTCTCCTTTGTGGTGGAGCCCCAGTTGTTGTTGGTAGGCTATGGGCAGGCCGCCTTTCTGTCTGACTGCTGGCAGTGGTCTATGTCAATCTTCTATAGATGACAGTAGCCTCAGTGTTTGTAAGCCAAGCACTAACACTTCTGCTGGGATTGTTGTGGGCTGGGCTGCCCTTTGCCTGCCCTGCTGCAGTGGTGTGGCTACTGGGCTAATGGGGTGGGCTGGGTGGCCCATGGCTCTGGGCTGGGCTTATGAGCAGAGGTTTGTGCAGCACAGGGCTGGGCCATCCATGAGCAGGAAGTAGCTCTTGGAGCTGGATCTCACAGGTGTTTCCCTAGTTGACCTAAGACAGGGTCAATAAATCTGGGACAGCATGCCTCTGCCTGCCAGGCAGCAAGGTCTGATGCTGCTGGGCAGAGTGGGGTGGGCATGTATATAGGAATACGGCTCACGCTGAGCTGAGAAGGAGAGGGATGGAGCATTGGAGCTCCTGTGAATTTCTTACCTGTTGTGCTGAGGGAGGGTTGGGGAGGTATCATCTACCTGCACTTTCTCCTGCAGACAGAGCTCCATTGAACTCTCACTCCTCTGGCATCCTTCCCATTGCTGGTAATCTTTCAACTTGCTGCCTCTGTGTTGGGTCTCAACAAGACCAGTAAAGTGTGCCTGTCCTTCACCAAGGGGCTGGAGTTTTAGCTTCCCAGAGTGCTACAACTGTCCTTGGTGTCCAGGCCCACTAATTACCGAAGCTCAATGCAATGTGGACTTGTGTTCCCAGAGGAGATCTCCAAGGCCTGGGGTGCAGAGTTCCTGAGCTCCTATTTCCTCCTTGTTCTACTCCTCTCCCTTCTGCTTGTGGGCTGTGATAGGGAAAGGGCTTGGATCCTGATCCATCGTGGCTCTGCCACTTTACCCTTCTCTGGGTGGTCTTCTCTTCTTCACCAGGTGTAGGTGGTCTGTTCTGCAGTGCTCAGGTTAGTCGTATTTGCTGTCGTTACTTCTTTGGTGTGTGTATGTAGGAGGAGGTTTCCACCTTGCCTTCCTACTCCATATTTTTTCCCCTCCATCTTGAAAGTATTGTTGTTGGACTTGAAGATGCATAAGATGTGAATAATGGGGAATAGAGGAATGAGGATGACATATTTTTGTTTGGACAACTGAAAAGATGGAGCTGCTCTTTATTAAGATAAGGAAAAAATGTGAGAAAAACAGGTTTGAGGTGCAATATCAGAATTTGATTTTGGTTCTATTAAGGGTGTGAAGCCTATTAGACATCCAAATGAAGGTGGTGGGTAAACAGATATGTGATCCTTGAGTTCAGCAAAGAAGTCTTGTTATATATATTTGAAAGTCATTAGCATACAGGTAATATTTAACATATGGATGAGATTACCAAAGAGTACCTCAGGGTATAATAGGTAAAGAGACTGAAACTGAGGATTGAGCTCTAGGGCACTCAAGAATTTGGGTTAGTAAGAGGAATCAGTAAAGTAGACAATGAGTGGCCAGTGAACTAGAACTGGGGTCCTGGAAGACACACAGGAAGGAGTGATCAATTATAACAATGACTTCTGATTAGGCAAATAAGGCTGGAACTGAGAATTGAACATTAGATTTATCACTGTGGAGGCCATTGGTGATCTTGTAAAGAATAGATTTTGTGTAACATGGGTGGCAAAAGCCTGACTTTGGTGGGCTCAACAAAGAATGGGAGTATGGACATTTTTAGTTTTTACAAATTTTGCTATCAAGTAGAGAATAAAAATGAGGGGAAGGGTTATAAAGGGAAACATGGAATAAAGAATTTTTTTAAGGTGGGAGAGATAACAGTACTTTTAAAATGCTGATGGCAATGATTCAGTAGAAAGTAGAAAATAGACGAGGCAAGAGAGAGAGGAGGTAAATTGCTGGGGCGATGTCCTTGATATGTGAGAGTGGATGGGATCTAGTGGAAGGGCTGGCATTAGACACACAGGCACAGATCCACAACATGTAGTTGGGTCGATGTGGTGGTAGGGATTGTGGGAGTTTCTTTCAGGTGAGAATAACAATGGGAGGAAGAAGTTTTGAAAGTCTGAGGGCAATAGAAATGTGAAATAGTAATTTATGAGATTGGGAGAATGAATGGACTAAGAAAATGTACTATGATTCTTGAACAGCAGTAAACATCTATTTGGTGTGGGTGGCTGTCTATTTTTTTTCTCCAACTAAATTCAGTAGCAGGGGTACAGGTGTAAATTAGGCAAGAAGTTAGATTTAACTAGAGTTGGGGTTTTTCCAAGTACGTAAGATGAAGCAAGGGGTAAATTAGTTGACCTTGACCTTAAATGTGAAGGGATGGTTGGCCACTGTAATGGATAATTTGAGAAGTGGGTCCATGAGGTGACTGATGGAGTATGAAGACTAAAGAGCTGCCTCTGAATTGGGGTACACAGCAAACTTGCTAGAGCACAATACACTTACTGACAGAGACCCATGTTATTAATAAAGGTTATATTATTGCAGATAAATGGATGAATTCCCACAGTAACTACTTTGACTATAACAGCACTCATTTGAAAATATAAGGTCTAGCATGTTTGTTTTTAAAAAATCCAGTCACATCACTAAAGAACAAGAAATTATCAAACAGTAAACACTCCTCAGAGGCTGTAACTCCTAGAAGAATCAAGATTTGAGTAAAAGCAGTTGAAAAATATAGATAGTAGGAAACGGGTGAAGAGAAAGGTAGAATAGAAAGGAAGCAGCAGCCCTTGAGGATAAAAATGCCATTAGTAAATAAAACTGGTAAAAAAATAATACCTTAAGATGAACTAAGAGGATAAACAAGAATAATAATAAAGGGACAGTGCAGAGAAAAGCTTAAAAGGTATGGCAAGTATGGTATAAAGAATACAACATTACTGAGATTCTTCATTGATGCTTTATATTATGTTCTCAAGGTCCAAAAGATAGATACTATTGTCATTCTCATTTTACAGAAGAAACAGGAAGAGGGAAGTTAAATCACCTACCTGAGTCCCACAACTTGTTTCCCTAATTTCAAAGCCAGTGCCCCTTCTATCTGATCAAACCATGTCCCAGCTTATTGAGATACTTTATATTAAAGTATCCTTTTAATAAAATTATAATTTGAAGTCATATTTATTTATTTTTATAATAATTTATAATTACAAAATAGAACAGTAAGTTTGTAATTGTGTCCATAAAGATAAGAGTGCTAACTAAAAGCGAGACAATTTTTTTAAAAATTTTGGTATCATTAATCTACAATTACATGAAGAACATTATATTTACTAGGCTCCCCCCTTCACCAAGTCCCCCCCACATACCTCTTCACAGTCACTGTCCATCAGCATAGTAAGATACTGTAAAATCACTACTTGGTGAGACAACAATTTGAAAGGTTGATGGGAAATCCAAATACAAGTGGAAATGCTCCCCTGAATTCATGCTTTTCAATGAGCATTACAACCTGCTGGTATTTTGCTTCTATTTGTCTACATTATTCTTTTTCTGCATTTATTTAATCTGGATGGATCTTTTCGTTTAATTTCATTTTCTATGTGGACTTCTCCACAGATATTAACAAATGAGTGGCTGCTGCTCTGGGGTTGGGTATCTATTACACAGCATGGAACCCTGCACTCTTCTCTCCAATATCAGTGCACAACTCATTACCTCCAACTTGTTTTCCTGATTGTAAAAGTTTACTGAAGTGATGCAAAAAAAAGCCAGCCATTTGATTATAATTGCTACTACATCATGACATGTGAATATTTTAAAATAAAAAATGCAGGGTATATAAAACATTACTAGAAAAGCAAATGGTTGTAGATGAAAGCTGATTTCAAAAATCTATACAAAAGCAACTGTTTTAATGTAGCAAGTCTACATTACACAGATTTTGGACAAAATTTTGCTTTCCTCCTTACAGAAGGGGAATCGGGTATTAAAGATACAAGAGGCAAATCAAATATAAAAACTTTCATTCTGTTATTTTTTTATGGCAAATTATTTTATGGCAATTATTTTATGGCAAATTATTTTATGGCAAATTATTTAAGCTATACAGATTAAATGGAATTAATATTTCCCTGGAATCATAGTATAAATGTCTTTTGTCTGAGACAAGCATGAGAACAGAAAGAAAAATGATAAAAAGACACCAAGATCTATCACTTCAGCCCTATGTGGCACATCCACATGTTTCCATCCCAGACGAAGGTCTGTGGATGCCTTTCCCTGGCATTTGTTGACTGAATTTCACAACAGAAAACAGGGCATGACATATAGCCTACTGATTTTCCCGGTAACAGACTCTGTAAGGAAAAGCACTATGTCATTTAAGCATTTAAGCCAAGCAGTAAACTATTCACTAATAAGTTAGAAAGGTCAAAGCAAGCTTCTTCAAAGCAATTTACTAGGAAAATAAGGACTTCAGTGTTCCTAGCAAACTCTAGGGATGAAACACTAAAACCCTGTGGTTATTTACAACTTACTGATATAAACATGTACATACTCACTTAAAATAGCAAAAAATGGAAGGAGAAGATTACTTTTACTTTATCTTCCCATCATTCTCTGGAAAAATGCTAGTTGATTTGTTGTCCTTTTCCCATATTCAAAATAACCAAGAAAGTACTGTAGAAAAAGGGTCCATGCGCAGAATGCCATCAGGGTGGAGATCCACATCCTTCTTTGACCTCCTCACACACAAAGAATATAAAGACCTCATATAGGGGAGAAAAGTTTTTTTAAAAGATTAGAACCTTTCCATCTTAGTCAGTTTTGGCTACCATAACAAAATACCATAGATTTGGTGGCTTAAACAGAAATTTATTTCTCATATTTCTGGAGGCCAGGAAGTCCAACATCAGGTATTGGCAAGGTAGGTTTTGTTCCAAGTCCTCTTCTCTTGGTCTGCAGTGATCCACCTCACTGTGTGCTCACGTGACCTTTTCTTGGTGTTCAAGTTGGGTGGTTGGAGGGGAGAGCAAACTCTGGTGTCTCTCAAAAGAGCACTAACCTCATCAGAGCAGGGCACTATCCTAATGACCTCATCTAACCCTAATTACCTCCTAAATTAAATGTCCCATCTCCAAATATATTTACAGTGAGGGTTAGGGTTTCAACATATAACTTTTGAGGGGACACAAACATTCAGTCCATAACACTTTAGAAACATATATAACATGTCTTTCAATACTAGTGCTCATGAAGCTATTTATTTTTTCCTGGGCACTAGGTATATAAATCAGATAATGTAGGAGAGGTGGTGGTGCCTTGGTTATGGCTTCATAGTTTGCTCAGCTAACCGACCTATTAGTGTGGTGTATTAGGGTTCTCCAGAGAAACAGAACCAATAAGATATATATAGGTAAATAGAAAGAGATTTATTATGAGGAATTGGCGCATGTGATTATGAAAGTTGAGAGGTCCTTTTATTTGCCCTCTACAAGTTGGAGACTCAGGAAAGCCAGTGATGTCGTTCAGTCCAAGTCCAAAGGCTTGAGAATCAGGGGGGCTGATGGCATATTTCCTAGTCTGAGGGCAGAAGACCCATATTTCAGTTCATGCAGTCAGGCAGAGAAGGGGCTAATTCCCCTTTCCTCTGCCTTTTGTTCTATTCAGGTCTTCAGCGTAACAGAGATGCCCACCCACCTTGGAGAGGGCAATCTGCTTTACTCCCTCTGTCAATTCAAATGCTACCTCATCTGGAAACACCTCACAGACACACCCAGTAACAATGTTTAACTACATATCAGGGGACCCCTATGATCCTACCAAGTTGACACGTAACATTACCCATCACATTTGGTTATTAGAGATAAAGTGAGCAAAACATTTGTCCACTGGCTGTTGGCAGCTGGCATTGTATCTGATCGGTCAGTGTCCATGCTGTATAAGTTGTTAAATATTTTAAGTATTACTACTGATTATATGTATTCCTTATTAAATAAAATATATTCTTCATCAAAGCATATGACTAAATCAAGACATACAGGAATAGAAAGATTTAAAATTAATTAAGTATTTTCCTCATTAGTCTTTCAGTATTATCATTTTCTGATTTGATGTAACTCAAACTTAAAATAAATTAGTGGCCTTGAATTTCGATAGAGGTTGAGTAAAACAAGTATGACTTGAGTAAAACTTAAAAACCTTTTATTTTTTACTGAGATGAAATTCATATAAAATTAACGATTTTAAAGTGAACTATTCAGTAATTCACAATATTGCATAGCCATTACCATTACCTAGTTCCAAAGCTTTTCATTACTTCTAAAGGAAACCCCATATGCATTATTCAGTTGCTCCCAAATTTCCCTACCTCATTCCCAGGCAACCACTAATCTGGTTTCTGTGTGTATGGATTTGCTTATTTTAGACATTTCATATAAATGGAATCATATGTGGTCTTTGAGACAGGCTTCTTTCATTAACATAATGTTTTCAAGGTTCATCCATGCAGCATGTATCAGGACTTCATTCCTTTTTCATGGCTGACATATATTCCATTGTATGAATAGACCATAATTTGTTTATTCATTCATCTACTGGTGAATATTTGGGCTGTTTCCACCTTTTGGCTATTGAGTTAGACTTCTAACTGAGCAATCAAGAGTCAAAACCCCTGTACATCCCTCCAGCCCCCACCTTGCACATTGTAAGCTTAACTACCCTAGAAAAAGGATTTGACTGCTTCATATATCTTGTGGCACTTGGTTCTGTTTCCCGAACTGTTCAGTCTTTCTCTCTTTCAAAGCTTAAGGAAGAATCTATCTCATTCACCCAGTCTCTACAACAGAAAAATTAATCAATCCCTGCAGCATAAACTGCTTCTTTGCTGCCTCTGCCTCCCTGTTACTGGTTCTTTCCTAAACAAAGTGCCTTTCAATCACTCCTGTAGCTTTCCTGCTCTTTTCCATCTGTAACTTGCCATCCATGCATGCACTTGGTCTCCTGGGAGCAATCTGACACATGAAAGAGTTTTTTTTTCTGAAATACACCATCCCCTACAAGTAGCTTGATGTTATAAAACTCAGCTACACTTAAGCATAACTTTAAAAAACACATTGAAGCAGAATTAAATATGAACCATGTTCCAGCTTTCCCCTCCTCTCATCCTCATCCCTCTTCCATCACAGTTGACCAGTCTTATGACCAGCTTTTGGCTTGGTGGCAAAAGAGTATATTTCAGTTAAATAAACCAGTTCCTACGGATGTTATTTCTCTGACATAACAGAATGCCTCAATCCAGGTAAGCTGTTCATTTCTCCATGAAGATCCATGAGGATTGAGTATATGGCAAGAAATACAGGTGAGTAGGAGGAGATTGCCCCAAAGTGCCCCTCTATGACAGGTGCAGACACTATATCAAGCAGCTGGCTTCTCTGGATCTCAGAAAGCCTATATTGGTAGCCAGTTTAAGAGCTATATCCTTCACACTTCTACTCAAGGCTAACTGATTTTTGGATGTTCCCCAGCCCTGCATTGCACCAAAGGAATATTGTCATTAGGATTCTAAAACTAAAGGAGGCAAGGTGGATATATCCTTACACAGTACTAGTTAACCCAATAGACACTCTGAGTGCATGCTTCCAATCCTGGGCACAGACTTGTTTTGGAGTGGGAGAATTGGTTATTTGTTATTTCATGCAAAACATCGAGATAGTCATTATGGGAAAAACAGAATATGTCTTAAGAGTGCTGTACTTAGTTGATAGTCATTGTTATTTTACTTTTAAAGTTATACAATAAAAAATTGACTTTTTTGGTCTACATTTCTATAAATTCTATATCTTTTAAATTTTAAATTAAATTTATATATAACATATAGATATTATATATAAAAATATATTATATATTTTAATATATATATATAGAGAGAGAGAGAGAGAGAAAGGGAGAGACTATAATCTTTTCAGGGCTTGGTGCTTCTAAAGAGCTTAGTCCAGCCCTGCACCTCAGAAATTTACAGGTTAAAAAAAAATATGGAAGTTGGAGAAAAATCAAGATCTATCTCTATCATCTTTCTCTTATGTTAAAATAAAAAGAATTGCACATCAAGCACTAAACTATGAGCCTCCTTTTCCTTCTTGTGTAGCACGGTAACTTATAGTAAGTAATAAGCCCATTATATGATCAACCAAGAAAGAAATAATCTGCATAATTTTCAAGGATAACTGGCTCTGAAATGTGAAGTATTTCCTATTTCCTTTAATCTGAGAAAACGTTTAAAAGGTTTTTGAAAATGCTGAAGGTGAAAAATATAGTTTTGGTGATGCAAGATATCTTAACATTGGGTATATCTTATTTGAAAGATTGTATTTTAAGTATACATCATCTTATTTTTCAATTTCCGTTTGGGTGTGGCGGTTTGCACATAGTGCTAAATTTATCTTACTTTTCAACTTCACTATGACATAATCCTTGAAATTAATGTTTAGTAGCCTCCTATGTTTCACATAGCTTATAGCAAATCTGTATCAAACAAAGAATAATTATTCCAATGTAGAATTTAAATCTGTACCTTCTACTTTGGAAAATTAAACTCCACTCAATTTCATAAATATTTATTAAGTATCTATTATGTACAATACATTGTTAGGCTCTGAGGTGGAGGTACAGAGAATAAGATGATATGTCCTCACCATAAGCATGCTATATTTTATCATGTATCCCATTTATTACATATGTTGGTTCATGTGTTTTTTTCACCTCTTCTGGCAGGAAATGTGCCTCATTTGACCTTGTAAAACTTAAAATTACTTGTTAGACTGTATTTTTGGCTAATCCAGATTTAGGAGCGCTAACTCACCTTGATCTCCAACAGTGGAGATGGACCTTGATGGAACTTGACTGTGAGTCCAAGAGTCTCAGCAGCTCAATCTGGCATCAAAATTCCCTACTACCATATTTATACTACAAGTTTTAGCAATGAAAATTTCTGACTAGATCTTTAGATTAGTTTTCTTATTTTCTGTTCCTCTTTGATGTGAAGTTGTGCTTAAATGGAAGAATGGACTTACAGTTTATTGGAAGAGGTATACTAGATACGTGAAAAAAAACTATAGCGCAAGGTAGGGAACAGTAGGAGCAGAGGTATTAAGGCAGAAAAACATAGGGACTGATCAGTAAAAGGGAGTAGTCCAGTCTGACTAATAATAGGATTACTATGATGATTATTACTATATGATTGGAGTAGTCCAATCAGAAGAAAATCTGGGATGCCAGAAGGGAATAACATAGGTAATGCAGGGAACATTTGTTCACTTAGGTACACAGTGGTGCTAGTGATTGTGTCGCTGTCAATACTTGGTGGAGCTGCTGAACTTTATTGATACAGGTAAAATATTTTCTTCAGGGCCCCAGACAGCATCCAGAACCTGCCAACTTTCTCTTCAAGGTGCTCCAGAGTTAGTGCCTACATTAGTTCAGTGCATCACAGCTCTTCCTAAAACAATACAAGGGTGTCCTACTGATTAAGTGGCATAAGCCGCTTTGGGGTGCAGGAATGTGCAATTCTATAGGACTACGTGAGGATAATAAGTTGGGATTTGAGTCTATTTAAATGGATCAACAATTTCTGTAGGTCTAATTTTTCCAAAGAGTGATTATGTCTGCTATTTCTGGGATTCTTCTGAACAAAAGATATTTAAATCTTTCTCCAGCCTTGCCAAAATAAGAGGGTTTGTATATTCTGATACCAATAGTAGACACTATACCAACCCTATGTCTTGCTACTAAAGTGGAACCAAGCTTAAACGGCCACATGCAGGATGAAGTTGAAATGTGTGGAATGGCAAAGGTCACTTGCAGAACTAACTTTTCCACACATCTTTAAAAGTTTGATTTTCGTGTGTTTAACTGTTTGAGATATTTTAAGTCTACTGCAGTCTGGAAGCAAAATTTCTATGAAAGCTGATTTAATTTGGATATCTGTTTTAATTCATGTATTCATTCAACAAATATTAGCTGAGTGCCCACTATATGCCAGGCCCTATCCTAAGCCACAGGGAGAAGTGAACAAAATCAAGTCCCTGCCCTCATGGAGCTTGCAATCTGGTGAGAAAGTAAGATAATAAGTTAATCAACAAATAGCTAATCTATCATCACATAGTGATAATTGGAAAGAAATTTAAAGCATGGTAAGGGTTATAGAGCAAATGGGGTGGGGGGTAATTCTAGTTAGGGGAAGCCACTCTTAGGTGGTGATATTTGAGTAGGGGCAGTAATGTAAACTATGCAAAGGTCCAGGGGAAGAGCATTCCACGCTATGGGGGCAGGATATCTGAAGGTTCTGAGGTATGAATGAATTTAGTGTGCTCTGGAAATGACAGGGAGAAGAGTGGGGCTGAAGCAGGATGTTCAGAGCAGTGAGACATGAGGTCAGAGAGGTGGACAGAATAAAAAATATGTAAGGCCATATTGGCCCATGATTAGGATTTCAGATTTGATTCTAAGAGTGATTGGAACCCATTGAAAAGATTGAGCAGGACGTTAACACGATCTGATTTACAATGTAAAAGTCCTTTGCTTGCTCCTGTCTATGTATAGATTAAAACTGCCCCCTAATTCCTGATGACAAGTTGACATGGCTTCCTAAAAATGATATCTAAGTGCAAGCCCTGGGAGAACTCAACAGTATTCCAGTTCTTTGCCTTTGGTGTTTCGGTTTTTGTGTTTTTCTTTCTGGTGGACATGGTCCAAGGCCCTCCCCTCATCATGACTGGCTGAAAGTAGCCTACTCAGCTTTAAGGACACATGCCCATTCGGCAACTCTAGTTGTCTTTGTCCCTAAGCCTGTGGGTAGGATAGCTGTGTCACTACGTTGCTTTTAATCTGGTGGCATCTCATTACTTGGCCTCTCCAAAACAATTACTGGCCCAATGGTGGGCCTCCTGGTGCCCTGAGACTTGGCCTGTTGCCCTGATCTGACACCTTTGTGCCAAAGCAATATTTGCAAATAACTCTGTAGGCACTATGGTAAAAGCCTCCTCTTCTTTCCCTCCTAAAGGGTAAGCATATGCCTGGATATGCTTACATGTAACACAATTTAAAACTTAAGAGTCCTCAATTCTGAATAGCTTTCATTCTGTTTTTTTCCCCTCTCTCTGTCATAGAACAACTAAGAAATGAAATTCTTTACCAACCAAATGGCAGAACCAGATTTAGAATCAAGTAAGAGCTATCCGTGAAATGTATGAAACTATATCATTATATGTTGCTTTGTTGCTAAAGATACACTAATTTACCATGTAAAATATCCCCTTCCTCAGTGCCCTGGCTATAAACTTTGCTGGCATTTATTTAGATCCCATTTTTAAAAAGAAGCATCCCCTTACCACTGTTATTTGAAAATATATTTAAAGCCTGCAACTAACTCATTGGGGGAAAAAAATGGAGAGTGCTGTATTTTTGTTGTAGACATAATAAAACTAAATAACCAAGACTAACATTAGTTTGAACTTTATCTTGGAATGTGTCCATGAAGAATAAAGAAAGCCAGACTAATCTTGACTTTCTCTCCTCCAGCTTCTTATATCAAAGACCCTTTGACCAAGTAAGTTATGGCTTTTGAAGTCCTTACTACAGCATGGCTCCTCTTGAAAATTTCCATACCCAGAATGGAGATTTTGCCCCTATGCCTGTCTTCTCTCTGTTGTTCTAATTATTCCAGCCACAATTTTACTTTATTTGGGTTCTTTATCTTTCAAACCACCTTATTTGGGAGGATGAAGTATGGGTTGAATCAGACTGATTGTCAGTTCTGATTTGGGAGGAAGGTTCATGAAACGCAGCAGTGCTGCATCTCTCATTGCTCAGTTTTCCAAGAAATATCATTGCTATGATTCTCAAAGTTTTCAAAACCTTACAAAGAATGTTGGACAGCTAATGTGTTTCAGCCATATTATTTCAGAGCAAATCTCCTAAGAGATTGATAGTTGGTAGACCCCTGCCCACCCCAGTGCTGACTGACTTCGGCTACAGTAAGGTTTGTTCAAGTTTAATAATGAAATTAAGGGAGATGACTGAAGCCTCCACATGCCTTTAATGTAAAGTCAACAGTCACCCCAAATCCAAAACTTGGCCAACTTTCCAATGTAGGGTGCCATGTTGCTGACATCCATTATTTTGGAAAGGCAGTTAGCATGAACAAGGGGCACAAAGAGGACTCTCTGCACTCTAAAAATTTTCTCCTGGCAATCTACAGATGGAGTTAATATGATCATCTTTTAAAATGAAAATATCCCATCTGTCAGTTAAATATATTGCCTTTGATTTTAGGTAGTAAGTGGGTTGTTAGGGGTTAGAGCAAGGGGTTGGCACACTTTTTTCTGTAACAGTCCAGATAGTAAATATTTTAGTTGTTTTGGGCCTTATGGTCTCTGTCACAACCAAACTCTGCTTGTAGTGTGAAAGCAGCCGTAACAACACAGAGCTGAGTGGGTATGGCTGAGTTCCAATAAAACTTCATTTACAAAAACACAGCAGCTCAGATTGGTCCCTGTGCCATAGTTGGCCTGTAGATTACGACACTTAATTAGAGTAGAATTGGCAGAATTATTTACAAGACCAAAGGGTATCATGAAATTGTTAGATAACTGAGAGAATGTCTTGATAATTTTGCCATTGATCCTAGCATCTTCATTCTACTAAGAATGTCTACTAAGAAGAAGAGTCACTTCATTTTCTACTTTGGGATTTGAGCTGATGTTTTATTCTGGATTAAAGGATAGAAACTGCTGATACCTACTTTTATTGATCTCATTCTCACAATTCCCTTAGAAATAGGAAGACCTGGCATTTTCATACAGCATTAGAATTTCTAGATATCTCGCTTACAGCGAATTTCATGAAGCAACTAGTGACCTTTAAAAGGATTTTTATAGGAACAACTTCAAGTAGAATAAGTAGAATTGATTCCAATGTATTTCACTCCAGTTTATAATCTTGCACTTGGCCAAACATCACTTTACATTGTTTTGCTCTGTTCAAATCCTTTAACTCATCTAAATAGTTTTGTGCACATTCTAAGACGTGTTTATTTATTACTTTGTATCATAATAACCATGTACAACTACTCTGCTTTTCCATTGAGGCATAGAGGGGGAACATCCTTCAATGAACACTTTTACATCTGTTTTCTCATTTAATATAATTTAATTATTTTTACAGATGAATCATAGGGGAGATAAAGTTACTTGCCCAAGGTCACCCAACTAGTTAAGAGTGCAGCCAAGCTTCACAAACAGGTCTGTCCAACTCCAGAGGGTATGTTTTTCCACTGCATCACAGTGCCTACAGGAAGCTTCTTGCATTTCTTGGCAGGATTTGTCTTTTTTTCTTTTAAACCTAAGCAGTTTTCAAGTAAATCAGAAGAACTGAGTAGCATAGTAGTTGATTCTTTTCACATATTTTGGAAGTCCATATTTTCAAAAGGAGATATGGTGGATGCTTTTGTTTAAACAACGAAGTTCTATGACTCGAATATTTCCAAATAAGGGTGACTTCCAAAAATTATTTGCTTTCTTGGCAGTCTCCATACATTCTTTGCAACTGCAACGACATTTCCTGTTTTCCTTGTTTAGCAAAGAATCATATGTTAATAACATTTTTTGAAAGGTGTGGCTTGGTGATATTCTTTTCAGTTTGAAGTGACTAGAGTTCCTGACATCATAACTTCAAATTGTAGTGGAGTCAGCTGATGATAAGTTGAACATTCTGAAATTGATATTTTTGGGGGTACAGCTTTGTGGAACCTTGCACGTGGATGTCAGTTAGGGGTAAAAGTTAATGCCAAAATCTTAAGATGCAGATATTCAAGACTTTTCATAAGTCTGAGATAATCTGCCTCCTGTCAGAATGTTTTTTTTTTCTTGGCCAGAGCAGAACCACTGCATGATAAAAAAAAAAGTGGGGTTGGGAGAATCGACCTTTAAAATCATTTCAGTATGTATGACTTTCAGACCTCAATCACTGTTGTGCAAAAATATAACTATTTTGTGTAAGCTCTATATTCCAGATTTTTTATATTTCCCAAGCTCTCAATGACTGGGAACTGGTGGGGAAAAACACTAATCTGGGTCCTTCTTATGGTGTTCTCCCCAAGGTTGTCAACATCATACTGTCAACATCTTATGTGATGCCAAGGTGTTAGGGGGAGTTGGGGTGGGTAGCCATGATGAGAGGTCAGTCATACAGCTATTATAGAGGTTTATATGCACTACTGCTGAGATGTTCACTCTCCTGGCCAGCGTGGTCCCTTTAAGCCAGAGGTCATCGGCTGCTTTCCCACTGCTCTTGGGGTGCAAGAATCTTTGTGAACTCTTCATACCCACCTGGCTGCCAAGAAACAGCTCACAGCCATTGCTTTCTAGGGTCTTGATGCTTCCTTGCTAGAACTGCCATGAAATGAAGCAAAAGGTTCTTGGTTCTCTTAAAAAATTTCTTATGTTTTGGTTCCATTCCCCTCCCCTAGTTTGGAAGAATCCTTTCTAGTGTGAGGAAAAACCTTCTGCCTTTCTATATTTTGAAGGTCCTCTATCCCTGTGGAATTTCTTAGACTGACTGAATCACTGAACTCACAAGCTACTTCTGTTTTTTGCTGACATTCTCTACTCCTTTCCCCAAGGCAATGGGGAAAAGCCAGCTACCTGCTTGCATGGAGGGAACAGAAAGAGAATATACTGAGAAAAAAATTAATTAAAAACCTCAAATATCCAGTCACCTTGTTCATTAGAACCAGTAAAATGCTTTTCTGTGAAGTGTTCTCAGTACTTAATGAACTTTGATTTGAGGTACAGAAAAAACAGAGTAACTTTCATAAAAATCAGTGTCACCCCATACAAGCCCCATCCTTAAAAGCCCCATGGTGAGCAAAGGGACATGGCTGAAGAAAGGGTTGTCCATGAGAGAGTTTCCACCTTTCTTTCTTAAGATAGAACAGCCTCATGGAAGACGCCTTTACTTGCCAACCTCAGCAGTTGGGCTAATCTCTCTCTCTCTCTCACTTTCTGTGTTTCTTGGCTCTCCTCAAGCTCCTCCTTCCTAGAGCTCCCTCCTGGAAGTTCTGCAGTTGGAGGGAGCGGCTGCTTGGTTGAGATGGGCAGTGCGAGTTAACGAGCCATGTGAGCAAGGAGCTACAGCATCAGTCATTTTCACATGGGTTTGAGATTACAGAGCGGTTGATTGGACCACAACAAAGTATATCATTTTCAGACATAAGACCACCAAAATGGCCAGACATGTTGTACTGGAAAGAATGTAGCTCAGAAACTGAGACTCAGGAAGGTTAAAGGCTTGTCTAGGTTTATACAGAAAGTTTGTGCACGGAAGAACTAGGTACTTAAAAGCCACCTCTGAGGACTGTATTAAGTGAACAGTTGTGAAAACATTCAAATACATTGCAAAATACTCTCCTGCTGTTTGATAACTCAAAACAATAGCACTGATTGATAAAACAGCCACATATGGTAATTGTCAGCATGGGCTCATGAGCCTGCCTGCTGAGTTCCTAAGTTAGGTCCACCATTACAAACTTTGAAACCTGGACTTTGTTACTTTTCCTCTCTGTGTCTCAGTTTTCTCATCTGCAAGGTGGAAATAACAGTACCTACATCATGTTGTTATGAAGCTTGAATGAATATGTAATCCACTCAAGATAGTGCTTGCCTCGTAGTAGGCATTGTAGATTAGTTTTATTATGAAATTATCATTACTTTGGAGAACTATTCTAGTGACATATTCAGAGAAGATAAATGTGTATGTGAAGATGAAACCTGTAATCATCTAGGAGCTGAGGTAGTCCCTTATTCACTTGGTAAACATCCAGGGAAAACATGGGTTCATTAGATGCTGTAACCAATCTTAACAGTGTGTATCAAAGACATAATGTGACTTGGAGACTTGATTTTTAATAATAAGTGATTATAATGTGTTTGAGAATGCTTATCTTTTATAATGTGTAATAGATTAAAATGAGGGAGGAGATATAAGCTACTAATTTGAAACTAATATTTGAAAACTAAAAATTAAAAATGCCATTTCCTCTCCTGTCAATAACTAGAAAGAATTCTAAGTGTTGGTGAATATGTTTTGCCCAACTGTAGGCTAACTTAAGTGTTCTCAGCAACTTTAAGGTACACTAGGTTTAGTATGATGATTGGTAGGTTAGGTGTATTAAATGCATTTTTGACATGATCTTTTCAAATGATGATGGGCTTATTGGGATGTAGACCCAGTGTAAGTCAAGGAAGATCTGTAATCTGCAAGTTTTCTGTAACATACACTACTCTCGTAATCAGATAAACAACAATTTTTCAACAAAGATTTCTGGATGTTTTATTTCTGCTGTGTTTATAACAGCAAACATTAGAAAAACAACCTGTATGTTCATCAATAGAGAACTGGTTAAATAAATTATGGTACATTTATACAATATGACCTTATAAAAGCTTTAAAAAATGGAATAAATCTTAATGTACTAGCATAGAAAATGCTCATTATGTGAATAAAAAAAAGAGCAAGTTTCAGAACACTATGGTCCCATTTGTTCTTTTAAAATATAGAGAAATTGGGAGCAGACATAGATATCCTTATAAGCATTGAAGGAGTCTTCAAGACTATTTCCCCAAATTATTATCAGTTTTCTTGAGGGAGCAGTATTGAGGGAAAGGAGTATTGTTTATTATTTTAAAAATCAATTGATCTGTTTTTATTTGAACTCTTTTTACAACAGGATATAATGTTTATTATTCAGTGTAAAGACATTAGAAAAAAAATTGACTTTAGTCCAGTGATTGTGTTCTTTAAGGCTCCAAACTTCTGGATTTGAGACAGAAACTTTTGCTCCACTTGGGTACAGTGAAGCATTTGTAAGGTATAGTGAATTATGAGACGTTGCCCACCACAACTTCAGAAATGTACTGTTGAACAACAGAGTTGATATAGCACGTGGAAGTCAGCTAGGAAAGGGATTGGAAACCATAGCAGAGTAGGAAGGGTGGTAGTAGACCTAAAGGTGAATTAGGCAACTCCAAGCTTTAAGCACTATAAGACAAACTTTTAGAAAGTGACAGTCAGATCCTTTTGCTTGGTGTTCTTGGATATCATGTGAATATTTGCCCTAGCTCTGGATTGCCAAAAATGCCCCAATTGTGGTTCTGCAAGCTGTTGACAGCCTTTCATAGGCTGTCTTTCATTCCTTGCAGATAGTGACAGATGACATTTTGGAACATGATGCTTATGATCCATGTTTTCATTCTGCAATTAGAAGACCCATGATTACCCCTCAGAAACAACTATAGTCTTAATGTACATGGCATGGGAAAGGCTTATGGCAAGGGGGAATGGGATCATGGTTCCACAAGAATTTTTTTCCACTTCTCTGGTTTAAATATGCCTAAGACACTGAAGAGTGCAAGACAACTTACTCATAAAAGCTACTGTTGGGGGTGCTTCTGGAAAAAAATGTTTCAACTAAAAACACTGAACTTTTAGTATTTCTGCCAAACCAGGTGTTGTTTTTTTTTTGCCTTTTGCCTTTGGTAAGACAACAAAGTGAAACAAGCAGCTTCTGCTCCCAAGACTGCACATTCTCCTTTGGCAGCTCTAGTGCACTTCTGGTTTATATGATTTGTTTAATTAAAAGTATGAAAGAATTTTCCTTCTCAAATTATGATTCCCAATGTGTAGTCCTCAAGGATTGCTCCATCTGTGTTTTCTAATCTCAGAGATAAATCTAAAGAAGGCTCCCTAACTTCTTTTTTTTTCCTTTTGTGCTAGGCCACAATGTGAAAATGAGAAAGTCTGTTACTTGTTTTAGTTTGTTTTCTTCTCTGGCCACCTCACAATAGGAAAATTAATGAATACATACATATATATATATATATATGTGAAGTGCTTGAGAACTCATTAAAGGTATGGGCAATGAAGTAGAAGTTGTTATATCATTATATCTGTATATGTTCTTTGTGATATAATCTTGGGGGGTCTCGGGCCCTAGTTAATACTGAAATGGCTCAGCTGGGTTGCTGCATTTTGTGACATCGATAAGAATGAGATTGAGAAGGGCTTCTACTACCAGGGGACTTCAGGAAAGGCCCAAGCCTGGGCTTCCAATCCTGTACTTTTGAGCAGCTGGCCACCCTTCATCGTCTGCACAAAACTGGCCCTGTTGGGGATGGGGGGTGGCAAGTGAGGACAACCTGAGGCTCCTGCATCTGCAGGAGGGTGGGGACTTCCTTCACTTCAGTTGACAGACCCACCACGGCCACTCCCAGCCAAGGATCCAGATACAGCTTGCAGGGCACCTCCCCTCCTCCCTCTCTGAGCTGGGGCTTTTTGGAACCCCCAGGTGTGATGCATCTCCCCTCACCATTCACTTGTTGAAGCAAGAGCTCCGGCTCCCTGGACCTGGGGGTTCTGACAGTGGACATCTTTTGTGTGCGGCTCTGCAGCAGATGAGCCCTTCCCACCAGCATGGCTGTGGATATCAGGGGCCTCACTTTTGGCCGAGGCCAACCCAGGGCACAGGTGGTGACCAGGCCACGGACAAAGGTCGTCTTGGACTGCAGATCCTGGTTGCTTGACCTCAGCTACTCAGAGGGACTCTGTGCTAGTCTTTTTTATGGAGAATAGGAAAGTGCTTATTTATTTAGGGAGGGGGGCATATTCTAAGGCTTGAATGAAACAAAAGTCAATGAATAAAGTTTTTTTTTGAAAAAACTAGAAGAAATAATGTAATTTAGTAAATTTGCTTCTCAACCTGATTTTTTTAAAAATGTGTTTTGTGAAACTTTTTACCCATTGTAAATCAGCAATCTCCATTTTATGTTTTCTGAAAGAACAGCTCTATGAATGTTTTCATGGGTTGTCAAACAAATATACTCAGGAGACCAATTTATGGCAGCATTCAGGGAACAGGGCAAGGCCAAGCCATGAAGTTGCAGCCTGCATCATTTGGAATGCTGGTATGCCCAACGGGCTCAACCAAGCTGTACAACTCTTCTGGTAAGCTCTCTACTGTCCTGGCTTTCAAATACCCATCTCCCTTCTTGCTCCACATGAATATCTGACATCTTTGAACAGTTATAATTTTTCAGAGGTTTGGATAGAGGGGAAAAATGCCTTGGCTCCAATATCACTACCCTCATAGTACAGAATATGTGATCGCTACCAGAGCCTTGATTCTCCTTTTCTCCCTGAGGACATAGGTATTGAAAAGAGAATTGGCTCAAGCTACTTTTTACCTATCTGATATACGGTTGCTAATAGGATATGATTACCAAGACAGCTTGGGCATGATGTGGCAGGGCGGCCACAGAATTCAGATTTATTCAACAGGCCCTTTTGCTATTTTCTTACTTTCCCCACTTGGGACACCCCCCCCCTTTTTTTTAAAGAAAAGAAATGTTACAGTTAGATTATAGCTATATGACATTGCCACATTGCTCTTTTCTATTCAGTTTTAATTTTTAACTATCATAAAGTCCAAGCTTTAAAGCACTGATCTAAATCATTCCAAGTTGTTTTGCAGTTTAAGACAGCATAATAGCCAGACTTACAAGTTCCCAGTCTGGTTATTAACGTAATTCAACCAGCCAGGCAGTGATCCAGTCCATTGCTCAGCCATTGAGCTCCAACAGAAAGCTAATTTCATTGGTTATAGCAATCTTGTCTAAAGGTTTGTAATTTGAGTAACACTCTTAACAGACTAGTTTTAAAGAGTGCATTTGGAAAATATGTCATGGAAAATGGAGACACTATGGAAAACAGAGAAATAAAAGTAGGGAAAAGGGGGATCATCTTTAGATGTGTTCACCACGTTTCCCTCCAGTTCTGTTTTTAGCATTTGACTACACAGTCTGCTCAAGTCCAGATAAATTATTGCTTCCCACAGGTCATCATCCTTCTTTCCACTCATCTCAAAGCCATTCATCATCATCTCCGAAGTATGTTTTGACTAATGCTATGCTTTGAAAGGATACACCCAAGGTTGCAGGTGAAATATGATCAGAAGCTAGAACTACAGAAATCAAATATTTGGCTTTGTTTGTGGGTTCGACTATGTACATTCATGCTTCTGCCATATGTCATTCTGTCCCTTTTGTGTAAAACGTTTCTTGATTCTGTTGCACAACTGATTAATTCTTCAAAGTCCTTTGAGATTCAAATTAATCATCACTTCTAGAATGTCTTCCTTGATGCAGTAACAACTCCCATTTTTGAGACTTCCTGTTAGCCAGAAAAATGTACTGTTTTGAAGTCATTATCTTTCATGACTCTCCCTAAGTCACTATTTCATTCTCACAACTACATTATGAGCAGCTAGTAAACCAATCAACTGAAGAGGAAACCGTTGCTTAAAGAGATTAAGTAACTTTGTTAAGGCCGCACAGCTAGTACATGGTGGAGGCAAGATTTGAACCAAAGTTCTGTGGTCAGTATTCTAAGCCACATGGCATTGTTTCCCAATGAGTGGCACAGAAACCATTGCTGCTATGCCAGATGATTTGAGAGGGTCCAGAACATTTTTACATAAATACTCTTCTATTTATTCATTTGTGAAACATACAGAGACTAAGAAAACAAATTGATTCTCAACATTTTGCCAAGCTTGATTCATATTTTCATTTTGAAAGTATAAAACATTGTATATATACAGTTAAAGACACCCTTGTTTCCCTCCCAGATCTTATTCCTCTTCAGGAATAAGTTTTAAAGCTTTCCAAGTTTTAAAACTACTGGTAAAAATATTTACCAATATACAATATGTAGTATTATTTTCCTTGTCTTTAAACTTTATGTAATAGCATACCATATGTGCTATTTTGCAATTTGTTCACTCAATGTCTTGTTATTGATATTTATTTATTTATTTGATACACTTATTTTCTTCCTGCATTTGAAATGCTATAGACCATTCCATTATATCACTCTCAGATTTATTTATAAATCTAATTCTCTTCTTGACTGACATAGCTTCCAATGTTTGATATTACAAATAGAGCTGCACTTAGTACTTCTTTATGCATGTCTCCATGTATACATGTGCTAGATTTTCTCTAGGATACAAACCAAGAAGTAGAAATGCCAAGTCATATGATGTATGTATTTTCAGCTTTAAAAAATACTGTCAAGTTACTCTCCAAAATGTATCCATTTACACACACATCAGCAGGTTATAAGAATTCTCTTTTCTCAGAATCATCAATAGCCTTCTTAGTTTTTGCCAGCCTTATGAGTGCAAAATGTTATTTCATAGGATTTTTAAAAATTTGCTTCCCTGCTATTAGTAAGATTGGAAACCTTTTCATGGGTTTATTGCTCATTTGGATTTCTTCTTTTGTGAATGGCCCATTTTCCTTTTAGAAATTATTTACTTTAAAACATATCTAGTAAAATGCATTTTTAATGTACAGTTTATGAGTTTTGACAGATGCATAGAATTGTATAATCACCATCAAAAACAAGATATAGGACATGATGCCCCTTTGTAGCCAACCTATCTTTGTATCCATGATCCCTGTAAACTTATTTTCCATACCAGTAGTTTAGTCTTATCCCAAATGTCATATAAATGGAACTGTATAGTATGTGGATTTTTGATGTTTGGCTTCTTTCACTTAGCATGATGTGTTTAAGATTCATCCATGTTATGCATTTCAATAGTTTGCCCTTTTTCATTGCTGAAAGGCATTCCATTATACGATGTATCACAGTGCGTTTATCCATTTGCCAGTTGAAGGATTATTTCTAAATTTTGGTGATGATGAATAAAGCTGCTATGAAAATTTGTATATAGGTCTTTGTGAGGCATATGTCTTTATTTTGTTTGGGAAAAAAACCTAGGAGTGGGATTGCTAGGTCATATGTTGCATTTACCTTTATGAGAAACTGCCAAAGTATTTTTCCAGAGTGGCTGTGTCATTTTGCGTTCCCACCAGCAATGTAGGAGAGTTCCAGTTGCTCAGCATCCTCATCAGCACTTGGTATTATCAGAAATGTATTTTTTAGGTTGACCATTAGTATACAGAAGTATCTCATTGTGGTTTTAATTTGCATTTAACTAATTACAAATGATGTTGAGCGTTTTATGCATATTTGGAGAAAATCCAAATCTTCTTTGGTGAAGCACCTGTTCAAATCTTGGCCATTTTTTAAATTGAGTCTGAGTGTTAGGGAGGATGTTGAGCTACTTTAATTCTCCTACATTGCAAAAAGTTAAACATATACTGCCCATATTATCCAGCCATTCTACCCCAATATATTTACCCACGGAAAATATAAATATGTGTCTGTACGCTTGTTTGTGTCGAATTTATTTGTTGTGGCCCCAAACAAGAAACAGGTCAACTGCCCGTTAAAAGATGAATATGGTATATTCATACAATAGAAATCTCAGCAATATCAAGGAATGAGCAATAGATGTACACACTATTATGGATGAATCTCAAAATATGTATGTAAGTGAAAAGCAAGACCAATTAACAACATATACTGTTTGATTCCATTTATATAAAATTCTAGAAAATGAAAACTAATCTATAATGACAAAGCAGATTAGTGGTTCACTGAAGACAGGAGTGGAGAGTGGGGAGAAAGAGAAAGGACAAAAGGGTAAAAGGAAACTTTGCAGTGATGGATATGTTCATTATCTTGATTGTGATGCTGGTTTCATTACATATGTGTGTGTGTGTGTGTGTGTGTGTGTGTGTGTGTGTGTGAAATCTTACTGAATTGCAATCTTCACATATGTGCAGTTTACTGTATGTCAATTATACCTCAATTAAGATATTTAAAAAATCTATTGGCCAAATATTTGGGGGTTTATTTCTGCATCCTACATTTTGATTCATTGATCTATGTGGCTATCCTTATGCTAATGCAAACTGTTTTAATTTCTGTAGTTTTGCAGTAAGTCTTGAAATAAAGAAGTAACAGTCTTCCAACTTTGTTCTTCAAAATTGTTTTGGGTACTCAATTCCTTTGCCTTTAGCATGATATTTTGAATCACTTTATAGATACCTACAAAAAAAGCCCACTAGGAATTTGATTAATATTGCACTGCATCTAGATTGGTTTGGCTTGATTGACATTTTCATAATACTGACTACTTCAGTCCATATGCTATCACTCTCCATTTATTTAGGAATTTTTTTATTTCTTCCACCAGTGTTTTACAGATACCAGCATATAGATACTGCACGTATTTTGTTACTTTTGTATCTCAGTATTTAATTTTCTTGGTGTTATCAAAATTTTTGGTTTTTAAAAATTTGAACCCAATTGTTCATTGCTGGTATATAGGAAAATAAAAAGATTGTATGGTAACATTGTACACCACAAATATGCTAAATTCCCTTATTAATTCTAGGAGCTTTTTTGTAGACTCCTTGGGACTTTTCTATGTAAGATAATCATCTCTTTTGTGAACTGATACAGTTTTATTTATTCCTTTGTAATCTGTGTACTTTTTTCTTGCTTCATTGCACTGGCTAGGACTACCAGTCTGATTTGAATCACATTGGTAAGAGCAGACATCCTTGATTTGTTCCCAGTCTTAGGAGGAAAGCATTCAGTCTCTCACCATTATGTGGCATAAAAGCTGAAGGTTTCTTAGTAATTTCCTTTATCATATTAATGAAATTCATTTTGAAGATTGCTGAGAGTTTTACTATTGTTTTTATTATAAATGCTTGCTGGATTTTGTTAAATGGATTTTCTCCATCTATTGAGATGATCTCATGGTTCTTCTGCTATAGTTTGTTGATCTGGTGACTTATGTTGATTGTTTTCCAAATGTTGAACCAGCCTTTCATTCCTAGGTAAATCCTCTTGATCATGATGAATTATTCACTTAATATGTGACTGGATTCAATTTCACAATATTTTGTTGAGGATTTATGTGTCCATGTTTATCAGGGATTTGGGTCTATAATTTTCTTTTCATTATAATGTATCTGGTTTTGGTACTAGGGAAATGCTGGCCTCTTACAATGAGTTATGAAGTGCTCCCTTCCATTTTCTGTAGGAGATTTTTATAGACTTGGTGTTATTTTTCTTTAAATATCTGTTAAAATTCATCATTGACACCATCTGGGCCTGCAGTTCTTTTTATTGGAAAATTTTAAATTACAAATATAGTTTCCTTAATATATGTAGAAATATTCAGGTTATCTATTTTTTGGGGGGTGAGTTTTGAACTTTTGTGTCTGTCATGGAATTGGTTCATTTTATAAAGTTGTTGAATTTTTGAGCAGTGTTTGCAATATTTCTTTATTATCACTTTAATGACTGTTGTTCTATAGTGATGCCTCCCTTTTCAATCCTGATATTGGTACTTGTTATCATCTAAGTTTTTCTTGGCCAGTATGACAAGAGATTTAGAAATTTTTTTTGTCTTTTACAAAGATCCAATATTTCAGTTCATTTAATTTCTATATTGTTTTCCTGTTTCATTTTCATTGTTTATGCTCTATATTATTTCCTTTCTTCTGCCTGATTTCAGGTTATTTTTCTTTTCTTCTCATATTTTCTTATGGTGGAGGCTTAGATTATTGATCTGCAATCTTCTGTTCAAACATAAGTATTTATTGCTGTAAATCTTCCCCTATTTGCTGCTTTACCCACATCTCACATATTTTGATTTGTTGTATTTTCATTTTTATGTAGTTCAAAGTGTTTCTAATTTCTTTCAAGACTTTCTGTTTGACTTGTGGGTTATGAAAAAGTGATTTGCTTAATTTCCAAATATTTGAGAATTTTCCAGATGTATTTATTTCACTGAGATCTAAGTTTAATTCCACTTTGTCAAAGACGATATTTAGTATTGTCTCTATTCTTTTAAATTTATTATGGTTTGATTAATGACTCAAAATATGACCTATTTTGGTGAATGTTTCATATTTCATGTGTGCTTCAAAAGAATGTGTAATCTGCTGTTGGGTGGCATACTGTAAAATTTCAATTATTTCTACTTGGCTGGTGGTGCTATTCAGTTCTCCAATATCCTTACCAGCTTTCTGTCTACTGCTTCTATTACTGAGAGGGGAGTTCTTGTCTCCAACTATACTTGTGGATTTATGCATTTCTCTTTTTCAGTCCTATCAATTTTTGCTCTGTGTTCTACCTTATTTTGGGGAAAACAATTGAAATTTTAGATTAATTAGCATAGGCAAGGCCTGTATAGTAAATATATCGAAACACATAGATGGTCAAAATAGTAGAGATTTGTCACTCACATACTATTCCATGAGATTTCTGTTTGTGGAGGCATAAGAGTTCTGTTCCATGCAGATATTCAAGGAATCACGATGATGGCAGTTTTACTCTCTCTAGGTGACTTCCAAAGTCTCTCTGCAGGTCACTATTCCCAACTGGAAAGAAGAACATGGAGAATTGCACACTGTGGGAGGCTTAGCAAAGGTATACAGAACTTCCCTTCATATTCCATTGGCTATTAGTCACATGGGTGTGCCAGATCATATGATTAGCTGGGAAATATCTGGCTATGTGCCCCAGAAGAAGTGGATTTTGCTGAACAGCTTGTCATCTCTACCATAAGTTTTACCATTATGTATCTTTGTTGCAGGCTTCTGGTAGATATTTAAAATTCAAATCAAGTATATTTATTTCTATTCTTGATTTCCCAACAATTTTTATTATGTTGAGTTTACCTGCATGGTTTTTAGGCTTCTATAAATGATATCATGCAGTTTTCTTTAATCTGTTAATATAGTAAATTACATATTTAGATTTTCCAATTCCAAACCATTCTTTCATTCTTAAGGAAAATGCTTGTGTGCTGTGTTGTATCTCGTTTTTATACACTGCTCAACTTGATAGTCTTGTGTTTTATTTAAGGTGTTTTGAATTCATGCTCTTAATGATAATTTGATCTATTATTTTTTTATTTCGAAATATTTTTTATTTCGATATCATTAATATACAAATACATGAGCAACATTGTGGTTACTAGATTTCCCCCATTAACAAGTCCCCATTACATACTCCATTACAGTCACTGTCCATCAGTGTAGTAAGATGCTGCAAAGTCACTACTTGTCTTCTTTGTGCTTTACTGCCTTCCCCATGTAACCCCCCAACATTAAGTGTGCTAATTGTAATTCCCCTTATTCCCCTTCTCCTCCCTTCCCACCCATCCTCCCTAGTCCCTTTCCCTTTGGTAACTATTAGTCCATTCTTGGGTTTTCTGAGTCTGCTGCTCTTTTGTTCCTTCAGTTTTTTCTTTGTTCTTATACACCACAGATGAATGAAATCATTTGATACTTGCCTTTCTCCACCTGGCTTATTTCACTGAGCATAATACCCTCTAGCTCCATCCACGTTGTTGCAAATGGTAGGATTTGTTTTTTTCTTATGGCTGAATAATATTCCCTTGTGTATATGTGCCAACTCTCCTTTATCCATTCATCTACTAATGGACATTTAGGTTGCTTCTAATTCTTGGCTATTGTAAATAGTGCTGCGATAAACATAGGGGTGCATATGCCTTTTTCAAACTGAGCTGCTGCATTCTTAGGGTAAATTCCTAGGAGTGGAATTCCTGGGTCAAATGGTACTTCTATTTTTAGTTTTTTGAGGAACCTCCATACTGCTTTCCACAATAGTTGAAGTAGTTTACATTCCCACCAGCAGTGTAGGAGGGTTCCCCTTTTTCCACATCCTTATCAAGATTTGCTGTTGTTTGTCTTTTGGATGGTGGTGATCTTTACTGGTGTGAGGTGATATCTCATTGTGGTTTTTATTTGCATTTCTCTGATGATTAATGATGTGGAGCATCTTTCCATGTGCCTGTTGGCCATCTGAATTTCTCCTTTGGAGAACTGTCTCTTCAGATCCTCTGCCCACATTTTAATTGGCTTATTTGCTTTTTGTTTGTTGAGGTGCATGAGCTCTTTATATATTTTGGATGTCAACCCTTTATTGGATATGTCATTTATGAATATATTCTCTCATACTGTAGGATGCCTTTTTGTTCTATTGATGGTGTCCTTTGCTGTACAGAAGTTTTTCAGCTTGATATAGTCCCACTTGTTCATTTTTGCTTTTGTTTCACTTGCCCGGGGAGATATATTCATGAAGAAGTTGCTCATGTTTATATCCAAGAGATTTTTGCCTATGTTTTTTCTAAGAGTTTTATGGTTTCATGACTTACATTCAGGTCTTTGATCCATTTTGAATTTACTTTTGTGTATGGGGTTAGACAATGATCCAGTTTCATTCTCTTACATGTAGCTGTCCAGTTTTGCCAACAGCAGCACTGAAGAGGCTGTCATTTCCCGATTGTATATCCATGGCTCCTTTATTGTATATTAATTGACCATATATGTTTAGGTTAATATCTGGACTCTCTAGTCTCTTCCACTGGTCTGTGGGCCTGTGCTTGTGCCAGGACCTAATTGTCTTGATTACTGTGGCTTTGTAGTAGAGCTTGAAGTTGGGAAGTGAGATTTCCGCTGCTTTAGTCTTCTTTCTCAGGATTGCTTTGGCTACTCGGAGTCTTTCGTGGTTCCATATGAATTTTAGAACTATTTGTTGCAGTTCATTGAAGAATGCTGTTGGTATTTTGATAGGGATTGCATTGAATCTGTAGATTGCTTTAGGCAGGATGTCCGTTTTGACAATAGTAATTCTTCTTACCCAAGAGCATGGGATGAATTTCCATTTGTTAGTGTCCTCTTTAATTTCTCTTAAGAGTGTCTTGTAGTTTTCAGGATATAGGTCTTCCACTTTCTTGGTTAGGTTTATTCCTAGGTATTTTATTCCTTTTGATGCAATTATGACTAGAATTGTTTTCCTGATTTTTTGCTAGTTCATTGATAGTGTATAGGAAAGCAACAGATTTCTGTGTATTAATTTTGTATCCTGCAACTATGCTGAATTCAGATATTAGTTCTAGTAGTTTTGGAGTGAAGTCTTTAGGGTTTTCTATGTACAATATGATGTCATCTGCAAATAGTGACAGTTTAACTTCTTCTTTACCAATTTGGATTCCTTGTATTTCTTTGTTTCGTCTAATTGCTGTGGCTAGGACCTCCAGTACTATGTTGAATAACAGTTGGGAGAGTGGGTATCCCTGTCTTGTTCCTGATCTCAGAGGAAAAGCCTTCAGCTTTTCACTGTTCAGTATGATGTTGGCTGTGGGTTTATCATATATGGCCTTTATTATGTTGTACCTGCCCTCTATACCCATTTTGTTGAAAGTCTTCATGATGAAAGGATGTTGAATTTTGTCAGATGCTTTTTCAGCATTTATGGAGATGATTGTGTGGTTTTTGTCCTTCTTTTTGTTGATGTGGTGGATGATAACAGATTTTCAAAGTTTGTACCATTCTTGCATCCCTGGGATGAATCCCACTTGGTCATGGTGTATGATCCTCTTTACTGTTGCATTTGGTTTCCTAATATTTTGTTAAGTATTTTGCATTTATGTTCATCAGGAATATTATGTTCATCAAAGTCTGTAGTTATCTTTTTTGTGCTGTCTTTGCTTGGTTTTGGTATTAGAGTGATGCTGACTTCATAGAATGAGTGTGGAAGTATTCCCTCCTCTTCTATTTTTTGGAAAACTTTAAGGAGAATGGGTATTATGTCTTTTCTAAATGTCTTCTTAGTGTAGGATGCCTATGGTCTTGGGAGGTAATTGGTCTGTTCAGATTTTCTGTTACTTCCTTGGTCAGTCTTGGAAGGTTGTATTTTTCTAGAAAGTTTCATTTCTTCTAGGTTATCCAGCTTGTTAGCATATGGATTTTCATAGTATTCTCTAATAATTATTCCTATTTCTGTGGTGTCTGTCATGATTTTTCCTTTCTCATTTCTGATTCTGTTTCTGTGTGTTGATCCTCTTTTTCTCTTAATAAGTCTGGCTAGGGCTTTATCTATTTTGTTTATTTTCTCAAAATACCAGTTCTTGGTTTCATTGATTTCTTCTATTGTTTTATTCATTTCAACTTTATATATTTCTTCTCTGATCTTTATTCTGTCTCTCCTAATGCTGACTTTGGGCCTCATTTGTTCTTCTTTTTTCCAGTTTTAATAATTGTGACTTTAGACTATTCATTTGGGATTGTTCTTCCTTCTTTAAATAGGTCTGGATTGCTATATACTTTCCTCTTAGAACTGCCTTTGCTGTGTCCCACAGTAGTTGGGGCATTGTGCTGTTGTTGTCATTTGTGCCCATATATTGCTTGATCTCTGTTTTAATTTGGTCATTGATCCATTGATTATTTAGGAGCTCGTTATTAAGCCTCCATGTGTTTGTGAGCCTTTTTGTTTTCTTTGTACAATTTATTTCTAGTTTTATACCTTTGTGATCTGAGAAGTTACTTGGTAGAATCTCAATCTTTTTGAATTTACTGAGGCTCTTTTTGTGACCTAGTATGTGTTCTATTCTGGAAAATTTTCCATGTGTACTGAGAAGAATGTGTATCCTGCTGCTTTTGGGTGTAGAGTTCTGTAGATGTCTTTAGGTCTATATGTTCTAGTGTGTTGTTCAGTGCCTCTGTGTCCTTACTTATTTTCTGTCTGGTTGATCTGTCCTTTGGAGTGAGTGGTGTGTTGAAGTCTCCTAAAATGAATGTCTTGCATTCTAGTCCCTCCTTCCATTCTGTTAGTATTTGTTTCACATATGTCGTTGTTCCTGTGTTGGGTTCATAGATATTTATAATGGTTATATCCTCTTTTTGGACTGCCCCCTTTATCATTATGTAATGTCCTTGTTTATCTCTTTTTACTTTATTTGTTTTGAAGTATATTTTGTTGGATACAAGTACTGCAACACCTGCTTTTTTCTCCCTATTGTTTGCATGAAATATCTTTTTCCATCCCTTCACTTTTAGTCTGTGTATGTCTTTGGGTTTCAGGTGAGTCCCTTGTAGGCAGCATATAGATGGGTCTTGCTTTTTTATCCATTCTATTACTGTGTGTCTTTTGATTGGTGCATTCAGTCCATTTATACTTAGGGTGATTATCAATATAGACATACTTATTGCTGTTGCAGGCTTTGGATTCGTGGTTACCAAAGTTTCAAGCGTAGCTTCTGTACTATCTAACCATCTAACTTTAACTCACTTATTACGGTATTAAAAACTGTGTCTGATGATTAT
This sequence comes from Manis javanica, assembly GCF_040802235.1. NCBI lineage: Eukaryota > Metazoa > Chordata > Mammalia > Pholidota > Manidae > Manis > Manis javanica. Next base: position 110,596,803 of record NC_133174.1, read on the forward strand.
TTATTTCTCTCTCTTCTTATTCTTTCTCCTCCACTCTTTATATGTTAGGTGTGTTATTCTGTACTCTTTTGTGTTTCCCTTGACTGCTTTTGTGGATAGCTGATTTTATTTTTTCCTTTAGTTAGTATTTGGTTGGTCTGCTTTCTTTGCTGTGATTTTATTAACTCTGGTGACATCTATTTATCCCTTAGGAGGACCTCCATCTAGAGCAGTCCCTTTACAATACCCTGTAGAGGTGGTTTGTGGGAGGCAAATTCCCTCAATTTTTGGTTACCTGGAAATTGTTAATCCCTCCTTCAAATTTAAATGATAATCATGCTGGATATAATATTCTTGGTTCAAGGCTCTTCTATTTCATTGCATTAAATATATCATGAAATTCTCTTCTGGCCTCTAAGGTTTCTGTTGAGAAGTCTGATGATAGCCTGATGGGTTTTCCTTTGTAGGTGACCATTTTTCTCTGTCTGGCTGTCTTTAATACTCTGTCCTTGTCTTTGATATTTGCCATTTTAATTATTATTTGTCTTGGTGTTGTCCTCCTTGGTTCCCTTGTGTTGGGAGATCTGTGGGCTTTCATCATATGAGAGACTATTTCCTTCCCCAGCTTGGGGAAGTTTTCCACAATTATTTCTTCAAAGACACTTTCTATCCTTTTTTCTCCCTTCTTCTTCTTCTGGTACCTCTATTATACAAATATTGCTCTGTTTGGATTGGTCACACAGTTCTCTTAGTATACTTTCATTCCTAGAGATCCTTTTATATCTTTCTGCCTCAGCTTCTCTGTATTCCTATTCTCCGATTTCTATTCCATTAACAGTCTCATGCACCTCATCCAGTCAGCTCTTAAGTCCTACCAGAGATTGTTTCATTTCTGTCATCTCCCTCCGGACTTCATTCCTTAGCTCTTGCATACTTCTCTGCAGGTCCATCAGCATGGTTATGACTTTTATTTTGAATTCTTTTCCAGGAAGATTGGTTATATCTGTATCACTAGGCCCTCTCCCTGGGGTTGTCTGAATGATTTTTGACTGGTCCAGATTCTGCCTTTTCGTGATGATAGACGTGATCTCTGGTAGGTGGTGCATGTGTCAGCTGGGAGAACAAAGCCCTTTACTGCTTGTTGGTCACCTTGCCCTTCTCTGCTGCCTGTGCCAGTTACTCACACAAGGATGAAGTCTCTGGGTTAATATCCTGAGCTGCCTTGGGTGGGGCAGCCCTCAGTATAGCCTAAGGCACTGCCAGGGGTGGCAGAGGAGCTGCGTGTGTTCTCCTGCAGGAACGGTGCCTCTTCATGCTGGTCTCTGCTGACTGTGCTGGGCAGCTACTCACTGATGGCAGCCTCCGGGTCTGTCCCATTAGCTGCGCACTGGGAGGAGACTCTGTGTGGTACTGTGGACAGGGATGCTCACCGGCTGCTCCTCAGCTGTGGCGGGTCAGCTGGTTTGCTTGCAGCGCCGGCAGGGGCCAATAAATGGCAGGCTGCTTATTGCCATGAGGGGCTTCAGAGCTGCTTTGCCTACCAGGGGGTTAGGGCGCCTGAAGTTCCTTAAGATTCCCAGCCTGTTGGGCTGAGTGTGCTGGGACGATTTTGTCCAGCTGTTAAGCCCTTGTCCTTTTAGGACTTTTAAAGCACTGGCTTTTCTTTTGTCCCAAGGGAGCCGTCTGTGGGGACCTGCTTGCAGTCTCCATCTCGGAGTTTACATTCCTGTTTCTCTAATATCCAGTACACCATGCGATGTGTGTCTGTGCTCCCAGTGCAGATTATTAGGGCTGGTTATTTAACAGTCCTGTGTTTCCACTCCCTCCCCAATCTGATTCTTTTACTCCCGCTGGTGACTTGGGGTGGGGGGAGTGCTCATGTCCCATCAGGTCATGGCTTTGTATCTTACCCTTTATGTGAGATGTTGAGTTCTCGCAGATGTAGATGTAGCCTGGCTGTTGTACTGTATCTTCTGGTCTCTCTTTTAGGTGTAGTTGTATTTGTTGCATTTTCAAAATATATATGGTCTTGGGAGGAGATTTCTTCCGCCCTGCTCATGCCACCATCTTGAGTGCACTCTCCTATATTTTCTTTTATAAACATCATTGTTTTACTGTTCATGTTTAGCTCTTTAATCTACCTGTATGTCTTGGTATGTGGAGTTAGATAGGGTCTCAATTATATTTTCTTCAGATAGTGTGAGCTGGTTTCCCCACCAGGTGTTATATAATCTTTTCCTTTACTGCTTTATTCTGCCATTTTATTCTATTGGTTTATTACTCTTAAGGCAACCCTTATCACTTTCTTTATAAGGTTGAATTAGCTATTCATAGACATCTATTTTTCAATATAAATTTTAGATAAAATTTATCATTTCTTAAATAGCCCAACTGCAATTTTGATTGACATTGTGTTGAACAGATTAAATTGGAGAGAACTGGTCTCTTTATAATAAGTGGTCCCACACAAGAGCATGGAATATTTCTCCAATTATTTAATTAATACTGTATTCTTCTATGTCTTTTATTGGAGATTTTCTCCCTAAAGGTATTAGTTACTTTCATCTTCATATTATTTATAATTTTTTTGCTATTGTGACTAGTCTCATATTTGATTGTCTTTTTTAGTTGGTTATTACTGGTGTAGAAAAACAGAAATAATATTTGTAGATTGATATTTTATTTGGCAACCTTGCTGAATTCTCTTAGTAATTCTAATACCTCAGCTTGTCCCTTGAATCTGTTGTTATTGTTTTAGGCAGATTACCATATTCTTTGCAAATGACAGTTTTATCTCTTTCCAATTCTTACATTTTTAATTAATTTATATTTTCTTTCTACCATTGGCCAGTGCTGACAATAATATGCTAATGGTAGCAATGATAGATGGGAATTTGATCTTGTTTCTCATCTTAAAGAGAATGAATATAAGGTTTCTCTATTAGTTATAATATTTTTTATAGGTCCTTAAAGGTATATAACCTTTGCTATATTAAGGAACTTTCCTTGTATTTATAGTTTGCTAAAGAGTATTTTTTCTTCCTTACTTCTTTTCTTCCTTTCATTTTAGTGAAGACAGAAAGGTCAATAATATCTATTATTGTGCACTTATGCTCCAGGAATTATGCTATGTATTTTATATGCATCATTCTTATTTTATTCTCATAGCCACCTCTAAGAAATAAAGTCTATTATTAATCTCCATTTTACCCATGAGGAAACAGTGCCTCAGAGAGGTTAAATTTTAATACATTATCCAAAGAATGATGGACAGCTTATATTCAAACTTCAATCAGCCTGCCCTGAAAAGCAGAATTTTAATGAAATGCCAACATCAAAACATTATTAAGTACCTTTTGTATTAAACCTTACTTATTTACAGTTACCTCTTTGGGTCCTTATTTGCTTCTCTCTTTCAACTGAGTATCTTTAGATTTAGTCAGCATTGACTCAGGGATGACCATGAGGTCTGGTTTACTTGACCACCTTTATTTCTACTGCCTACTAAGTTCCCCTTTCATCACCTGATCTTCCCATTACTGAGGAAGCTGTGACTACCTGCACATTAAATGGAGAGTTGGCATTAAATGTCCTTCTCAGTTAAATGTTCCTCACACTGGGCAGGATCCAACTTATTTTTTATGATTAAAACCAAAGGATATCAACAAGTCAGGAATTTTTTTTTGCTTAAAATCTCTTTTATGTTTTAATATTTTTGAGCTTTTTATTTTGAAATAATTATATTTTGACAGAAAGTTGCCAAGGAACATGTATGGGGAAGTCCTGTGTACATTTAGCCAGTTTCCTCCAGTGGTGTCGTCCTGTATAACTATAGTGCAACATCAAATGAGAAAATCAATAATGGTACAATCCACAGAGATCATTCAAGATTTCACCAGTTTTCCATGTACTCATTTGTGTGTGTGTCTGCACGCATACATGTGTGTGTTTATAGTCCTTTTATCACATGAATAAATTTGCATGACCACCACCACAGTCAAGATATACTGCTCCCAGAGCCCCATCATTGTACCCCTTGATAACCACATCTGCGCCATCCACCCTTGTCCGTAACCCTGCCAACCACTAATCTGCTCTCCATTTCTAATTTTGTTAGTGCAATAATATTATTTAAATGGAATCATATGGTATATGACCTTCTGGGTTGACTTTTTTCTCAGCACAATTTCCTGGAGATTCATCCAGTTTGTTGCATGTACCAATAGTTCATTTTTTTTCATTGCTGAGTGTCATCTCATGATACAGATGCACCACAGTTTGTTTAACCATTCACCTGTTGAAGGACATCTGGATTGTTTCCAGTTTTTAGCTGCTTTGAAGAAAGCTGCTATGAATATTAGTACACAGATTTTTCTGTGAGTATGTTTTAATTTCTCTGGGGATAATGACTGAGTTCAATTGGTTTTTTTATACATAAGTATTGAAAGTTAGCAAATATTTTTCTGAAATGCCTCAAAGCAACATAATTTTCCTCCTTTAATCTATTAATATGGAGAATTACATTGATATGTTTTGTGTTTTTAAACTATAGTAGAAAGGTAGGTTGCATGCATATTGAGTCATTGGATAAAAAAATGTATGTTTACTTTATAAAACTATTTGGAGCAATAAAAGATTTATGAAAAACCTAACATTTTATATAGATTAATCTGGCCCAAGAATGTAGGATGGATTGAAGTGGGGAGAAGCAGAAAATTGATGATGGAACCAGGTGTAAAAAGGGGTAATTATTTTATAATGAGAGGATTGGGGTCTTGAAAGGTAGGAGATTCCTATTCTAATCCCATTTCTGTCACTAAACTAGTTATATATGCAACCTTCAGCAAGTCATTTAACTTTTCTTGACTTCAGTTACCTCATCTGAAAAATGAGTGATTCAGCCTAGACCTATAAAACCATTATTACTCTCAAATGCACAAGGTAAGAATCTGTTTGGCTTACCACTGATTGCATGTAGGGCACAGGAGGAATTGTCAAAAAGATTTCCAAACTTCAAACCTGAGTGGCACAGAAAAGGCAATACTATTAGTTCAATGAAAATGAAACCCAGCAAGATAAGCTCATTTTGGTGGAAGGACTTGGTAAGTTTAATTTTGGATGTGTTTTGTTTGTAGACAAGGTACATCTCCAAGAGGCAATGTTTATATGGTACTCTATGTAAATGGCTCCCCTCACTTTGTGAGTTGTATAGTATACAGTCTGTACAGGCTTATACAACATTCGTGACTCTGGACATTCAGGTGGAAATTTCCAAAAGACAAATGGACATGAGTCTGCTATTTGGGAACGAGGGTGCCTGAGAAATGTTGGCTTAGAGTTAAATGGTTAGAGGTGGATAATGCATAGAAACTCTACAATGAGAAATAAAAACATGTTATAAATAGAACCAAACACTCAGCTGTAATCAAATGTGATTCATCTGGATTCTTTCAGTACCCTATATTCAAATATTACAAATGTCAGTTTTGTTTCATTCTGGACATAATGTTGCATAAAATATCATCTGTCCTGAATCTTTTATAGCCTAGTTACAGATTCCTTGCTTCCCTAAAAATTGGTGGAAAAATTAAAAAATAAATTTATAAACAGATGCATCCAAAAGTTTTCCTCTTATAAGAAGAGATTATGTTATAAAAATGGGCAAAGATTCTGAGGTTCTTATCAGTTAAAATGAGGAACTCCTGCTAAATGGTATTTATTTTTATGTATTCACTCTGCATGTTGCTGTCATAAATCTTTCTGGTTGATGGTTAATCTATTTTAAAAAGTTTTATCTCTAGGGAAGATGCCAGACAGACTGAATTATGAAACATGAAATTGTAACCACTACTGAGAAAACCACCTGTGTTACTTTTGAGTTAATTCAACTGGTCTTTATGAACTCTTGCTAGGGGATATGTAGTATGACTAAGCAACTCAACAATTTGAACAAAACAGATATTCTGAACCTATTTACTAATGAGTGCTGATTTTCAAAGTTAAAGTGTGATTCTCTTGGGGGATTTATTTACCCATCTACTCATTAATTCATGAAATGTTTAGATACTGAGCCAGTGTATGAGCCAGGCAAGGAAATTAACTTGTTACATTATGACCACAACTTATTTCTGCTCATATGTATTATCCAGCTTAATTACATTTAAATAAATAATAAAAGTCAATAAAATGACTTTTCTAGTTTCCAAAATTCAATCGTCCCTAAAAGAACTAAAATTTAACAGCATTGAGAAGAATCCAAACAGTGATCTATACACTCTGAAGATATTCTTGAAGATAAGTCCCAGAAAACTTTAAAGTAATAAGAGTACAATTGAGTAGGTCAAAGTGACTCTCTTGAAGGATTATGTTTATGAGTCAATTCAGTCAAATTATTTGATTGTAATAGTTGTATGGTTTTGTGGAAGAACATGGATTTTGTATCAGGCATACTTGACTTCAATTATTGATTTTACCTCTTAAGCAGATGTATGACCATGGGCCATTTTTTTTTTTTGTCTATTTCCCCCAATATTTTTTGTGGTAAAATTTTACTGAAACATAATACTATCTTAGCCATTTATAAATGTACAATTCAGTGGTACTAAGTACATTTATATTATTGTGCAACATCAGTATCACCCATCTCTAGAACTCTTTTTTATAACTTTTATTTATGTATTTTGTTGACATATAGTTTATATATCTAGAACTCTTCTCATTTTGCAAATTGAAACTCTGTACCCATTAAACAATAACTCCCCATGAATCCCTCCCCCTGGCCTTTGGTAGCCACCATTCTACTCTGGGTTCCTATGAACTTGGCTTTTTTCCCCTTAGATTCCACATGTAAGTGAGATCAAGCAATATTTGTTTTTCTGTGTCTGGCTTATTTCACATAGCATAATGTCCTCCAGGCTCATCCATGTTGTAGCAATTGGCAGAATTTCTTTCTTTTTAAAGGATGGATAATACTCCATTTTATACATACATACACACACACACACCACACACATTTTCTTTATCCATTCATCCATTGATGGATACTTACATTGTTTCTATGTCTTGGCTATTGTGAATAACGTGGCAATGAACATGGAAGTGAGGATTATCTTTTCAAGATAGTGAGATTATTTCTTTTAGACATACACTCAGAAGTGGAATTGGTATATCATATACTAGTTATACTTTTAATTTTTGAGGAAACTCCATGCTGTTTTCCATAATGGTTATACCAATTTACATTCCTACCATCAGTGTAGAAGTGTTCACGTGGGCCACTTGTTTATCCTCTCTAAGACTGTTTCATCATCTCAAAAAATGGAGACAATAGTACCTACATCATAAATGTTTCATGAGAATCAAATAAATGAAAAGTACTTAACATAACACTAACTATGTACCGTTTGCATATTGCATATCAGATTATTCTGAGGCAGTCCTATCAGAAAGTCATCCTGTTTCTGGAGACTTCCCACTGATGCCAAGAACAGCTTCCTCTAAGACAGAAGACCAAGCAAGGTAAGAATTATCACACAGTAACTCAGGGTATAGTGGTTCTTGGGAATGATGAAGGCTAAGTGTCATCCACACAACCAGGTAAAAACCAATCCCTAGTAGTTCATCAAGTGAAGAAACTTAATCTTAATTCCAAAATGTTGTTTTTAAAAAATACTTATGTTCCTATTGAACACAGGTGCAATTTAAGTCTTGTTCATTGAATTATCATGTAATGAAGTCATTGCTTAGAATTTGAATTAACCCACCAGGTCAGTCAATTTCTCCTGCCTGGTTTATAATGATAAATAGTCCATGAGGTGTTCCTTCTGTTAATAGCTACCCACCTTCATTTATAATGTCTTATAGAATCAAAGAGGAAATACCCCATTTTGTATACGAATCTAATACTAATTATATGGTCATCCCAAGCCTTCCGATCCATGGCTTTTTCGCCCAAGCAGTATTCCTCCTGCATGGCAGGCATTCAGGACTCAAGAGCTGAGCAGACCTGCTAGACCTCACTTCAGAAGGGCTATTAATCTCTTCTGAATCACCTTTTTGATTTCTCTCCTCTGTCATATTCAGATTGGACAGCATTCTTCTGAAAGAGAGAGAGAAAAGAAATTAAATGAAGATGGGAAACTAACTGGGAGTTGATATAGAAAGGACCTTGAAGCACCACCATTGCCATAAGTTTAAGTGAATGGTTTATAACCTCAGAGTGTTCTTGACTTAAAGATTTTGTGGAAGGTATAGCTCCTTTCCCTAGAAATATGCTCATGTTCATAGGAAATTTCACATCCCATTTCAAAGAGTTTATATACCTCATAAGTACCTCCACAAGTCCCAGGTCAGTAGTCTTTCATAATGGTTTCCACATCATGAAATTCAATCACATTATCTGCAATTCATGTGACAAGGGTTTAAGAATCATTTTGTTAAAATGTCTGACATCTTACAGTTGGATTATTTTCTAGTGTTCCACATGCGACCTTCCTCAGTCCTACTTTCTCCAGATGAGCTCACCCATTCCCCAGGTATCAACTGCCCCCTCTATAAGTGGTTAACCTTTTTTCTCCCCATTTGCAAAACTCATGTAAGTTAAAAAACCTCTATCCAGAAACACACACATGTATGTATATCCTCTCACTTTTGCACCCAACCTTCAAGGCACTCATGTGCTAGTTATAATCCATCTATGGACCCAAGATCAGGAACCCCTGGCTTGGAAGGAACCAGAACTCCATATATGAAATTGACTCAGGCATTTGGCATTTCTACTTGGTTCTTAAGTCTATTATAGCAGTTAATAGAAACAAAGATTGAGGGTTTTTTTTTTTAGGAACTATATAATCCAGTCTCAGATCTTCCTGCTTTGGGCTTCATTATGGAAATTCTCACCAAATCTCCAATGCCAAAAATGTTGGTTGCTCACATAAAACTCTGCAGAGCACGTTCTGGCTCCCTGGACTCTGCAGAGCTCTTTACAGCACTGTGAATGAACAGCTAGCTATAGGCTTTGCTCCGTTGAGGACTAAGTCAATTTGTTTTATTACTGTACTAAACTATGAAGGAAGCTCAGTCTCCTTCCATTTAAAATAGTGTCTTCTGGGTTAACTCAGTCCCTTTGAATAATTTTCAATGTTTCAGAGTTTCAAGTCCCCCACTTCCATATCCTTCCTCCCCAAGATGGTGACAGAGAAGGAGCAGCCATTGGACATGGGCGTCCTTGTGCGGTTCTTTATTGGCCTCTACACCAATGTACTCAGTAATGCTCAATGACCCCCCCCAACATTCACATAAATGGAATCATACAATATGGCATCTAATGATGAAGTCCAGGATTTCTAAATTATAGGGTCTATGTTCTCAGCCCATCTAAACCCAGAGTTGTTCACCACCCAGCTGACGTGGCCCCACCACTATTCCTGCTTGCCTTTCAGATCTGAATCTCAGCCACATTCTCCATCTAGTACCTGGATGAGGCTGTCCTCCCGCAGTCTCTGCCATGGAGTCACTTTGCTCCTCAGCAGTGGCCCCATGGCAGGTCTGTTGGCTCTCAATATTCAGCTATTTTCCATGTCCTTTGCTGGGAATGTGTAGAAACTTCTTAATCAGTCTATGTCAGGTAGGAGCTAAGGGAGATCTGGCTCTCTCCATCCATCTAGATATGCCTTTGTATACATTGCTCTTCTGTTGTGATCACCTCTTATTAGTGAGGGGACACTCAGAAAGATGGTATCTCAAGAGGTCCAAAGACCAAATTGGGCATAATTCTACCCTGTTTTCCATTTGCTCCCTAAACTTGGTTGGAAAATGTTGCCAAACCTTCACTTAGCCCCTCAGGTTCCACGTTATGGGAGAACACTGGTGTCTGGCCTCTTACTCTTCTTTATTTCTCTCCCTTTCTTACCTCTCAGAACATTCCACTTTTGTTCCTGGATATTGTACCCTTCACTAGTATCATATCCTGAGTTTTTCCAATCTAATAATGCTCTAGAATGCCAGTGATCCAGGCCTGCCACTTTTTTTTAACAGCTTAATTGAGATATAATTTACATATGATAAAATCCATTTATTTTAAATGTACAATTCAGTGACATTTTAGTAAATTTATAATTGTGTAACTATCACCATATTTCCAGCCTTAGAACATTTTCATTACCCCAATAAAATTGTTCATGCCCATTTACAGTTGATCTGCTTTCCCACCCGCAGCCCCAGGCAGCCACTAATCTGCTTCTGCCTCTATGGATTTGCTTACTGTGGACATTTCATATAAATGGAATCATACAATGTGTAATATTTTGTGTCTGGCTGTTTTACTTAGCATATTGTTTTGAAAGTTCATCCATGTAGAGTGTATAAGTTTGTCTTTTCTTTTTAAGGCTGAATCATATTCCATTGCATAAATATGCCCCATTTTATTTATCCATTCATCTGTTGATGGAAATTTGGATGTTTTTAATTTTTGGCTATTATGAATAGCACTGCTTTGAACATTCATGTAGAAGTTTTTGTTTGAATACCTGTTTTCAATTCTTTTGGGAATGTGTGTAGGAATAGAATTATTGGATCATATGGTAATTTTATGTTTATCTTTTAGAGGAACCACTAAACTCTTTCTGCATACCATTTTACATTCCTACCAGCAGGGTATGAGGATCCCAATTTCTCCACATCTTTACTAACACTTGTTATAGTCTATCTTTTTGATTATAGCTATTTTGGTGGGTGTGGCAGGCTTGCATCTTGATATAGAAAAGGAATTTGGGGAATTTAGAAATCTCTGACATCCGGGCTACTATTTCTCTGAAGACTTAAAAGCACCTAATTTGATGATAAATCCCAGTAAGGACTACTTTTTTAAAGGTCTGGTTTGTGTCCTTCTTGAAGCACTGAAACGCACTGATTTAATGGTGGCCAGAGGTGATGGAGGGTGTCCTGAGGCAATATTATTTAAGAAGAATGAAAGATATATTAGTTGAATATTTCACAAATATTGTATGTAATATATGTGGTTTGGGGAGAGGGAAAGCTCAGAATTGGATATGACCCCTAAAATGATGTGAGAACATGAAAAGAAAAATGTATCAGAGGTTATTTGGCCAAAGGATAATGGTGGGAGGCAATTCCAAGTGCATCAAGGAAAAAAGACAATATGATAACAACAAAAATATGCCCAATATTTAGAATTGGTGTAGAAGAATACTGGAATGATGGCTTTTTAACAACCTCATCTAAAAAGAGTTACAAAAACATATAGGTCAGTAGGATTGCTAGGAAAATATGGGCTAGAGCAATGGGTCTTATGTAATCAAAGGGAAAGATACTGACTTTTTGATCCTGCTCATGTAGTAGCTAAACTTACTTTTTCAAGAGACAAAATATTTGACATGGACTTAGGAGGGGTAAGTCAAGTCCTATTAGGACAGAGAAATTCAAATATGGTTACAGAAAAGATTAAGGAAAGTAAAACTTTGCTGCTTTCTAAGATGGCTGGTGGTGATAGGGCCTACTATGAAAGTGAACAGTCCCAAGAGATACTCAGAAGATGGACCCGAGGCTTAGGTCTTTGACACTTTATTTGGGGAGAAACAGCCTATTCTAGGGAGGCTGGCAGCACAGTATGGTGAATGGAGAAGGAAAGAGCTTTTGACTCAGGCATAGATTTAAAGCCTGGCTTTACCACTTACTAGCTATATAACATAAGGCAAGATGATCATCTTTCCTGAGCCTCAGTATCCTCATCTGTAGAATGGGACATAGTAATATTTGCCATACAGAGTTGTTGGGTGATCAAATTATGTAATGTCTGTAAAGCATCTACCACATGGCAAGGCATTCAATATATGGTGGCTCTTATTATTATTTTTGGGTGTGACAACAATGTTTTAAAAGGGAGTTTAGAAATGATAGAAACTGGATACCATTCATTGGCATTACTGACTGTAAATTTCACAAAGTTGAAAGTAAACTTGTGCCCAAGACTAGCAGTGTGTCTCATCCAGAAGATGACTAGTAAACTTGGGCTTGAGCTATCACAGAAAATGCTCATGAAAGGAGGTAGAAAGATATTCATCATAGGTGAATCAAGAAAAGCCATTTGATTTCCAGTAGATAACAAGCTTCTCTTCAAGCCATGGTGGGGTCTATAATTGTCGCGTGCCCCGTCCTCGCCGGCAAGAACAGCACGCAACAACAGCAGATTCTTCTGCAGAAAGCTTTATTCTTCAGCTCTTTGTGAAACAAATGCGTTGGGCAGGACCCAGAGGGGAAGGAGAGGCCTGCTTATATAGCTCTCATGCTCTGACCTGGTTGGTGCGGCTCCATACGCTTCATTAGCATAACAATTTGGTGGGTCTCATTGGTCCTTGTGCCAAGGTGCAATTAGCATGTGGTTTTGTGACGTGGGATGTTTTGTCACTGGGAAGTTCGGGGCTTTCTGGCTGCCCTGCATTGGGCGCCATTTTCTGGGCGCGGCTGCCAACATCTCCCCCTTTTTTGTCTAATAGAAGCTCAAAGCGGAACTTGCCAGCAGAGGCGGAGACAGAGGCCTGACCTCCATCACACTTTCTGATGCCCCTTTTTTGGAGAGGGGTTTCTGGGCATCTACCCCTATGCAGTCAGGCATGCCTCTCAGAGGGGTCCAAGACCTCTTGCAGTGCTCTGCCTCGCATCCTCTGGCTGACGTTGGGACCACTTGGTACAAAGGGTTTGGACCTTTCCTCTCGACCCTCTTGCACCATGAGCTTCGTAGAGAAGGCTGCGAGTAAGCACTGAGGTCCTCGGACCTGGTGCAATGCCACTTGGGCTCAGGGTGCAGGAGCTACCTCAGGCTAAAGCCGGGCTTCCTTCTCAAGCATGTTGAGCCAGATTTGGGGAGAGGCGCCAACGTCTATCGCCATTAGGGCTTGAGCAAGGATCACTTTGTCCTGCCTGTGTTGGTTGCGGAGCCTGCATAACAACCAGAGTAGGAGCATGAGACCTCCAAGCGTGAAAACGCCCATCCCAGCCATGCCCGCCCACTCCTTGACGTGGGAGAGAGCTCTGAGGAACCAGGAAGAGAGTCCTTCTGCTACGGAGACATCCAGGCGGGTGGAGTTGACGTGGATTATTTCTCGCCGCAGTTCTTCTAGTGCCCCATCGAAGTCTTGGGACCAGTTTCCTGAAAGATACTGGGACAGGTCTCGTGACAGATTAGCTGCCCGTGTAAAATTTTCATATTGAATGCTAGTAATGCAGAGAGCACGATATTTCCGCTCACATCCCAATTGGGCCATTTGCCAAAGCACCTCCATTTGTTCCTCTACGAGATCTATACGTTGGTTGAGGATCATTATTCCTCCTTTCAGTTTGCCATCAAGTGTGGACTGTTGGTCAAGGGCAGAAGCTACTGATGCTGCAAGGTTATTGAGTTCTGTGGCTGATTTGATGGAGGTGTCTAAAGCTATACCCACGGCGGTGGCCGCGACCGCGGTCGCGGAGATCAGAAGCACTATGGCGGCTGTAACGCCGAAGTCGCGCTTCTCTCGAAACAGGGTCATGGTGTTAGGTGCGTCTACGGGGACAGGGACCCAACGAGGAATACGGACTACTAAAGCATTAGCATAGTTAAGCGCATCCCAGCACTGAGACAGAAAGCAGGTGTCATTGGAGCAGGAGTCAAAACTATCATTGGATAGGATAAACAGAAATGGGGGGTAAATGCATACTGGAGAAGGTGGGAAAAAGGAATTAGGGGGATCCGGGTCTGATGCTGCTGAACACGTGTAGTTCTCGTTGTTGTGGGTCATGGTCATGTTCCAGTTGGGCGCGTGCGTGTGGTTGTTTGCGCACGAAAAGGTGATATTTTTTAGACCGATTCCCCCACCCTGGAGGGCGGAAAAGGGGGAGAGGTCGGTACATGAGCCATTAACTCCACACAGCATCCATTTATGGAAGGGGTTCATGCTTAGCTGCTGACGGAACTCGCCTTTGAGCACCTTTATTGGCCACCAAGCCTCATTGGCTGGCCGTCCCTCCATGTCTGGGGAGATGGTAAACTCCTGCCTTTCATTTGCCCACGTCACTACAGTTGACTGACAGTCAGTCCAGGGCCACAGTTCTCCCTCATAGTCGCCCACGCAATGGGAGGCATATTTGGATTGACGAGGGCTGGTGATGGGAGATTTCTTGGGAGGGTGTACAAATGTGCCATTGAGCCAGAGAACCATCTGGTGGATGGTCATGTTCTTATAGGACGACCCCCCATGCCCGACAGTAGGCCCTTCAAACTTAGCTGACATAACGGGGAGGCCACTGGCCTCTAGAATTATGTCACTGAACCATCCGTATTTCCTCTGTTCTAGGGAGATACAGCCGGTTAGATTCCGAGTGGTGAAGCATAATGATCCATTAGTTACGAAGGATCGGTTTTCTCCCAAAGGGGCTGCTAGGGTGTCTTTTACTAAGTAGGGCAAGTTCATGCTAGAGTTGGTAGTGAAAAAGCGCGGAAAAATGGCTGCATTGAAGCGGACAGGCATAGGCTTAGGAAAGGCAGACAGTATTCCCCATCTCAATACTCCCTGAGTCGGGATTTCCAATGTCAGGAGCAGGGTCAGGAGGTACAGAGAAGTCATCTCCTTTGGTTAGGACTTTCCTCGTCAGGCGCTCCGGGACCCAGAAGGGGTTTTCTTCACCCTGGGGGAAAACACACACAGCTCCCCTGGATCTAACTATAATTGGATCCGGGCCTTTCCACTGGTTAGTTAACACGTCCTTCCATTTTACTAGTTCTTGTGGGTCTTTTGGCCACTGATTATGGCGGTCCGCCGCTGTATGGCCTCGAGCATCCAGATTCAAAAAATTTATAGTGAAAAGTGCTAGGGCTATAGCAATTTTTGGTGTGGGGGGTATATCCTCAATTCCCCCTTTTTGTTTAAGTAAATAGGATTTGAGCGTGCGGTTCGCGCGCTCCACAATCCCTTGACCCTGTGGGTTGTAGGGAAGGCCAGTGATATGTTTTATCCCCATGTGATGACAAAATTGAGCAAATTTTGTAGAGGTATAGGCTGGGCCATTGTCTGTTTTCAGAATCTGTGGTAACCCCCATGTGCTCCAAGCCTCAAGGCAGTGCTGGATGACATGGGAAGCTTTCTCTCCGGACAATGGGGAGGCAAAGATGACTCCTGAACAAGTATCTACAGATACATGTACATATTTCAGTTTCCCAAAAGACGAAATATGCGTCACATCCATTTGCCAAACTTGTAAAGGCCTAATACCTCTGGGGTTGATCCCAACATGAGGTGTGGGAAGGAAGCTGCAGCAGTGTTGGCAGCTAAGGACAATGTTCCTAGCTTCGGCCCTGGTAATGCTAAACCGCTTGCGCAGTGTTTCGGCTGTGACATGAAATTGCGAATGGAATTTTGAAGCTGTGGTGACAGGGTCTAGCAGGGGAAAGGCTATACTTCTGGTTGCGAGGTCTGCCAAGTGGTTGCCTTGGGTCATAGGCCCGGGAAGGCCTGAATGTGCTCTGATATGAGTTACATACAAAGGAGATTGTCTGTGAAGTAATGCTGATTGTATCTGTTTGAACAAAGTGGCTACTGGGCTGGATGCTTTGATCAGCCCGGCCACTTCTAGAGATTTGACTGCATTAACTACATAACAGGAATCAGACACAATATTTAAAGGTTCTGGAAAGGTTTGCAATACTTCTAAAACTATGTGGCATTCCACTATTTGTGGAGTGTTAGGTGTGTAGTTTTTTGTCACAACTTTGCCATCATAGACATAGGCACCTGTGCCTGTCTTAGACCCGTCTGTATAAACTGTTTTTCCATGAGGCAGCGGGGTTAGGCTAGTGACCTGAGGGAACACTAGGAGATGATTTTTGGCAAAGTTGATGAGGGGATGTTTTGGGAAATGATTATCAAAGGTTCCTGAGAAACTATAAGCAAGTATGGCCCAATCATCGTTCATAGCACACAATACCTGTATCTGTTCTACGTTGTAAGGGGTTATAATTTTTGCTGGAGCCTCTCCGAAATGTGTCATGGAGGTTTTTACTCCTCTCAAAGCAAGTTTGGCCACGGCTGCCGGATAGTACTCTATTGTCCTAGCCTGAGAGTCTTGGGGATGAATCCAGATCAGTGGGCCGTGCTGCCACAAGACTGCTGTTGGCAGTTCTGGGGTGGGAAGGACACACAACTCAAAGGGTTCACTCAATTGCACCCTATTTAATTGTGCTGTCATTAAAGCCTGTTCTACTTTGCGAATGGCTTGTAATGCCTCAGGTGTAAGGGAGCGCGGTGATGTTAGTTGTGAGTCTCCTTCTAGGATTTTAAACAGTGGTGTCAATTCAGTTGTGGGTATCTTTAAGTATGGCCGCAACCAATTAATATCCCCTAGAAGTTTTTGGAAGTCATTCAAATTTCGCAACTGATTATGTCTTATTTCAAGCTTTTGGGGGCAAATTACATCTGTGTAAATGGTGGCTCCTAGGAATTTGCTAACACTAGAATTTTGGACCTTTTCACTTGCTATATTCAGTCCCCAAGTTTCTAGAGATTTAGTGAGATCTATGTATGCCTCCTCTACTTCTGCTGGTTGTGGGGAGCAGAGAAGGATATCATCCATGTAATGGATGATTTTTAGTGTGGGGTAGGTCTTACGAATCGGGTCTAGCGCTCGCTGAACATACAGTTGACATATGGTGGGGCTATTTGCCATTCCTTGAGGGAGGACCTTCCACTGAAATCTGGTGTCGGGTTGTTCATGGTTAATAGCTGGCAAAGTAAAAGCAAATCTTTCCCTGTCCTTGGGGCTCAGATGTATGGAAAAGAAGCAATCTTTAATATCTATTATGAGCACTTTCCATTCTTTGGGTAAGGCAGAGAGGAGTGGCAGTCCCCGTTGTATGGGTCCAAGCATTCTCATTTGAGCATTTACTGCTCTCAGATCATGAAGCAATCTCCATGATCCTGACTTTTTCCTGATCACAAATATGGGTGTGTTCCATGGGGACACAGAGGGTTCTAAATGTCCCATTTGGAGTTGCTCTTGTACTAAACAGTGAGCTGCTTCTAATTTTTCAGAGGATAGGGGCCACTGAGGAACCCATATGGCCTCCTCTGTGAGCCAAGGTATGGGCATGGCGTCTTCAATGGCCCCTATGAAAAACCCAGGCCGTGACGGTCATTCTTTACTTTGGGTAGGATGGGCTCTGTGCGTCCCTGTTGGTGTCTCCCCAGCCCTTTACCAGGGATGTATCCCATATCCATCATCATGCCTTGGGCGGGGGTGGAGTATTCATTAATGAGTTTGAGGCCTAAGTCTCTCATGACATCCCTCCCCCATAAATTGACCGGTAGAGGGAGTACATAAGGGGTAACCGTACCCTCTTGTCCCTCAGGGGCTCGCCATTTCAGTGGTTTGGCACTAATTGAAGGGCTTGATTCATACCCTAAACCTTGCAATGAATGTGAGGATTGGGTCACAGGCCACTTGGAGGGCCACCAGGTTGCAGAGATAATACTTTTATCTGCTCCAGTATCTAGGATTCCCTCAAAGCTCTTTCCCTCTATTTGAAGAGTTAATTTTGGTCGGTCTGCCAAGTCTAACACTATGGAGGCTGAATTCCTATCAGAGGAGCCGAAGCCTTTTTCTCCCCTCTCCGTGTTGGTAGCAGGATAATTGGCGTGGAGACTGGGCAATACTAAAAGCTGGGCTATGCGGTCTCCCGGGGATATAGGGTAGATTCCTCTGGGGGCTGAACACATGATTTTTACCTGTCCCTCATAATCTTGATCTATAACTCCGGGATGAACCACTAGGCCTTTTAGGGCAGCAGAAGAGCGTCCCAAGAGTAACCCAACGGTATTTGGTGGTAGGGGGCCTGTAAAATCTGAAGGGATAGGTTGAACTCCCATCTGTGGGGTTAACACTATTCTGGTGGTGGCACGGATGTCCAATCCCGCGGAACCTGAAGTGGTTCTCCTTGGGGGGCCTGGTTGCTCCCGAATGAAACTTGTGTACTGGCTGCCCCATATATTTGCAGGCCCTGGCGGCGAGGGCCCCTCTGGGCGTTTTTTGGCAGCTCTAAGGGTTTCCCTTCTATGTCCTTAATAGATCGGCACTCATTGGCCCAATGCCTGCCTTTCTTACGCTTCGGGCATAACCCAGGGGTCTTTTGGGTTGTTTGTTCTGAAGCTGGGCTCCTGCATTCTCTCTTTATATGTCCTAGTTTCCCACATTGAAAACATTTAATACTTCTGTTAGTGATCCTGGCTTGTTTATGGCTCTGTAATATGGCTGCGGCTAGGTCCGCGTTAGTGAGTGGTCCTCCTATTTCTCTACAGGCTTTCAACCAGGCGTGTATCCCTTTCTGTTTCCAGGGTGTTATCGCCTGTCTGCATTCCTTGGTACATTGTTCAAATACTAATTGCTCCACTAGGGGCATTGCTTGTTCCTGATCTCCAAATATTCTGCCTGCGGCCTCCATCATACGGGCGACAAAGTCAGAAAATGGCTCGCTCAGCCCTTGAATAATTTTTGTTAAATTGCCTGACACTTCTCCTTTGTTGGTGAGGGCTTTCCATGCCTTGGTGGCACACGTGTTTATTTGTGCGTACACCTGTAAGGGGAAGGCAATCTGGTTGGCTACCCACTGTCCTTGGCCTGTCAGCATATCATATGACCACGCAGGCTGTCCCTCGGCTGCGTTTGCACGTGCCTGGGCCATACTGATATCATGCCACAGTGCCTTCCATTCTATGTACTGCCCCATACTAGAAAGGCATGCCTTAGTTACATACTGCCAGTCTGCGGGTGTCATTGCTGTCTCTGTCAGTCTTTCAATCTGTGCTATGGTATAGTTAGCACTGACTCCATAAGCCCGAATGGACTCTGCTAACTCCTTAACTTGTTTATGGCTCAGGGGCTGGTGAGAGCGTACGCCATTATCCTCAAATACAGGAAACATTTGTCTAATTGCCTGAAGAGTATCTGGGTGGCAAAAAGAGAGTGCGCCGCTCACGTAAGGTGGCAGGGCAAAGGGCGTCGGGGGACACCCTGCTTTCATTTTTTCCTTGGTCTGCTTTTCGACTTTGCTGGTTCCCTTACTTCTGCACTCTGTGGTTCTATTTTCTTCCCCTTCCTCTGCGGACGTTAATTCCTCCTCAAATTCCCTGTTGGAGAGTTGGAGGTCCCTCAACTCTTTCCAGGGGTATTTACTATTTTCTCCGAGGCGATCGTCACTCGCTTCTCGGGGCTCTTTCGCTTTTGCCCTAGGCGGGCTTCCTCCCTCACTTTGGGGTTTCTTTACTTTCGTTTTTGTGGCCTTTTTTCGGCCGCATGCGCTCTCTGTCTCCCGTTCCGTTTCTGACATGCTCTCTTGGATATCTGTCAAGGCTCTCTGACCTTCTTTTATTACCTTTTCACACCTCTCATCTTGCAGGCAAGCTCTAATCAGTTTCCAGAGGGGTCTGGTGCCTCCCCTCAGGCTGCCCTCTTCCTCCTCTCTATCAAGATCTTTCCCCAGCTTGTCCCAACTCGGGATTGAGAGGGACCCTGAACAAATAAACCAGAGGGCCACACGGTCTATCTCCTTTACAAAAGATCCTAAGACTTTGCTGGAGACCTTCAAGTTTCGCTCTTTGAGAGCTGTCTGCAGCGCCGTGACTAATGACGGTGCATTCCCCATGGTGCCTCTTTATCTACAGAGAACCATCAGCCACCACCCTAAAGAGCGCGTCTCTCGGAACTTACCCCCTCCGGGTTTTCTTCTGGCCTGCAGTTCTGAATCCTCTCCAGGCGTCTGAAGGGTCATCCCTGTGCCGGTGATGTTCTGGTTCCCGGGTTTCGGCATCACTTGTCACGCGCCCCGTCCTCGCCGGCAAGAACAGCACGCAACAACAGCAGGATTCTTCTGCAGAAAGCTTTATTCTTCAGCTCTTTGTGAAACAAATGCGTTGGGCAGGACCCAGAGAGGAAGGAGAGGCCTGCTTATATAGCTCTCATGCTCTGACCTGGTTGGTGCGGCTCCATACGCTTCATTAGCATAACAATTTGTGGGTCTCATTGGTCCTTGTGCCAAGGCGCAATTAGCATGTGGTTTTGTGACGTGGGATGTTTTGTCACTGGGAAGTTCGGGGCTTTCTGGCTGCCCTGCATTGGGCGCCATTTTCTGGGCGCGGCTGCCAACATATAATAGGTAGTCTGCAATTGCATGTGGGCACTTTGCAATGCCCTCTTCTCACTCCTCTTTAACCACACTGACCTTCTCACTGTTTCTTTTATTTATTTATTTATTTGATATAATTAATCTACAATTACATGAGCAACAGTATGTTTACTAGACTCCCCCCATCACCAAGTACCCCCCACAAACCCCATTACAGTCACTGTCCGTCAGCGTAGTAAGATGCTAAAGAATCACTACTTGTCTTCTCTGTATTGCACAACCCTCCCTGCGCCCCCACCCCACATTATACATGCTAATCATAATGTCCCCTTTCTTCCCCCCCGCTAAATCCCTGCCTTCCCACCCACCCTCCCCAGTCCCTTTTCCTTTGGTAACTGTTAGTCCATTCTTGGGTTCTGTGAGTCTGCTGCTGTTTTGTTCCTTCAGTTTTTTTCTTTGTTCATATACTCCACAGATGAGTGAAATCATTTGATACTTGTCTTTTTCCTCCCGGATTATTTCACTGAGCATAATACCCTCTAGCTCCATCCATGTTGTTGTACTCACTGTTTCTTAAATGTCCTAAGCCTTCTCCCACCTCAGGGACTGTTCACCTGCTTTTCTCTCCTCCTGTAACTATTTTCCCTAGGATTGCACATGATTTGCACTGTCATTTCATTTTCTCTCCATATTGCTTTTCAGTATCTAATGTACGAATGTTGGCAGAATGATGGCAGGGTTTTTACCTTTATTGTTCAGTTCTACATCCCCAGTGCTCAAAACAGTACCTGGCATATTGTAGGTGCTTAAAAAATATTTCTTGAAAGAAGAACTGGTTTCAAAAGAAGAAATTCATGACCAACATACACATAAAAAAATGGTCCACTTCGCTAACTTTCAGGGAAATGCAAATTAAAACCACAATGAGATATCACCTCACACAAGTTAAGATGGCCAACATCCAAAAGACAAGGAACAACAAATGCTGGTGAGGATGCAGAGAAAGGGGAACCCTCCTATGCTGTTGGTGGGAATGTAAATTGATTCAACCATTGTGGAAAGCAGTATGGAGGTTCCTCAAAAAACTCAAAATAGAAATACCATTTGACCCAGGAATTCCACTCCTAGGAATTCATCCAAAGGAAACAAGATCCCTGATTCAAAAAGATACATGCACCCCTATGTTTATCACAGCACTATTTACAATAGCCAAGATATGGAAGCAACCTAAGTGTCCATTAGTAGATGAATGGATAAAGAAGATGTGGTACATATACACAATGAAATATTATTCAGCCATAAGAAGAAAACAAATCTTATCATTTGCAACAACATGGATGGAGCTAGAGGGTATTATGCTTAGTGAAATAAGCCAGGTGGAGAAAGAGAAGTACCAAACGATTTTTCTCATCTGTGGAGTATAAGAACAAAGCAAAACTGAAGGAACAAAACAGCCACAGACTCACAACTCCAGTAAGAGACTAGCAGTTAACAAAGGGGAGAGTTGGTGGGGAGGGAAGGAGAAGGGGATTAAAGGGCATTATGATTAACTCACGTAATGTAAGGAGGTCATGGGCAAGGCAGTATAGCACAGAGAAGAAAAGTAGTGACTCTGTAGCATCTTACTACACTGATGGACAGTGACAGCATTGGGGTGTGGGGGGACTTGATAATACGGGTGAATGTAGTAAGCACAATGTTGCTCATGTGAAACCTTCATAAGACTGTACTTAATAAAAAAATACAAATGCAAAAATAAATAAATAAATAAATTAAATAAATGATGGAAGGATAAAAAAAATCTTTGATTCTGTATCTCCCATGGATTAAAGTTCAAATTCATTAAGAAAGAAAGAAAAAAAAAGAATAACTGGTTTTATTTAATGTCAGTGCAGCCACTGGCCAGAGAAATTAGAATAAAGCGGGTGGAGATGAAAAGTGAATATGAAGGGAGGAGTCGGGCCAAGCTTCCCACAGAGCCCCTTCCTCTATGTGTTACCCTGTAGGCCTGCTGCCAAAGGCTACTGAGTAGTGGGAATATGAAAAGGGACGGTTGATGTCCAGTTACATGAAGGCAAACCTGTAGGTCTGGTCCACATTCAAAGTCGCTTTTATTTTGGATTACTCTCACAGTAGATCAGCAGGCCAAAGGATACCAAATGAGATAAAGGCAGTAGGGTTGACTTGGCTGCCCAAGGCCTCCCTTCATTCTGTCAGAGGCATGCCCTAAGTGCTGTAGACTAGGCATCCTACGCAGAGGGAAATACCTGCCAACTTTGGGGAGGTGTGAACTTGAGCTTGCTACACTCTATGCCCTCCTTGTCCTCACGTTCAGCACTGAATTTCCCTATTCAGGAAGTGATATCACCCAGGTCCAATTTCTAGGCTGGGGCTTTGGAATTTTTGCTGTGCCAGCACTGGGGCAATCTCTGCTTTTCTATGCCTGTACTACAGGATCCAGGAGTTTTCCGTTGTGGTCTTCAGAGGGCCCTCCTTTAATCATGTCCAGCCATGCCAGTCATTCCAGTCACAGCTGATATGTGATATCATATTGGCAGCAGCAACAATAAAGCATGAAGCTGCAGACATGGTGGTGCAAGTGAGAAGTGTCTGTGTGGTAGATGAAAAGGTGGGAGAAGAGCCAGTCAGAGTTCTTGACTTTTGTTTGTGGGCAAAGATGATGCTAAAAGCCATTGGTTCATGGCCATAGAGACACCAGAAAATGAAAGGACCATCTAGAATTTGGGGAGATTTTCATTAAGAAATTACAAGACTGGTAAGAAAGTTTTGGTACCAGTTCCTGTTCACTGCATGGTTCCCTTCAGAGTATTTTGCCTGCAAGTAGGGACGTCTGGCATGACTTTCAGGAATTATAGTCAGAAGGCAGTTTGCCACCAGAGAAAGGTTGGACATAGTTACTACATAATTATTTGACACTTTTGAGTTTTACTGCTTCAAGTTTAAGAAAGGAGACGATAGTAATTAGAGACTAGCTTTGAACTCACCAGTCCAAGTAGCAACACAGGCTCCAAAAATGTCACACAAGAACCTTTCAGCCAATATTATGAGACGAAACAAATGAAAAGCAAGTTAATGACCAGAAAGAGTTTACAGAGTCCTATTCAAACAGACTGACAATTTGAGGGATGAAAGAATTGAGCACCTGAATGGGTGACTCACATCTTAGGAAAGTGGTAGATGAAGTAGTTGAAGGCTAACAATGAGTTCTACCTTTGTAAGGAGTTTATAAATACTCCCTATAGACTTATTATGGAGTTTGCTCATGGAAAATCTATAAATATAAATGTGTATAATAAAGGAAAAAATGCCTGTTCTTTAGTCAGAGTTCCAAGCAGTGAACAAAGAACCATAGAAATGATTTTAAGCCACTGGTCTTGATGAAAGCTGTGTCAAGGTTAGGAGGTGAAGCTGCATACATCAATGTTATCTTCAGTTTCTTCATCTTTTCCTGTGAGTAAGTGGTGCCAAAAAGGACATGAGAGGGCAGAAGAAGCAAGAGGACCCCTCCAGACACCTAAGCAGTGGAGATCTTGTCCCTCAGATTAACTTTATATGCAGAATCAGCTCCACATCAAACAGATATACTGAAGTGCATACGAAATTCTTAATCAGCAGTCAAAAAAAAATAATGAGAGTAAGTTTTAAAAACAACACTGCTTTCAACACCAACAATATGGTGTGTGGAAAGAACACTGGCCTAAGAATCCACACCATTTCTCTTCCAAAGTCAGCCACTGCCATGCACAGCAGACAATCAGCATGTGCTTCCCTTAAGGCTAATGACCATAATAAGATCAAAATAAGGAAGAGCCAACATTCTCACAGAGTCCAGGGAGGCAGCCATCCAAATGACAAAGACTTTGCATGATTCTTGCAGCCATATCCTCCTTGCGGCCTAGGGACGTTATGCGTGAAATATCCCTATTCCCACTTTATTAGGAGTATTACACTGTTATCTCCTCTTCCCCTTTGTTTTCGATTTCCTCTGATCTTCTGGCTCACTCCCATCATTACTTAAATAGACTCCAGTTTCTCCCATCTTAAACACTGCTGGGACCCCACATTCTGCTTCCATATCCCTGGAATGTTCATTATGGGAGAAAGGAGGTACAAATGTAAGGTACATCTAAGATAAGTAAAAACCTTGTAGTGCTAAGTTTAAATCTTAGGGTAAAAAGCTCTTACTACCCAAAGTGAAGACTGAAGAAGAGAAAGACTTCCTATTTCTTTATTAGAGTTCCAAGCTCCAAGCAGTGAGCAAAGAACCACAGATACGGACTGAAACCAATGCATGCAGTGTTAAAGTTGGAAGGTGAAGCTGGTTACCTTAGCACTATGTTTAGTTTCTTCTGGATTTTGCCATGTTTCTTTTGTGGCTCAAGGTATCTTTCCTTTGTCCTGAGATTAAGAATTGTATGGCTCATAGGAATATAAAATAATGAGACGCATTTTCCCATTCAACAAATATATTCACTAAAGAGTTTATACGTTTGCTCTGAAGTAATATTTATACAGCAAAATACCTGGAATGGTTCCCAAAGTGTCAATTCAAAAGTTTGTGCCAAATAATATAGCTGAATAAACACAACCAAAGTAATCAAAGAGTTCCACTTTTATGGCAGCATATAAGCATGTCTTGGCTGCAGAGAATAACAGGTGACTATAAATCCATACTTCTACTTGGAAATCAGAAGTATTGGTTATGTGTAGATATTTGACTTTTAGAAATTATATCCAAGTTGGGTCTTCAATAATGGATACTCTAAATCCTTATGGCATGCTATTTCCATCCTTAAGTGTCATTGAACTGCAGGCAATGAATATTTTTCAAAATTAACCACATTTGAAAATCCTGGTACAGAGCAGATGACCTATTTTCTTCTTAATGAAAGTTCAGCTACAACACCTAGGTCAGATATACACTTTCCCAGATTTCATCCCCCAAAATACGAGAACTCAACATGGGGAGCTATCAGTAGAGATTTTGTCTAGTTATCTTTGCAAAAGATGTATGATATATTGATGAAACATTGAAATATAGCATCATCTACATTATAATGTTTACTTTCATCTTGAAGAAGTAGTTTATACAATGACAAATGGAGCTATCGATCGATCATATTATAGAAGTCAGTACTGTGAAAGACAATTATAAAAGATACTAAAACTACATGGCTGAATTACTTTGTATATTCCATAAAATTCTGAAACAGTCTTGATTAATCAAGAATGAGCCAAAACCATGAAAAATGAAATCAGAGATTTGAAAGTTCGGATTGTAAAAGCCAAAACTAATTTTTTAGTGTGCCTGGATGCAATTCCTAAGAGTTTTACTATGTATAATTTTTTTTCAGTGTTGAGCAGCCACTGTGGCAGGAAGAAATTCAGTTCACATTACCTGTGCTTCTTAAAGGCTAGGACAAGACAAAGAGATGACACCATGTTACTTTTGGGTTATAGCAAAAGCTATTTAAAGACAGCCTTTGGATGATTATTATTACTATGTATCTTCTTTTCCCACAGGCTCCCCTGTTCAAATGATACTGCCTCCATCAGGTTTGGTGAGATTGGCCAAATCATCAAGAAAGATCACAGGAACCTGGCCACAGGAACTAAGGTCAATATACAACACTCCCAGAAACCCAAGTGTACATCAATGAATGAATGGATAAAGGAAATGTGGTGTACACACACACAAGAATATTATTCAGCCATAAAAAGGAAGAATTACTATTTATGACAACATGGATGGACCTTGAGGCATTATACCAAATGAAATAAGTCAAAAAAAGACAAATACCAAATGATCTCACTTATATGTGGAATCTTAAACAAAACAAAACAAAACCAAGATCATGGAAACAGAGAACAGATTGGTTGTTGCCAGAGATCAGAGGTGAGGAGGGTGGCCAAAACAGGTAAAGGGAGTCAAAAGGTACAAATGTCTAGTTATAAAATAGATAAGCCATAGGGATGTAGTGTACAGCATGCTGGCAATATTTAATAATGTGTTGTATATTTGAAAGTTGCTAAAGGGATAGATCTTAAAAGTTCTTGTCACAAGAAAAGAAATTGACTGTGTATGGTGACGAATGTTCACTAGACTTATTGAGGTGATCATTTCACAATATATATGAATACTGAATCATGCTGTACATCTGAAACTAATATAATGGTATATGTCAATTATATCTCAGTAAAAAGAACTTTTAAAAAGTTAAAAACCACATAACTCCAGGAGCACTTTGAGTTGGGAATCATGGCAAGACTAGTTCTGCAGGACTGGGTACTGAGCAGACACTCACATGTATAAGAAAGTATGTTTGTAAGAACTAGAGTACAACTCAAATGGCTTTATCAACAACAGCCACATCAGAGCACTATTACCAGAACAATGTATAGAAATAGAGGAGAACCAAAACCAGACTGACTTTATGTATGGATAATAGGTAGAGCTTTTCATATTCTCCCTGTCTGTGGCCTGATTTTTACCAGAGCTTGCAGCAAGTTTAATCCTATCCACAGAATTTTGTGGCCCTGATTGTGGTGTTGGCGGCTTGGTAGGCAGAGTTAGGTAGATCATCGCTCACTAAATAAGTCATTTCTTTTAATATAGGTGTGCTATGGCCTGCTGCCTGTTTTTGCATGGCCCACAAGCTAAGAATGATTTTTTACATCGTTAGGTTGAAAAAAATCAAAAGAAGAATAATACTTTAAGGACATATAAAAATTTATGAAATTTAAATTCCGAGGTCCATAAATAAAGATTTATTGGAACAGAGCCACACCCACTTGTTTACATAGTGTCATGGCTGCTTTCATGCTTCAGTGACAGAGTTGAGTACTCATGACAGACATTCTATAGCCTGCAAAGCCTCGAATATTTGCCATCTGGACCTTTACAGAAGTTTGCTGACCCTAATTCACTGTGTAAACACCACTGATAGATAGAAATCTCCTAGCCCAATAATTAGGGCCTGATCATGTTGAATTCCTTAAGAAGTTGTGCTCAATGCTGGTAGAATAAAAGTCAGAGCAGAGAGAAGTTAGCAGCCAGTGAGTATGTTTTTGTGACTAGTTAAGCACTGGCAAACAGAGGAATTGAACACAACAAAGTATATGAGGTGGCCTTCTGTTCATCCTTGCCTTTCCTAGCCATGCTCCTACAGAGGCTAGTAGGAGTATTCCACTTCCTACATCTAGTGAGCCCAATACTGCCTAAGAGAACAGGATATTAGCCATTCCATCCTGCCAGTAGGAGTGACAAAATAGATATGCTGCCCAAGGTCCTTCATGTCTAGTGTGTGCCCACAGAACTGCCCCTTCCCTGATGCAGAAGTGTTGGTCTAACCTCCATGATTGGTTTTTTGCCTTGGTTTTCTGATTAGGGCTGTACTTCTCACTGTGAGGCTAGAGTTTCAGCCTGACCAGCTACGGCCCTGACTGTAAGAAATCCTTTCTGTTTACATTGTCCTTGGGAGCTCTGTCCTGCTGTGCATGGCCTCCTCTTTTAGCTGGCCTCCTGCTCTAGTCCCAGTAG
This sequence comes from Manis javanica, assembly GCF_040802235.1. Lineage (NCBI taxonomy): Eukaryota > Metazoa > Chordata > Mammalia > Pholidota > Manidae > Manis > Manis javanica. Next base: position 110,624,507 of record NC_133174.1, read on the forward strand.
ACCATCTGATACAAGGTCCTACAATCAAATGCTTAGTCCCGCTGCTTGCCCTTACCCTAACACTAGGACCTGATCATTCCTTGAATAAAGTCCAAGTTTGCCTCATTCTTGGAACTCTGACTTGACATGCTAACCACAATCTTGAAGGTATAGTCCTACAACTGAGATAGTCCACAAAAGTTCAGTCAGGCCCTTTTCAAGATTCTTTCCAATGCTTTTCCTCTTCTTCTTTCTGCTGAGGTCCCAGCATGCATCATGGTCCAGTCTATATGAATTGTAATAGCCAACAGCTCATGGATAATTAGAGCTGGGAGGAATCTACAAGTTTCTTACAGATGAGAGGACCAATTAGGGGGTCCACAAGGGGAAATACACATATCAGTCCAGTCTAAGAATTAAAGAGTAAGTAGCCCCGTATCTTCTAAGAAGTGCTTTGGAAATAAAAACTAACTGAAAAGTAGTAAGTTGTTTTCAATGAGTTAATTCTGGATTTATTTATTTCTGGTCCATCACAAAGAAGCCAAACAAACAGAAGTGAGGAGAAATCAAAATCACTGTAGTAAGTCTGTACACAAAAAAGTTTAAAAAGGAGAAAGAGAAGGAGGAAACCCATAATTTGAAGCCATATGCAAAAAAGATTAATTTGGCTAAGATGTCCCTTGGCCTACCACTTCGATTCCCTTTTTCATTTCTGTCAGTTGTCTCATAAACTGAATGATTACTTTAATGCCTAAATCTTTACAAGGAAAACCTCCAAATAAACCTCAAATTGTACTTGCTCGGTTACATTCCAATTTAATGATCAGAACAGCACAGGTACTGACCAAATCAGAAAGAATTCCAGCTCATTTATCATCACTCTTGCCCCTATCTACAAAGGCTAAATGAAAAGAGGAGGCACTTAGGGCAATTGCCCGTGGGAATGAGGCAAGAAGTCCCTGCTATCCCAGGAAGTGGTGGTGGAGGGGGAGAGGGAGGGGGAGTACGGATTTGTATACAATCTACCTCCCCTGGCTAATTATTCAGAACTATTTCCCCTTAGGGGCACAGTCCATATCTTTTGTGTGACTGCTGAACCAGAGTGCAACATTCCAGGTCTAATCAGTTAAGCAATCTTAAAGAGCCATGGATGTATTTTCCCTCCGGGTTCATGCTGTCATGAATGGTCACCAGATCATGAGGATGGCCGAACTGATTTGATTAATCAGGCCTCAAGGTTCAGTGTAGCTACCACACATAGATACATATTTTTTACATTTATTGTAAGAGCTATGCTCTGCCCTAACCCTTCTATAATATGAAAAATTTAATAACTCTTGGCTGGCTATAGCCAAGCACTTAATAGGCAGAATAAATATTTGTTGACTGACATTTGATGACTGACTGTGTAACTTGCAATGGAATAATAACAGACATTGTCTTGAAAGTAGAGTATGTCTTAGATCAGGCCAGTGATTTTTAACAAGGGACAATTTTGCCACCCACTCCCGGGGGGCATTTGGCAATGTCTGGAGACATTTTGGGCTGTTAAAACTGAGAGTGGCAGTGCTTCTGGCATCTACTGGGTAGAGACCAGGGTGCCACTAAATATCCTGTAATGCACAAGATATCTCCTTAGAAAAAGAATTATCTGGTCCAAAATGTTACGTTAAGAGTCCGAGGTTGAGAAACTCTGGCTTAGGCAGATAAGAGACATGGAACAGCTTGGCTTTTTTTTTTTTTTCAGCTTGGCTTTTTGAAAGCAGATAGGGAGGGATGAATAGGCAGAGCTCTGAGGATTTCTAAGGCAGCAAAACTATTTTTGCATGATACTCTGGTGGTGGATATGTGTCATTATACATTTGTTAAATCCTATAGAATGTGCAATATCAACAGTGAATCCTAATGTAAACTATGGACTCTGGGTGATAAAGATATGTTGGTGTAGGTTCATTGACTGTAACAAATGGTGCCAGATGTTGACAGTGGGGGAGGCTCTGTGTATGTGTCAGCCCGGGTATACGGGAACTCTATACTTTCTGCTCCATGTTGCTGTGAACCTAAGAATGCCCTAAAAATAAAGTCTATTTGTTAAAGAGTAGATGAGTAGCTGGAAATAGGATTTCAGCTTTCAAAACTTATTCAGGTTGTCTTTACTCTAAAATATTTTGGAGATTTTAAAATAATCTGAAGATTTATAGTGTAAGATTCACTTTATGCTTCAAAATGACAAATGTCATGTGAAATGTTTTCCTTGTTTAACTTTTTCTTTCCACGTAGTTTTTTTAAGGGAATTATTTTCGTTAGCCATCTTGATTAAGACCAATTTCAAATTGCACTTGTGGTACTCTCAAATGTATATTTTCCCCAGCTCAGGGCTTGATTCCATGATAGGCTTCTGAAACTGAGCTTCTGAGCACATTCAGGAAAACTTGTAATTTTCCTCCTTTACTACTAACAATGGAGAGCTGCAAAAGCTTCCAGTAGACTTTTTATAATGCACATGAGAGCAATTATAAGTTCACTTAAATCCAGTATCAGGATCTAAAAAAATTATGTGATTCAGGAAGGGAAGAACAGAGTACTGGTGGAAGAAATTTCAGCCTGCAGCTTGCTATACTTACTGGGAAGGATAATACTATCTGCATACACAAAGTTCCATTCACAAAGTAATGAGCAGCATGATCTACCAAATTCATTTCCAATAGACCAACGATAGACCCAAGGCTAGGAAAAACTTCTCAACCCATCCTATTTTTCAGCAGATGCTTCCTGAATTACTGAAATATGAACACTATTGAGGACTTTTACATTTGCTGATATTTTTTTTTCAGATTTCAGAAATTAAATGTCAAACACTGTAATAACAAAGTGCGAAGGTAAATTTAAACCCATGAAAATGCAAGTAATGTGTGTAACTCTCTAAGGGTAACAAGATATGTTCCAAGCTATATGTCCAACTATTAAAATTATAGGAAATAGGTCCGTCCGGTAGTGGCTGGAGTGGCAGCGGCGGCCGGGCGCAGCTCGAGGCGACGCCACAGGGCAGCGGCGGCAGTGGGGCCAGCGGCGGCAGCAGGGGACGCAGCGGAGGCCGCAGCAGCAGCACCACGACGGACTCGTGTACACGCGCCGGCGCCGCCGCCAGACCGGGCCGGGTGTCGCGCACCGAGGCTGGGGGGGAGTCGTCGCCGCCGCCGCTACCGCTACCGCCGCCGCCGCCGCCGAGGTGACTGAGGAGAGAGGCGCCTCCTTGTTCCCGCCGCCGCCGGACTTCAATGCCCAGTCTCCAGCTCGCCAGCGATATGGTTGCCATCCCACTCTAGCACGGGGCTCTGAGAGCTAACTAAAACAAGCTTGTCTGTTGCCCAGGAGCCTAAGCTCTTGCCTTTAGAAGGTTCAGAACCATAGGCTGTTCTGTCAAGTACCGCTAGTTTTTCTAGTGAAAGGTATTTTATTGTTAGGTTTTTCATTGAAACATAAGTTGCACATTTATGGCGATTCTGAGCGTGAGGGCAGACTTCTGCAAGGCTCAGCACAGCGTTTTTGCTGACAAGTGAGCTTGGGGGTTCTATGTGCCATAATTAACATTGCCTTGAAGACTCTGGACACCCAGACTGGCCTCAGAAATAGTTGGCTTTTTTTTTTTATTGCAAGCATATTTCTTTTAATGACTCCAGTAAAACTAAGCATCAAGTAAACAAAAGTGGAAAACGATCTACACTTTTAACTTGTTTCACTAGTGCCTAAATGTAGTAAAGGCTGCTTAAGTTTTGTATATAGTTGGATTTTTTTGGAGTCCAAAGGTATCCATCTGCAGACATCGAGGCCCAAGTTGAATTTGGATTCAAGTGGATTCTAAATACTTCTGCTTATCTTGAAGAGAGAAGCTTCTTTAAGAATAAACAAGTTGATAGAGAAAACACTGATTGATAATAGGCAGTTTAGTGATCTTTTTAATGTTTTCTGCTGTGAAACATTTCAAGATTTATTGATTTTTTTTCCATTTTCCCCATCACACTCACACATGCACGCTCACACTTTTAATTTGCCATAATGAACCGTCCAGCCCCTGTGGAGATCTCCTATGAGAACACGCGTTTTCTGATAACTCACAACCCGACCAATGCTACCCTCAACAAGTTCACAGAGGAACTTAAGAAATATGGAGTGACAACTTTGGTTCGAGTTTGTGATGCTCCAGTTGAAAAAGAAGGAATCCACGTTCTAGATTGGCCATTTGATGATGGAGCACCACCCCCTAATCAGATAGTAGATGATTGGCTAAACCTACTAAAAACCAAATTTTGTGAAGAGCCAGGTAGCTGTGTTGCAGTGCATTGTGTTGCAGGATTGGGAAGGGCACCTGTGCTGGTTGCACTTGCTTTGATTGAATGTGGAATGAAGTATGAGGATGCAGTTCAGTTTATAAGGCAAAAAAGAAGGGGAGCATTCAATTCCAAACAGCTACTTTACCTGGAGAAATACCGACCTAAGATGTGATTACGCTTCAGAGATACCAATGGGCATTGCTGTGTTCAATAGAAAGAAATGTAAACGAAGGCTGACTTGATTGTGGCATTTAGAGGGAACTCTTGGTACCTGGAAATGTGAATCTGGAATCTTAACTGTGTCATCAAAGTAGTGATGGATTCAGTACTCCTCAACCACTCTCCTAATGATTGGAAAAAGGAAACAAAAAGAAATCCCTCTATAACATGAATAAAATATTTAAGAAAAGAAAAAAAAATTATAGGAAATAGTTTATCTGAGAATCATTATTTACTACATAGCATTTGGAATTTCATGCTATTGTCATGGCCTATAGATCACTGTGACTTCTATGAAAGATTAGCTTTTTATTTTGCCAAGTTCAAATACCCAATCTAATATTTCTTTTTCAGGTTATTTTTTTTCAGTACCTAGAATCATAGTCTGTTATAACATATAAAGTTTATGAATGCTTCCTACATTTTCTGCTGAACTCCTCAAGGCCAGGAACCATCTCTTATTCATCTGAGAGCATAATTTCTACCTAGAGTAAATCCTGGCATTACCAGAGGTGATCTATGAATATTTATTGAATTTTATTGTCTATATGAAGATTAACTGTGCCTCACTGCACTTATGTGAAAATCAGATTTCAGGTAATTACACATCATTAAACCCTATCCTTGGTTGATTTAAATTTCACATTTAGATTTTCAGGAATTAAGAAAATAAATGCTTTTCACATATATGAGTAAAATTTCCTAAACTATGCTCTGCAGGTATCATTTTTTATTTGAAAAGCTATTTGATAAAGAAGTAAACTAACATTTTTACAGCATGAATTATTAGATAGCTAATAGTACAATAACAGCATGAATGTGAAACATATAGGATTTGTAAATTCAGGCTATATTTATCCAATACTACCCTAAGTTGGTTCTGTATGATTTTAAGATTAACCCCTCATCAGTCACCCATCAAATGTCAATCCAGTTTGTTCAGTTACTACTGATAATAAGATTGTCAAGATCATTTGGAATTGCTGACTAGAAAAGGATTTGTCCACAGTAATATTCAGAGGATTCATTCATTCAGGCCTCAAATTCCAATAGTACTGATTGATCCCCTGCTTTGAATATTATATAGAATTTTTTTGTTGTTTCTCTTCCTTTTGGGTAGTTGTATTATGAGGGAGAACTTTAATTCCTAAAATGGCAGAGGAAGAAGAGATTTTTCTTTACAGAGCTAGAATGCAGTATACTGTTATCATTGCATGTATTTTAGGAAATCAATACTACAGATGGATGTACAATTTAAAACTTGATGACAGCTGAGCAAAAGCCACTCAAGACAGAGAATTATTAAGTTCTAACTTCAGTCATAGTTCTGACTTTCTGTATGATACTGAATCTTGTTTCTTTCCTCTTAGCTGTGGAAAGAAGAAAAACTTGAATTATTTTTCTACTAATGCCTTCAGAAGTGAAAGTGATAGCAACTCTCTGACTTTAATAAATAGGGAACAGACTGTTAGTGGGATCTGTGTTTTCATCGTTTCTCCCAGGGCAACAAAAGAAACTTGATCTGAAAATTGAAAGAAAATACACAAAGAAAGATCCACCAAAACTAAACAGCAACAAAAACAACAGAAGAAACAAAGAAGTTGAGTATTATTCATTTGAGAGTAGCTACAACCTCTCCCTGAGTGGAGACATTTGCAGTTATATCTCACAAAGACAGTGCAAGATTTGTATCTTCTAATTCAGTGATCCTCAAACTTTAGCCATGCATAATCATCACCCAAGAATCTGTCATAATGCAATTTCAGATCCCCACCTCTGAAGATTCTGATGCAAAATGAGTATTTGAAACTGGGATCTAGTTCTGTCCTCAAAACAGGGTTTCTAAGTTTTGGTTTTTTTTTTAAACTGAGATATAATTTACAAACTATTCAAATTCACCCATTTAAAATTCAAAGTTTTTTAGTGTATTCACAGAGTTGTGTAACCATCATCATAATCTAATTTGAATATTTTTATCACCCCTAAAGAATGCCCTTACCTATTAGTAGTCACTCTTGTGTTCACCCCTTCCCCAAGGCCCTGGCAAGCCCTAATCTACTTTGGGTCACTATAGATTAACCTATTCTGGACATGACATAAATGGGATCATACAATATGTGTCCTTTGTGTCTAGCTTCTTTCACTTAGCATAGTGTTTTCCAGGTTAACCCATGTTGTAGCATATATCAATGGAATATTATTCGTCCATAAGAAGAAAACAAATCCTACCATTTGCAACAACATGGATAAATCTAGAGGGTATTATGCTCAGTGAAATAAGCCAGGTGGAGAAAGACAAGTACCAAATGATTTCACTCATCTGTGGAGTATAAGAACAAAGAAAAAACTGAAGGAACAAAACAGCAGCAGACTCACAGAACCCAAGAATGGACTAACAGTTACCAAAGGGAAAGGGACTGGGGAGGATGGGTGGAAAGGGAGGGATGGGGGCGGGAAGAAAAGGGGCATTGTGATTAGCATGTATAATGTGCGGGCGTGCACAGGGAGGGCTGTGCCACACAGAGAAGACAAGTAATGTTTCTACAGCATCTTACTACACTGATGGACAGTTACTGTAATGGGGTTTGTGGGAGATACTTGGTGAAGGGGGGAGCCTAGTAAACATAATGCTGTTCAAGTAATTGTACATTAATGATACTAAAAAAAAGTAGGCTGTGGAAATCTAAGTTTTTTTCAATTTATGAGAAGTTAGTAATAAGGAAGAAAATAGCTCTGTTGATTTATCAGTCAGCAACACTATAGCAAAGGACATTAAGACATGATCCTTGCCCAACAGAGCCAATACTTTTGCTTAGGAAAGCAAGACATACATATGAAGGAATTCGAGAATACCATAATATATTACATTAGCTCTGCCAAAGGAATTCAGACACTGAAGAGATAAACATGGGCTCAAATAGTTAAGGATGACATCATGGATAAAGTACGATTTTAGCTGGGCCTGACATTTGGGGAGGATTTGATCAGAATAAGGGAAGAATATTTCTGGAATGGGCAACAGTGTAAGCAAAGACTGAGCTAAAAGATTTAACATGATGTGGACTGGAGGACACATGCTCAGAAACAACTGAGCCAGCAAGCCTGTTAAATTGAATAGCCAGATTATGGTGAGTCTTGGAAATTAGGCAGTCATCCAGAAGCTGCTTCTGCTGAAACTGGAGAGTCTCACCAGAGCCTGGTGTATCCAGCTGGATCTCATTCAAAGACAGCTTTCTGACTGACCATTAAAGAAGCAGAGACAGAGACCAGGGATGTAGGGAATAGGGTGGGTAAGGAACTGACAGATGTGGCCAAGTCAATTCAGAGAACAATTACCAAGTACCTATTATGTGTTGTCTAGGCACTGGTTTGGCTGCTTTGGGGTTCTAAGGATGAACAAGTAAGAAGGTGGTTGAGTGCCATGGTTTTTATTTAGAGTTCATTTGAAGCATCAGGTGACCAGTGCTCCATTGGATTACTCCTGAGCTCATGGAATTTACAGTCCAGACATGCATATTACCAGGAAGAAAGTAACGAATGTTTTACGTACAAACAAGGAACAAAGGGGGCACAGAATAAGCATCAATTTTACCAGGGCAAGAGAAAAAGTGATATTTTAATTCAATATTAAAAATATTGGTCTTTTAGCCCTGATTAGGGAATATGTTTGCTCAAGAGGAACCAACAGGGGTAATGGAATGAAGTAGGATGTATTTGGGGAAAGGCAAGAAGTTCAGCAAGTCAGGAAAGTAGGATGCATAGAAGAACAGTATCAGGTTGTGTTAAAGCTGAAAAAAAAAAAAAGGTTATGTGCAGAGGGAAGGATAAAAGTCAGAAAAAGGAATTTGGGCTTAGCAGATGATTTGCAGTCACAGTAAATTCTTGAAAGAAATTAAATTGGTGCTCTCATATTTACTGAGTGTACTGTATGAAAAGCCCTAGGCCAAGAAAGAAGTGTGTATGAGTGCTTAGTCTGGCAGCAGTATACAAAAGAGATCTGAAAGCGAACGGTATTGAGGTCAGGAAGGTCAACTAGGAAGCCATCTATTATAGCAACCTAAGGGTAAGGAGATGAGGGCAGAATAATGGAAGAGGAAAAAGAGGGAAAGATCAATACAGGAGACATTTCAAAGGAAATTGTATAATACTTGCTGGCTAATTGTATATATGGTATAAAGTAGCTGAGGAAGTTGACGAGGGAGACATACCTGATGAATGCAGCCCCAGTGATTAGAAGCTGCTTGGTTTCAACTGGCATTACAGAAATTATACCACAAGAGTAAACGGAATCAGGGTGGTTGAGTGGCATGGTTTTTATTTAGAGTTCATTTAAGGTATCAGATGACCAGTACTCCATTGGATTACTCAGATTGAAATGTGGATCTGGGAGATATTTGAAGTCATCAGATTATGTAAGCCTCTGGAGAACAGGGGAAAGAAGGAAATAAATATTTTTTGAATGCCTATTATGTTCCAGACAATGAATGTGAAGAAAAAAGAGAAGGGTGAAGAACAGAAACTTGGGAAAAGTCCAACATTAAGGGTCAGAAAAGGGGTCAGCAAGCAAGAAGAGCTAGAAATTCTCAAAAACATAGATAATTTGTATAAGTGCTATCTCTGAAAACAAAGGAGAATAATTTTTAGAAGACAGGGAAGGATCAAATAATTTGAATATTCAGAAAGACTAAAAATGAGAATAAAAGCTTTGCATTTGATGAGGATCCTTGGTGACATTTAATTCAATTCCAATCTACAAATATTTCTTACACATCTGCTACATACTTAGCACCCGAGGCCTGGGAAATACTCTCATGGAGATTGTAATCTAAGAGAAGAAATGCAAGTAAACTGTCAATTACAAGACAAACTGAAGTTCAACATAGGGGAGACATAGGATACTAATGTAACACATAAGGAAGGCCACTTAGCCCAGACTTGAGTCTGGGAAGCCTTTCAGAAGAAGTGGTGTTTAAACCAGGACCTACAGGATGAGTAGGAATCGGCGAAATGAGAGGCAAGGGAGTGATCCAAGCAGGAAACACCCAATACGGTGATCCGGAAAGAAAAGAAAGTACGACTACTCAAGCCACTGAAAGAAGTAGTGGTCTAAGTGAGTGATTTGGTAGAGATGTTGTTGAAGAGGTAAGCAGGGACCAGCTAATGAATAACATTACAGAACTATGTCAAAGACTTTGAATTCAATCCAAATTGGTATTAAGAAGCTGCTGAAGGGTTTAAGCAGGAGAATGATAGAATCAAGTTTGTGCTATAGAAAGACCCCTCTGGCTTCATGTGCACAGGGTCAAGATCAAGGTCAGGTTGACCAATTATAAGTAGTTGAGAGATGATAGTATTGGTAAAGATGGAGAGCAGTGGGTGGACTCAATATATATGTGGGCGGTAAAATTGACAGTTCTTGGTAATTAGTTGGTGGTGGGAGGTTTTGGGAGAAAGAAGAACCAAGAATGACACCACGATTTTTGACTTAGACAGTTGAGTGGATGCTAGTTTAGGAAACCTTGGTTGAGGAGTGGTTTAGAGAATAGACTGTGATGAGTTCAGTTTTGTACATGTGGATTACGAGGTACCTACTGGATAACTTAATGGGGGTATATAGGAGGTAGGTAATTGGCTAAATGTATCTCAAGTTCAGGAGAGAGATGTGTTCAGTAATAGAGATTTGGAAACAACAAATAGTTGGTAATTCGATCCATGAGATAATGTGATTTCACTGCATGAAGTAGAGCAGGTTGGTGATGAGTGAGGAGATAAGATGTCTGAAGACAGAACACTGAACAATACAAATGTTTAAGGGCTGGGCAAACAAAGAGGATCCTACAAAGAAACTGAGAAGGACATTGTGTGGAGTGGTTGGGGCTCAGCAAACAAGGCTGCAATGTCAGAAGTCAGTAGCAAAGGGCTTTTCTAATGGAGGAAACCTATCTTCATTGATGATGGAAAGAAAGGGCGTCAATGGAGGGGAATAAAGTGAAGACGTAGCTAAGGAATAGATACATGCTAGAGCTAGGTCTTTCAGGAAACAGGGTAGCAGAGGAGTGAAGACTCATAGAGGAGAGACGCTTCTTCCTTTATTAAGAACAAGAATGAAAGAGGATGCTCTATTGGTAGCAGAGGAAGCTCATACTGGACTGCCATAATTTATCAGTGAAGTAAGAAGTAAGGTTCCTGCAGAGCACGCATGTCAGGAGAAGGGAAACAAATTAGATGCAAGAAAAGATTGTGCATTAAATACCTCAAGGTTGCAAATGACACCATCCCTGACAAACATTCACTTGTAATTTAGCTTTGTAAAAGTAGTTTGTGAATGTTTAAATGGCTGAAGGAGATCTAAAAGATCTTAGATTTGTAGGGCTTATAGGTGCAGCAGATGTGAGGCAGAAAAGTGATATTTTATGACATTTCTCTTAGAATAAGACTGCTTTATACAGCCTAAAAGAGTAAGTCTGAGAGGCTATTCTTAGAATTAAATATACTGACATATCTTTAAGGTTTAGCACCAATAATAAAGGTTCTAATTTTGATAAGTATTAACAATTATAATAGCTACCACTTAATGAGTGCCTCCTATATTCTAGGTCTGACCCTCACCACATTACATCCAGTGATTCTTAACCAAACGCATGTATTCTCCCCACCACCATATATATATACATATATATACACACACACACATACAAACACATATGAGTTCAGTTTTGTACGTGTGGATCATGAGGTACCACTGGATCCTAATGCGGGTATATAGTAGGTAGGCAATTGGCTAAATATATTTCAAGTTCAGGAGAGAGATCTCGTTCAGCGATAGAAGTTTGGGAAACAACAAATAGTTGGTAGTATTTGCATATATATATATATAAATATGCATATATATATGGAGAGAGAGAGAGAAAGAGAGAGGGGCAGAAATGGAGACTTATGGAGGTTGCCCAAGGCCACATCCCAAGGTCCTTAAAAGTAGAACCAAATTTTGAGTCCATCTGCCAGATTCCAAAGTCAATTTTTTAATCACTCTGTATATACATTGCCACTTTGTATTCAGAAGACATAGACTACCACAAAACCCTCATGTCCCTTACCCACAGGTTTTTGGTAGATTCCTCACTGGATGCCATTTGTAAGCCAACAGAAAACTTCATACCATAACACAGTGGTTGGTAGTTCTGGCTGCATATGAACATCACCTTGGGGGTTCAAAACCTGGCTTCCCAGGCTGCACACAAGTCCAGTTAAATCAGAATCTCTTGGGGTGGGACCCAGGCACCAGTGTTTTTGAAAGACCTGAGAACCACTGCTGTAACATGATGCCTCCCTTTCCTTCACTGTGATCATATGGCTGGGCTTCAGAAGAGATGGAGCTTTTAGCTGCCCATGTTCAGTGATTGAAGGATCCAAAGAGGGTCTATGCTGCCCCTCCCTCCCCATCACATGTTACATCATCCAACGTGCTACTGTTGAAGACAAACAATCTTCCTCTGGAGATGCAATAGAAAAAGCAGGCAGGAGAAGAAAACAGTAACTATTAAGTTGTTGAAGGATTTTCTGTCTTAAAGAGGCCTTAATTCAACTGTTTGTAAGGGCTGAGCTACCCTCATTTTTTTTATTAAGGTATCATTGACATACACTCTTATGAAGGTTTCACATGAACAACATTGTGGTTACTACATTCACCCCTATTATCAAGTTCCCCCCATCAGCTGCCCTCATTTTTGTGTCTGTCCCATAAGATGAAAGACCATATGAGGAAAAGCATGGTAAATTACAAAGTGTTACCACGGGCGAGCCTGATACCTAAGTAAAGGTGCTTTTATAGTGGGTTGGGTCAGACCAAGGCCCTAAGAGAATTAGACACTTGGGTTGAGAGAGCCAAGCGGAAGAGGACCCACCCTGCATGAGAAGACAACCAAAAGCCCCAGGTATGTCACAAGGGTAATTAAAAGGTGAGACTTGCATTGAGGTCAGGCCATAGACACCATCTAAAAGATCCAGCTGCTTTTCCAGAGAAGTTTCTATGGCCAATTATTCCTAGGTGGCCTATTTGAGAGTATAAAACTAAGTTTGTATTTGCCTCATATCCTATCCTACCTCTTCAATAACATTAGAATTAGACTTGAAATAGAAAAAGGTAGGAGGCTCCAAATAATTCATCCCTTGAAGCAAACTGAGCTCATATTGATTTGTTGGAATCATAAGATAGAGCAAGAAATAGTTTCCACTCTTTGCCTCTCAGATTCAGTAAGTTCTGGGTAGTGAGTGGATCCAGGAATTCTGCTTAGCACCTTACAGATGAAACCACTGAGATGGTCACTTTGCCTAGGAAACCATCCTCAAATGTCCTTCCCCAACAGCTGTCAATGTGCCTGAAATCCTGCCATGAAAAACACATTCCTTCAAGTATTGAAAACTGGTTGGTATTAAAGAGTTCTTGTTAACTGAGAAAGATAACACATAGGCTAGGAATTCCTAGCCAGAAAACAATATCTCAGCTTCATTTTCTATATCTCTAAGATGGTTGCTTCAAAGCCATGCCCGACTCTTTTCCACTTTCTAGGTTCTCACTTCCCTTCCTCTCTCTCTCCTTCCCTCTTCTGTTTCTCTCTCTCTCTCTCTCTCTCTCTCTCACTCAAAACTGTTGGAAACCCCTGGTTTAAGCCTCAACAGCCAAGACCTTGATTACTTTACAGCTAGCTGAAAGCAAGATAGGTAGGAAGGAGGGGGCAAAAGAAAAACCTATTTAGGGGATGAAACTGGGTAACATTGATTGTATCCTGAACCATTGATTTTTTTCCAGTGGAAGAGACAAGTTAGAATTCAAGGGTTACATACACAAATAAAGATCAGTCAGGCAGCCATGTATAACCTTCGTTTTCAAGAACAGTCTCTTAATGGAATTTCTTGTACATGTTGGGGAGGGGTGGGTGTGGGGGTCACCTGAAGTGTATCACACAATTAAGCTGTTCCATATCTCTTTACCCAAGGGGCAATTATCAGATCTTAGGAATACCATTGAGTTTGTCTGTGCTCTTAGACTAAAGAAAAATTCCATTTTTATCATCTCTGAATGATAAAGTTCCACATTCCTAAAATAGTTAGCTTAAAGCAGCAAAAGTCTAAACCTTTCTCAAATGCATGAAACAAATAAAATTGGAAACACATCTAGCATCATTTGAACATTTTGAAGGATTTGCAGCTATGCAAGACATAATTCAGGAAGAATTAAAAAACATAAAAGTTGGACTTTAACATGTTTCGCCTTGATGGGACTTTCATAATATTAGAACAGCTATGTCATAAAGTATGCTGCGTTCTTCTTCAAAATAGAACAGAAACAATATGGAATCCAAATGAACGCTGATCGTTTTGGAATATTGGTTGTTTTAAGGAATGTAAAATAATCACATAAACATTTTTGGGGAATGGAACAAGAAATAGGGGGAAGACCAGCTGCATATCTACCCCCAAATAATTCATTTGGTTTCGCTGGTTTTATCAGGAATGTCGGTTAGTAAGTGTGCTGAGTGAGGATTTAGAGAAAAAAATGTGCTGTGTCTATAGAGAGTAAAATGCTGAGTGGGTTTGATTCAAAATTCACCACAGGCCAGGAAAAAGATTTTGCAAAACTCTGGCCCCTGTTGCTCATACATGGCCTAGGCTGTGTGTAAGCATCACACTCAGTAGTGGCATTTGGTTCTCAAAGAACAGGGTCATTTTCTCAGTCTACACTTGTCATTAAGTTCCAAACACTTCCCTAGGATATGAAACCTTCCCTTTCTCTTTCACCACTCCTAGTAAAGCCAGCTTGTCCAGACAATACTCAAAGGGGCTGCTTTCTGGTGCTCAGACAGGATGTTCCATTGATATATCTTGCTGGGACAGCCCATAAGCGTTCGTCTGTTGGTGTCTCATACAAATGTCAACTGTTTCTATCCAGACTGAATTAAATGATTTATATAAAAACTGTATGACGTTTTCAGCATTCACTCAGGAAGAATTTACTGAATATTTAGTCTGTGCAAGGTACTGGACTAAGCACTGGAACAGGAAGCAGGGAGGAGGGAAGAGGAGAGGCTGGAGGAAGTGTTGGAGAAATAAAAAGATGAGCAGGCTATAACGTCGGCCTTTAATAATAAGAGCTTATATTTGTTGAATAGTTACTCTGGGCCAGGCACTATGCTAAGGGCCTTACATGAATTACATAATTTAAACTTTACGACACTACTCCATAACCCCCTTCTATAGATAAGTAAACTGAGACTCAGATAGTTAAGCCCAGTCACGCAGCTAGCGAGAAGATCAAAGTTTGAGCCTGGTCCTTTTGACTCCAAAACTAGAGTAGGATACTAATAAATGGAAACTCATCCCATGCTCTTGGGTAGGAAGAATTAATATTGTTAAAATGGCAATCCTGCCTAAAGCAATCTACAGATTCAATGCACTCCCTAGTGATAGAATTCTTCAACAAACTGGAAAAAATAGTTCTAAATTTCATATGGAACCACAGAGAACCCCAAATAGCCACAGCAATCCTGAGAAGGAAGAATAAAGCAGGAGGGATCTTGCTTCCCAACTTCAAACTCTACTACAAAGCCACAGTAATCAAGACAATTTGGTACTGGCACAAGGACAGACCCAAAGACCAGTGGAACAGAATAGAGGGTCCAGATATTAATCCAAGCATATATGGTCAATTAACATACGATAAAGGATCCATGGATATGCAATGGGGAAATGATAGCCTCTTCAACAGCTGGTGCTGGCAAAACTGGACAGCTACATGTGAGAGAATGAAACTGGATTACTGTCTAACTCTACACACAAAAGTAAACTCGAAATGGTTCAAATACCTGAATGTAAGTCATGAAACCATAAAATGCTTAGAAGAAAATATGGGCAAAACTCTCTTGAATATAAACATGTGCAACTTCTTCATGAACATATCTCCCTGGGAGAGGGAAACAAAAGCAAAAATGAACAAGTGTGACTATATCAAACTAAAGAGCTTCTGTACAGCAAAGGACACCATCAGTAGAACAAAAAGGCATCCTACAGTATGGGAGAATATATTCATAAATGACATATCTGATAAGGGGTTGCCATCTAAAATATACAAAGAGCTCATGCATTTCAACAAACAAAAAAGCAAATAACCCAATTAAAATATGGACAGAGGATCTGAACAGACACTTCTCCAAAGAAGAAATTCAGATGGCAAACAGGCACATGAAAAGATGCTCCATATCGCTAAAGTCATCAGAGAAATGCAAATTAAATCCACAGTGAGATATCACCTCACACCAGTTAGGATGGCCACCATCCAAAAGACAAACAGCAACAAATGTTGGCAAGGATGTGGAGAAAGGGGAACTCTCCTACACTGCTGGTGGGAATGTAAACTAGTTCAACCATTGTGGAAAGCAGTATGGAGGTTCCTCAAAAAACTCAAAATAGAAATACCATTTGACTCAGGAATTCCACTCCTAGGAATTTATCCAAAGAATGCAGGAGCTCAGTTTGAAAAAGACATATGCACCCGTATGTTGATCGCAGCACTATTTATAATAGCCAAGAAATGGAAGCAACTTAAGTGTCCATCAGTAGAGGAATGGATAAAGAAGATGTGGTACATATACACAATGGAATATTATTCAGCCATAAGAAGAACACAAATCGTACCATTTGCAACAACATGGATGGAGCTAGAGGGTATTATGCTTGGTGAAATAAGCCAGGTAGAGTAAAGTATCAAATGATTTCACTCATCTGTGGAGTATCAGAACAAAGCAAAAACTGAAGGAACAAAACAGCAGCAGACTCACAGAATCCAAAATGGACTAATAGTTACCAAAGGGAAAGGGACTGGGGAGGATGGGTGTCAAAGGAGGGATAAGGGGAAAAGGGGGCATTATTATTAGCACACATAATGTAGAGGGGGGCACAGG
This sequence comes from Manis javanica, assembly GCF_040802235.1. Lineage (NCBI taxonomy): Eukaryota > Metazoa > Chordata > Mammalia > Pholidota > Manidae > Manis > Manis javanica. The sequence goes on from NC_133174.1 coordinate 110,640,993, forward strand.
TTGGCAGTATAACACAGAAGACAAGTAGTGATTCTATAGCATCTTACTACGCTGATGGACAGTGACTGTATGGGGTATGTGGTGGGGACTTAATAATGGGAGGAATCAAGTAAACTTAATGTTGTTCACACAAGTACATATTAATGATACCAAAAACAAATAAATAAACAACAATTTGAGGAATAATATTGCTGGGTAGAAAATTTTTGGTTTAAGATCCTTCTGTTTCAATTCATTAAATATTTCATACAACTCCCTTCTGACTTGTGAAGTTTCTGCTGAGAAGTCTGCTGATAGCCTGATGGCATTTCCCTTGTGAAAAAATTTTGCCTCTTTCTAGCTGCTTACAATTCCCTCTCTTTATCCTTAACTTTGTCATTTTAATTATTATATATTTTGATGCTCTCTCCTTGGGGTTCCTTTTGCTAGGGTCTCTCTGCACTTTTAGGATCTGGGTGCCTATTTCCTTACCCAGACTGGGGAAGTTTTCTGCAATTATTTCTCTAAAGAGACCTTCTACTCCTTTGTATCTCTCTCTCTCTCTCTCTCTTCTCCTTCTGGTACCTCTATTATATGAATATTGTTTAGTTTAGAGTTGCCCCACAGCTCTTTCAGCATCTTCTTAATTCTAGGGACCCTTTTTTCTCTCTGTTCTTCAGCTTTATTATTTTCCTGTTCTCTAATTTCCATCTAACTGTCTCCTTCACTTTGAGCAATCTCTTATTCTTTCCCTCCATTGTATATTTCATTTCACTTACTGTATTCTTCAGCTCTGAGTGGCTCTTTTGTAACTCTTCTCTTTGTTGCAGTCTTCTGTAAGACTCTCAATAGCTTTTGCAGGTCACTGAGCACATTTATGACTGTTACTTTGAAATCTTTATTACTAATATTCATGATCTGTTCTTTACCAGTCCTAGACGGTCTGTTATGCAGTTTTCAGATCATTTTCATAGTTGCATTTGCTGTAGTTACTTCCTTGGGGTATGTGTTGGGGAGGAGGTTTCTGCCATGTCTTCCTACTCCACCATCCTTTTTTCAATGATCTTTCTTCCTAATGAAATCTCCTCAGTTGTTCATCTCATGGTCATCCTTCAAGAATTCTGAATAAATATTTATGTTTCATCAGAACATTTCTTTGAACACAGATTGCCCATCTTTCTCCCTATTTATCTACATCATTTGGGGGCAAGTTATCATTAAGAAAATTCAAATATCTGGTATGAGCATGAATGGCAGAGCTTTAAATAATATTAGCTTACATGTTCTCAGATAGTGGGTCAAATAGTACAGGCTTTTGTGTCCTTTCCATTCTTCCTGCCCTCAACTTAGTTCAGGATCCCTTCTCAGTCACCTGAGATTTTCATAGTCTCTGTATTTCAATTCTGATCATGATATTTTCAGCTCAAGTCCTCATCCATCTTAATAAAACCCTGTTTATAGCACTATGACTTCATAGTGGAGACATTCAATAACTAAGAGTTGAAAGAACATTCGATATGAAATTAAACAAAAGTATATCCTCCATTGTCATGTGAATAATTTCATTTTCCAAATAAATTAAAGAATATGTCATTTGAAGGCATATTTTACCTGTTTGGTTGCCTGTGTTCTTCCCAAACTTCATTATCCAAAACACTATAGTCTGTTAAATGTGTGTGTCTGTATTTCTGTGTATAAAAAGAAGTTAGGTTTTTATTGTAAGTTTATATTTAGTTCAGCAAGTATTCACTGAATGTCTACTATGTGTATCACTGCTATTTATTGCAAAAAATACAAAGAAACAACACAAATAAGGGCATTAATAGCTACCATGCAAGCAGAATAACATACTATATATATAATATAATATATACATATTTTATGTATATCTGGAGCCCGAAAGAGGTCCAGATAAAATGTAATAGAAATTAGTCAAAAGAGGGAAATAGCACATCTGGAGTGGGAGGAGATAAAATAAACTCCCATCAAGTGGTTGTTGTCTGAACTGAGTCTTCAATGATGAAGATAATATTTGGTAGGCAGAGATTTAGGGAAAAGGCTGGTAAGGAAGAAGGGACCAATTCCAGGCATGAGTACAGCTAAGGAGAAGGGAACAGAACTTTGTTGAGTAGGTCAGTTCAGAATTGTATTAATCTGTGAGTAAAAAAAAAGAAACATCTATGTGTTTATTTGTCTCATGTAATGAGAAGTCCAAAGGTAGGCGGTTGCTGGTGTTGGTTTAGCAGCTCAAGAATGTCAGGGCTGTTTGTAATTCTCTTGACCTTTCCCTCATGGTCCCAAGCTGTCTGCTAAAATTTTAAGCATCACATTCAAATACCAGACAGTGAGTTGAAGGGAGGGTAAAAGGCAAAAAGGGCTTCCCAGAAACCCTACCGCACGACTTCTGCTTGTATCTCATTATCCACATCTTTGCAGGAGACTAGGAAGCATAGATATTTTTATCTAAGCACATTATCACAGTGAAGAGGCAAGGAATAACAGCTATTGGGTAGGCAGTTAGCAGTCTCTGCAACAAAACAGAAGTCAGATTTGGCTTGAGCATAAGGAGTGGAGATAACATTTCTTAAATATGAGCCAACTGATTTTGAAAGAGGGAATATGTATTTCTTGTGCCTGGCATTACTTCTGCTTTTCTGTAGTTTTCCACTTACTTGCCTGTAATGAAATTGATGATAAGGTGAGAGAGTGTTTCAGGAGCATGGAGAAGGAATACCTTCAGTTGTTTGAGGAAGGTGGAACTAAGCCCAGAGGTAAGAAGAAAATGGAGAGTTCTGGGAACTGCAAGCATTTCATGCTAGCTGATGCAGAGTGCAAAATGGATACGGTGAGAAAAGAGGATAGAGAGATAGGTAGGAGCCAGATCATGAAAACTTGTAAGCTGTGCTGCAGAGTTTGGACTGTATCACCAGCTTTTTAAAAAATACCAACAAAAACATTTTCTCAATTACTTATTTAATCTCTGCAGTCTTTCCTAATAAATTTCATAAGGGCATCTTGGTCATTACTGTATTCCTAGAGCCTAGCACTGTGCCTAGCTCCTGAGGCCTACCTAATTAATCTATGGTCTTCATGGAATGAAATGTGAAAACAATTGGACTAAATGTCTAATGAAATCTTTGTCTCCGCAACTCTCTATTTTTTATGTTGTGGTCCCCTAAACCACACATATAGGCGATCCAGTGTATTAGTACAGGCCCTTCAAGAAGCAGACAGAAAGACAGGTTTAAAAGCACAAGAAATTTATTAGAGGGTAACCTCAGTGATAGAAAATGGGGAGGGAGGCAGGAGAGTCTGCGAGAACTGCTAGTATGCACTGCAGTGGAACCTAAGTCTGACCGTGAGAGAAGGAAGGCAGGCAGGCCAGAGGGAAGTGTCTCAGCCTGCATGCTGTTCTAAGGAAAGTTTAGCATGATCATCAGGGAGTCCTTGAGATAAATTCAGAAATCAGAAGAGTCCAGTGTGTCCTAAGAACAGACCTGTCTAATATCCCTGCTGTGCTCATTCACTGACCAGGAGCAGCCCGTAGGAAGAGTGGCCTCCATGCAAATGTGGTGATGATTTCGGAGCACACCAACAGCTTGGTCACTCTCCCAGCAGTCAGAGGTCTGAGAGGCATGCTCTTGTGGCTGCCATGCCTGCCCACATAGAATTGTCAGCCCAGCTCCTGCCTGGCTTTGTATCTTCCCCACATCCTAGTTACTGCCTAGAATACAGGTAGTACAGCTATGTATTCTTTCTGCCTCCATCCCTTTCTCCAAGTCCTACTTTATACCCTTCCTCTGGAAACTCGGCCATATATTTCCCATTGGGCTGAGGTCTGCTTTGCTTTCCAAGCCTCTTTATGGATTAGGAATCTAACCCTATAAAATCCTATGTTGTTCTCTTATCATGACCTCCTGGCTTTCTGGACCCCCAACGGTCAGATATAGATGTCTGCTAGCCATCTGTGCTGCTCTAGTACTATGTATATCCATTATACCCACGCTTTTGAATTAACTCAGAAGGTTTCATAACTCACCCAAAGCCACACAAGACATAAGTGGCAAGGCTGGGATTTAGCCCAGGATTGTCTGATTTTAAAATATTCTTTCTAAACCACTATCTGACACTGCCTCTCCTTCACGGAACCAGCCACACTGTATTATGACCATCTCTTTACTTGTCCATCCACCTCCTCCCTCAAGACAAGAGCTTCCTGAGGGTAGGGCCAAGGTATTGATATCTATTAGGCATTTAAGAAGTGTTCCTGGAATAAAAGGAGAAATGAACACATGAACCTTTAACAGCTAAGTTGAAGTCATTCCAGTTGAGCCCCCATTCTACAGTTTCTGAGGGCTTTGCAGGTCTAAGAGGTTCTGATTCTATGAATCCATGTGTTTCCCACTTAAAATGATGTCAGAGCTGCCAGGACAGCACTTTTCATTTACCCCAAACCCTGAGCTGCTTGCTGAGCCAATAAAGAATTTGAATAGTTGAAGCTCTAGACATGTGAGAAATATAATGCTTTCTGCCCAGTAAGGAAGTAAAAGCCAAATAAGGGGCATTCTAGGATATGTTTCATCTTCGTGAATTGAGGGTTGCACAAGGGGCCAAAGTGGTCATACTGCCTGGAGGCAGCTCCCAGTGTCTCCAGACAGAAGAGGAAGTGACAATAGCTTTCAACAACAATAGAAGGACAAATAAAGATCTTACTGAAAAGCAGGTAAATTGGCTGGGTTCAGGAAGGCTGTAATGACTCAGAGCTGGGAAGGGTCCTGTGTGGCAGCCCACCTCTCCTTTACATCTGAGCTCAATAGATTCCAGATTGCTCCCTTCTGCTGGACCTTCATGTGCAACATGGGCTTGGTATTGAGCCTAAACATGAAGGGCCTCTTTGTTCTCCAACTTTCTCTTCTATACAGGCCACGTGGCCTTATGAAGCATTGATGACCTGACAGCAAAACAAGGCTTTGGTTCTATGAATCTTTAAAGTTCATGAAAACAATGCAATACTCTATCTAAAGCTGCCTTTCCATTTGCACATCACAGCTTTAGCAAAATAAATAAACCATACTGGGGAGAACTCCTTGAGATATTAATGAAGCTCAGAGAGAGAAAAATATCTAGAACTCTCATTTCTATTCCTCATCCTGATAATGAGGATGAAGTACAGTAAAGACTTAGAAGTAAAGAACATGGTTTCTTTATTATTATTAAATAAAAGTTGTATATATTTAAGGCATAAAACATGGTGTTTTGTATACATATACATAGTGAAATGATTACTACAGTCAAGTTAATTAATGGAAAATTTCTTCTGAGTCTGATAGCTTGCATTTAGAATAACAGTTTTGCTGCTTAGTAGCTATGTACTCTGTTTTACAAGCTACTTAATCTCTCCAAACCTCAGTCATTTCATATCCAAACTAGGGTTGGGCCAGATATTGAGATAACGTATGTTAAGTGTCTAACAAAGTCCTGGCACGTAGTAAGCATTTGGTAAATATTTGTTAAAAGAATTAAAATACTATTACACAGTTCTCTAGTCCTTTGCAAGGCCTAAGGATGATGTCAAGAATGGACACCTATTCCTATTTCAGTGGCAACCAGGCTTTCTCCCCTCTGTAGTCTGAAGAACTCCAAGGAGAATAGGTCAGCCAATGTTCACTATGGGGCAGTGTGTGGGGGAGGGGAAAGAGGAAGCAGATACAAAAAAATATCAGATGCTATGTGTTCTCAAGGATGCTGTTAAAGGCTCAGAGCTGCCAAACAAGACTTTCTTATTTTGTAAGAACTGACTGACTCTTCGCCTTTATCTCTACTTGTGCTGCTACCACAGCCTCTCTTTTGCAGACATGCTTCCCATCTGGAAAACAGCAACAATTATCTTGTGTATTGCAAAACTTTCCTCCTTTAGTGGTAAGAACTTCTTAGGGCCCAAACTCTCTTAGTATCTGCAATTATAAGTTCAGAAAATTGGACAAAATAATTGAACTATAATAAGGTCTATTACTTATTGACTGCTTACTATGTGCCAGGCTCCATGCTAAATTCTTTACATTTATTATTTCATGTAGTCTTCACTTTATCACCACTTTAGAGATGAGGATATTTAGGATCAGAGAGGTGACATCTCTAAGGACATCACATGGCTAGGAAACAGTTCCAAGATTCATGTTCACAGAAGTCTGACTTCAACCTTATTCTCTATTCTTTCAGCCTTTGTTTTTATCAAAAATGTTTAGATATAAACAGAAGTACCTAAGATAGTATAATGAATCCCCATGTGTCCATTACCTGCCTCAACAATTACCAACTCATAGCCAATCTTGTTTCATTCATACCCCACCCAGCCCCCATCAAACACACACACATACATACACACAAAAAATTTCATCTTTTCATCTGTAAATATTCCAATATATATCTTCAAAAAAATGGGCTCTTTTTAAAAACATAATATTTATAACAATTAATCATCCCTTAGTATCATCAAATGTCCAATCCATGTTGATATTTCCCCAATCCCCAATTGTCTCATCATCTTTTTCTTTTTTTCCACCATAGGTTATTTGAATCATGACCCAAACATGGTCTATATCATATAATGGCATATGGTCAATATGTTATGTAAGTCTCTTTTAATCTATAGGTTTCTCCTCTTTTTTGTCTTGCCACTTATAACAAGAAATTGAAAGCCTGTGCTCTTAACCACATAATATGGTATCTTAGGTCCATTTAAAATTTTGACTTTGGAGAAAGTGCCTTCCTTCCAAATGTTTCTTTATATTTAAATATAACTCCCCATTTTCCTGTAAAAGAGAAGGTAGTCAAACATTATAAGTGGATCTTAGAAATGTTTCAATATTCATTGGAAACATTGCACAATCAAAAATCTACTTTGTTTTAATAATAAACTAGCAGAAAGAGAAATTAAGGAAACAATCCCATTTTTCAATTGTATCAGAGAATAAAATACCTGGGAATAAATCTAACTAAGGAGGTGAAAGACCTGTACTTTGAAGACAATAAGACACTGATGAAAGAAATTGAAGGCAACACAGTCTATGTACTTATTGCCATTTCTGCCTCCAGCCCTGTCTCCAAGTCCTACTTTCAAAAAGAATGAATAATAACATGGGGAAGACACAAAGCTGGACAGGAGTTGTTAAAATGTCCATACTATGCAAAGCAATCTACAGATTCAGTGTAATCCCTATCAAAATACCAATGACAGTTTGCACAGAACTAGGGCAAATAATCCTAAAATTTGTATGGAACCCCAAAAGACCTTGAATAGCTAAAGCAATCTTGAGAAAGAAGAACAAAGATAGAGGTATCACATGCCCTGATTTCAAACTATACTACAAAGCTACAGTAATCAAAATAATATGGCAGTAGCACAAAAACAGACACACTGATAATAAAATGGAATAGAGAGCCCAGAAATAAACCCATGTTTATATGGTATATTAATATATCAGAAAGGAAGCAAGAATGTACAATGGGGAAAAGCCAGTCTCTTCAATAAGTGATGCTGGGAAAACTGGACAGCTACAAGCAAAAGAATGACAGTGGATCACTGTCTTACACCATACACAAAAATAAGCCTAAAATGGATTAAAGATCTAAATATAAGATCTGAAATCATAAAGCTCCTAGAAGAAAACATGACAGTAAACTGTTAAATATCAACATTATTAATTTTTTTCTGGATATGTTTCCCCAGGCAAGAAAAAATAAAACAGCGGGACTACATCAGACTATAAGTTTCTGCACAGCAAAGAAAACCATCAACAAAATGAAAAGGCAACCTACTGAATGGGAGAAGATATTTGTAAATGATATATTTGAAGGGGCTAATATTCAAAATATATAAAGAACCCATATGACTCAACAGCAAAAAAACAAATAATCCCATTAAAAAATTGGGTAGAGGACTTGAATAGACATTTTTCCAAAGAAGACAAACAGATGGCCAACAGACACCTGAAAAGATGCTCCACATCACTAATCATTAGGGAAATGCAAATCAAGACTACAGTGAGATATCACCTCACTCCAGTCAGTACTAACAAGATGAGAAAGTGTTGGTGAAGATATTGAGAAAAAGGACCCCTTGAACATTGCTGGTGGGAAAGTAAATTGATGCAGCCACTATAGAAAGCAGTATGGAGGTTTCTCAAAAAAACTAAAAATAGAAATATATATGACTCAGTAATTCCACTTCTGGGAATTTACCCAAAGAAAACAAAGTCACTAATTTGAAAAGATATATGCACCCCTATGTTTATTGTAGCATTATTTATAATAACCAAGATATGGAAGCAATCTAAGTGTACATTGATGAATATGTAAAGAAGATGTGGTACATGTATACAATGGAATATTACTCAGCCATAAAAAACAACAAAATCATGCCATGTGTGACAACATGGATGGACCTAGAGGGTATTATGCTAAGTGAAATAAATTAGAAAAAGACAAATACTATATGATTTCACTGGAACTAAAAACAAATAAAATAGAAATAGACTTGTAAATACAGAGAACATACTGGTGGTTGCCATAGGTGAGGCATGGTTGGGGGATGGGTAAAGTAGGTGACAGGATAAAGAAGTATAAACATCCAATTATAAAATAAATTAGCCACATGGATGAAAATACATCATGGTAAATATAGTCAATAATATTGTAATATCTTTGTATGTTGACAGACAGCAACTACACTTAGTGTGGTGAGCAGTTACTAATGTATACAATTGTTGAATCACTATATTATACATCTAAAAGCAATATAACATTGTATGTCAAGTATATTTGAATTCTTTAAAATGACTGTTTTGTAGGTGTTTATTAGGTGATATGGCTTAAGGACAGAAAAACCAGCTCTCAAAAAATAATTTCTGTCTCACTTCCCACAGGGCTTGAAGTATATCAGTAAAGATGTACCTAATATCAGCTGTCTTTAAGTATCATAAGACACCTTCACCTGTCACTAACACTTTCAAAAGTCAGGCTCTGACAACTTAGGTGAGTATGGTACAAGGAAGAGAGGGAAAGACTAATGAAATCTAGCCCAGATGCCACCCGTGAAGTGAAGTGAGGTGGAGCACACTGTGGGGGAGGGGTGGGAAAACCTGAGGAATCATAGACTTATTCAGGGAGCGGGGCACTCACCGTGGGGTAAAGACAAGTGATAGGGATCTGCTTCAAGTTCTGCTGTTGGTTTGCCTTGATTGTAAGTCTGAATGATATTAAAAATATTTCAGAAGCAGTATGATACATGGGGGACTGAACTGTGGCTAAATGATGGTGCTCGAGGGGCCGCGCTGGTAGGGAGGGCTCAGACCCCTGTAGCTGGTGCTTTCTCAGCTCTGGTCATCTGGATGCATATGGATGGGAGCCTGCACAAGGGAGCTGGCAGACCCCAGGGCAGCCGCACCCCACAGGGACGCCCCATGCCATTGCAGCCTGGGCAACCACCAGAGGGCTCTGTAACTCTTAAAGCTTTTTAAGAGGCAGTAGCTCTTTAACAACCAATACATACATCTTTCATGCTTTTAACAACTACTCCTACCTCTTGGCTGAATCTAAGCCCTTTCATAAGCAACATCTCTGCTTTCCTAACAAAAAAGATTGGCAATACTATGTTCTGCACAAAGTTGTTATGTCTTGGCTTCACCACTAACTTGGGCAAGTCCCTTAACCTATGTGAGCCTGTTTCACGTTTCATATTAGTTGAGTGGGGATGAAATTCTTAACTCTGTCTACCTCACAGGGTTTGTTGTGTTGAATAAGAACATGTATGTGCAAGTGTTGTATAACACACCTTGGACCTGCCAGGCATTATTGATTAATATATCATTAAAAAATTATTATTATTTTATTATTAAGGCCCTAAGTGTAACATGGTAATAAATGCACAAAGGGAGGTGATGAGTTATTAATTTCCTTTTTCTTGGACAAACCATCGTAGTAATTAAATCATCCCAGGAAAATTTCTGAGCCAACACGAGGTTAACACATCAACCAGCCCCTGAAGTAAACAAAAAGCACAACACGGGGAAAAGCATTTACTCTGAAAAGTCTAACCTGGTCCCAGAGTCTTAAAGTTCATGTTTTCCCACTGCAATGTGTTTAACTCGAACAGTGTGGCTGAACTTTCCCATCCTGACTAGAACTTCCTTGGGCCAGAAACAAAGGCAAGTCAGTTCTGAGGCTGGGATTCAAATAAACATATCACGGGACAGCTGCAAACTGGAAAGCAAATGAGACAGCTACTGAAGTAACCGGGCTGATAGAGGCCCTCCCCACAAGGCCCTGGAGGCCAAGAGTGAGGAACCTCTTCCTCTTGGAAAACAGTGCCTGGTGAACAACTGGAGGGAGGAAGCTGTCTGTGCCTCCCTTGGAACTCCTGCTTTTCCCGGAGTAGTCGCTGATTAAGAAGAGTAATGTTTTTAGAAGCTGAAAGAATGTTACTGTGTTGTTTTTGACAAGGCTGTCACCCATAATGATGACTTTTCAAAAAGAACACTGAGAATGACATTCTTTTCATAAACAAGACCCATTCCCCAACCGCTCTCGTTAAAGAACTGGAAGAGACTTCAGAGGCTTTTAATGGGAGGAGAGAGCTGCTGTGGGACTAAGAGACTGGAGCTCACAACAGCTCCCAATTCCTTTCCTTGTCTGGAGGCTTTCCTCAGGTTCTCAGGCAAAGGACAGCTTGAGGTATGAAGAGCTGGCCCAGCTGTGGAAATGGAGTTAGTTGGGACTCCACAGACTAATTCGTTTTTTACCCCTCCTACGAGAGTAAAAAAAAATATATCAACACAGTAGGAGACATAGAAAGTCTCCTGTCTTTAAAGCTGTTCGAATGAAGGGATAAAAGTCATTTATACACTTTCTCAGCTTGGTGAGATAGAGTTTCATTATTTGGGGAGCTGGGAGGGCTCCCAGACCATAAAACTTGTCCAGATGAGGCAAGGGGGACTGACTTGCCTGTTTCCAGTCAGGGAATGGATTAACTCTTGCACACTTAAACTACACCATCTGGGGGTGAGGTGAGCAGTGGATTGTCAATGTCCACACTTCTCAGACAGGCTCCCCAATTCCCCACCATTCACACCTCCTCCTCTGCTAGGGTTGCCCATATCACTCCCCCATCCACTATTTAGTCTCTTCTTAGTATCTCTCATTCCAACTTTGCTAGTCTTTCCACTACTGAACCCACTGTCAATTTTTATAAGAGGAAAGGGAGGCTTTTGCCCACTGGTATTGCAGGTGCTTATATTAGGTTCTTCAAAGATGTGTGATTCTTACAGTTTAGAGCTCCCTCAGGCATGGAACCTGGAAGAACTTGTCTGAGGCTGGGGCAAAGAGTAAGAGTTGGGAACTAGTCTGGCCTGCAATCTATTTTTGTATGGCATACAATCTAAAAATGTTTTCTTTATTTTTTGTGATAAAAAACACATGACATAAAATATACCATCTTAATTTTAACTGTACAGTTCAACAGTGTTAAGTATATTCACACTGTTGTGCAACAGATCTCCAGAACTTTTTTATTTCATCAAGCTGACCTCTATACCCACCAAACAACTCTGCATTCCCTTTTTCCCCCAGCTCCTGGTAACCACCATTCTGCTTTCTGTTGGTATGAATTTGCCTAATTTACATATCTCATACATGTAGAATCATAAACCGTCTTTTTGTAACTGGTTTATTTCATTTAGCATCCTATCCTCAAGGTTCACTCATTCTGTAACATGTGACAAGCTTTCTTGCCTTTTTAAGGCAGAATAACAATCCATTATAGATGTATACAACATTTTATTTATCCATTCATCCATCCATAGACACTTGGCTATTGTGAATAGTTCTTCTATGAACATGGATGTGCAAGTATCTCTTCCAGACCCTTTCAATATATCCAGAAATGGGGTTTCTGGATCATATGGTAGTTCTATTTTTAATTTTTGTGGAACCACCATGCTGTTTTCTTTTGTGGCTGCCCTGATTTACTATCTCAGCAACAGTGCATAAGGGTTCACAATTTCTCTGCATCCTTGTCAACATTTGTTACGTTCTGGTTTTTTGTTTTGATCATAGCCATCCTAACGGGTATGAGGTGATATCTCATTGTGGTTTTGATTTTCCTTTCCCTGATGATTAGCGATGTGGAGCATCCTTTCACATGCTTGTTGGCCATGCATATGTGCTCTCTGGAGGAATGTCTACTCAAGTTCTTTGACCATTTTTAAATCAGGTTGGTTGTTTTTTTGTTGCTGAGTTGTTGAAGTTCTTGACATATTCTAGATATTAACCCCTTATCTGATATATGATTTACAAGTATTTTCTCCCATTCCATAGGTTTCCTTTTCATTCTGTTGATTGTGTCCTTTAATGCACAGGAATTTTTTAGTTTGATGTGGTCCTTGATATTTTTTCTTTTGCTGCCTGTGCTTTTGTTGTCATATCCAAGAAATCATTGTCAACTTCAATGTCATGAAACTTCCCCCTAGTTTTCTTCTAGTAAGATTTTTTAATGTTTTTAAATGGTTGAAAAAAATCAAAAGAAAAATACTTCCTGACATGTGAAAATTATATGAAATTTTAATTTCAATGCCCATAAACTTTTATTAGAACACAGTTGCACTCATTCATTTATACATCATCTATGTTTGCTTTTTTTCTTCCTTTGCATTTGTTTTTATTGAAGTATTGTTGATAGGCAATCTTCTGTTGGTTTCAAATATACAACACAGTGGTTCAACAGTTACCCACATTATCAAATCTTCACTCCCCACTAGTGCAATTACTATCTGTCAATATAGGAAGAGGTTACAGCATCACTGACTATCTTCTCCATGCTGTACTACTATCCCCGTGACCACCTTATACTGTGATTGTGAATTATTGTGCTCTGTTTCCCTCCTCACCTCCCCCACAACCCAACTCAGCCCCTCCCCCTTGGTAACCACTAGGCACTTCTCAGTGTCTATAATCTATGGTTGCTTTTGAAGTGTAACAGCAGAATTGAGTAGTTGCAACAGAGACCAAATATGGTTCTCTCATCACTTCACATTAGATACTCAGTGCACTGTAAATCACAGTTATGCATTTATAACTCTACAGCATTTAAAGTGTCCTGCATATCTCCATACTGCATCTTTTTAAAAAAAATTACCAATGCATACCTAATATGTTAAAACAAAAAAAGGGAAGTGGACTTTGTCATGCCTCTAAGGCACACTGGAATGTGAATTATTTGGTTATCTAGTTAGATGGTATATTAATCAGCTTGGGCTGCCATAACAAAACACCAGACTGTGTGGCTTAAACAACAGAAATTAATTTCTCACAGTTCTGTAGGCTGGAAGTACAAAATCAAGGTGCCAGCAGGGTCAGTGTCTGGTGTAAGCTCCTTCCTTGGGTTGCAGATGGTTGTCTTCTTGTTATATCCTCATGTGACTTTTCCTGTGTGTGAGAGAGATTTATTGCTTCCTCTTCTTATAAGGCCACCAGTCCTATAGAATTAGGACCTCACCTTTATGGCCTCATTTAACCATAATTGCTCCCTAAAAGCCCCATCTCCAAATACAATCACATTAGGGGTTAGAGCTTCAACATATGAATTTTGGGGCAACACAATACAGTCCATAACAGATAGCAAAGTATTGTGTTTATTATGCATTGACACTATAGCTGTGCTAAAAAAATACAACATGTGTCAACATAACCAGACTAACTACTCATTCCAATACTCCCAATTCACAGGAAAGCAATGGTCAGAAAAATTGGAACCTTTAAAATGGAGCATCTCATCACTGCAGAATTATCTTCACAAAAATAAAACATGAAAATGAGGCTGACCAAAATAAATTTCCAAGTGGTTCATTCCTTAGCCAAGCAAAGAAAGCTGTTTACTGATGGTAAGTTAATTAAATCATGTTTGATTGTAGCAGTTAAAGAAATAACTGTCTAGAGAAAATAAACTTGTTTATTAGCCTTTTGGTGAGAACAGCTGTCAAAGAGTCAGGGCTAGTGGGAGCAATACCAATAGTCAATTAGAAAACAAGCAAATTATTTTGAGTGGTTTTCCTTGGTTCTTGATGAATTGACAGATGTTATTACCAATCTTAATAATTTATTTGAGGAGGCCAATACTAAGTTTGAGGTGACTGAAGAATTAGCCCCTGTGACTAGTCTGTGTGGAAGAGCTAAAGGAAAGAATATTTTCAAAGAAGTTAAGAAAACCTTAATTCAGTACAACTTGAAGTAGAATATGCTAGGATGTGTTACAACTGATGATAAAAATATGTGTTGCAGAGAAAAAGGCTTGGTTGAACAGATTTACAAAACTTGTGAAAATGTAAGGTGTTTATAGTCTATGGTTATTCATTGCATAATTATTCAGCAGACACTTTGCAGAAAATACTTGAGTCTATCATGTGTTACTGAACCAGTAATGTCAGTGTGAACTTCATAAACTCTCCTGGATTTAGCCATTGATGGTTCTGTGAACTTTTTTTTCAAAAATAGGAACTGAATATCCTGACTTGCCCTATGACAATAAGTATGATGGCTTAGCAACGGCAAAGTTTTACTAAGCTTTTTTTTAGTTCAGAGCCAAGATTGGAATTTTTTTGAATGAGGAGGTCCCCTCTCAATCATTATTGAGCACTGAATATGTGGAAATTTGTTCTCTCTCGTTATATAAACTTATGTAATATCCTGGATTTTACATTTGGTGCCCTAAATCTTCACACTCTGGCCATTTACAGAAAAAACGTGCCAACCCCTCCGTAGGCATTTGATTGACGGCCTCCTGGGTGTTACTGGAAAACTTTGATACCGCAAGTGGAACCCAATGTCTGTGACAAGGCTCCTCAACCCTATTTTACTTAGGGGCTCAGTGGCCATTCTCAGAACTACTCTCCACATTCCCCAAGGTGGAAGCAACCAGTGTCCCATTCCTTTGCTTAAGGGTCTTAATCTCTGTCACAAGAACCTACTGTACTATCAGTCAAAAAGTCGCATTCTGTTTTATTCCCAAGAGGACGAATGGGTACTAATTTAAATAGGAATCCTGGTTATCAGTAGTGTTGATCCAGATTTTCTGAAGCTAGATCTGTGGATCAGGGATCCTCACTAGAGACAGAACCCAAGCTTCCTGTCACACAAGCCAGAGACCCTTCTACTATCACCTTTTGATTTCTTTATCAAGTAACATGATATAAAGTATCCCCATAAAGATACCATCTAGTGATGAAGTGGAATAGAAAACTGTTTATAGAGCTTTTAGATTATAGCCTCCAGTTATTTCTGTCTTTGTTTCTAAGAGCAGTAATTTAGAAATTGCAGATGTGCTGAGTTACTAAATGCCCTTTGGGGGAGTAGAAACTTACTAATTCCGCAGTATCTAATTCAGTAACTATGCTACTCTAAGACTTCATTGGTAAAACTGATTTTTAGTGGATCTAGAGTGGGAAAATAATTTGCTTTTATAAGCTTTTGTGGCTTGGAATGACTTAAACATTGGTCGCATGTGTAGCAAATTGCTTTACGTCCTTACTGCTTATATAATGCTTACATATCCTTATTCTAATACTTGTATTCATGGCTAAAAGACAGAAATAGATGCTACAAAATGGATATTTAAACACAGATGAACCTTAGAAGTAATTTGTGACCAGGAAGTGAAAGACAGAGGATTAGTCTTCAGAATGGGTATATACTATTATTGTTGAAAAAACAAAACCAAAAACCTTCCAAAACAAAATTTCACCAATTTTTTTTTCTTCTTTTGCAAGACGTAGACTCACTGATAGAGAATGTATGGCATGGTACTTGTAGGGATAGTTGTTTATTTTTATTAGCCTTCTATAGTAGCCATTAAACTGATCCTTAATGGGGTCAGTCATTTTTGAACTACCCAGGCTTTTTGAAAAACAGTTTCACTCCCCAGCCCAACCCCCATGAGCCTTCTCAAGGCAACACCTGTTTCATTAAAAGATGTTTTATTTTTGTATTCTTCATTTGGACTCCCCCCTTTTTTAATTACTAATAACCCGCCAACATCCATGTTGACTTCTGGATAAAGTGAGTTTATCTTCAAGAAAAGTTTAAGTGAAGCCAGATGTGTGATGAGTCTGCCCTTCTGTCACTACTGGGATGTGAGTATACTCTTTTGGCTTGTCCCTATGGTACCTTCCATGGAAAAAAACCCACATTCTTACTGGAATGGGGAAATTCTGAGTCATTAAAGTGTTGCTAATCTATCTGACCCAGAAACATATGTATAAGCAAAGAACTGTTGAAAGATAAACTGAAGCATAGGAGTTATTTGAGCAAAAATTGATTAGAATTGGGTAGGACCAAACAGGAAGTGATTAGGAGCACTCCACATACTTCTATAGAGAAAAGGTGGAAGCGAAGTAAGGAAATTATTTGACTGGCTACAGCTTAAATTATAATTTGCCTTAGTTGGAAAAGCCTAGGTGGCTGTTTGCAATTGGTTGTCCTTAGGTTTTCTTTTAGTTTAAGTATACTTGATATACAGTATTATATTGGTTTCAGGTATACAACATAATGATTCAAGTTATCTACATTATTAGATGCTCATCCCAACTAGTGTAGTAACTACCTGTCAACATAGAAAGATAGTGTACTATTATTGACTATATTTTCTATGCTGTACTTTCGTTCCCGTGACTAATTTATACTATAATTGAGATTTTTGTGCCCTTTTATCCCCTTCACCTATTTTGTCCACCCTTTCCATCCCCTTCCCCATGGTAGCCCCAGTCTCTTCTCTGTGTCGATGAGTCCATTTCTGTTCTGTTTTCTTGTTAGGTTTTTATTTCCTAACCTTGAGGTTTTGGTTTTCATCTGCTTACATTAGCTGCTAAGGTATTAGAAATAACTCCTACTTGTTATTTCTAATGGCCTACTTGTTTAATTAATTTAACACAACTGATAATCCCTATATTATTATTGCTTGCTAGCTTTTATAAAGAATTTCATGTTGAAATTTAACTACCACATAAGGGTTTTAGTCATCTGTTCCCAAAACATCCTTTTAAAAAAGTACACTTCCTGAAGTAACCACACAGATGGGGTTGGATTGGCACATCTCAGGCTGGGTGGACAACATCCAAAAACAGAGCCAAATTTCTTCAAAAATTGTTCAGTTAAAGTGGTTTCTACATTAGCAATAAGCCCAGTTTTCCACTGCATATTGCATCAATTTAAAAACAAAGCAATAGATTCAGTCAATATTTCCTTTGTTCTGAAGTGTCCCTCTATTTTTAAAAAATGTAGTAATGGTCTAAATCTGTTGATTACCTTCATTTTTGCTGACAATATCTAAGTGAAGAATGACCCTGTATTAATTCCCTATGGTAGCTGTAACAAATTATTACAAACATGGTGGCTTAAAACAATGCACAGTTATTCTCTTACAGTTTTGGGAGCCAGAAATCCAAAATCAGTTTCACTGGGCTGAAATCCAGGCATTGGCAGGACCATGCTCCCTGGGAACCCTAAAGGGAGAATCTGTTTTCTTGCCTTTTCCAGCTTCTAGAGCTGCAGTCCTTGGTTTGTGCCTGCTTCCTCCATCCACAATGGTTGTAGCATAGCATCTTCATCTCTTCTCTCCCTCTCTTCCCTCTCCTTCTCTTACTTTCCCTCCTCTCCCCACTCTTCTGCTGAGGTTGTTACATTGCCTTATTTTTTTCTGTGTCAAATCTCCTTGCTTCCATTTTATAAGGTTATATGTGATTGCATCTAGAGCCCAACTGGATCAGCCAGGCTAATTTCTGCATCTCAAGATCCTTAATTTAATCACATTTTCATAATCTCTTATGCCATACAAAGCAACATTTGCAGGTTCCAGAGATCAGGACCTGGATATTTCAGGGGAGATTATTCAGCCTACCACAGATTTCAAATTTGTAGTTCACCATTTAGTTTATAACCTATGGGCCTCAGATGGCTAATGAACTATGGAGTTATTTCTAGGGCTCTAAAAATTTTATTTAAATAAATAACAACTTAAATGTATGTCATGCCAGTGGGTTTCAGCCCCAGGCAAGTTCACTCTTGATGCAGTGAAACTGAATAATGACAATGGAACATTCTTGGGGTGAAAGGTTTTTTTTTGAAATTTTAAAAAAATTTTGATATAATTAATCTGCAATTACATGAAAAACATTATGTTTACTAGGCTCTCCCCTACCCCAAGTCCTCCCCACAAACCCCATTACAGTCACTGTCCATCAGCATAGTAAGATATTGTAGAAGCACTACTTGTCTTCTCTGTGTTGCATAGCCCTCCCCTTTCCCCCACTCCCCACATTATACATGCTAATCATAATGCCCCCTTTCCTTTTCCCTCCACTTGTCCCTCCCTACCCTCCCATTCTCCCCAGTCTCTTTCCCTTTGGTAACTGTTAGTCCATTCTTGGGTTCTGTGATTCTGCTGCTGTTTTGTTCCTTCAATTTTCCCTTTGTTCTTATACTCCACAGATGAGTGAAATCATTTGGTATTTGTCTTCCTCCACTTGGCTTATTTCACTGAGCATAATACCGTCTAGCTCCATCCATGTTGTTGCAAGTTGTAGGATTTGTTTTCTTCTTATGGCTGAAAAATATTCCATTGTGTATATGTACCACATCTTCTTTATCCATTCATCTACTGATGGACACTTAGGTTGCTTCCATTTCTTGCCTATTGTAAATAGTGCTGCGATAAACAGGGTGCATCTGTCTTTTTCAAACTGGAGTGCTGCATTCTTAGGGTAAATTCCTAGAAGTGGAATTCCTGGGTCAAATGGTATTTCTATTTTGAGCATTCTGAGGAACCACCATACTGCTTTCCACAATGGTTGAACTAATTTACATTCCCACCAGCAGTGTAGGAGGGTTCCCCTTTCTCCACAACCTCACCAACATTTGTTGTTGTTTGTCTTTTGGATGTTGGCCATCCTAACTGGTGTGAGGTGATATCTCATTGTGGTTTTAATTTGCATTTCTCTGATGATTAGCGATGTGGAGCATCTTTTCATGTGCCTGTTGGCCATCTGGATTTCTTCTTTGAAGAAATTCTGCCCAAGTTTTAACAGAGGGTATTTGCTTTTTGGGTGTTGAGGCGTGTGAGCTCTTTATATATTTTGGATGTCAAGCCTTTACCGGATCTGTCATTTATGAATATATTCTCTCATACTGTAGGGTACCTTTTTGTTCTATTGATGGTGTCCTTTGCTGTACAGAAGCTTTTCAGCTTAATATAGTCCCACTTGTTCATTTTTGCTTTTGTTTTCCTTGCCCAGGGAGATATGTTCATGAAGAAGTCACTAATGTCTATGTCCATAAGATTTTTGCCTATGTTTTTTTCTAAGAGTTTTATGGTTTCATGACTTACATTCAGGTCTTTGATCCATTTCGAATTTACTTTTGTGTATGGGGTTAGACAGTGATCCAGTTTCATTCTCTTACATATAGCTGTCCAGTTTTGCCAGCACCATCTGTTGAAGAGACTGTCATTTCCCCATTGTATGTCCAGGCTCCTTTATCGAATATGAATTGACCATAAATGTTTGGGTTGATGTCTGGAGTCTTTAATCTGTTCCACTGGTCTGCGGCTCTGTTCTTGTGCCAGTACCAAATTGTCTTGATTACTATGGCTTTGTAGTAGAGCTTGAAGTTGGGGAGTGACATCACCCCAACTTTATTCTTCCTTCTCAGGATTGCTTCGGCTATGCTGGGTCTTTTGTGGTTCCACATGAATTTTAGAACTATTTGTTCCAGTTCATTGAAGAATGCTGTTGGTAATTTGATAGGGATTGCATCAAATCTGTATATTGCTTTGGGCAAGATGGCCATTTTGACTATATTAATTTTTCCTAGCCAGGAGCATGGGATGAGTTTCCATTTGTTAGTGTCTTCTTTAATTTCTCTTAAGAGTGTCTTATAGATTTCAGGGTATAGGTCTTTCACTTCTTTGGTTAGGTTTATTCCTAGGTATTTTATTCTTTTGATGCAATTGTGAATGGAATTGTTTTCCTGATTTCTCTTTCTATTGGTTCATTGTTAGTGTATAGGAAAGCCACAGATTTCTGAGTGTTAATTTTGTATCCTGCAACTTTGCTGTATTCTGATATCAGTTCTAATAATTTTGGAGTGGAGTCTTTAGGGTTCTTTATGTACAATATCATAAATTTGTGACAGTTTAACTTCTTCTTTACCTATCTGGATTCCCCGTATTTCTTTGTTTTGTCTAATTGCCAAGGCTAGGACCTCCAGTACAATGTTAAATAACAGTGGGGAGAATGGGCATCCCTATCTTGTTCCCGGTCTCAGAGGAAAAGCTTTCAGCTTCTCACTGTTCAGTATGATGTTAGCTGTTGGTTTATCATATATGGCCTTTATTATGTTGAGGTACTTGCCCTATATACCCATTTTGCTGAGAGTTTTTATCATGAATGGGTGTTGAATTTTGTTGAATGCTTTTTCAACATCTATGGAGATGATCATGTGGTTTTTGTCTTTCTTTTTTTTTTTTTGAGACGTCATCTCTCATATTTATTGATCAAATGGTTGTTAACAACAATAAAATACTGTATAGGGGACTCAATGCACAATCATTAATCCACCCCAAACCTAATTCTCAACAGTCTCCAATCTTCTGTAGCATAATGAACAAGTTCTTACATGGTGAACAAATTCTTACATAGTGAATAAGTTCTTACATGGTGAACAGTACAAGGGCAGTCATCACAGAAACTTTATGAACTACAGACAATCAGGTCAAATATGAATATTCGTTTGATTTTTATACTTGATTTATATGTGAATCCCACATTTCTCTCTTATTATTATTATTATTATTATTATTATTATTTTTAATAAAATGCTGAAGTGGTAGGTAGATGCAAGATAAAGGTAGAAAACATAGTTTAGTGCTGTAAGAGAGCAAATGTTGATGATCAGGTGTGTGCCTGTAGACTAAGTGTTAATCCAAGCTAGACAAGGGCAATAAAACGTCCACAGATGCAGGAGATTTCTCTCAAAACAGGGGCGGTGAGGTTCTCAGCCTCACCTCTGTTGATCCCCAGTTTCTCACCTGATGGCCCCCCTGTGACTGTGCCTGTCTTAGGTTTTTCCTCCCTTGAGGAATCTTACCCGTCTCTGGCTAACCAGCCATCTTCCGGGGCCATACAAATGTAAAGTTGGTAAGTGAGAGAGAAGCCATATTGTTTGAAAAGGTTAGCTTTTTACTTCTTTGCAGATTTATGCCCTGTGGCTTTTATGCCCAACATTTGTCTTGAGGTATCTTTACCACTTGGAAGAATTATGATACTTGGTAAATTCGATATAAGGCACGAATTCTATTTAAGGGTTGTAATTAGGAAGGAAGAAGAAAAGCTATAGAAGTAGCAGACAGAAGAAAACATGGTAAGATTGATTATTTCTTTGACATATCTTCTTGTAGAGTAACTTAAGCATGTATAGGTTTTAAACTACTAATTAAATTGCGCACACACATTAACATATTAGGAATATAGTTACATAACCAAGGCAGACCTATAATTACCAGCCATGTCCTGTGAAACCAAGAAAACCAGTTAGACACCCTAAGCATTTGTGAAAACTTATCTATGATATGATGGATATTGTCCAGCTGAACTTGAACAGTCTGAGAGAAATCAGACATATTAAAACCACGCATTCCTGGGAACTGTTCACATCCCATATGTTCTTTTAACAGTAGATAGTCTATAGTCATAAGAGTTTGGAGTGCTACAACTTGCACTTCTCCTAATTCTTGGTTGAGTTCCAACAGTATAGGTCCAGTAAAATTTGTTGTTTTACTGTGTGCACAGGCCAGTTTAGATATCTCCTTTTTCATTCCAATGGCAAGTCCAGGAACCCGTGGGATGAATGCAGCTACAACTGCAGCAGCGCCTGGATTTTGTTGAGGTTTTTTGATGATCATCTTCTGGTAAGACTCTTCCAGAGAATGCTGATGTTGGAAGTTCTTCATATTATATCTTAGTTCATTTTCTGGGTAGGCAAATTAGGCTTTGATCCTCTGTATAAACACAAACAGACCCTTTGCCCACACTATGAAATGCCCTTTATACCATTGTGTAGAACTCACTGGAGGTCACCACACAGGAAATGCTTTATTTTTTTTAAGAGAAAGGAAAATTATCAGAAAATTGTACCTCCATAGCCGATCATCTGACACCCTTTAAGTGACAAAATTGAGGATATTTAAAGCATGCATTAATCGTTGATTTACAGTTAGTTTTATCCTATCAGGGAGTAATCCCCCTTTTCTATCTTCCTTTTTTTTTGGTATCATTAATCTACACTTACATGAAGAATATTATGTTTGCTAGGCTCTCCCCTATACCAGGTCCTCCCTGTAAACCCCTTTAGAGTCACTGTCCATCAGCATAGCAAAATGTTATAGAATCAATACTTGTCTTCTCTGTTGTACAGCCCTCCCCTTTCTCCCACCCCCCCACTATGTATTCTAATCTTAATACCCCCTTTCTTCTCCCCCCCCTTATCCCTCCCTACCCACCCATCCTCCCCAGTCCCTTTCCCTTTGGTACTTGTTAGTCTGTTCTTGGGTTCTGTGATTCCGCTTCTGTTTTGTTCCTTCAGTTTTTCCTTTGTTCTTATACTCCACATATGAGTGAAATCATTTGGTATTTCTCTTTCTCTGCTTGGCTTATTTCACTGAGCATAATACCCTCCAGCTCCATCCATGTTGCTGCAAATGCTAGGATTTGCCCTCTTCTTATGGCTAAGTAATATTCCATTGTGTATATGTACCACATCTTCTTTATCTATTCATCTACCGATGGACATTTAGGTTGCTTCCAATTCTTGGCTATTGTAAATAGTGCTGCGATAAACATAGGGGTGCATCTGTCTTTCTCAAACTTGATTGCTGTATTCTTAGGGTAAATTCCTAGGAGTGGAATTCCTGGGTCAAATGGTAAGTCTGTTTTGAGCATTTTGAGGAACCTCCATACTGCTTTCCACAATGGCTGAACTAATTTACATTCCCACCAGCAGTGTAGGAGGGTTCCCCTTTCTCCACAGCCTTGCCAACATTTGTTGTTGTCCGTCTTTTGGATGGTAGCCATCCTTACTGGTGTGAGGTGATACCTCATTGTAGTTTTAATTTGCATTTCTCTGATGACAAGCGATGTGGAGCATCTTTTCATGTGTCTGTTGGCCATCTGTATTTCTTTTTTGGAGAAATGTCTGTTCAGTTCCTCTGCCCATTTTTAAATTGGATTATTTGTTTTTTGTTTGTTGAGGCATGTGAGCTCTTTATATATTTTGGACATCAAGCCTTTATCGGATCTGTCATTTACAAATATATTCTCCCATACTGAAGGGTTCCTTTTTGTTCTATTGATGATGTCTTTTGCTGTACAGAAGCTTTTCAGCTTAATAGTCCCACTTGCTCATTTTTGCTGTTGTTTTCCTTGACTGGGGAGATATGTTCAAGAAGAGGTCACACATGTTTATTTCTAAGAGGTTTTTGTCTATGTTTTTTTCCAAGAGTTTAATGGTTTCATGACTTACATTCAGGTCTTTGATCCATTTCGAATTTACTTTTGTGTATGGGGTTAGACAATGGTCCAGTTTCATTCTCCTACATGTAGCTGTCCAGTTTTGCCAGCACCATCTGTTGAAGAGACTGTCATTTTGCCATTGTATGTCCATGGCTCCTTTATCAAATATTAATTGACCATATATGTTTGGGTTAATGTCTGGAGTCTCTAGTCTGTTCCACTGGTCTGTGGCTCTGTTCTTGTGCCAGTACCAAATTGTCTTGATTACTATGGCTTTGTAGTAGAGCTTGAAGTTGGGGAGTGAGATCCCCCCTACTTTATTCTTCTTTCTCAGGATTGCTTTGGCTATTCAGGGTCTTTGGTGTTTCCATATGAATTTTTGAATTATTTGTTCCAGCTCATTGAAGAATGTTGCTGGTAATTTGATAGGGATTGCATCAAATCTGTATATTGCTTTGGGCAGGATGGCCATTTTGACGATACTAATTCTTCCTAGCCACGAGCATGGGATGAGTTTCTATTTGTTCGTGTCCCCTTTAATTTCTCCTAAGAGTGACTTGCAGTTTTCAGAGTATAGGTCTTTCACTTCTTTGGTTGGGTTTATTCCTAGGTATTTTATTCTTTTTGATGCAATTGTGAATGGAATTGTTTTCCTGATTTCTCTTTCTATTGGTTCATTGTTAATGTATAGGAAGGCTACAGATTTCTGTGTGTTAATTTTGTATCCTGCAACTTTGCTATATTCCGATATCAGTTCTAGTAGTTTTCAGGTGGATTCTTTAGGGTTTTTTATGTACCATATCATGTCTTCTGCAAATAGTGACAGTTTAACTTCTTCTTTACCAATCTGGATTCCTTGTATTTCTTTGTTTTTTCTGATTGCCGTGGCTAGGACCTCCAGCACTATGTTAAATAGCAGTGGGGAGAGTGGGCATCCCTGTCTGGTTCCCGATCTCAGTGGAAATGCTTTCAGCTTCTTGCTGTTCAGTATAATGTTGGCTGTGGGTTTATCATATATGGCCTTTATTATGTTGAGGTACTTGCCCTCTATTCCCATTTTGCTGAGAGTTTTTATCATGAATGGATGTTGAATTTTGTCGAGTGCTTTTTCAGCATCTATGGAGATGATCGTGTGGTTTTTGTCCTTCTTTTTGTTGATGTGGTGGATGATGTTGATGGATTTTCGAATGTTGTACCATCCTTGCATCCCTGGGATGAATCCCACTTGGTCATGGTGTATGATCCTTTTGATATACTGTTGAATTCTGTTTGCTAATATTTTATTGAGTATTTTTTCTTCTACATTCATCAGGAATATTGGTCTGTAATTTTCTTTTTTGGTGGGGTCTTTGCCTGGTTTTGTTATTGGGGTGATGTTGGCTTCATAGAGTGAGTTTGGGAGTATTCCCTCCTCTTCAATTTTTGGAAAACTTGAAGAAGAGTGGGTATTATATGTTCTCTGTATGTCTGATAAAATTCCGAGTTAAATCCATCTGGCCTGGGGGTTTTGTTCTTGGGTAGTTTTTTGATTACCACTTCAATTTCTTCAGTGGTGATTGGTTTGTTTAGATTTTGTGTTTCTTCCTTGGAAGGTTGTATTTTTCTAGGAAGTTGTCCATTTCTTCTAGGTTTTCCAGCTTCTTAGCATATAGGTTTTCATAGTAGTCTCTAATAATTCTTTGTATTTCTGTTGGGTCCATCGTGATGTTTCAGTTCTCATTTCTGATTCTGTTGATGTGTGTTGATTCTCTTTTTCTCTTAATAAGTCTGGCTAGAGCCTTATATATTTTGTTTATTTTCTCAAAGAACCAGCTCTTGGTTTCATTGATTTTTTCTTTTGTTTGATTTTCCTCAATTTTGTTTATTTCTTCTCTAATCTTTATTATGTTCCTCCTTCTGCTGACTTTATGCCTCATTTGTTCTTCTTTTTCCAATTTTGATAATTGTGACGTTAGACTATTCATTTGGGTTTGTTCTTCCTTCTTTAAATATGCCTGGTTTGCTATATACTTGCCTCTTAAGACTGCTTTCGCTGCATCCCACAGAAGTTGGGGCTTTGTGTTGTTGTTGTCATTTATTGCCATATATTGCTGGATCTCCATTTAATTTGGTCATTGATCCATTGATTATTTAGGAGTGTGTTATTAAGCCTCCATGTGTTTGTGAGCCTTTTTGCTTTCTTTGTACAATTTATTTCTAGTTTTATACCTTTATGGTCTGAAAGGTTGGTTGGTAGAATTTCAATCTTTTTGAATTTACTGGTGCTCTTTTTGTGGCCTAGTATGTGGTCTATTTTGGAGAATGTTCCATGAGCACTTGAGAAGAATGTGTATCCTGTTGACTTTGGGTGTAGAGTTCTATAGATGTCTATTAGGTACATCTGTTCTATTATGTTGTTCAGTGCCTCTGTGTCCTTACTTATTTTCTGTCTGTTGGATCTGTCCTTTGGAGTGAATGGTGTGTTGAAGTCTCCTAAAACAAAAGCAAAAATGAACAAGTGGGACTATATCTAGCTGAAAAGCTTCTGTACAGCAAAGGACACCACCAATAGAACAAAAAGGCACCCTACCATATGGGAGAATATATTCATAAGTGACATATCTGATAAAGGGTTGACATTCAAAATATATATAGAGGTCATGCACTTCAACAAACAAAGAGCAAATTACCCAATTAAAAATGGGCACAGTATCTGAACAGACACTTCTCCCAAGAAGAAATTCAGATGGCTAAGAGGCACATGAAAAGATTCCCCACATCACTAATCATCAGAGCAATGCAAATTAAAACCACTATGAGATATCACCTCTCAGCATTTAGGATGGCCACCATCCAAAAAACAAACAACAACAAATGTTGGCGAGGCTGTGGAGAAAGGGGGACCCTCCTACACTGCTGGTGAGAATGTAAATTAGTTCAATCATTGTGGAAAGCAGTTTGGAGGTTCCTCAAAAACCTCAAAATAGAAATACCATTTGACCCCGGAATTCCACTCCTAAGAATTTACCCTAAGAATGCAGCAGCCCAATTTGAAAAAGCAGATGCATCCCTATGTTTATAACAGCAATAGCCAAGAAATGGAAGTAACCTAAGTGTCCATCAGTAGATGAATGGATGAAGAGTTGGTACATATACACAATGGAATGTTATTCAGCCATAAGAAGAAAACAAATCCTGCCATTTGCAATAACATGGGTGGAGCTAGAGGGTATTTTGCTCTGTGAAATAAGCCCAGAGGAGAAAGACAAGTATGAAATGATTTCACTCATCTGTGGATTATAAGAACAAAGAAAAAACTGAAGAAACAAAACAGCAGTGGACTCGCAGATCCCAAGAATGGACTAACATTTCCCAAAGTGAAAGGGACTGGGAGGATGGGTGGGAAGGGCGGGACAAGGGGGAAAAAGGGGCATTTTGATTAGCAAGCCTAATGTTTGGGGGGGCACAGGGAAGTCAGTATAGCACAGAGAAGACAAGTAGTGATTCTATCGCATCTTACTATGCTGATGGACAGTGACTGCAATGGGGTATGTGGGGGTGACTTGATGATAGGTGAGTCTAGTAGCCATAATGTTGCTCATGTAATTGTAGATTAATTATACCAAAAAAAGTAAGTGACTTCAAATCCACTTTCCCCATAATCATGCCAAGAAATTCCAGTTAGCTCATAAAATTTTGATAAGTAAAATGGAGTCTATTAATAAAGTGTGCAATCTCACAACAACAAAGAAGATGCAGTTAAGTTAGTTAGTGTTCCTGTTGGCTAGGATGTCTGATTTAGCTACTTAATGTGATTCTAATACTGTCTTATTGGAAGTGAGAAAATCATTTTCAGCAATAGGAGTTTAGAAGTCATTTTATTCATATAATTCATTCTATTTGACCAAAAGGATTTGGGGCTTATTAATCTGAAAAAGAATGTTTCATGCATGAATACCTATAAATTGATGACTAGCACTATGTGGCTTGTTGGATAAACTCATAGTAGATTTCAAGATTTAGTTGCAAGTTTAATGGTCCAATATACATCTGAATTGTTTTCAGAAGTTAATATCTCAGAAGTAAGATCAACTTTTCCCTAATAGATTATGAACTTAAAACACAAATTTGAAATGGATGAAGAATTCCATAAATAAAACAGTTACTTGTACCTGAAACATAATATGTGCCAAAAAGATGAATCAGGTAACCCTCTTTAAACTTTAGTCCACCTCCACATAAAGGCTGTGTGTGTCACAGGTACATGAAATCTTTTATAATTTTGGCTGCAGAGAACATTAACACCAAGTGTACCTTATGTACTATGGTTCTATTGATACAGCCTTACAGTGCATATTCACTTTTTTAGGAGTCACATCACATTCTTGGCACACATTAAGTTCCTGGTCAGCTGAAGCCCTGCCATCTCATGTTGAAATCAAGAAACACTATGTTACTAGTATCTACCATACTAATAGTGCTAACCAAAATGGGTATGAGTTTTAGTTTGCTATTGGTATTCTTTGTGGAAGCCTTCCTAATTTCCAGCAACTGCTGTTTTCCAAACACTTACAATCCAGATATTTAAGTATTTGTTGGAGAACTTTTCTGGTAAGCATGTCAAATTGACCTGTTTTTGGTCATACACATCTACCCTTTACCTTCATGAAAAACGAAATGTCAATCTCTGGCCTTTGGTTACGTTTCATGCGCCTAAATAATTTTCAATCAATAATTAACTACAACAGCACTGAATTATTTGAGAACCATGAACTTTTACTGTTTTAGTCTTGGAGATTAACATATTTTGATGTGTCCACAAGCCACCTGTTTATTTCTTCATTTATCTTGGGCTTCACATCTTTTAACCTTGCTTGTTAATCTCCTCCCAACTGGAAGGCCACCTTTGTCAGTGGATAAGAAACAAATAAAATGAAAGTTGGGATACATCATCCTCTGTGTTAGGTTATTAAATAAGATAAAATATGTTAATGCACTTTTGAAATGGTAAACTGTTATACATATGAGCACACAAATATTTCCATTATTGCTGTTTTACTATACTATATTATTATAGATGCAATATTTTCTCTAAGAAGTAGACCCTCCATATTCTTTAAACCTGATAAGTTTGAGCACAGTTGAAAAGTTCTCTTGATATTCTTTAAGTGGCTTTTTACAAGCCTTAAATCACCTGGGCTTTCTAGTTCCTTGAAACTCTCCTGAAAAATTGGTATGACTATTTTATACTGATCTGTGTCTCAGTGTCTCTATTATCTTTAAATCATCAGAACTAAAAGTAAAGCTGCTCGTGAAACATACAATTTAGTCCTCCCACTGTCCCACCTCAACACAAGCACTACCCCTATTCCTTCTTTGGGTTTGCTGGCAGTGAGAATTTTTTCTTAGATTATTTTCTTTATTTCTCTCAAGCCATAGGATTATATATATTTCTATTTGTATGTGTGTGTGTAGAATATATGATAAAAATATATTTCCTTTTCTTTGAATATCTGAACTCTACTGAGATCTCTAAATGGGTAAAGAACCACAGAGATTTATAGCTAGAGGGTCTTTAGGTCTTCAGTGATTATTTTACTAATGCCCTCATTCTACAGTGATGAAATTCAGATCCGGAAAGATTCACATTTAGTTAAATTTACACACCCAGTTTGTGCATCTTGAATTAAGATTTCCCAGCCCTTAAACTAATAATCTTGCATAAAGCTATGAGATTGCTAAATATGGAGATTATAATTATGTTTGAAATTTCACTTTTTTTGCAATTTAGGCACACCTCAAGGTATGCAGTAGCATTCTTACACAACCTGGACGTGCCATACCCACTTCCAGCTCCCCCTTACTCACATATACATATATAATGTATCAAGTACAAGCAGCTGAGACCAATGGGAGCATGTTGTTCATCTCTTAATATGTACAACTACCTAAGAAATAAGAGCGTTTTATTTCTAACGTGACTTTGTTATATGTAAGTGAAATAACCCTGATTGATTGCTCAGTTACTCTGTCCATCCGTTTTGCTTCCTATGGGTTTCCTGCCTTGATGAGGCAATTATAGTGAAGTAATCATCTAACATCACATTGTATTCTGAAGACCTAGTAATATTTCTCTTACTCCCTAACAACTTTATTTCTGTTGAAATTGGAAATAGATTACATACCTTTCAGGGGGTAAATTATTGTTTTTAACTTCCACAGAAGAAACTGAGTATTAATTTATGAAGATTTTTCATAATAACATTAATATCTACCATTGAGCATCCGAATTGTTTTACATTTGCCATGTCATTTAATTCTCACATCATTCCTAGGACACTTATAATAATTATTATTATCATCTCCATTTTACAGATGAAAAAACAGGCTTAAAAATGTCAAGTAAATTGACGCCAAAGAGAGTGAGAGGTATTGGATGTAAACTTCAATCTTTCTGATTCCAGAGCTAGAACTCTGAGGCACCATATTATACTGCCTGCCTTCCACTGATCAGTCTTGTTTTCAGATGGACTAAAAAACGCTTACCCGAAGATATGTCAGTTTATCTACAACATTCAGAAAACTTTTCTATAAATCCCAGAACATACAAAACTAAATGCCCTATTGTGTTAGGTTTACATATTTACATAGTAAAAATGTAAACAAAGAAATGAGAAACACAAAAGTCAGGATAGTTACCACTGGAAGGTAGAAGGGTGGGATGATCAGGAAGGGGCACATGGAGGCTTTAGAAGACTGGTAACATTGTATTTCTTAAGCTGAGTAGTGTGTGTGTATGTATAATATATAATAAAAATATATATTTCCTTTTCTTTGAATATCTGAACTTGGTGTTGATTGCATTGTTATTTATAATATTTATTCATTTGTATATGTTTTATACAGATGAAAATGAAAATTAAGAGCTCATATTTTTACATATTAAATTATTTTCTAAGATAAAATTTAAGTGATTTAGTTTTACATTTAAATTTAATTCTAAAATCAAATTATTTTCTAAGATTAAAAATTAAAATTAATAATTGAGAACATAGTCTTTAAAATATCAAATTATTTTCTTTTGTAGGTTTGGAAAGATGCTGCCATTCAGATGTTTCACTCCCTTTCAGTGGCTTGGGGTGGCTTAGTTGCTTTATCATCTCACAGTAAGTTCAATAACAACTGCTTCTCAGAAGCCATTGTAGTTTGTTTGACAAACTGCCTCACGAGTGTGTTTGCTGAATTTGCTATTTTCTCTATCTTGGGACACATGGCTCATATATCTGGAAAGGAAGTCTCTCAAGTTGTAAAATCAGGTATGTCATGCTGTGTATTATTAACTATGATTAATTCTATGTAGTTCACTTAAGAAACACTAATATATTTTATAGCAATTTACTTAAACCATTCAAGATTTAGGGTATTGCATTTTCTTTCACATTTCATCTTATATAATTAGTTGTTTTAATGATGTAATAATTCTTAAATGATCTGAGAAAACAGACTATATTAGGGAATCATAACTTAAGAAGATATTTTTTCCAAGTTTTGTTTAGGCCTTAATATGAACTACTTACTGCACAATTAAAAGTATCAGGCATCATGCGAAGCACTATATATCCATGTATGTACATATATATACAATACATATATATGAATATGTGACAGACAGCATATACAAAAATTCCTCCATGTACAATTATAGTATTGAGTTTGAATTTTTAAAACACACTAATATCATATAGAAAGAAACCCAAGTGACTTTGATTGTACAGCTGTGTCCAGCTTTGAAAGAATCTGGTCAATGAACTTCCTACCTTCAAAGACACTAGCTTGGGATGCTTAGTTATCTGGTTAAAGATTCTTAGGAAATGTTCCAAGGTTCTTTAAAGTATGAATTATGAATTAAATTTTGCTTTAGGGTTAGTATCATTTGATGGAGAGACTGGTGAATGTTAGGACTAGAAGGGACCGTGGAGGGAAGTCCAGTGTCCAGCTCCTTATTTACAGAGGAAAGGACTGATGAACAGAAATGTTATGTCTTGCAGAAGATCAAATTGTTAGGAAGTGACAGAGCCTATGGTAGAAGCTAATTGTCCTGAATTCTAGATGAGTTTTTGGAAGGTTGGAGAAACTTAGCATACTTAAAACTAAATATTACACAATATAATTGAAATTGTATTTTAAAAAAGGATCTCTGATGGTAACATACATCGAATAGAAAATAAGATTCAGTTTATAGTTTTATTATATACAATTTTGCAGGTGCCCATACACTAATTAAAATAGCACTACATATAATGATTTTGGGTAAAGATTTGGAGACACAGTTGAAGACTAAAAAGTTAGTTCCATAAATCTTTCTTACATGGTGTAATTATTTTAGAATTTTTAGGCTAAGAAAAGGTGACCTGACTTAGGTTTCTGGAGTTTCAGACAGTTGCTAGTCTTCATTAATGTTAAAAAAAATGAAATCAGTTAAACAAAATCATTGAAATAGCTAAAGATTTCCTCTGTGAAAAACGCACCATTTACAAAATTTATCTAACTTAACTCATGCCACATGTTCACATTATCACATCATGGAAGAACCAAGTCAAATATTTTTAAAGGTGAAAGTGAAATAGTTGCTAAAGAGTTTATATCATGGATTGGGGTACCAAATTATGATGAGATTTTTCTAGTATCATCTTCTGAAAATGTCCAAATATGTGAATTTTCTTGGCAACTAACTTAAAATGCCGTACGTTTTTTCTTAGGTTTCAATTTGGCATTCACTGCTTATTCAGAAGATCTAGCCCAACTCCTGACTTGCAATTCTGGGAAGATTTTCACACATTTCTACTGAAATAATATGTAATTGTTGTGTATGGGTGTTTGGGGTACGATGGGGAAGAAGTCCCCTTCAAGAGCTG
Source organism: Manis javanica (assembly GCF_040802235.1). Taxonomy (NCBI): domain Eukaryota; kingdom Metazoa; phylum Chordata; class Mammalia; order Pholidota; family Manidae; genus Manis; species Manis javanica. The sequence goes on from NC_133174.1 coordinate 110,673,472, forward strand.
ACTGCAAAGAGTTTGTGTGCATCTCTTCACAAGCTTGTAAAGTACAGATCTTAACAGTGACTAGCATATTTTAGGGTGCTCAATGATAGCTCTTATTATCACACAGATTCAACAGTGGTTAAAAAAGAGTCTTGTGCATAATGAAAAAAAGCCCCATCAAATCCCATCTAATGCAAAATGGAGACATCTGCAGTATTGTAAATAATCACACAAAACTGTTTTTCACACTCGAGTGAAATTAATATCACTATCTCAACTATAATTTTACTGTATTTTATGTAAAAAAAAAAGCTTTTGCACTGTTTTTCTTTCTCTATTGTGCTTTCACTCCTTCCCCAGTAATATGTATTAGCAACATATAACCAATTCTGTAAATGTGAGTAGGCAAATTGATAAGAGTCTGGATTTTGTAACTGACTTGGCATTCCCTCTCCTTCTAAACAATAATTTATATGGTATAAACACATACAATCAAATGAATCCACTCAAAGTGGACTCAGAGCATTTAATGAGTGCCTTTAATGGGTGCCTTCATCATCAGTATGGTCTGTAAGCCCTTCGGTGGACGTCGAGCTATGTGATGCACCCCTGGCAAGTAAATGTTCCAATTCAGTCAGCTTGAGTCGCATGATCCTGAGGTCTGCCAGTATTTGCTGCTGCGTGGCTCCTGAATCAGGATAATTACTTAAACTATCCCAAGAGAGACTCTTGACTGAAAGGCTATCAGTGTTGCTCTTAGTTGACCCAGAAGAAGAGGACGACGGCCTTACTGGGGCAAGAGTAGTCGAACTTGCGGGTATTTCACCATGGTGTGTCTGTAAGGGAAAGACATTACACATATGTAGTTTACTGAGTTTAGCAATTTCTAATACTACCAAATAACATGCTGAGTCTTGGTTACCAAAGTGACCTGACTGTCCTCCTCTAAGGATCAGAGATTAAAAATCTGTTGAATGACTACACTAAAATATGAAGGCAGCCTTTTAATGCCTAAATGCCATAGCCTTGGCTTACATTTCTGAGCAGCCAAGTCGGTCTATGTTTTTACCGTGTCTGACCCATATCTAAAAGTACTTCACTTGCAACTTTAAATATCACCAGGAAACCCACATTTTGGCCGGAATTATTTGTGAATGCTCAAAACTCTCTCACAAAAAAAAAAAAAGATGGCAGAAAAGGAAAATACAGCTGAGGAAGGCAAGTAGTGACATGGGGGGCAGTGGAAGCCACAGATAGAGAAGGTACACACTCGTAAAGTGGGAGGTGGTGGTAGGGAGTGGGCACTTTCAGCTCTTCAAGTGGGTGGAAAGCGGGCAGTATCGCTTAGTGACGGGGCTTTTTATGACGGACCCGGGCCGTCGAATGGTCCGCCATCGTGAGGGAAGTGTGAGGGTAAAGAGTAACCACCTGGGGCTCTCAGGAGAGAGAGAGGAACGAATTGACCTCCCCTTAACTTTACTATTTTACTACCTTTCTACTCTTAGACATCCCCCCAACCCCCACCCGCCCTCCACGTATTCATCTAGCTTCACCTAATTCCAGTTACACTTTACCTCAAAACAGCATTTACATAAACAGAACAACAAGGCTAAGAAAATGACGCTCAGTAAGAACAGGAGGATGCTCATGGTGTCTGCTCAGGGTCTCCCTCTTCTCCGGAATGGAGGCACCCGGTTGGCAGTTGGTTGGAAAGCAGGGGGACCCTAGCTGCCTGGTGAGGGGAAGGCGCGGTGCAGTCACGCTCCGCCGTAGCTGAGGGGCGCTTCGGCTCCTTTAGCCTACAGGGTGCCTGGCCTCACAGTGAGCATGCGCGTGGGGGTGCTCGTGATGTCACAACGTGATGACGTCAAGCCGGCCGGAGGATGACCAGCAGGCAGTTTGTAGCCTCGCACTGGCGGTTCCTGGGTCACGTAGTTAAGAGAGGGGAGTTAAGGCATGATGGGGGAGTTTGGGACTCCTGGGAAGCTGAAACGTGGTAGAAATAGATTCCAAACTGACTGGTGAAATACAAGATTTTAGAAGTACTCCTCCCTCCTTTTATTCCATATGGTATGTCTGTCTTTGCCTGAGCCACCACACTATTCATTTCAAAAACACGTTCAAAAACAAGATAGAAATGCACTGTAGAATATACCCACTGTTTGTAAGCCTTTGCCGGGAAATTCCATGCACCTATCACTATTACAGGATTCACTCCAACTCTGTTCGCATTAAGACAATTATGTACATTTGTGTCACTGTACAGTTTAAAAACTAATTGCAGGGACATTTTCCAATATAATTGTCACCATAATTTTGTTCTACAGGTATTTTTAATGCTGTGTCTGCTTTTGGAAATGCAGGAACAGATTCAGGTGTTAAGTGACCTTATTTGAAAGTTTAGCACAAGCAGGACCTGAATCCAGAGTGGCGTCTTGAGACCTCATCTCCATCCTTAGGACCTCTGGTTTCACTTGCTGACTTGTGAGCATAAGCATTGAATATTTCCCATCCAAGAAATTGAACAGTATGTTTGAATTAGTATTAATGACAGGTTACAGATACAGGAAGAATTGTACTGGACAAGTTAAGTTAGAAAATGTTCAGGAAATTAAGGTAAATGTACAAAATGACCCTGAACTAGAAACTCAGAAGTGAAAACAATAACCAGGGTAATCTCATGATGAGTGTCAAACTGAAACCCATAACTCTGGGGAATAACATCTTCCTATAGGTAGGGAGGAAACGAATTATATTCATACATTTTCCATATCAGACTTACTTCCTGATTGTGAGTTCAAAGATTAAAGATAAATTTCTTCAATAAGTATTTATTTAACACCCATGTAAAGGGCACACACTGTGATATATTATGGGAATAGGATTATGAGAAAAAATCGTCTCTGCTCAACTGAAATGTGTGGGAGACAGACATTAATACCCACAGAAATGAATGTCAAAGTGCTGATGAGATGAGTGAGAGCAAGAAGTACATGGAGCTTATAATAGGGTATGGAATGTAAAGGAGAATGAAGTTCCTGGCTTTATGGCTTGTTCGTTGGATGGATGGAAAATAACCACATATGGGGTTACCCATCATGAATTTGGTCTTGGCTGTGCTGAGTTTTAGGGGACATTGAAGTATGAAATAATTGATCTGGGGAAGATAACTAAAGACATAAATTTGTGAGACATCTACATATAACTGATAGCTAATGCTCTAGTATGGAAGAAATTCTCTCCTGCCATTGTAGGGCATACAAACAGAGAAGTTAGGATAGAGCATTGAATGATTTTAATATTTCATGGCTGGGAATAACACCGCTTTGGTATGTTATTGTGGTTATCTTGACACCTGAGTTTCTTGTTTCATCAGATAAAATTGAGTGAACTCCTGCATTCATTTACTTCTCGGTTCATGTTTCCCTTCAGCTCTTTGAGCAGAATGACAGCTCTTTTTAAGTCCTTGTATAGTAAGGCTGATGCATGTATTCCTTCAAGAATGATTCCTGGAGATTTATTTTGTTCCTTTGAATGAGCCATGATTCCTTGTTTTTTTGTATGCTTTTAGATATTTTGTTGAAAATTAGGCATCTGAACAAGTGCTCATCTGTCCCAGTCTTTGAAGAGTGACATGGAAGCCCTTTACCTTTCAGACCACCATTGAGCCTTAGAAACAGTCCATGGTGAATGAAGGATTAAGGTCTTCTGTGATCTTTTCTTGGCATGTGTCTTCTCTGAGTCTATGTATACACTTTCTGAAATTTTATTTCCCCAACTGTATTTAAATGCCTTAATATCCCAAAACAACTCATCCTAGTTTCTTCTTAGGGCTTTAGAATTTCTATTGCATTCCTCTACTTGTATGCTCTTTACCCCAGGCATCCACATGTATGCAGTCCCCTACAGTTTTTACATGTCATGATGCTCTCTGTTGCCTTCGATGATGTCCAGATTGATATCTAACGTTTTCTGCTCAGGAGATTTTCAAGAAGGTAGCGTGAGTAGGGTCACAGAAATCCCCTCCCAAAACAATATATATTTTGAAAATACAATGAATACAACTATTCCTAAAAAAGTGACTGGAAGATACAGTAAATGAGCCAGCCTACATGTAAACATATAAAACACCTAATATATAAAAAGTGGAGGAGGAAGAAAAAGAAGGGAGAGAAATAAAGAATCATTACACTGTGTTTATAATAGCATAATAAGTGAGTTAAGTTAGACAGTTAGATAGTAAAGAAGCTGCCTTTGGTAACCACAAATCCAAAGCCTGCAATGGCAATAAGTATATATCTATTGATAATCACCCTAAATGTAAATGGACTGAATGCACCAATCAAAAGACACAGAGTTAGAGGCAGGCTAAAAATGGTGGCATGAGTACGGCAGCAGAAATCTCCTACCAAAACCATATATATTTTTGAAAATACAACAAACACAACTACACCTAAAAGAGAGACCAGAACATACAGTACAACAGCCAGGCTACATCTACATCTGCAAGAACTCAGCATCTCAAGGAAAGGTTAAAATACAAAGCCATGATCTGGTGGGACCTGAGCACTCCCCCAACCCCAGCTCACTGGCGGGAGGAATAGAATCAGAGTGGGGAGGGAGTGGAAGCACAGGATTGCTAAATAACCCGCCCTAGTAATCTGCACCAGGAGCACAGACACACATTGCATGGTGTACTATTAGAGAAATGGAAAAGTATAAAATCTGAGACAGAGACGGCGAGCAGGTCCCCACAGCCGGTTGCCCTGGGACAAAAGAAAAGCGGGTGCTTTTTGAACGTCTTAAAGGGACTGAGGCTTAACAGCTGGAAGGAATCATCCAAGCATACTCAGCCCAGCAGGCTGGAAATCCTAAGGAACTTCAGGTGCCCCAGCCCCCTGGGGGGTAACCCAGCCCCAAAGCCCCTCACAGCAATAAGTAGCCTGCTATTCATTCCCCTGGCCGGCGCTGCAAGCAAATCAGCTGACCTGCCACAGTGGCGGAGCAGCGGGAGAGCAGACCTGCCCTCAGCAACCACCCAGAGTCTCCTCATAGCACACAGCTAACTGGCGCAGACCTACTGGCTGCTGCCGGTATGTAGCTGCCCAGCACCAACAGAGGTAGCCGGAGCAAGGCACAAAGGGGCGCCATTCTCACAGAAGAACACACCCGGCATACCTGCCACTCCCCGCAGGGCTCTGGGCTAAAACAGCAACTCAGGAGATTAACCCAGAGGCTGATCCCTGTGTGCAGGTAACCAACACAGGCAGCGGAGAAGGACAAGGCAACCAGCAAACAGGAATGGACTTTTTTCTCCCAGCTGACACACATGCCACCTGCCTATGACCACCTCTGTCACCATGAAAAAGGAGAAGAATCTGGTCCAGTCAAGAATCACTCAGAAAACCTCAGAGAGAGGGCCTGGGGAGATAGATATAACCAAACTTCATTGGAAAAAATTCAAAATAAAGGTCATACCCATGCTGATGGACCTGCAGAGAAATATGGAAGAGCTAAGGGATGAAGTCCGGAGGGAGATTACAGAAATGAAACAATTGATAGAAGGACTTAAGAGCAGACTGGATGAGGTGCAAGAGGCTGTAAATGGAATAAAAATCAGACAACAGTGTTACAGAGAAGCTGAGGCAGGAGAGATAAAAGGATCTCCAGGAATGAACGAATATAAAGAGAACTGTGTAACCAATCCAAATTGAATAATATTCGCATTATATGGGTACGAGTAGAAGAAGAGAGAGAAAAAAGGGATAGAAAGTGTCTCTGAAGAAATAATTGCTAAAAACTTCCCCAAGCTGGGGAAGGAAATAGTCTCTCAGACCATGAAAGCCCACAGATCTCCCAACACAAGGGACCTAAGGAGGACAACACCAAGACACATAATAATTAAAATGGCAAAGACCAAGGACAAGGACAGAGTATTAATGACAGCCAGAGAGAGAAAAAAGATCACCTACAAAGGAAAAACACATCAGGCTAACATCAAACTTCTCAACAGAAACCTTACAGGCCAGAAGAGAATGGCATGATATATTTAATGCAATGGAACAGAAGGGCCTTGGACCAAGAATAAGGTATCCAGCATGATTACCATTTAAATATGAAGGAGGTAATAATTCCAAGACAAGCAAAAGTTGAGGGAATTTGCCTTCCACAAACCACTTCTACAGGATATTTTAAAGGGAATGCTCTAGATGGAAGCACTCCTAAGGCTAAATAGATGTCACCATAGAAAATAAAATCACAGCAAAAAAAGCGGACCAACCAAATACTAACTAAAGGCTAAAAATAAAATCAACTATTCACAAAAGCCGTCAAAGGAAACACAAAAGAGTACAGAATAAAACACCTAACATATAAAGAATGGAGGAGGAAGAATAAGAAGGGAAAGAAATAAAGAATCATCAGATTGTGTTCATAATAGGTTAATAAGAGAGGTAAGTTAGATGGCTAGAGAGTAAAGAAGCTGCCCTTGAACCTTTGATAACCACGAATCTAAGGTCTGCAATGGCAATAAGTACATATCCTACCATTTGCAACAACATGGATGAAGCTAGAGGGTATTATGCCCAGTGAAATAAGCCAGGCAGAGAAAGACAAGTATCAAATGATTTCACTCATCTGTGAAGTATAAGTATAAATTAAGTAGAAAAGAGAGACTCAAAAGATTTTGGGGGTGATTTCAAGGGTAAAAAGTTTTATGTGTTGTATTAGAGAATGTTTCATGTAGTATTCCAAATAAATAGATGGCACTTTGGACAAATCAGGGTGATTTAATTTTAGTTTCATAACAATCTTCTTGTTTTCTCCCCAATTCTACCACCATGTAAAAATAATAAAAATTCAGTATTCTAGATAGTCCAAGACTTGAGTTTAATTTATGAAGGTTTAAGATATTCAAATTTCCTACTTTGTTTTGTAGGTCAAGTAAATAGTCTAGTGTTTTCACAAACAGTTTTGAGTTACCACAATATAAAATTTTGTTGAACCAAATGAATTTGCAATAATGGATATATAGTCATGGAGATATTGCAGGTTCAGTTCCAGACCACTGCAACAAAGTGAATATGACAATAAAGTGAGTCACAATGATTTTTTTGGTGTCCCAGTGCATATAAAATTTACATTCACATTATACTCTAGTCTGTTAAGTATTCAATAGCATTATATAAAAAAAACAATGGACATAGCTTAATTAAAAAATACTTTATTGCTAAGAAACGCTAACCCTCATCTGAGCCTTTAAGAAGTCATCATCTTTTTGCTGATGGAGTGTCTTGCCTCGTTGTTGATGGCTGTGGACTGATCAAAGTGATGGTTGCTGGTTTCAGTGGTTATGGCAATTTCTTAAGTTATGACAATAATGAAATTGGTTGCATTGATGGACTCTTTCTTTCAGGAACAATTTCTCTGTAGCATGAAATGTTGTTTGATAGCGCTTTACTCACAGAACTTTAAAAGTTGGAGACAGTCCACAAATCCTGACACTATTTTATCAATTTAATTTACATAATATCCTAAACCTTTGTTGTCATTTCAATAATCTCACAGTCTTCACAAGGAGTAGATTCCATCTCAAGGAAACACTTTCTTTGCTCATCCATAAGAACCAACCATTCACCCATTCAAGTTTTATTATGAGATGCAGCAATTCAGTCACATACTCAGGCCCCACTTCTAATTCTAGTTCTCTTTCAATTTCCATCACATCCACAGTTACTTCCACCACTGAAGTCTTGAATCCTTCAAAGTCATCCATGAAGGTTGGATTCAACTGCTTCCAAGTTCCTGTCAATGTTGATATTTTGACCTCTTCCCATGAAACACGAATGTTCTTAATGGCATCTAGAATGGTAAATCTTTTTCAGGTTTTCAATTTACCTTGCCCAGATCCATCAGAAGAATCACTGTTTGTGGCAGCTATAGCCTTATGAAATATATTTCTTAAATAATAGGACATGAGAGTCAAAATGACTTCTTGATCCATGGGCTGCAGGATGGATTTTGTGTTAGCAGTCATGAAAACAACATTCATTTCATTGTCCATCTGCATCAAAACTCTTGGGTGGCCAGTTGTATTGTCTATAAGCGGTCATATTTTGACAAGAATCTTTTTTTCTGAGTATTAAATCTCAACAGTGGGCTTAAAATATGCAGTAAGCCACATTGTAAATGGATAGGCTGACATCCAGGCTTTATTATTTCATTTAGAGAACACAGGCAGAGTTGATTAAACCTCATTCTTAAGGACCTAGATTTTGTAATGGTAAATGAACACTGGCTTCAGCTTAAAGTCACCAGCTGCATTAGTTTTTAACAAGAGATTCAGCCTGTCCTTTGAAGCTTTGAAGACAAGCACTGACTTCTCCTCTCTAGCTATGAACATCCTAGATGGCATCTTCTTCCAATATAAGGCTGTTTCATTGTCTTGCCAATGGGTTGCAGCCCCGGGCAAGTTCACTATGGATTCAATGTGACCAAGGAAATGCCAGTAGAATGTTCTTGGGGTTAAAGGGTTTATACCCAACTTTGTTTCCACAGTGGCAGGTCAATCACTAGAATCATGTCCACTCAGAATGCCATCCACTCAGAGTGAGTGTGCATGCAGCAAGCCTGTCTCTGCCTCTGGGCATCTCTGCCCCTGCAGCCATCTCAGTCTCTGTCCTCAGTGCTGCCACAACTCCAGTCTCATCTCTGCTCACATGCTGCCTTGCAGCCATGTCACTGTGTTGCCCAGAGCACTCAGCGGAGCTCTTTATACAGAGTCAATAACAACATATTGCCTACATGCATGTAAAGAGCTAGCCAGCCAGGGCCAGGTGAGAATCCTGGCTACAGGAACCTTCACTTTATCCACACTCCACCTCTCCAGGATTCTTGCTTCTCAATCTATGTGCCCTCAATGCTCTGCAATGGTCCCTGTGCAAGGAAGCTGGAGCATTGTAAAAGAACCATGGGTGGGCCTTACAATACCCAACTGCTCCAGCCTCTCCAGAAGAAAGTCTCACAGACACATAAGGCCAATCTTGTGGCTTTATCTCTGCCTTCTGCTTTGACCTCAGTGTCTGGAACCACTGTTCTGGTCTCAGTTGTTGCCACAGCTCCAGTCATCCAATTTCTTTCTGTCTGCTCCTGCCTGTTCAAACCAACCCACATCTGGGTCATTGTAATCTTCATGGGACCCTTTAAATTCTTCTTGTGAATATCAGACCTTATTTATTTCCATGCTCTGATTGCTTCAGCATCTCCTAAGTCGCTACTGTACGTGTAACCTCACTTATGGGTTGCCCTAAATGAGGGGCAAAAATGGCCACTAGAGAACGGGGATCATGGGAAGATAGTGGCATGAGTAGTTAAGAGGAAATCTCCTCCCCAAAACATATATATTTAGGAAAATACAATAAATACAACTATCCCTAAAAGAGACACCAGTGGATGCAGTATAACAACCAGGATACATCTACATCTGCGAGAACTCAGCATCACATGAAGGGGGTAAGATACAAGCCGTGGCCAGGCAGGACCCGAACGCTCCCCCACCCCAAAACCCGGCACAAGAAAGGAGTTGGAACAGGGAGGGAGTGAAAGCCCAGGACCGCTAAACAACCAGCTCTAGAAATCCACACACGGAACGCAGACACAAGGTGCACGGGGTGCTGGATATTAGAGAAATGGAAAAGCAAAACCTGTGGACAGGTCCCTGCAACCGGCGCCCCTGAGACAAAAGAAAAGCGAGTGCTCTCTGCAAGTCTTAAAGAGACAGGGACCCCATAGCTGGACGAAGTTGTCCCGGCAGCTGGAAATACCGGGGAAGCTTAGGCACCCTAAACAGAGGCAGTGCAGCTCTGAAGCCCCTCACAGGACTAGGCAGCCTGCCAGTCTTTCCTCCAACTGGCACGGACCTCGACACACAGGCCCAGTAGCAGGAGAGTGGGAGCACGCACTGGGGGTGGAGGTGCTAGAAGGAACCGAGGGCAAATCCGTGCACCGCAGGGCTCGCCTGCAGCGGTGTGACCAAACAGTCCAGGCGTGGCTCGCACGCACCAGTGGCAGTGAAGCAAGAGCCTGGTAGAAGCCTGCGCGGAAAAGCCCCACGCACACTGGCAGCAGAACCAGAGGGAGCAGGCGTGCTCCCAGGAGCCGACTGGAATCCCAGCCCAACGCACAGCCACCCGGGCCAGACCCAAAGGTTGCTGCTGCCACACAGCTGCCTGGCAGGGTCACCGCTAGCATGGAGAAGTGCACCTGGCATGCCTGCCACTCCCCAAAGATCTCCACTCTGCTCTGACGGACACCCCACACACAGCAGCTTAGGAGATTAACCTGGTGGCTGCTCCAGGAGTGCAGGTAGCCATCACAGGCAGCGGAGAAGGGCAAGGCATCCAGAAAGAAGGAAAGGACTTTCTTCTCCCAGCTGACACACCTGCAACCTGCCTACAGCCACTACAATCAGCATGAAAAGGCAAAAAAATCTGGTCCAGACCAAGGTAGTTACACCTGAGAAAGGATCTGCAGAGGCAGACCTAACCAGTCTCCCTGAAAAAGAATTCAAAATAAAAATCATAAACATGCTGACAGAGCTACAGAGAAATATTCAAGAGCTAACGAATGAAGTCCTGAGGGAGATTACAGATGTCTGAAGGGAGATCACAGATGTCCAGAGGGAGATTACAGAAGTGAAACAAACTCTGGAAGGATTTATATGCAGAATTGATAAGATGTAAGAGGCCATTGATGGAAATGAAACCAGAGAACAGGAATGCATAGAAGCTATGCAGAGAGAGATAAAAGTATCTCCAGGAATGAAACAATATTAAGAGAACTGTGTGACCAATCCAAAAGGAACAATACCCGCATTATAGGGGTACCAGAGGAAGAAGAGGGAGAAAAAGGGATAGAAAGTGTCTTTGAAGAAATAATTGCTGAGAACTTCCCCAAACAGGGGGAGGACGTAGGTGCTCAGACTACAGAGGCACACAGAACTCCCGAGAGACGGGATCCAAAGACGTCAACACCAAGACACATAATGATTAAAATGGCAAAGGTCAAGGACAGGGACAGAGTATTAAAGGCAGCCAGAGAGCATAAAAAGGTCACCTACAAAGGAAAACCCATCAGGCTATCATCAGACTTCTCAGCAGAAACCTTACAGGCCAGAAGAGAATGGCATGATATATTTAATGCAATGAAACAGAAAGGCCTTGAACCAAGGATACTGTATCCACCATGATTATCATTTAAATATGAAGGAGGGATTAAACAATTCCCAGACAAGCAAAAGTTGAGGGAATTTGCCTCCCACAAACCACCTCTACAGGGTATCTTAGAGGGACTGCGCTAGAGGGGAGCATTTCTAAAAAGAGCACAGAACAAAACACCCAACATATGAAGAATGGAGGAGGAGGAAAAAGAAGGGAAAGAAATAACCATCAGACTGTGTTTATAACAGCTCAATAAGCGAGTGAGGTCAGACAGTAAGGTAGTAAACAAGCTAACCTTGAACCTTTGGTAACCACAAATCTAAAGCTTGCAATGGCAATAAGCACATATCTTTCAATTATCACCCTAAATGTAAATGGTCTGAATGCACCAATCAAAAGACACAGAGTAATACAATGGATATAAAAGCAAGACCCATCTATATATTGGTAACAAGAGACTCACCTCAAACCCAAAGACTTGCACAGATTAAAAGTCAAGGGTTGGAGAAAGATATTTCATACAAACAACAGAGAGAAAAAAACAGGTGTTGCAATACTAGTATCAGACAAAATAGACCTCAAAATAAAGAAAGTAACAAGAGATAAAGAAGGACATTACATAATGATAAAGGGCTCAGTCCAACAAGAGGATATAACCATTATAAACATATATGCACCCAATACAGGAGCACCAATATATGTGAAACGAACACTAACAGAATTAAAGGAGGAAATAGAATGCAATGCATTCATTTTGGGAGACGTTAACACAGCACTCACCCCGAAGGACAGATCCCCCAGACAGAAAATAAGTAAGGACACAGAGGCACTGAACAACGCGCTTGAACAGATGGACATAATAGACGTCTATAGAACTCTACATCCAAAAGCAACAGAATACACATTCTTCTCAAGTGCACATGGAACATTCTCCAGAATAGACCACATACTAGGCCACAAAAAGAACCTCAGTAAATTCCGAAAGATTGAACTCCTACCAACCAACTTTTCAGACCACAAAGGTATAAAACTAGAAATAAATTGTACAAAGAAAGCAAAAAGGCTCACAAACACATGGAGGCTTAACAACATCCTCCTAAATAATCAATGGATCAATGACCAAATCAAAATGGAGATCCAGCAATACATGGAAACGAATGACAACAATAACACAAAGCCCCAAGTTCTGTAGGATGCAGCAAAAGCAGTATTAAGAGGAAAGTATATAGCAATCCAGGCATATTTAAAGAAGGGAGAACAATCCCAAATGAATAGTCTAGTGTCACAATTATCAAAATTGGAAAAAGAAGAACAACTGAGACCTAAGGTCAGCAGACGGAGGGACATAATAAAGATCAGAGAAGAAATAAATAAAATTGAGAAGAATAAAACAATAGAAAAAATCAATGAAACCAAGAGATGGTTCTTTGAGAAAATAAACAAAATAGATAAGCCTCTAGCCAGACTTATTAAGAGGAAAAAAGAGTCAACACACATCAACAGACTCAGAAACGAGAAAGGAAAAATCACGACAGACCCCACAGAAATACAAAGAATTATTAGAGAATACTATGAAAACCTATATGCTAACAAGCTGGAAAACCTAGGAGAAATGGACAACTTCTTAAAAAAATACAACCTTCCAAGACATACCCAGAAAGAAACAGAAAATCTAAACAGACCAATTACCAGCATTGAAATTGAATCAGTAATCAAATAACTACCCAAGAACAAAACCCCAAGGCCAGATGGATTTACCTCGGAATTTTATCAAACGTACAGAGACGACATAACACCCATTCTCCTTAAAGTTTTCCAAAAAATAGAAGAGGAGGGAATACTCCCAAACTCATTCTATGAAGCCAACATCACCCTAATACCAAAACCAGGCAAAGACCCCACCAAAAAAGAAAACTACAGACCAATATCCCTGATGAACATAGATGCAAAAATACTCAACAAAATATTAGCAAACCAAATTCAAAAATACATCAAGAGGATCATACACCATGACCAAGTGGGATTCATCCCAGGGATGCAAGGATTGTACAACATTCGAAAATCCATCAACATCATCCACCACATCAACAAAAAGAAGGACAAATCCACATGATCATCTCCATAGATGCTGAAAAAGCGCTCGACAAAATTCAACATCCATTCATGATAAAAACTCTCAACAAAATGGGCATAGAGGGCAAGTACTTCAACATGATAAAGACCATATATGATAAACCCACAGCTAATATCATACTGAACAGCGAGAGGCTGAAAGCTTTTCCTCAGAGATCGGGAACAAGACAGGGATGCCCACTCTCCCCGCTGTTATTCAACGTGGTACTGGAAGTACTAGCCCTGGCAATAAGACAAAATAAAGAAATACAAGGAATCCAGATTGGTAAAGAAGTCAAACTGTCACTATTTGCAGATGACATGATATTGTACATAAAAAACCCTAAAGACTCCACTGCAAAAGTACTAGAATTAATATCAGAATTCAGCAAAGTTGCAGGATACAAAATTAACACACAGAAATCTGTAGCTTTCCTATACAGTAACAATGAACTAATAGAAAAATCAGGACAACAATTCCATTCACAATAGCATCAAAAAGAATAAAATACCTAGGAAGAAATTTAACCAAGGAAGTGAAAGACCTATACCCTGAAAACTATAAGACACTCTTAAGAGAAATTAAAGAGGTCACTAACAAATGGAATCTCATCCCATGCTCCTGGCGAGGAAGAATTAAAATTGTCAAAATGGCCATCTTGCCCAAAACAATGTACAAATTCGATGCAATCCCTATCAAAGTACCAACAGAATTCTTCAATGAACTGGAACAAATAGTTCAAAAATTCATATGGAAACACCAAAGACCCTGAATAGCTAAAGCAGTCCTGAGAAGGAAGAATAAAGTGGGTGGGATCTCGCTCCCCAACTTCAAGTTCTACTACAAAGCCACAGTAATCAAGACAATTTGGTACTGGCACAAGAACAGAGCCACAGACCAATGGAACAGAATAGAGACTCTAGACATTAACCCAAACATATATGGCCAATTAATGTACAATAAAGGAGCCATGGACATACAATGGGGAAATGACAGTCTCTTAAACAGATGGTGCTGGCAAAACTGGACAGCTACATGTAAGAGAATGAAACTGGATCACTGTCTAACCCCATACACAAAAGTAAACTCCACATGGATCAGAGACCTGAATGTAAGTCATGATACCATAAAACTCTTAGAAAAAATCATAGGCAAAAATCTCATGGACATAAACATGAGTGACTTCTTCATGAACATATCTCCCCGGGCAAGGGAAACAAAGGCAAAAATGAACAAGTGGGACTATATCAAGCTAAAAAGCTTCTGTACAGCAAAGAACACCATCAATAGAACAAAAAGATATCCTACAGTATGGGAGAACATATTCATAAATGACAGACCCGATAAAGGATTGACATCCAAAATATATAAAGAGCTGACACGCCTCGACAAACAAAAAGCAAATAATCCAATTAAAAAATGGGCAGAGGAGCTGAATAGACAGTTCTCTAAAGAGGAAATCCAGATGGCCAACAGGCACATGAAAAGATGCTCCACATCGCTAATCATCAGAGAAATGCAAATTAAAACCACAATGAGATATCACCTCACACCAGTAAGGATTGCCATCATTGAAAAGACAAACAACAACAAATGTTGGTGAGGTTGTGGAGAAAGGGGAACCCTCCTACACTGCTGGTGGGAATGTAAACTAGTTCAACCATTGTGGAAAGCTGTATGGAGGTTCCTCAGAATGCTCAAAATAGAAATACCATTTGACCCAGGAATTCCACTTCTAGGAATTTACCCTAAGAATGCAGCATTCCAGTTTGAAAAAGACAGACTGTTTACAATACCCAAGATATGAAAGCAACCTAAGTGTCTGTCAGTAGATGAATGGATAAAGATGTGGTACATATACACAATGGAATATTACACAGCCATAAGAAAAAGCAGATCCTACCATTCACAATAACATGGATGGAGCTATAGGGTATTATGCTCAGTTAAATAAGCCAAGCGGAGAAGGACATGTACCAAATGAGTTCACTCATATGTGGGGTATAAGAACAAAGGAAAACTGAAGGAACTAAACAGCAGCAGAATCACAGAACCCAAGAATGGACTAATAGTTACCAAAGGGAAAGGGACTGGGGACGATGGGTGGGAAGGGAGGTATAAGGGTGGGGAAAAAAGAAAGAGGGCATTACAATTAGCATGTATATTGCGTGGGGGACACGGGGAGGGCTGCGTAACACAGAGAAGACAAGTAGTGATTTTACAGCATCTTACTACACAGATGGACAGTGACTGTGAAGGGGTATGTGGGGGGGACTTGGTGAAGGGGGGAACCTAGTAAACATAATGTTCTTTCTGTAACTGTAGATTAATGATACCAAAATAAAAATAATAAAATAAAAATACTAAAAAAAAAATTTACAGCAACAAAGCTTACAAAATATTTGTTAGGAAGACTTCTTGTATGTACTTTGTCTAATGAATAAATAAGAAAAGTTTGGAATAATAAAAAAAAGAAAAAGAATGGCCACTAGAGGCCCAAAGAGGGATGCAGGAGCTGTTTGAAGCACAGTTCTCATCCCTGCAGTAGAAGTCTCTTCATCTGGACTACAGATGGCATTTTTTATGCCTAGCTCCCGTAACACCTGTTGGAGCTCAGCATGCATCTGCCATGTAGTAGGGGATGATGGTAGATCACCCTGATTTGGCCACACAATATGAAGTGCAGCAATCAGCCAATTGAGGAGGGAGTGATTTCCTGGGGTCTGATGTGCATTTCATAATTGCTGCCTCAAGGCAGACTGAACTATCAGGGAAGCCAGCTTTCCCATCTCTGACCCTGACAGAACATTTCAATACAACCCTAAATCCCACAGGTGCAGGAGCCAAGCTGATATTGACTCCTATTGCTTCTGCCTAAACCAGGAGCCCAAGTCCACCAGCTCAGCCTGAGTATAGGGGCAGAGCATAGAGTACTTCATGATCTGGGGAGGGAGCTGCTCCTCTCCTTGGGGAACTCCTGGCTGCTGGGTCTTTATTTTCTTTACAACCACTGGGCATGCTTTCAATAGAGATGGGGTCAGTGCCTCTGGTACCACCCCTTCATCCTTCCCCAGCTCCTCCATTTCTGGGGTTGATGGCACCTTTCTCACCCCTCCCCCAAGTGCCTCCTCTGCTACAACTTTTACCTTTTCTATAGTGCCTCGCAGCAATGCTAGCTCAGTCTTCAGCAGCTCTCTTATCTCCACCTCAATGCCTCACAGCTGACGTTCTCATGCCACCTCTTCATGTGCTTCCCTCAGCAGTATGTCCTTCTCCTCTATGGCCTTTCCCTCCCTCAGAGCACCTGGCAGCATTGATGTCTCATTCTGTAAGGAATCTTTTGCCTCTTTCACTGGACCTCACAGTTCACATTCTCACATTGCCTCTTCTTGTGGTTCTTGAAGGGGTCCATCCTTTTCCTTCATGGCCTTTACCTCTTCCACAGTACCTTGTAGTGATGCCATTTCAGTCATCAGCAAATTCTTTACCTCCTCAACGGCACCTCACTGCCGACCTTCTCATGCTGCCTCCTCTCGTATCAATACCTTTTCATTCTTCGATGAATCCACAGCAGTTCGCAGTTTGCATTCTCATGCTGCCATTTCTTGTGTCTCTTTCAGGAGCATGTTCTTCCCATCTGTAGACTTTTTTAATATTGTGAGAAGAAGCCATCCCACAGTTCCCGCTACCTCGCACGCACTCTATTCCTCAAAGGACCTGCTTACTGTACCAAAGGCTACCCCTACTGTTTCAGGTATCACCTCCAGCTGCCTCCAGTCCTGGGGTGAGGCCCAGCCTTCTAGGAGGCAAGCCACCTCAGACCACATACCCACTGGGGGACAATCAGCTGTCTCCCATTCAACTGGGCTCCCATAGGAGCAGCCCACTGAAGTGCCCCTCCCATAGGGCAGCCTGTCTTTTTTGTTGGTTAACAATGAATCCTGCCGACATTGCCAATTGTATTGCCAATGGGTTTCAGCCCCAGACAAGTTCACTATGGATTCAGTGAGACTGAGGAATGACAATGGAATGTTCTTGGAGTGAAAGGGTTTATTACATGGCTTGTTCTCCCAGGTATAGGTCAAGCACTGGCATTACATCTTCATCCAACAGCCTGCAGGTCTGTAATCCTCCTTCATCTCTGCCTCCACCCAGAGCCCTGGGCAGAGCTTTTTTATACAGTGACTCAGTCAATACTAGCTTATTGCCTATGGGTGTGGAAGCAGTAGCCTAGCAGCAGGCCACTTACATCATCAAGTAGTTTAGGTTCAACTGAGGATCCTGGTCATAGGAACCTTTATTTTATCCACAACTGGATACATAGCACTATCACAGTGCCTGGCACATAGGAGACATTCAATAAATATTTATTAAATGACTCAATAAGTGAAGTAAGCAGTAGCAACATGGTACATATTAATATGTAGGTATTTCATGAATATGTACAATTATGTGTATTGATGTCCCACACATAAAATAATTAGATGAGTGTGACAATACAGTCTCATTTCAATCAGTTAGAGGGTATTGCTCAAATATTTTAATGTGCATGTAAACCATGAGCATTTCATATTCACATAAGAATAACACAAAAATTCTTGTGAGGGCTTTGTAGATGAGCTATCAACATAAGTGTTCTTGCCCTTCTAACATGTGCAGCTTGTAAATAATCAAATCAAGAACAGGGGTAGTCATTTCCAAAGAGACCCTTAAAACCCTTGAATGCTATGATGGTCTGCTTACATTGTATCATCTTTTAAATTGCTTCTTATTGTTTTCAATAGACAGTACTTTGAGTTAATCCTCTTACATCCAAATACAGAGACACACAGACATACACACACACAGGATTGCATTTGTATCCATAGCCTTATTTTATTAAAAAATAGAATGTTCTTTATGCTTTACAATTGCATCTCTATCATTAAAAGTATAAGAAGTACGTTGGAGACGCTTCTCTCTCTGAGGTCGCCAGCACTTTCTAAGTGTGTAACCTTTTAATCTTAAACTTTGTCTCTCCAAACCTTTCAAGGCGCGTCTCCTTGCTGAGGTTGCCTGCTGCACTTCTCTCTTTAAGTAACCTTCAATAAAACTTTCACTGTGCTTCAAAAACAAAAAAAGAAGTACGTTGGAGTCAGAGGTCATGCTCAACAGTGGCATTTGGGGGGCTGGGAAGTAGGGAGATGACATAGATGAGTTTCAGAGGGAACTTCTGAGGCACAAATCTTATGATATTTCTTAATGCTCCACTGGCTAAGTGTCTGTTGCTGCCCAAATCAAGGGTTTCACTATCTGATGTTCTGTAAGCCCTTTACCCTGGTAAAATTGACAACAGAAACCTACCCAGCCAAATTAATTAGGTATTTCATTGACTTTTCAGCCTGATATAACTTCCCTTTCAATATGATGGAGAGTGTTTTCAAGTAACAAATTAAAACTAAGAATCATATAAGCATTATTTGGGAGGCTTCTGATATCCTTTGGCTAACTTTCAGTAGATTGGGCTGTGATCAGTTAAAGGAGAAAGAACAGTTAGAGCAGGATATGTTCTCCAACTGAAAGTAGTTTAAAATGTGCTATCAGGGCAATTCGGTAGTTGATTTGGTTTATATGATTTAATTAAAAGGCAACAAACCTTTAGTGGTCATCCTTTCATAGTAACACTCTTGTTCTTCTAAGCTGCCCACATCAAATCACCTCACATTACTAAAATTACCAGCCCACCATGAAAAAGAAGTATGGCCTAAAGTAAGCTAAGGCCATAGAATGTTAGTCCAAGAAGAGTCCTTGGCTATTCTGTAGTCCAAGGGTTTACAAAGACTTTTAACAGAGAAAATGTTTCCTCAAGCATTGTTTAAAATGGAAGCCATAAATAAAAAATAGATGGTAATGGTAATGATTATAATAGCTAACATGTGAGTATTGTTAGCTATATGCTAGCCATAGTTCTAAATTCTACGCATGTACTGATTCATTTAATCTTCACAAAAACGATATATGAACATCCTTTTTTTAAATAAATGAGGACAAAACACAAGAGGGTTAATAAAATGCTAGTAAGTGGTAGAGCTAAAATTGAAAGGCTAGTAGGCTGGTAGCTTGCGCCAGTGCCCACTAGTCACCATTGCTTCTCTAGGATAAAGGAGAGCTCTTCAGTTTAGGAGGAGAAGAACAGAGTCCCTGTTTTGTTGTCCCCTAGAGGGATGTCCCCAATGTAGCCCCCTCCCTGTAATTTAACTCCTCACATCTGGAATTTACCAGATGACTAAGCAACCACCATCAAACAGAAAAGAACAAAATTTATTAAAACACTTTCTAGGACTCCCAGAGGAATAAGGGCTTTCCCAGCCAGAGGTTGGTAAGTGACAAGGTAATCAGAAAAGGCCAACTTATGGGAGGAAAGTATTTATTCATTAATCAGGGATGAACTGCATTTCTAAGGAGTCATCAGTCAATTGGTTGGATTTGAACCCTAACTAGGACTCTCATGTGCTGCTAAAAAAGGGAGTATGTATTACTAAATTTATCACAAGATGTCAGAAGGGGTAAATATCAACTCTAACACCACAAAGAATCTCAGAGGTCAGTTAAGGAGCTGGAGAACTGCGGAGAGGTGAGTGGGCATCCCTTGAGTGAATGGGATTAATGAGAACCAGACGTTACAAGTTAGCGGGCCTTTCTCATTACAACCAGTCATCCATGCCCTCTTTTCTCCCATCAAAGAAATAGTAGGTCTCTTTGCAGACGATGGGAGGCTGGAGTCCAGAAAGGTGAAGCTCTGTGTTCAAGTTTTACATCCAGGTTAAACTTAAACCCAGCAATATTACTCCCAAATGTGGGCTTGTTTTGTTGTTGCTGTTTTTACTGTTATTAACTTGAAAATATCTTTGGAAAGAAACTTTCTGGGAGTAGGTGGAAAGGTTCACACAGTTGGTAGATATTATTTTATTTTAACAAGTGTCTTTTCCATACCAGCGATTTGCATTTGTTTAAATCATGGCCTTGTCCATATCTAATGATGTAAATGACAATATTTAGATTACATGTCATACAACTGAAATTAAACTTCACTTACAAAGGGAAACCATTATTGGAGAACTACAACAATTTTCTTTCTTACCACTGATTAAAAGATCTCATTTACCCTGTTACTGGCATTTGGGTAATACAGCAAATTAATTTTAAAATGTGTCAAATTAGCACAAACACTTTCAGACAAAAGTCATCCTAGTATTACTGAAGATATACTTGATTATTGGAAAAAAAAACCTTTAAAAGAGAGTGTGTTCTTGATTTCTTCACAAGCAGAAAAGCAGTAAACTGATGGGCTAATTTGATCACATCTTCCTATAAAATATCAGAATGAGACCAAAATCCCAGTGCAATTTTACAGGTTAGAACTATTGTATCTATTGTACCCATCTCAGAAATACCATTAAATTTCTTATATGCACATTTAACAAAAGGGCCATAAGGATTTCTACAAGTGGAGCCATGTTTATTTCACTTTTTATGTTGTGAGATATTTGCATCCATAACAGTGCATAAAATCATATATGTAAAGTTTAAAGATAATTATAAAGCAACATCTGAGTAACCCAGGTAAAGAAATAGAACATGTCAGTGCCTGAGAAACCCCTTTTGTTTCTCTCCCAAATCACATCCCATACCTCTCCCCTGGAGGTAACCATTATGCTTAATTTTATGATAATCATTCCTTTGTCTTTATACTTTTATTATCCGTGTGTGCATACCTAAATAGTATAGTTTATTTTTGCCTGGTTTTGAACTTTTATAAATGTATTATTCTCCATGTTTTATTCTGTGCTTCTTTATTTCATTCAATGTTATATTTGTGAAATGTATTCCAATTACTGGATCTACCATTAATTCAATTGTTTTCATTGCTGTATAATATTGGATGGCCTAAATATATCATAGTCATATTAGTCAGTTTTAACAAACAACCCCAAACCTTAAGACGTTTCAAAAAAAAGTTTTGTTTTTCATTCACATTATGTTTCCTTTGCAGTTTTCTTGCCCCTCTGCTTTATGTCTTCATTATAGGACCCATGTTGAAAAAGCAGACAGGGGAAGATGGAAGTCTACACAAGGACACAATGCTTCTGCTTGGAAGATGCAAGTAACACTTCTATTCACATTCTTTGGCAAATCACATAGCCAAGCCTGATAGAAATAGGATGGTAAGTAATATCTACCCATAGGGACAGGCCCAGTAAGAAGCAGTAGACAGTATGTTGACTATAGTGCCATCCATCAAAACAACTTACTTATCTATTCTATCATGGATGAATTTGGGTTGTTTTTCCTTTGGGGCTGTCATTAACAATGCTGCTATAAACATCTTGGTATACAAAGTTTCTGTAGGGTATACACTTAAGGGTTATTTGATAAATCATGGCACCTGCATAACTTGAACTTTTCTAAGTAATGCCAAACCATTTTTCCAAGACAAATATCTCAACCTATTTTCCCACATCATTATATAAGAGTTCCTATTTCTCTGCATCCTTACAAACACTTAGTATGGTCTTTATGAGTAATACTATCTCTTTCTTGTCTTCATTTGCATTTCCATAGTTATTAATGAGCTCGAACATATTTTCTATGTTGAAGAGCATTTGTATCTCCCTATTTTGTGAAGGTGAATGAATATATTTCCAACTTTTTATTTCAAAACAACTTCAGATTTACAGAAAATTTGCAAAACAGTGCATAGTGGAGAGGAGCCAAGATGGCGGCCTGAATAGAGAAGCAGAAATCTCCTCCCAAAACTATATATATTTTTGAAAATACAACAAATACAACTATTCCTAAAAGAGAAATCAGAAGATACAGTACAACAGTCAGGCTACATCTACATCTGCCAGAACTCAGCACCTCACAAAGTGGGTAAGATACAAGCTGTGACCTGACAGGACCCAAGCGCTTCCCCCACCCCAGCCCACCGGTGGGAGGAAAGGAGTTGGAGCAGGGAGGGAATAGAAGCACAGGACTGCTGAATACCCAGCCCTAGTAATCTGCACCAGGAGTGCAGACACACAGTGCATGGTGCACTGGATATTAGGGAAACAGAAAAGTAAAACCTGCAAGCGGGTCCCTGCAGCCTGTGTCCCTGGGACGAAAGAAAAGCGAGTGCTTGTTGAAAGTCTTAAAGGGACAGAGGCTCCACACCTGGATGGAATTGTCCTGGCACACTCAGCCCAGCAGCTGGGAATCCCAGGCAACTTCAGGTGCCCTAACCCACTGGGCGACAGCGCAGCTCTGAAACCCCTCACGGTGATAAACAGCCTCACGTCCATTCCCCCTCCGGCACGGCCCCGCCATAGAAGAGGAGCAGCCTGACAGTGGCCGCGCCCACAGCAGCTGCCTAGAGCCTCCTCCACAGCCACCAGGCCAAACTCAAAGGCCTCGCCGGCATGTGGCAGCCCAGGACAGTCAGAGGAAGCTGGGACAGGGCGCTAAGGGTAGCCATTCTCATAGGAGAGCACATTCGGAGCAGCTGCCACTCCCTGTGGGGCTCTGGGCTGCCCGGACAGCTGCCCCAACCCAGTGGCTCAGGAAATAAAACCAGAAGCTGCTCCGCATGTGCGGGACGTTGTTTTGCCAGCTGACACACATGCCAACTGCCTATGACTACCTCTATCACCATGAAAAGGCAGAAGAAATTGATCCAGTCCAGAATTACTCAGACAACCCCCGAGAGGGAGCCTGAGGAGATAGATTTAACCAATCTTCCTGAAAAAGAATTCAAAATAAAGGTCATAAACATGCTGATGGGCCTGCAGAGAAATATTCAAGAGCTAAAGGATCAAGTAAGGAGGGAGAATAGAGAAATAAAAAATCTCTTGAAGAATTTAAGAGCAGACTGGATGAGGTGCAAGAGGCCGTTAATTGAACATAAATCAGAGAACAGGAATACAAAGAAGCTGAGGCAGAGAGAGATAAAAGGATCTACAGGAATGAAAGAATATTAAGAGAACTGTGTGACCAATCCAAATGGAACAATATTCAAATTATGGGGGTAACAGAAGAAGAGGAGAGAGAGAAAGGGATAGAAAGTATCTTTGAAGTAATAACTGCTGAAAAATTCCACAAACTAACAGAGAAAATGGTCTCTCAGACCATGGAAGCCCACAGATCTCCCAACACAAGGGAACCAAGGATGACAACACCAAAACACATAATAATTGAAATGGCAAAGACCAAGGACAAGGACAGAGTATTAACGGCAGCCAGAGAGAGAAAAAAGATCACCTACAAAGGAAAATCCATCAGGCTATCATCAGACTTCTCAACAGAAACCTTACATTCCAGAAGAGAATGGCATGATATATTTAATGCAATGAGACAGAAGGGCCTTGAACTAAGAATACTGTATCCAGCACGATTACCATTTAAATATGAAGGAGGGATTAAACAATTCCCAGATAAGTAAAAGTTGAGGGAGTTTGCCTCCCACAAACCACCTCTACAGGATATTTTAAAGGGAATGCTCTAGATGGAAGTACTCCTAAGGCTAAATAGATGTCACCAGAGAAAATAAAATCACACCAAAGAAAGCAGACCAACCAAATACTAACTAAAGGCTAAAAATAAAATCAACTACTCACAAAAGCAGTCAAAGGAAACACGAAAGAGTACAGATTAAAACACCTAACATATAAAGAATGGAGGAGAAGGAATAAGAAGGAAGAGAAATAAAGAATCATCAGACTGTGTTTATTATAGCTTAATAAGCAAGCTAAGTTCGACACTTAAATAGTAAAGAAGCTACCCTTGAACCTATGGTAACCATGAATCTAAAGTCTGCAATGGCAATAAGTACATATCTTTCAATAATCACCCTAAATGTAAATGGACTGAATGCACCAATCAAAAGATACAGAGTAATAGAATGGATAAAAAGCAAGACCCATCTATATGCTGCTTACAAGAGACTCACCTCAAACCCAAAGACATATACACACTGAAAGTCACAGAATGGAAAAAGCTATTTCATGCAAACAATAGGGAGATAAAAGCAAGTGTTGCAGTACTAGTATCAGACAAAATAGACTTCAAAACAAAGAAAGTAACAAGAAATAAAGAAGGACATTACATAATGATAAGGGGGTCAGTCCAACAAGAGGATATAACCATTATAAATATATATGCACCCAATACAAGAGCACCAACATATGTGAAACAAATACAACAGAATTAAAGGAGGAAATAGAATGCAATGCATTCATTTTAGGAGACTTCAACACGCCACCCACTCCAAAGGACACATCCACCAGACAGAAAATAAGTAAGGACACGGAGGCACTGAACAACACACTAGAACAGATGGACCTAATACACATCTACAGAACTCTACACCCAAAAGCAGCAGGATACACATTCTTTTCAATGCACATGGAACATTTTCCAGAATAGAACACATACTAGGCCACAAAAAGAGCCTCAGTAATTTCCAAAAGATTGAAATCCTATCAACCAACTTCTCAGACCACAAAGATATAAAACTAGAAAAAATTGTACAAAGAAAACAAAGAGGCTCACAAACACATGGAGGCTTAACAAAATGCTCCTAAATAATCAGTGGATCAATGACCAAATTAAAATAGAGATCAAGCAATATATGGACACAAATGACAAAACCAGCACAAAGCTCCAACTTCTGTGGGATGCAGTGTGGACATTTCTAAGAGGAAAGTAGATAGCAATCTAGGCCTATTTAAAGAAGGAAGAACAATCCGAAATGAATAGTCTAAAGTCACAATTATTGAAATTGGAAAAAGAAGAACAAATGAGGCCCAAAGTCATCAGAAGGAGGGACATAATAAAGATCAGAGAATAAATAAATAAAATTGAGAAGAATAAAACAATAGAAAAAAATCACTGAAACCAAGAGCTGGTTCTTTGAGAAAATAAACAAAAAAGATAAGCCCCTAGCCAGACTTATTAAGAGAAAAAGAGAATCTACACACACCAACAGAATCAGAAACGAGAAAGGAAACGTCATGACGGACCCCACAGAAATACAAAGAATCGTTAGAGGATACTATGATACTCTATATGCTAACAAGCTGGAAAACCTTGAAGAAGTGGACAACTGCCTAGAAAGATATAACCTTCCAAGACTGATACAGGAAGAAACAGAAAATCTAAACAGACCAATTACCAGTAACGAAATTGTATCTGTAATCAATGAGGATTTAATAATGTAGGTCACTGTTGAACCACTGTGTTATATTCTTGAAACAAATATACAGTTGTGTATTGTTTTGTACTTGAACTGTACATGGGCTATACAAATCAACCCATACTTAGTGGGCAAACATGATCTTATGGAAATGATTCTCCCTGCCAGTTTGCAGAGAACAATTTGGCAACATGCACGGCTGTAGGAGAAGGCATTCGACTGGATATCAAGCAGGAATTCAGGTAAAAAATGAGTACAAGCCACCTATAAATACCTTCTAACCCCTGCATCAGTGTCCTGTATGGGAATCACTTCTGGGAATTTAAATTATATTGCATAAACCTAAAGTTCACCCTTTCCAAAATGATCATTCTGATTGGTCTCACCCTATGGTGTAGAATATCCCTATTATTGTTTTACAAATGGTAGAGCATCTTAGATTTTCATTTTATAATAAACATCTACCCTGTACCTGGTGTTTGTTCTGTTTCTATATACATCATCTCATTGAATTCATGGTTAATCATTGGAGAACCAGGATTTTATCCCATACAGGTTTGTTTTTTTTAATATGTATGTGTATGTGTATATATAGATACACACTTTGTTTTCTACCCTTGTAAAACTTTTAATGTAAATACATTTGCAAATTTAGGAAGAAAAAATGTCTTTGTCAGATTTTGTGTCCAGTCACAATTTTTCAGTTCAGAAAATACAGTCATTATAGGGATCATATGTAATTGTTACCCTGCCAACTTCATCCCTCTCCTCAATAAAACCCTAATGATTTAGCTTAGCAACCCTACTGTACACGTGTCTCTTAACAAAGGTGACTTCAAATTAATTTCAGTAGCAGGTAGGTATAATTACTAGCTGACAACTAAATAAGTAGAAACAGATAGATAGATGATAGATAGATAGATAAGATAGATAGATAGATTGATAGATAGACGATAGATAGATAGATTATAGATAGACAAGCAATTCTTATGTCTAACAGAGATGTAGAGGCAGGTGGTTGAACAATCAGGATTTTAAAAGGTAAACAAATGGTGTTTGTATATTATTTACCCTTGCACAGAGCTCAATTAAAAAAGTCAAGTGTGTTCATTGTTCCCCAGAAGTAAAACATCAGTAACAGACTTAATCTTTTAAAGTTAAATGCCCGCTTGACATTTCCACTTGGATGTCTCACAGACATCAAAAATTGAACATCCTCTACATGGATCTCTTGTTTATTTCCATCTCATACTTGTCTTCTTCCTCTAAGTAAATGGCATCACATTCCTCCAAGCTAGAAACCTAAGAGTTAGCATTAATTCTGCCATGTCTCCTACACCTACATCCAATCTGTTAATAAGACCTGTGATTTCACCATCGAAATATATCTTGAGCCATCAATTTCTCTCCATCTCCATTGACACTGCTCTCATCCACACCACTATCATTTCTTTTCACAACAGCATCTCTGTCTCCGTTTTCCATTCTTATCTTATCCCGTATCCTTTCTACCCAGAGAAACAAAAAACGATCTCATAATATAAATCAAGTCACTCCCTTGATTTAAATCTTTCAGTGGCTTCGCATTGGACTCAGACTAAAAGCCAAAATCTTCACTGAGACTTGGAATTCTCTGTAGCATGTTGCCCCTACCAACTTTCTAACCTCATCACCTGCCCCTTTTCCCCTTGCCCACTCTATTCTGGCCACCTTCGTGACACTTTTTCTAGTGTTTACCCACATATTTATAAATAAACATGCTTATACTGCTATTCACTGATGATTCACTTTTTTTTTTTGAGAGGGTATCTCTCATATTTATTGATCAAATGGTTGTTAACAACAATAAAATTCAGTATAGGGGGGTCAATGCTCAATGTACAATCATTAATCCATCTCAAGCCTAATTCTCGTCAGTCTCCAATCTTCTGAAGCATAACGAACAAGTTCTTACATGGTGAACGAATTCTTACATAGTGAATAAATTCTTACATGGTGAACAGTACAAGGGCATTCATCACAGAAACTTTCGGTTTTGATCACGCATTATGACCTATAAACAATCAGGTCAAATATGAATATTCGTTTGATTTTTGTACTTGATTTATATGTTGATCCCACATTTCTCCCTCTATTATTATTATTATTTTTATTTTTAATAAAGTGCTGAAGTGGTAGGTAGATGCAAGATAAAGGTAGAAAACATAGTTTAGTGCTGTAAGAGGGCAAATGTAGATGATCAGATGATCAGGTGTGTGCCTATGGACTAAGTATTAATCCAGGCTAGACAAGGGCAGCAAGACATCCACGGATGCAGAAGATTTCTCGCAAAGCAGGGGGGGTGAGGTTCTGAGCCTCACCTCTGTTGATCCCCAAATTCTCACCTGATGGCCCCCCTGCGACTGTGCCTGTCTTAGGTTGTTCCTCCCTTGAGGAATCTTACCCGTCTCTGGCTAACCAGTCATCTTCCGGGGCCATACAGGGAAATGTAAAGTTGGTAAGTGGGAGAGAAGCCATATTGTTTGAAAAGGTTAGCTTTTTACTTCTTTGCAGATTTATGCCCTGTGGCTTTTATGCCCAACATTTGTCTCGAGGTATCTTTACCACCTGGAGGAATTATGATACTCGGTAAATTCGATATGAGGCACGAATTATATTTAAGGGTTGTAATTAGGAAGGAAGAAGAAAAGCTATAGATGTAGCATATGGAAGGAAACATGGGAGGATTGATTATTTCTTTGACATATCTTCTTGTAGAGTACCTTAAGTATGTATAGGTTTTAAACTACTAACTAATTTGTACACACATATTAACATAATAGGAATACAGTGACATAAACAAAGCAAATCTATAATTACCATCCATCTCCAGTGAAGCCAAGAAAACCATTTAGGCACCCTAGACATTTGTGAAAATTTATCTATGATATGATGGATATTGTCCAATTGTACTTGAACAGTCTGAGAGAAATCAGACAAATTAAAGCAGCCCATTTCTGGGATCTGTTCACATCCCATATGTCCTTTTAACCGTAGATAGTCTATAGTCATGAGATTTTGGAGTGCTACAACTTGCACCCCTCCCAACTCCTGGTTGAGTTCCAACAGTACAGATCCGGTCAAATTCGTTGTCTCACTGTATGCACATGCCAGCCTAGACATCTCCCTCCTCATTCCTATGGCAAGTCCAGGAGACGGTGGGCTGGATGCAGCCACAATGGCAGCATGATGATTCACTTTTACATTGTATCCATCAACTTCCTCTTATAAAAGATGGGGGCACATCCCTGTCACACTCTTTTCACTTCTTGTGAAGAACCAACCATCTGCCCCCGTCCATTATAATTCTGCTTCCTCTGTGAGGAGTTCTCTTTCCCCTATTATCATACCAGTATTCACATAGCCAGCTCCTTAATTTTAGGTCTAAATTTAAATGTCACCTTCTCAAAAATGCCTTCTCTAATGACCCAATCTAAAAGAGGTACATTTCTTACTTTCTATCTTAGCTCTTTGTCCATTGCATTCTGTACAATTTGCAATTCTTTTATTTGTACTTTCATTTTACTTGTTTTTTTTTCAGTCTCCTTGACTTGAATGTAAACTTAATGAAGAAGGGATAGTAGTTCTCATTTTCCATCATCTCCACCATTTAACATTATGCCTGACACATATTGCAAGTGATCAAATATTTTTTCAGTAATAATTGAATAATTGAAAGCATCATACTAAAACTAAAAAGGTCTGCTTTTGATATCTCCCATTGCAAATGAAAAACAAAGAACAAAAAAACTATAGATGAAAAAATATATGTAGCCTTTGTATTTATAAAAAGGCCACAGGCATACCAGTATTTCATCACACTTGTCCTAATTCTGACTTAACCTACATTTGTTTTAATGTATTCAATAATGTTCCTAAATAGAAAAACAAATATTTTTCCTGAGTCTGATGAAATATAATTGGACACAGGGACTGAACAAGGGTCAGGGAGAAAGAAGTAATTCAAAGGATCCAAGGGAAAACTTTCATATGTAAGAGCAATTCTTTAAAAAATTGAAAAGTATATTTATTTAAGAATAAATTTTAGGAAGTAGAGTTACACATCAAAAAATAAATAAATTTCTTAAGGAATAGGTTTGAATTTATTTACAAATAACTGTAATTTTCCTAAAAAATGGAAAAAGTAGTTTTCCTTGAAGAGAGCAAGCTTATTTTATATCAGAAAATGTTTATGATGGGTCCTTAATGTCAATAACAAAAAATATAATAGCACCATCAACATGATCAAGACGCATTTGTTAACATGACTAGTTGAACACTAAGATGTTCTAGAAATGAAATTTTGGGCTAATGGTCCATTACTTACCACAAAAACTTCCAAAGAGTGCTTGCTTTCTGAGGAAACAGCATGCATGCTTGACATCTTATCGCATTCTGCTCATGAATCAGATTCTGGAGGTCAGGCAACACTCCCATACAGAACTTGTGAGAATCTCCCACTGATTTCAAAGTCACCTTTACACAGAGAAAAAGTCCATGCAACATAGGAGAAAGAACCATACAAAAGGGGTAAAATATAAACCTGTAACTATTAACTATCTACCTACCTATCTAAGAAGCAAATAAATGTGGTATTTACTTATTTCTGTATTTTTACAATGCTTTCTAAATGTTGTGTTTTAAATTTAGTATATTCCCATTAGTTCTATAAGGCTTATAATAGAAAACAGTGGTCCCCTGCTCTTCTCCTCCATTTCCCAGATTCCTCACCTCCATAGGAAA
Source organism: Manis javanica (assembly GCF_040802235.1). Taxonomy (NCBI): domain Eukaryota; kingdom Metazoa; phylum Chordata; class Mammalia; order Pholidota; family Manidae; genus Manis; species Manis javanica. Next base: position 110,703,773 of record NC_133174.1, read on the forward strand.
TGTATATCTATTTTACCTGTCCCTTTGGGTATTTACCTCCATGATTGAAAAAAAAAATCTTGCAATGTTTTTGGATTTTTAGTTTTATATACATTTTTACCATCTTCCTGCTTCTTCTTACACACACACACACACACTCCCCCTTGTCCCATCCTCACTATAGATTTCTATTATTAATTTGGGTTAAATCAGTATTCAATGCTTGAATTATGTAACTACTAGGACTATGTAACTACTCTTGATAGACGAGGGATACAGGGTGGTATAATTAATTGCCTTTTTTTTTCTTTCACAATTTTTAGTTTCCTCCCCTCTGCCATGATTTACCATTTTTTTTCAAATCTGCTTTCCAGTTTCCAAAATTGTGTTAACATTTCATCTGCTCTGCTCTTCCCTTTTACCCTGTGGATTTATGTCTTTTTATCCTATTAGTGGACTTTAGGAAGGAGCAGAGATTAATGCATGTTCACTCTGCCATGTTTAGCTGAAATTTGGCATTGACTTTCTTGATATATCAAGGATAAACTGTAGACAAAATCATTTCATGCCCCGTTACCATTCTGAAATGAATTTGTCAATTATTGCCTGTGCTCAACTGGTTCTAATAATGGCAAAGTTGTATGTTAAAAATCCTTGTAAGGGTCAGTTATGTCTACCCAGTTCTTAGATCACAGCCATACCTTACTCTTCATCCCCAAGAGAGCTCACTGATGTTTTCTGGGGCCGGTAGCAGGACCAGATGAAGGACTATATATAATCTTTTTACTTTCATTCTGCAGACTAGGAAGAGTTACTCACAAATACTCTTTATGAAAAATAGTTATAATACCAATTACTAAGCAGGTAGCTTGTCCTTAAACAGCAGCCTGAGATGCCTCTTGTCTTACCATTATTTCCAGGAGCTCCATGTCCCTGAACATATGGAGTCCTAGGACCAGCCTGTGGGTACATCCAATCCTCTAAGCACTTCACAATTCCTCTTTCCTGAGTGTTTTAGGAGCTGTGGCTAAACGGTCAGCAATGGCAGCAAGACAGAAACTGAGGTAGTGTAAATGTGCTTAGGGCAGTACTGCCTGCTTCCCATTGTCCTGTTGAGTCAGAAGGATTATGTAGAAATGATATAGGCTGGACAGAAAGAGAGCTGGGACATATTTAAAGCTTTGACTTGACACCAGAGAAATAGCCTACTATAGAGACGGACAATTTCAGTTGCTCTGCCCAGAAGTAGGATGCATAGAGTCATCCAACTGGGGCTGACACTGATGTAAGTGTTGACACTGCTCTTTAGCACTCCACATCCTCCTCAGAGCTTTTTGTCCACATTTGCTTTCATTGCTTAAGTAACTTTGACATGATTAAAAATCAATAATGCTAAACTCTTTTAAGTGGAATATACCTCAGCAATGCTTCTCTACAAATCATCTATTGTTTAATTAAACACACTAAATGTCTCATCGTATCTAATTAAAATGCTTTTTGAGGGCAGGTAATTTACATTGCCATTGTCTCTCTCATAATAGCTTGACAATAATCTGTATAAGTATGAAGGTACTACAAACACAGGAAGTAGGAGATGTATATGAGTCTTAAATTGTTTTAACAGATATCTTTAGAATTTCACTTTGCCCCAGCCCTTCACTGAAACAGACGTCAAAAGTCATTTTGACCTAAAAATCCTCAAATTTGATAGGACTATTAAATTTCTTTCCTTTTAAATCACTTTCTTTCTCAAACTTCTCTCTTTCCTTGCCTTCCTATGATTCTCTATTCTTTTTGTTTTACTGCTACAATCTGATCACAACTGCTCAGTGTTCCCTGGGCTTCTCCTTTATTCTCTTGTAGTTTAAGACCCTGTTATCCCACATCTAGAATACTGAGTTAGATTCCTATCTGGCGTTTTGCCACCAGTACTTCCCTACATATTATTACAATTACATTTCAAAAATACAAACCTGCTATATTACATCTTTCCTCAGAAACCTTTAACATGCTCTCCAACATTTAAAATGTAAAATCATGTTTCTCAATATTCTGTAAGATGATCCTAGTAGACACTCTTAATTTTATCTAATACTGATCTGCCCTATCAGTCCTGGCCACCCAACCCAAAAACTGTTTGCCCAGATTTACCACTCACTTTCTTAACTATATTTTTGCTTATGGTGTCTCTCTTCTAATCCATAATGCCTCACCATCTCCCTTCACTCACACATTTCTATCCTTTAAAGATCCTACTCAATATCAACCTCATAAAGAGGATCTCCCAAATCAAAGTTCATCTCCATCAGCCCTAGTGCCTTCCTTTCATGTTTTTTGGTAAGTATAATGAGTCTTGTATTGGAAAATGTGCTCGAGTTCCAATAAAGTATAAGCTCTTGGATGGCAAAGTTAAATTTTCTAGGCCTTTTTCTTCTCTCCCTTCCTTATTTAACACATAAATACATTCTTTTCATTAATAGAAATAATCAGTTCTGGAGGATCCTTTGGCACTACAATGGAATTATTACAACTAAAGCAAAACAAAAAGCCAGTGGTTTATACCCAGTTATTATTGATGGAACTTTCTAACAAATAAAGGATGGGTAGTGTTTTGTTTACCAGGAGAAGCATTGAACCAACTGCCATCATGTTATATATTTCAAATTGCTTTTCTATCATGGAGATTGATTTTTAAATTTCTTTTCCCTTGGTACCTACTTAAAGTTGCATTTCTACCTGTGATACAGGAAAACCCAAAGTACTGACTCTTGTCCAAGGTCCTAGTTTCATGAATCATGGTGTATACAGTGAAGCTCATATGCCACTATTTTTAAAACAGTTTATTGAGATATAATTCACCTGCCTTATAATTCACCTATATAAAATCCACAATATAATGTTTTTAGTATATTCAAAGAGTTGTACAACCATCAACACTATCAATTTTAGCACATTTTCATTAACTCCCAAAAGGAACACCATATCCATTAACAGGCTCTTCTCATCTACCCCCACCAACCACAGCCCTAGGCAACCAATAATCTAATTTCTGTCTAGATCTGGTTGTCTGGATATTTCATATAAATTGAAATCATAAAATACACGGCTATTTGTGTCTAGTTTCTATCACTTAGCATAATGCTTTCAAGGTTCATCTGTGTCATAATGTGTATCAGTGTTTCATTCTTTTTATGGCCAAATCATATTCCATTCTACGGATATATCACATTTTATTTGCTCATTCATTAATTTATAAAAATTTAGACTGTTTCCACTTTTTGGCTCTTACGAATAATACTGCTAGGAACATTTGTATAGAAGTTTTGTGTGGATATATGTTTTTCAATCCTTTAAGTGAAATTGTGGAGTCATAATAAAACTATATATGTTTAACCTTTTGAAGAGCTGCCAGTTTTCTCCAGAATACTATACCATTTTATATTCCTAGCAGCAGTGTAAAGGGTTCCAGTGTGCCCACATCCTTGATAACATTTTTTTATTATCTGTGTTTTTTATTATATTCATCCTATTGGGTATAAAACAGTATTTCACTGTGGCCTTGATTTGCATTTCACTAATGAATAGGGATGTTGAGCATCTTTGCATATGCTTCTTGGCAATTTGCATATCTACTTTGGAGAAATGCCTTTTGAAATCCTTTGTCCATTTTTAATAGGGTTTTGTGTCTTTTCGTTGTTGGATTATACAAATGCTTTAATTTTCCTGTATAAAAGTTCTTTATCTAATATATTGTTTGTAAATATTTTCTCCCATTCAGGACATTGTCTTTTCACAAAGGCACAGTGAGGAAAGTTTCCCACAAATTTTTTTTTAATTTGATGAAATCTATTTTTCTTTTGTCACTTCTACTTTCAGTCGCATATTTAAGAAGACTTTGGCTAATCAAAGGTGACAAATATTGAAGAGTATATTTTATAGTATATAATTTTAGCTCATACATTTAGCTCGATGATACATTTGGTGTTGATTTAGTGTATGGTTTAAGAAAGGAATCCAACTTTGGTCTTTTTTTGTATATGAATATCCAGCACCATTTTTAGAAAAAGACTATCCTTTTCTTCATTGAATTGTCTTGATACTCTTGTTGAAAATCAATGTCCCATAAAGGACTGGATTTATGTCTGGACTCTATTCCATTGATCTATCCTTATACCAGTACTGCACTGTTTTTATTACTGTAGCTTTGTAGTAAGCTTTGAAATCAGGAAGTATGAGTCCTCCAATTCTGTCCTTTTTCAAGATTGTGTTGTCTATTCTGCATCTGTGTCATTTCCACAAAAATTTTAGGAACAAGTTGTCAATTTCTGAAAAAATAAAGTTGAATTTTGATATAAATTGCATTGAATCTATAGATTTGGGAGATACTGCCATTTAAAAAATATTAATATTTCTGAACCATGAATATGTGCTGTCTTTATTTAGGTCTTCTTTAAATTCTTTCAACAATGGTTGTATTCTTCAAAGTAGAAGTTTTACACTTTTGTTAAGTTTATTTTGAGGTATTTTATTCTTTTTGATACTACATCAAATGGAATTTTGCTCAATTACGTTTTTGGATTTTTTTATGTTTAGTATATAGAATTACAATTTATTTTTATGTAGTGATCTTTTCTCTATAGTCCTGCTGAACTCAATTATTAGTTTGACTTAGTAAACTTAGTATTCTTCAGAATTTTTCTATTTACAAGATCATATAATGTGTAAGTACAGATAGTTTTACTTCTTACTTTCTAATCTTGAGTTTCTTCTGTTTCTGTTTATTACTTAATTGAGAAGGATTGGTGTTAATTCTTCTTTAAACATTTGATTCAGTAGTAAAGCCATCTTGCCCTGGGCTTTTCTTTGCACAAATTTTAAAATGCTAACTCAATATCTTTATTGTTATTAAGTATATTCAGATTTTTCTATTTTTGTGTGGCTTATGATAGTTTATGACTTGCTAGGTTTGGATCATATTATCTGTTATCTAATTTATTGGCATGCAATTATTATAGCAGTCCCTTATAAGGCTTTTTATTTCCATAATATCAGTAATAATGATCTCTTTTCAATCCTCAATTTAATAACTTGAGTTTTCTCTCTCTCTTTTTTTTTTGGTCAGTCTAGCTAAAGCTTTGTCCATTTTGTTGATCTTTTCAAAGAATCAAGTTTGGTTTTGTTTATTCTGTTGTTTTCTATTCTCTGGTTTATGTCCACTATTTATTACTTCTTTCATTCTGCTTGCTTTGTGTTTTGTCTTCTTTTCCAAGTTCCTTGGAGCTTAAAGTTAGGTTGCTGATTTGAGAGCTTTCTTCTTTATTAATATAGGCATTTATAGTTGTAAACTTCCCTCTAAACATTACTTTAATGACACCCCATATATGTTAGCATGTTTTGTTTTCATTTTCATTTATCCCAATGTTTTTGCTACTTTCTCTTGTGATTTTTTTTGGCATAACATTTATTTTTATTTTTTTTGATATCATTAATATACACTTACATGAAGAATATTGTGGTTACTAGATTCCCTCCAATATCAAGTCCCCATCACATATCCGACTAAAGGCACTGTCCATCAGTGTAGGAAGATGCTGTAGAGTCACTACTTGTCTTCTCTGTGCTATACTGCTTTCCCTGTGCTCCACTACTTTCCCTGTGCTCCCACCCCTACATTATGTGTGCTAATCATAATGCCCTTTTTCCCCTTATCCCACCCTTCCCACCCATCCTCTCCAGTCCTTTTCCCTTTGGTAACTGTTAGTCCATTCTTGGGTTCTGTGATTCTGCTGCTGTTTTGTCCCTTCAGTTTTTGTTTTGTTCTTATACTCCACAGATGAGTGAAATCATTTGGTACTTGTCTTTCTCTGCCTCATTTATTTCACTGAGCATAGCACCATCTAGCTCCATCCCTGTTGTTGGAAATGGTAGGATTTGTTTTCTTCTTATGGCTGAATAATACCTCATTGTGTATATGTACCACATCTTCTTTATACATTCATCTACTGATGGATACTTAGGTGGCTTCCATTTCTTGGCTATTGTAAATAGTGCTGCGATAAACGTAGGGGTGCATATCTCTTTTTCAAACTGGGATCCTGCATTCTTAGGGTAAATTCCTAGGAGTGGAATTCCTGGGTCAAATGGTATTTCTACTTTGAGTTTTTTGAGGAACTTCCATACTGCTTTCCACAATGGTTTAACTAATTTACATTCCCACCAGCAGTGTAGGAGGGTTCCCCTTTCTCCACAACCTCGCCAACATTTGTTGTTCCTTGTCTTTTTGACACTGGCCATCCTAACTGGTGTGAGGTGATATCTCCTTGTGGTTTCAATTTGCATTTCCCTGATAATTAGCAATGTGGAGCATCTTTTCACATGCCTGTTGGCCATCTGAATTTCTTCTTTAGAGAAGTGTCTGTTCATGTCTTCTGCCCATTTTTTAATTGGGTTATTTGCTTTCTGTGTGTTGAGGCCTGAGTTTTTTTAATATATTTTGGATGTTAACCCCTTGTCAGATATGTCATTTACAAATATATTCTCCCATACTGTAGGATGCCTTTTTGTTCTGCCCTACTTTTACATTTTAGTGATCAGTTTTAAAGATCAGTTTGAAATTCAGACAATGTTCTTAATTAACAAAATGAGAGCTATTTAGCTACTCTCAGAATAAGCTTCAGAGTCTGCTTACATATACTCACTTAGCACAAATTCACTTCTTCATCAAATGAGAATAGTGTTGTAAAACAACTTGTATATGTCCTCTTGAGTGCCAGAAGTACATTTCAAAAAATCTGAAAAGTCACTTTTCTAGCTAAAAGATTTAATTAGAAATAAGGTGTATGAACATCTCCCTCAAATGAAACTGGGTTTTATTGGAGCTGGGCTAAATACTGGGTGGCGTAGCCAAAAGAAAATACATCCATCTCCAAAATCCAAATAGCATAAGCAATTAATTGTAATCAGGGACAGATAAGTGTCATAGAAAAAGTAACACTGGAGCAGGAGTTTAAAAATGAGTATGTTTTCACAAGGCAAATGGTGCATGAGTGGAATCCTAAAGGAATTCCAGGCAGGTGAAACAGCATGAACAAATACCAAGGGGTATCTAAGTTTATTACAGAATCAAAGACTAGGAATTAGTGTAGTAGGGCTGGAACATAGGACACATGATAAGGAAGCAGGAGCAGATTGGATGCCAAGATTCAGGTGCGGGCTGAGGCCAAATTGGAAGTCTTTAATGCCAAACAAAGGAACATATGAGTTGGAATTTAGATAATAGAGAGGCCCTAAAAATGTTTAGTCAAGGGAATTACATGCTGAAAGTTATGTTTTAGAAAGAATACCCTGGCAGAAATATGGATAATAGATTGTGGATGAAAAACAATAGAGATATGGAGGCTGATTAGGAAGTTGGCAAGAGAAGCTAGGAATTTGAACTAGGGAAAGAGGAGTGGGAGTGGAAATTAAGAAAGATAAGAGTTTGAAAAGTACAAACAACAGTGGGAGAAGAATTTCACATTGGGAGTATGAGAAAGGAAACAACCAGCCGTAAGTCCTCAGTTAGTACCTTGATTTACTTAGTAGATAGCACTGTGTCTTTAGTCAGAAAAATGAATGTATTTAGAAGGATGTCTGGGGTCATGTTCACAGGGTAATGACTTCAGTTTGGGACAATTTGTGTGACATCCAGCTGGATGAACAGGTCTGGAGATAGGACTAGAGATACAGTATTTAGGAGTCAACGATGGGAGGGTAAGGCCACCCACAGAAAAACTGCAGGGAGAGAAGAGGGTTGAAAAACCTTAGAGGACATAAGTTTTTAGAGGAATTAGAGAAAGAGGAATTGGAGAGACTGAAGCAAAGCTGGCCACTGCAGGGGAATCTGGAAAGAGCGGTAAAAGTATAGCCAAGAGGAAAGAACTCCAGGAAGAAAGAGATTGTGGTCTCTCTTTGTCATACTTTGGGATGAAAGAGATGTTTGCTCAGACCCCATCTTCCTGAATCCTGAACCACCTGTCTATACCCATATAATCTTTACAAATTACATATATACATGCAGTACCAAGAAAACTCCAGAAATATCCACACTCTTATTAGCTCAGACCCTGACCAATACCACCTGATGAGCCCCTATTCACTGAGCTGTGCTGAACCTGCAAAAGCTGAACTCCTTTTGGCCCCGGGCTCAGGAATGAGATAGAGGCATACTCAGTGTCCAGTCCTTGGCACTATGGCCGTGACTCCATGCCCTTGTCATTTGACCATAAATAAAAGGTGTGAGAAAGCAAACTCACATAAAGAACCTTGCCTCCTGGCCACAGCTTCCCACTCTCTTTCCTGTACCATCACCCATACTGGCCAGCATTTTACTGTAACTGGGTTTAACCCAAAGCTATCCGCAAACTAGGCCAAAGATGTACCTCCATTCTGTTACCCATATTTAGCCATATGCAGCTAAATTGTCCAACATAGTTCACCAGAGAGAAGATTTATGAAACATCCATCAGAAAAAAGGAAACAACGCTGCTGGAAAACATAATTCATCTCATACTTGCCTTCTCTTTGAAACACATACCAATTTAAAGGCCCTTCTGTTTTCAGAATAAATCCTTGCTCCCAGAGAAAAAATAAAGTTCTAACAATACATTTATTATGGCTTATTCCCAGCAGAAAACAAAAATATATATACTATTTTATGTATAATCGTCTTCCTTCTTCTGCTTCATAAGATTTCTTATCATGAAATATTTCAAACACTCAGAAACATAGAGATAAAAATAGAATATATAATCACCACTCAGCTTAAATAAACCTGAACTATTTTCCATTTCTTTTGTATCTTAAATATCACAGCGGTGTAGCAACTTGTATGTGTCTTCCCAATTCCATTCTCCATTCAATGCTGAAGTCGATAAATATAATTCTGATTTTTTACTACATATGTATTATATGTATTATATTCTGATATATTAGCTACATATGTATTTATCTCTAAAATATGTGTGAATGCTTTATATTTTAATTAGCATAAATGGTACTTTGCTGTGCATATAATTCAGGAATTTTTACTTTCATTATCATTTAGTATCAAATATGTATGATTTCCCTTATGATTTGCTTGTTATTTAGCAATTCATATTTTTAACCTCCAAACATATGGCTTTTAACTGTCATATATTTTTAAATTCATCCTTGAACTGCAATGTGTTCAGAGAAAGTTTCCTGCATGATATCAGTTCTTTGAAATGCATTTAGATTTCCTTCAGGATCTAGTGCGTAATAATTTTTCTAATGTGATAATTTTTATGTACAATGTGATCTTGAAAACCATATATATTCCATATTTCTTCTCTGAAGTAATGTGTGTGCATAAGATCAAGCTTATTGTTTGCATTTTTTGAGTCTTCTCAATACTTAACTATTTTTCTGTCTGCTTGATCTACCAGGTTCAGATGGATCTGTGTGAAAATCTCCCACTGTAATATAGATTTCTCCATTTCTGCTTGTAAATCTGTCAGTTAATACTCTCTCCCTCTCTCTCTATATTTTTTTAATACTCTATATACTTTTGAAGTTATGGTTTTCTCAGTGCATGAAAGCTCATACCAGTTACATATTCTTGGTAGTTTGATCCTGTTATTATGATATGATGTCCTCTTTTACCTCTGCTAATGCTTTATGCCTTAAATTTTATCAAAAGAACTTTGCCCATCCTTTCCCTTTCTCTCACATGTAGTCTAAATTCTGAATTTTTTGTTTTATTTTACCATATTTGAAGCCTAAAATAATACACTTTAATTGTGTACATTTTCAATGTTAGATAAATGAAATTATATTCTTTTGTAACTTCCTTTTATCACTCAAGATTATGGCTAAGAGATTCATCCATGTTGTTGCTTAGCATCATTTGTTCATTTACATTGCTATATAATGGTCCATTGCATGAATATACAATTGATCTATTTCCTAACAGATATACATTTGCCTTATTTCCAGATTGTGACCATTAACAAATAGTACAGTTCAGACCATTTTTGTAAACATTTCCTGGAATGCATACATTAGAGTTTCTCTCAGGGTTTGGCAAACTATTTCTGTGAAGGTCTAGATAGTAAATATTTAGGCTTGTGGCCCATACATGGTCTCAGTGGCATATTCTCTTTTTTTCCTCCAACTCTTCAAAAACAGAAAAAACTTTCTTAGTTTGCAGTCCCTTACCAAAACAGGCTGCAGGACATACTTGTCCATGGCCTTAGTTTACCAATCCCTGCAGAGTAAAAAGCCAGGAATGACATAGATGCCAAACTTTCATATTTTTGCCAACATGGGGAATATGAAATGGTATCTCATTGCCATTTTAATTTAATGAGACCAAACATTATTTCATATGTTTATTGGCCACTTGGGTTTCCTCTTCTGTGGAGAGACTTCCTAGTCAAGACTTTAGCCAGTTTTCAAGTGGACTGATTTGTCTTATGTCCTGCATATTAGTCCCACCTGAGTTACAAGTGTTGCACATGTCTTTTCAGTTTGTGCCTTATTTGCTGAATAGAAACACTGAAACTTAATCTAATTTATCTACCTTTTCTTCATTCCATGTACCTCTTGTCCCTTATATTGTCTTCTAAAGTTTTATTATTAATAATATCAGCCTGCAGTTCTTAATATACTTAGAATCTATTTTTATGTACAATGTGCATGGGAGTACAATTTCATATCTTTCTATTACAAATTCCATTCCTTCCCCCCTGAACTGGAATGCTCATTCTGTCTTACATTAGGTTCTCATGAAATTAATTCTGCAATAACAAATGGCCTCCAAATCTCAGTGACTTACACAGTTTACCTCTTGCTTACATTACATACTGATAGCATGTCAGCAGTGGGTCTCATCTACATTTCTACTTTTTCTGTCAGGATTCAAACTGAAGGAGCAGTCCCTATTTGGGGCATGATGCTTTTTGGTAGAAGGAAAAGAATTGTCAAACCATGCAATGAAATTTCTGTCATTATATAGTTTCCATGGTTAAAGCTTCTGTCCAGTGTGGTGTACATCTGCTCACATTTTGTTGAATAAAACAAGTTAGATGGCCAAGCCAGACATCAGTGTGGCTGGGAGAAAGGATACATTCCCCTCAGCATAGAGGCATTCCAAGTTATACGGCAACAAGTGGGCACATATAATCCTCTTAGAGAGAGAGAGGAGAGTAATTTGGGGGAATAATAATATAGTTTACTACAACATATGTGTGAATCATATTCTGGGCTGTCTATTCTGTTCCTCTGGTCAGGTTATCTGTCCCTGCCTGTCATAATTAACTAAGCCATCTTAACTAGCATAGTTTAATAATAATTATTGCTATCTGATAAGGCAGAACGCTGCATCTTATCATTTTCTTTTAGCAGTGTCTTGACTATCCTTGGCCTTTGCTCTTCCATATGAATTTAAAACTCACTAGCAATATTTTACTAGTAATATTTCATAAAATATAAAATACTTATATTTTACTAGTAATAGTAATAGTATCTTTTTAGACATATTCTGTTGGTTTCTGGTGAACATAAGTGTACCTGGTGGATTTTTGTGTCCAAGAAATTTGGCAACCTGTTTATTAATTCTATTAATTCTGCAGATTCTTTTAGTTTTTATGTAATCACATCAAGTACAATGACAGTTTAATATACCTTTATTAATATATCCATTTTCCAACTTTATATTTAATTTTGTTTTAGGTCTCTCTGCTATATGCACAATATAATTTATTTTTCTCAAACCCAATCTGATACTCTTATTTGCTTCTCTTTTGATTATGATATATTTCAGAGCATTTCACCCACTCTCTTTTGTGTTTTCTTTTTACAATCCCTTCTTAACAATTCATTTCCACACTTTACAGCTTTTTTTAAGTTATAAAGTTTTCCACGAACCTTTATCTTTCCTCTGGCCTCCTGAAATATATGGATTGCATTTCTATTTTATAAAGAGACTTTATATTTTTGCATATATCCTTACCTAAAAAGAAATTTCTAATAATATCTAACATTATTGAATATACCTTTTCTCCTCCTCACACACACAAAAAAATAGTCTTGACTTGCTTTGAGTAACCACTGAACATATTGAAGAGTACCAACTCAAATCCCATTATTATTATTGTCTAATATTTTAGTTCCTTCTTTCATTTTAATTGTAAAATGTTTTCAATTTCATACTAAATTTAATTTGCCAATATCAAAATCTGTGGTGCTTGCCACTGTTTCATGCATTACACACTTTTACATTCACTTTTATTCTTACCTCCTTTAGGGCGTCTTTCAAAGACAGGCTTTGTGTGATTACACATCCTAATGTCTGTATTTTTTTAATGTCTTTATTTTTCTTTGCTCTTTCAATGGTAGTTGGACTGACTATAGTATGCCATGGACTTCTGGCATCTCTTCATTCCAAAGAGAAATCCAGTTTTTAAATTACTCTTCTACAGATCATCTGTCTTCTATGTACGGTACTTTTAAAATTTTTCCCTGTACCTTAATATTTGACAGTAATATTCTGCAGTTTCTCAAGTTGTATCTATCTATGAATTTCATTTTATTTATCCTGCTATTTAAAGTCTACTTTTGAGAGTACGACTCATGCCTTTCTTCAATTCTGGAAATTGTTTTCAAAATCTCTTCAAATGTTTCTGTGCCATTCCATTTATTCTTATTTTCTAAGTCTTACTAGATTTATAGTGGAGTCTGTCAATCTATTTCTATTAACTCATGTTCCATCATTTTTATATCCTTATTTATGTGCTGCATTCTGAGTAAATTCCTTGGTCACATAATCCATTTCATGAATTCCCTCTTCACTTATGTCCAGTTTAGAGTTTCTCTTGTTTACTGAATTGCTAGTCCAATAATGATATTTTTCATTTCTACAATTTCTAATAGGATTCTTTTTATCTTATTCTCTCCCCCAGTTTTATTGAGATAAAATTGACATATTACATTGTATAAGTTTAAGGTACACAACATGATGATTTGATATATGTATATATTGTGAAATGATTACCACAATGGGTTTAGTTAACGTCCGTCACCTCATATAACTTGTTTCCTTGTAGAGACCTGTTAAGATCTACTCTTTTAGCAAATTCCAAATATGCAATACAGTATTAACTATAGTCACCATGCTGTCCATTACATTCCCAGAACGTAACTTGTAATTGGAAGTTTGTACATTTTGACTACCTTCACCCTATACCCCTACCTCCCATCCCCCACCTCTGGCAACCACAAATCTGATATCTGTTTCTATGAGTTTAGTTTTTAGATTCCACATATAAGTGAGATCATACAGTATTCATCTTTCTCTATCTGACTTATTTCACTAAGCAAATTGCCCTCTATGTCCATCCATATTAGCGAGATGGCTTATTTTCTTAAACCTCGTGAACCAACCTCTGCTAACTTCAAACTTTTCTTCTGCAGCTTCCTTGCCTTTCTCTATCTTCTTAGAATTGAAGAAGGTTAGGGCCTTGCTATGAATTAGGTTTTGGTTTCAGGGAATGTTGTGGCTGTATTTTTTCCCCTTTAACAATGTCATCTATTTTTATCATGTAGTTGTATAGGTTTGACTTTCTTTTTTGTTGTTGATATACTTTTTCATTGAAGTATAGTTGATATACAATACTATATTGGTCTCAAGTATACAATATAGTGATTCATCAGTTATCTACAACATACTGGTTCAACAGTTATCTACATTATTAAATCCTCACCCCAACTTGTATAGTTACTGTCAATGTAGAAAGATGCTACAGAACTATAGACTATATTCGCTATGCTGTACTTTCATCCCCATGACTAATTTATATTATGATTGGGATTTCCTGCCTCTTTATCTTCTTCACCAATTTCATCACCCTCAACCCCTCCCCCATGGGAACTACCAGTCCCTTCTCAGTGTCTATGAGTCTACTGCTATTTTGTTCATTTTGTTTTGCTTTTAGATTCCACACATAAGTGATATCATATGGTATTTGTTTTCCTCTGTCTGGCTTATTTCACTGAGTATAATAACTTCTAGGTCCATCCATGCTGTTGCAAATGGCAGGATTTCTTTCTTTTTTAAGGCTTAGTGATATTCCATTGTTCATATGTACCACATGTTCTTTATTCATTCATCTATTGATTCCATACCTTGGCTATTGTAAATAATGTGGCAATAAACATAGAGGTGCATATATATCTTTTCAAATCAGAGATTTTATTTTCTTCAGGTAAATTACTAGAAGTGGAATTACTGGGTCATATGGTATTTCTATTTTAAGCTTTTTGCTGTACCTCCATATTGCTTTCCACAGTAGCTGCACCAATTTATATGCCCACCAACAGTCTAGGAGGGTTCCTTTTTCTTCACATCTTTGCCAACACTTGTTATCTTTTGTGTTTTGGATAGTGGCCATTCTGCCTGGTGTGAAGTGATATCTCATGTGGTTTTGATTTGCATTTCCCTAACGATTAGAAAAGATGTGGAACATCTTAACATGTCCCTGTTGGCCACCTGTATTTTTTCTTCAGAAAAATTTCTATTTAGGTACTCTGCCCATTTTTTAATGAGGTTATTTTTTTTTTCTTGATTTGAGGTATATGATTTCTTCATATATTTTGGAGTATAGCCCATCTTCTATCCAGACCACTAGAACTTTCTCCATATCATCAATAAGGTTGTTTTGCTTTTGCTTTCTTATTACTCCTTTGTTCACCGTAGTAGCACTTTAATTTCTTTCAAGAACATTCCCTTTGCAGTCACAGTTTGGCTAACTCTTTGGTGCAAGGGGCTCAGCTTTCATCCTATCTCAGCTTCTGAGATGCCTTCCTCACTAAGCTTCATCATTTCTGGGTTTACTTTAACGTGAGAGAAACGCAACTCTTCCTTTCACTTGGACACTTAAAGGCCATTGTGAGGTGATTAACTGGCCTGATTTTAATGTTGCTGTGTTCCAGGGCATAGGGAGGCTTGAGAAGAGGGAGAGAGACAGGGAATGGCCAGTTGGTGGAGCAGTGAGAGCACACACAGTACTTATTAAGTTCATCATCTTACATGGGCATAGTGCGTGATGCCCCAAAGCAATTACAATAGGAACATCAACAAACACAAATCACAAATCTTTTGTACATCTTGAATTAAGATTTCCCAGTCCTTAAACTAATCATCTTGTATACAGCTATGAGACTGCTGCTAAATATGGAGATTATAATTATGTTTGGAATCTCACTTTTCTTGCAACTTAGGTCACCTCAAGGTATGCAGTAGCATTCTTACCCAACCCGGACCTGCCATACCCACTTCCAGCTCCCCCTCACTCACATATACATATATAATGTATCAAGTACAAGCAGCTGAGACCAACAAAAGCATGTTGTTGACCTCTTAATGTGTACAACTGCCCAAGAAACGAGAGCTTTTCATTTCTAATGTGACTCTGTTATATGTGAGTGAAATAACCCTGATTGATTGCTCAGTCACTCTATCCATCCATTTTGCTTCCTATGGGCTTCTTGCCATGATGAGGCAATTATAGTGAAGTAATCATCTAACATCACGTTGTATTCTGAAGTCCTAGTAATATTCCCCTTACTCTCTAACAACTCTATTTCTGTTGAAATTGGAAATAGATTACATACCATTATTCTAGGGGGAAATTATTGTTTTTAACTTCCACAGAAGAAACTGAGTATCAATTTTTGAAGATTTTTCATAATAACAATAATAGCTACCATTGAGCAACCTAATTGTTTTACATATGCTATCTTATTTAATTCTCACATCATTCCTAGGACACATAATTATTATCATCTTTATTTTATAGATGAAGAAACAGGCTTAAAAATGTTAAGTAAATTGATGCCAAAGAGAGTGAGAGGTATTGGATGTAAACGTCAATCTTCCTGACTCCAGAGCTAGAACTCTGAGTCACCGTATTATACTGCTGGCCTTCCACTGACCAGTCCTGTTTTCAGATGGACTAAAAAAACCCTTGCCTGATGATATGCCAGTTTATCTACAACACTCAGGAAACTTTTCTATAAATCCAAAAACATACAAAGCTAAATGCCATATTGTGTTAGGTTTACATATTTATGTAGTAAAAATGTAAACAAGGAAATGACAAACACAAAAGTCAGGATAGTTACCACTGGAGGGTAGAAGGGTGGGATGATCAGGAAGGGGCACAAGGAGGCTTTAGAAGACTGGTAACATTGTATTTCTTAAGCTGAGTAGTGGGTACTTGGGTGTTGATTGCATTGTATTAATAATAGTTATTCATTTGTATATGTGTCTTATACAGATGGAAATGAAAATTAAGAGTCCATATTTCTATGTATTAAATTACTTTCTAAGATTAAATTTAAATGATTTAGTTTTACATTTAAATTTAATTCTAAAATTAAATTACTTTCGAAAATTAAAAATTAAGAACATATTCTTTAAAATTTCAAATTATTTTCTTCTGTAGGTTTGGAAAGATGCTGCCACTCAGATATTTCACTCCCTTTCAGTGGCTTGGGGTGGCTTAGTTGCTTTATCATCTTACAATAAGTTCAATAACAACTGCTTCTCAGATGCCATTATAGTTTGTTTGACAAACTGCCTCACTAGCGTGTTTGCTAGATTTGCTATTTTCTCTATCTTGGGACACATGGCTCATATATCTGGAAAGGAAGTCTCTCAAGCTGTAAAATCAGGTATGTCATGCTGTATATTATTAACTATGAATAATCCAATGTACCTCACTTAAGAAACACTAATATATTTTTATAGCAATTTACTTAAAGCATTCGAGATTTAAGGTATTGCATTTTCTTTCGCATTTCATCTTATATAATTTAGTTGTTTTAATGATGTAATAATTCTTAAATGATCTGAGAAAATAGAACTATGTGAGGGAACCATTATTTAAGAAGACATTTTTCCAAGTTTTGTTTAGGCCTTAATACGAACTACTTACTGCACAATTAAAGTATGAGGCACCATGATAAGCACTATACATCCATGTATTTACATATATATACAATACATATGTATGAATATGTGAGCAACAACACATACAAAAATTCCTCCATGTACAATTACAGTATTGGGTTTGAATTTTTAAAACACATCAATATCATATAGATAGAAACCCAAGTGACTTTGATTGCCCAGCTGTGTCCAGGTTTGAAGGAATCTGATCAATGAACTTCCTAACTTTAAAGACATTAGCTAGGGATGCTTAGTTATCTGGTTAAAGATTCTTAGGAAGAGTTTTAAGGTTCGTTAAAGTATGAATTACTTATTAAATTTTGATTTATCATTTGATGGAGGGACTGGTGAATGAGAATAGAATATTAGGAAGTGACAGAGCCTAGGGTAGAAGCTAATTGTCCTGAATCCTAGATGAGTTTTCTGGAACGTTGGAGAAACTTAGCATACTTAAAACTAAATATTACACAATATAATTGAATGGTTTTTTTAAAAAAGGATCTCTGATGGTAACATACATCAAATAGAAAAGATTCAGTTTATAGTTTTATTATATACAATTTTTCAGGTGCCCATACATTAATTAAAGTAGCACTACATATAATGATTTTGGGCAAAGATTTGGAGACACAGTTGAAGACTAAAAAGTTAGTTTCATAAATCTTTCTTACATGGTGTAATTATTTTAGAATTTTTAGGCTAAGAAAAGGTGACCTGACTTAGGTTTCTGGAGTTTCAGACAGTTGCTAGTCTTCATTAATGTTAAAAAAAATGAAATCAGTTAAACAAAATCATTGAAATAGCTAAAGATTTCCTCTGTGAAAAACGCACCATTTACAAAATTTATCTAACTTAACTCATGCCACATGTTCACATTATCACATCATAGAAGAACCAAGTCAAATATTTTTAAAGATGAAAGTGAAATAGTTGCTAAAGAGTTTATATCATGGATTGGGGTACCAAATTATGATGAGATTTTTCTAGTATTATCTTCTGAAAATGTCCAAATATGTGAATTTTCTTGGCAACCAACTTAAAATGCCATACGTTTTTTCTTAGGTTTCAATTTGGCATTCACTGCTTATCCAGAAGCTCTAGCCCAACTCCTGACTTGCAATTCTGGGAAGATTTTCACACATTTCTACTGAAATAATATGTAATTGTTGTGTATGGGTGTTTGGGGTACGATGGGGAACAAGTCCCCTTCAAGAGCTGACTACAAAGAGTTTGTGTGACTTTCTTCACAAGCTTGTAAAGTACAGATCTTAACAGTTACTAGCATATTTTAGGGTGCTGAATGACAGCTCTCATTATCACACAGATTCAACAGTGGTTAAGACAGAGTCTTCTGCATAATGGAAAATAAAACATCAAATCCCATCTTATACAAAGTGGAGACATCTGCAGAATTGTAAATCATTACACAAAACTTTTTCACACTCAAGTGAAATTAAAGTCACCATCTCAACTATATTTTTACTGTATTTTATGTAAAAAAAAAAAAAAGCTCTTGTGCTGTTTTTCTCTATTGTGCTTTCATTCCTTCCCCAGTAATATGTATTAGCCACATATAACCAATTCTTTAAATGTGAGTAGGCAAATTGATGAGTCTGGATTTTGTAACTGACTTGGCATTCCCTCTCCTTCTAAACAATAATTTATATGGTATAAACACATACAATCAAGTGAATCCACTCAAAGTGGACTCAAAGCATTTAATGAGTGCCTTTAATGAGTGCCTTCATCATCAGTATGGTCTGTAAGCCCGTCGGTGGACGTCGAGCTATCTGATGCACTCCAGGCAAGTAGATGTTCCAATTCAGTCACCGTGAGTCGCATGATCCTGACGTTTCTCAGTATTTGCTCCAGCATGGCTTCTGAATCAGGATAATTACTTAAACTATCCCGAGAGAGACTCTTGACTGAAAGGCTATCAGTGTTGCTCTTAGTTGACCCAGAAGAAGAGGACGACGGCCTTACTGGGGCGAGAGTAGTCGAACTTGCGGGTATTTCACCATGGTGTGTCTGTAAGGGAAAGACATTACACGTACGTAGTTTACTGAGTTTAGCAATTTCTAATACTACCAAATAACATGCTGAGTCTTGGTTACCAAAGTGACCTGACTGTCCTCCCTTAAGGATCAGAGATTAAAAATCTATTGAATGACTACACTAAAATATGAAGGCAGCCTTTTAATGCCTAAATGCCATAGCCTTGGCTTACATTTCTGAGCAGCCAAGTCGGTCTATGTTTTTACCGTGTCTGACCCATATCTAAAAGTACTTCACTTGCAACTTTTAAATACCGCCAGGAAACCCACATTTTGACCGGAATTATTTGTGAATGCTCAAAACGCTCTCACAAAAAAAAAAAAGATGGCAGAAAAGGAAAATACAGCTGAGGAAGGCAAGTAGTGACATGGGGGGCAGTGGAAGCCACAGATAGAGAAGGTACACACTCGTAAAGTGGGAGGTGGTGGTAGGGAGTGGGCACTTTCAGCTCTTCAAGTGGGTGGAAAGCGGGCAGTATCGCTTAGTGACGGGGCTTTTTATGACGGACCCGGGCCGTCGAATGGTCCGCCCACGTGAGGGAAGTGTGAGGGTAAAGAGTAACCACCTGGGGCTCTCAGGAGAGAGAGAGGAACGAATTGACCTCCCCTTAACTTTACTATTTTACTACCTTTCTACTCTTAGACATCCCCCCAACCCCCGCCCGCCCTCCACGTATTCATCTAGCTTCACCTAATTCCAGTTACACTTTACCTCACAACAGCATTTACATAAACAGAACAACAAGGCTAAGAAAATGACGCTCAGTAAGAACAGGAGGATGCTCATGGTGTCTGCTCAGGGTCTCCCTCTTCTCCGGAATGGAGGCACCCGGTTGGCAGTTGGTTGGAAAGCAGGGGGACCCTAGCTGCCTGGTGAGGGGAAGGCGCGGTGCAGTCACGCTCCGCCGTAGCTGAGGGGCGCTTCGGCTCCTTTAGCCTACAGGGTGCCTGGCCTCACAGTGAGCATGCGCGTGGGGGTGCTCGCGATGTCACAACGTGATGACGTCAAGCTGGCCGGAGGGAGACCAGCAGGCATTTTGTAGCCTCGCGCTGGCGGTTCCTGGGTCACGTAGTTAAGAGAGGGGAGTTAAGGCATGATGGGGGAGTTTGGGACTCCTGGGAAGCTGAAACGTGGTAGAAATAGATTCCAAACTGACTGGTGAAGTACAAGATTTTAGAAGTACTCCTCCCTCCTCCTATTCTTTAAGATATGTCTGTCTTTGCCTCAACCATCACACTATTCATTTCAAAAACACATTCAAAAACAAGATAGAAATGAACTGTAAAATGTATCCACTGTTTGTTAGCCTTTGCCAGAAACTTCCATGCACCTATTGTTATTACAGGATTCACTCCAACTCTGTTCACTTTAGGACAATTGTGTACATTTGTGTGATTGTACAGTTTAAAAACTAATTGCAGGGACATCTTCCAATATAATTCTCACCATAATTTTGTTCTACAGGTATTTTTAATGCTGTGTCTGCTTTTGGAAATGCAGGAACAGATTCAGGTGTTAAGTGACCTTACTTGAAACTAGTAGCACAAGCAGGACCTGAATCCAGAGTGGCATCCTGAGACAAACTCTACCATTTCCTCAACCTCGTCTCCATCCTTAGGACCTCTGGTTTCACTTGCTGACTTGTAAGTACTGAATATTTTCCACCCAAGAAATTGAACAGTGTATTTGAATTCATATTAATGAGAGATTATAGATACAGGAAGAATTTACTAGACAAGTTAGAAAATATTCAGGAAATTCAGGTAAATGTACAAGATGACCCTGAACTAAAAACTCAGAAGTAAAAACAATAACCAGGGTAATCTCACAGTGAGTGTCAAACTGAAACCCATTAACTCTGGGGAATAACATCTTCCTATAGGTAGGGAGAAAAGGAATTACATTTATACATTTTTCATATCAGACTTACTTCCTGATTATGAATTCAAAGATTAAAGATAAATTTCTTCAATAAGTATTTATTAAACACCCATGTAAAGGGTGTTTACTGTGATATATTCTGGGAATAAGATTATGAGAAAAAATAGTCTCTGCTCAACTGAAATGTGTGGGAGACAGACACTAATACCCACAGAAATGAATGTCAAAGTGCTAATGAGATGAGTGAGAGCAAGTACATGGAGCTTATAATAGGGTATGGAATGTAAAGGAGAATGAAGTTCCTGCCTTTATGGCTTGCTCATTGGATGGATGGGAAATAACCACATATGGGGTTACCCATTATGAATTTGGTCTTGGCTGTGCTGAGTTTGAGGGGACATTGAAGTATGAAATAATTGATCTCGGGAAGATAACTGAAGACATAAATTTGTGAGACATCTGCATATAACTGATAGCTGAAGCTCTAGATATGGAAGAAATTTTCTCCTGTCATTGTAGGGCATACAAACAGAGAAGTTAGGATAGAGAATTAAACGATTTTAATATTTAATGACTGGATAATAACAGTGCCTTGGTATGTTATTGTGGTTATCCTGACACCTGAGTTTCTTGTTTCATCAGATAAAATTGAGTGAACTGCATTCATTTACTCCTCTGTTCATGTTTCCCTTTAGCTCTTTGAACATAAGGACAGCTCTTTTAAAGTCCTTGTCTAGTAAGGCTGATGCATGTATTCCTTCAAGAATGATTCCTGGAGATTTATTTTGTTCCTTTGAATGAGCCATGATTCCTTGTTTTTTTGTATGTTTTTTGATATTTTGTTGAAAATTAGGCATCTGAGAAAATGCCCATCTCTCCCAGTCTTTCAAGAGTGACATGGAAGCTCTTTACCGTTCAGAGCACCCCTGAGCCTTAGGTGTATGAAGGATTGAGGTCTTCTATGGTCTTTTCTTGGCATGTGCCCTCTCTGGGTCTATGTGTATGCTTTTTAAATTTTTACTTCCCCAACTACTTTTGAATATCTCAATATCCCAAAACATCTCATCCTAGTTTCTTCCTGAGGCCTTAGAATTTCTATTGTATTCCTCTACTTGTAATCTCTTGACCGCAGGCATCCGCATGTCTGCAAACCCTACAGTTTTTACACATCATGATGCACTTTGTTGCCTTCCATGATGTCCAGGTTTAGATCTAAAGTTTTCTGCTCAACTGAGCTCTGAGTCAGGCAAAACAGGAACCAATCACTCAAACAGCCCCACAGGCCAACAAAAACTTGTAAACAATTTTTGCTCTGCTTCTTCAGTCCAATGGATGGAAACGGGAATTGGGCTGCTACTTTCCAACCCTCTTCCAAGGCAGGGGTGTGCCAAGGGTGAGCAAAAGGGCTACAACATTTCCTGCTGTTTTTGATGTAGCTTTTTCTTGACTGGTGGATCGCTTGGTTGCTGTAGACCTTTGGTTTACAGAGATCCTATAAAGGCTTTAGTCAATCTGTGGTTGCTTATTTGGTATTTCTATGGAGGAAATAGGGTCTGGAGTTTCCTAGTCCACCATCTTGTTGACATCACCCACTAACCATTGATTTCTAAAATTTGACAACTGGTAGAAATAATTGAAAGTGTAGAATCTCCTAACCTGTGGGAAACTAGAAATAAATAAAGGAATGGATGTCACACATATCATTAACTTTTAACTTTGCTACCTCCTGTTAATTAAATGTCAAATTTTCTTTTCTTTCCTTTTCCATTTATCATTGATAATTTGAAAATCCCCTCCTTTGTTTCCATACTTTAGGAAACAATAAATATCTTTCTAAGGTTTGGACTTAAAATCGTCACTTATCTGACTTACTGCTTAAACCAGGTGTAGTCACTTTTTAGTATGGGTGTGCCAACCTGAGAGTTCCTGCCTCTATACCATCTCCCAAACTTGTAAGGAAATATAGTTAGTTTTGTACTATGACCACTTTATACATATCTAGGGCTGGCTCCTGCTTACTTGTCTCTTTTGTTCTTCCTCTTCCTCTCTTTTTCCATATTTTGGGAAAAATCAATGTGTAATTGATCAAAAATTAATTTTGTTATTATCTGAACACTATAGGAATACATTTATTCCAGATAAACAGTCAACAACTTCCAAATAACAACAAAAAAGAGATTTAACTGTTTCTTTTTGTTTCATTACATATGTTGGCTTTCAATGTTTTTCTCACTGAAACTGCGAAAAAAATTTAACTGTGACTTCAAACAATGGCCTAGGTTGGTAGGTAACAAATTAAGTAGAAAAGAGAGACTCAAGAGTATTTAGGGGGTGATTTCACGGGTAAAAAGTTTTATGTATTGTATTAGAAAATGGTTCATGTAATATTCCAAATAAAATGATGGCACTTTGGGCAAATCAGAGTGACTTAATTTTAGTTTAATAACAATCTTCTTGTTTTCTCCCTAATTTTACCACCATGTGAAAATAATAAAAATACAATATTCTAAATAGTTCAAGACTTGAGTTTAATTTATGAAGGTTTAAGATATTTAAATTTCCTACTTTGTTTTATAGGTCAAGTAAATAGTCTGTTGTTTTCACAAATAGTTTTGAGTTACCACAATATAAAATTTTGTTGGACCAAATGAATTTGTAATAATGGATATACAGTCATGGATATATTGCAGGTTCAGTTCCAGATGACTGCAACAAAGTGAATATCACAATAAGTGAGTCAAAATGATGTTTTTGGTTTCCTAGTGCATATAAAAGTTACATTTACATTATTCTTTAGTCTATTAAGTATTCAGTAGCATTATATCTAAAAAAACAGTGTACATAGCTTAATTAAAAAATACTTTATTACTAAAAAACGCTAACCCTCATCTGAGCCTTTAAGAAGTCATCATCTTTTTGCTGATGGAGGGTCTTGCCTCGATGTTGATGGCTGCGGACTGATCGAAGTGATGGATGCTGGTTGGGGTGGTTGTGGCAACTCTTAAATTATGACAATAATAAAATTTGTTGCATTGATGGACTCTTTCTTTCAGGAACAATTTCACTGTAGCATGAAATGTTGTTTGATGGCTCTTTACTCACAGTAGAACTTTAAAAGCTGGAGACAGTCCTCTTAAACCCTGACACTGTTTTATCAACTAAATTTACATAATATCCTAAACCCTTGCTGTCATTTCAGTAATCTCACAGTCTTCACCAGGAGTAGATTCCATCTCAAGAAAACACTTTCTTTGCTCATCCTTCAGAACCAACTCTTCACCCATTTAAGTTTTATTATGAGATGCAGCAATTCAGTCACATATTTAGGCCCCACTTCTAATTCTAGTTCTCTTTTAATTTCCATCACATCCACAGTTACTTTCACCACTGAAGTCCTGAATCCCTCAAAGTCATCCATGAAAGTTAGATTCAACTGCTTCCAAATTCCTGTTAATGTTGATATTTTGACCTCTTCCCATGACACACAAATGTTCTTAATGGCATCTAGAATAGTAAATTCTTTTCAGGTTTTCAATTTACCTTGCCTAGATCCACCAGAAGAATCACTGTTTGTGGCAGCTATAGCCTTACAAAATTTATTTCTTAAATAATAAGACTTGAAAGTCAAAATGACTTCTTGATCCATGGGCTGCAGGATGGATTTTGTGTTAGCAGTCATGAAAACAACATTCATTTCATTGTCCATCTGCATCAAAACTCTTGGGTGACCAGTTGTTTATACCCAACTTTATTCCCATGGTGACAGGTCAAATGCTAGAATCCCATCCGCCTCAGAGCAAGTCTGCTTGCAGCAGACAGGTCTCTGCCTCTGGGCCTCTCCACCTGTGCAGCTGTCTTAGTCTCTGTCCTTGGTGCTGCTACCCCTCCAGCCTCTGCTCTCCTGCAGCTGTGCAGCCCAGTGCACTGGACAGAGCTCTTTATACAGAGTCCATAATAATATATTGCCCACATATATGCAATGAGCAAGAAGACCAGGGTCAGGTGAGAATCCTGGCCATAGGAACTAATTTTTCCACAATGTATAAGTGCTACCATTTAAAAATTCATGTCTGTGCCATTGTTATTAATAAAATATGAGTTCACTTCATAAAGAGATCTAAGGGGCCTACTTCAGAGAAGTTATTTCTAAATAAAATACTTTTTGTAAAGCATTCATCCCTTTTTGCCAAAAGCTGTCTTACAAAATGATAATTTATATACTTTATAAATATTTAAAGTATATGTTATAAATAATGTATACAAAGCAGAGCATCTGCTATGTAATAAGAGTTTAATAAATGTCAGCAATTATTATTGTGTTGGGTGTTCTGCAACCTCAGTGGAATTATTCCAAGACTAAAAGTCTAGTTACAGTAGTCCTTTCTCACTTTGCAAAAAAAGAAAGCAGAAAGACTGAATTCAGTAACTATTTTTTGGCTCATAATTTTTCTTTAAAACTTTGACACCTGCTGATGCTAGACTGTTGATGAGTGCTAACAGATGACAGAATGAAAAGCGAGGAATATTAGGGGGAAACTGGGAACTAGCCAATCAAATTTAGTTCAAGAACTTGTGGTTACCTACTCTTAGGGCTGTGCCTTTATATTTTATACTTAAACTATAGTAGTTTCTTCACCTCTAAAATCGTTCTTCATTTATACAAATCAATCAAATTCATCACTAATTTATAGTGTTTTTCAAGGAGAACCATAACTTGCAGGTATACCAGCATGTGAACCAGTTTGAGGGCTGTTAATGGAAAACACTCTCTATTATAAAGGAGCTTACCTTCATGATGGGCTAAAATTGTGGTTTGCAACCCTGGCTGACATTAAGATCTCCTGGGGAGCTTAAAAAAACCCCAATCTCCAGGCTACAGCTGAAACCAATGAAATATCTCAGGTGGGACCTAGGCATCAGCATTTTTAAAGCTCCCCAGGTAATTCCAGTGGGCAGCTGTGGTTGAGAATGCTAGACTAAAAGAATATATGACTTGGAAACCAGTACAAGTAATAAGATCTAAAATTCCAGGGGCATGATCAGTACTGCAATGTGAATTCAGGGAAGAGAGCACCTTGACTAGTAAAGGAGGGAAGAGATGAAAAATGAACTGATCCTGAAAACTGGGCAATAAAGGGGGCAAGAGACAGAAGAAAGGGTGACAGGCATATGAAGGGTAAAGAAAGTCCTGGACAACGGGAAAACAAAAAAAGATGTGAAAACTTTCATTATAGGACTTAAAAAAAATACTGGTGGTGAAGGGAAGATGTTCTCTACCCAATTTTTTTCCCTGGATTTTCCTCCTCCCACCACATCCAGGCCTTAACATAGCTACTTAATTAGTGTTAAACACCAGAATGCATTGTGGGAGGTGTCTTGCAAATGGGTTTCAGCTCTGGACAAGTTCACTATGAATTCAGTGTGACCAAGGAAATGACAATATAACGTTCTTGGAGTGAAAGGGTTTATACCCAACTTTTTCCCATGGTGGCAGGTCAATCAGTAGAATCCTGTCCACTCAGAGTGAGTCTGCATGCAACAAGCCAGTCTCTGCCTCTGGGCCTCTCTGCCTCCAAAGCCATCTCAGTCTCTGTTCTCGGCACTGTCACCTCTCCAGCCTCTGCCTCCCTGCAGTCTTGCAGACCTGCAGCCATGCAGGAGCCCCGAGCACTGGGCAGAGCTCTTTATGTAGAGTCAATAAGAACATATTGCCCACACGTGTGTAGTGAGCAAGCTGACCAGGGCCGGGTGAGAATCATGGCCATAGGAACATTCACTTTATCCACTGCACCCATTGCCTTTTTAAGCTTTACTTTGTGCTGATTGTTTTTACCAGTAATATTGATTATTAATTAGCTAAATCAGGAAAGTTTTATTTTTATTTGTTATTTAATCCATGAGAAACTATGAAATTAGAGATCTCAGGACTGCTCTAAGGAACAGTTGTTAGGGCTTCATCATTCTCAGAGTCAAAAGGATGAATTCACTTTATTCTGTTTTTGGTGAGAGAGGAAATTTTTACAGGTGTATCTTAAAAATATTAAATAGCTTGCCTGAGATAAATGGTAATGCCAATATTGGAGGTAGTAGATTGGTAGTAGAATGGTTTTTATAATCATCAACTTGGATTTAATCCCTACTCAGCCACTTGAAGCTGTTTGACCTTAGGCAAGTGACATAACCTTCAAGCCCCAAGGCCTCCTCTGTAAGTTAGGGGTAATACTAGTATCTAATTCATCAGGTTAATAACAGAATTGAATGAGATAAAGCACACACACACACACGTTAGTATATTGCTTGGCTCATGGTAACAAATCAATAAATGGTGGTAGTTCAGCATCATCAGCCATAGCCTTTGTTCTTCCATTGCACCCTACACTGTACTAGGTGATGAGGGTGTGGAAAATGGAAATTGCTGTGGCCAGGATCCTCACCTGACCCTAAACTACTTGATTATGTAATTGGCCTACTGCTAGGCTAATGATTACATACCTGTTGTCAATAAGCCATTATTGCCTGTGTTACTATATAAAGAGCTCTTCCCAGAGGCAGAGAGGGAGACAGATTGTCACTGCCTCAGTGGCAGATGTGATTCCAGCATTTGACCTGCCCCCATGAAAATAAAGCTTGATATAAAGCCTTTTACCCTTAACATTCTGTTGTTGTTATTTGGTCTCATCGAATCCAGAGTGAACTTGCCTGGTGGCTGACACCCTCAGGCGAGACAAGGGAACATGAAGTTCTGAAGGAGTTTAGGATAATCTTGGTGAGATAAAACAAATACATATGAAAATAGTTATAGAAATACTTTTGTTAAAACAGGCTCAGACACAAAATAAGTGTTAGATCATATTATTCATGTCGCCTCTCAGAAGCTTTCCCTGGATGAAAATAGAAGGCATCTTGGGACAATTTGTTGCGAGTACCTTATCTCTATGAACCATCCATTTACGAAACTTATGACAGCAGCACCTTCTTAATTACATCATCCTCCCTGAGTAGTTTTAGAGGACAATTAGAAGGTCTAGTTTTCAGGGCCACTGGAGTATGATTTCCAAAGATCCTGATGGGGGCTGGATCCCCCAGAATCTCTTGCCACTTCCTGACTGGGGCCTGAAATGACTCCCAAAGACATTTGTGCCTTTGGGTAAAGTCTATGGTATGCTTAAAATGTAAATTCAGTCTGGGATGGCAGTAACACAACTTATATCTTATTGAACACCCACCATAGGCATATGTATATATAATCATTTGAACTTATGAGAAACTTTCCAGAAGTAGATATTATTAACCCCATTTTCAAATGAGAAAATGAAGAGTAGGAACATGAGTATCTTGTCCAAATTCAGATCTTATGAATGAAAGCCCTTTCTCTTTCTGCTACATTACTTTCTTCTCACTTTCTTGTTTTTTGGCATATTGGTTTCTAGCAGAAGTAAATCTGACCTGCAGGCTATGTGAGAGCTAGAGAATAATAATGATAATGCTTAATGTGCTGGAGTTATCAAAGTTTAATAGGCAAGCTGACTGCAAGTTCCTCATGAGTTCAGGGTCAGATCCTCAGCTTTCTAGATCCAGAAACTGAGTTTATTTAGTGCACCCAAAGTAGCCAAATCCTGCGGGACTGCTTTGCACTAACTACATCTGCAAAAGACATACAACCAGGAATTCATTTATTAATTTACAGCTGGATCTAGTGGGTTAATGCACATTTGTATTTACTCAGCACATTCCCTCTAAATGGGCATATCACTCTAAGAACCAGGTTACAGATGGGAAGATTGCTTGGACAGCAGACTTTGAACAAAGGGAAGCAGTGTTCTTGATTTCTACCATTTTAGTTTCATCAAATAAACATATCTGGATGAATATCCTTCTCTACCACAGGGCTGTTTTCTCTCAGTAACTCATAGCAAGGGCCAGAGCCCACTCTTCTCTGAAAGCTGACAAATTAGTCCCATGTTTTATTTCCATTGCCCCAACTTTTCATTACCAGTTTTTTCCCATTCTCCTCTTACGTTTTTCACCATGACCTCATGCATGCCAGGGAAGTTCCAGTGCTGTTGAAGAGATTACAATTTTTCCAGCTGTCACATTCCAGTCACTCTTGTTTGTTGACTGACCTTGAGGAAGACTCAAATCTTTCTGGCAAGATCCCAGTGACACCTTTCCTATGTATGACATATTTATAAGCTATGTCCCAAAGAAAGCCCCTCCCAAAGAGGCCAAGGTCATCTGTTATGAATCAATTTTCCTGAGTTTCAGTTTTCAAGACTTTTTTTCCCTATTGCCCCACCCATCCAACTTGGCAGAGAGGAGCATGTTAATGTT
The DNA here is from genome assembly GCF_040802235.1 of Manis javanica. NCBI lineage: Eukaryota > Metazoa > Chordata > Mammalia > Pholidota > Manidae > Manis > Manis javanica. The sequence goes on from NC_133174.1 coordinate 110,733,030, forward strand.
GTTCCTTATGCACTGAAGTGGGAAGGGGTGTAGTAGCATAAGACTAACACTAGATAATCATGGGCAGTAAAACAAACTTCATCTATTTCTTAACAGCATCTGTACTCCAACATTTTTTCACTCCATGTCTTGCCAATGGGTTTCAGCCTCGAGCAAGTTCACCATGGATTCAATGTAACCAAAGAAATTGACAGCAAAACGTTCTTGGAGTGAAAGAGTTATACCCAACTTTATTTCCAGGTGGCAGGTCAGTCACTAGAATCCCATTCACTCAGAGAAACTCTGCAAACAGCAAGCCGGTCTCTGCCTCTGGGCCCCTCTGCCTGCACAGCCATCCTATGGGACCCTCTGTCCACACAGCCATCCTCTTGGCCTCTCTGCCTGCACAGCAGTCCCACATAGCTGTCCTCTGGGCCTCTGCACAGTCGTCCCACACAGCTCTCCTCTGGGGCTCTGTCCTCGGCACTGCCACCACTCCAGCCTCTGTTCTGCTCTCCTGCAGCCTTGCAGCCCTGCCACCGTGTCGTGTCCAGAGCACTGGGCAGAGATCTTTATATAGAGTCAACAGCCATATATTGCCCACAGGTGTGCAGTGAGCTAGTCAATCAGAGCCAGGTGAGAATTCTGGACACAGTAACACTCATTTTATCCACACTCCACCCCTCCAGGATCCTCTCCTCTCAATCCATGTGCCCTTAGTCCTCTGCAGTGGTCCCTGTGCAAGGAAGCTCAAACACTGTTCTCCAGCCTCTCCAGCAAAAAGTCTTGCAGACACACGGGCTGGACTCGTGGCTCTGTCTCTGACCTCTGCCTCTTTGGTCTTAATGGCTGGAATTGCTGTTCTGGTTTCAGTTGTTGCCATAGCTCCAGTAAGATCCTATTTGGCTTCCCATCTAATTTCCTTCCATCTGCTCCTGCCCGTATCAAATCAACCCACATATGGGTCCTCGTAACCCTCAAGAGGCCCCTCAAATTCCTCCTGTGAGTAACAGGTCATTTCTTTCCAAGTTCTCGTTGCTTCAGCTACTGTATGTGTCACCTTGCATTTTGTAATTGCTGCCTCAAGGCAGGCTGCACTGTCAGGGAAGACAGCTTTCCCATCTCTGATCCCGACAGAACAATTCCATCCACCCCTATGGCCCACAGCCACTGGCTCAGCCTGAGTATAGGGGCGGACCATAGAGTGCTCCACAACTGGGGAGGGGGCTGCTCCTCTCCTTGGGGAACTTTCAGTGGCTGGGTCTTTATTTTCTTTACAACCACTGGGTGTGCTTTCAATACAGGAGGGGCCAGTGCCTCCTGCACCACCCCTTCATCCTTCCCCAGCTCCTCCATTTCTGGGGCAGATGGCACCTTTCTCTCCACAACCCCAAGTGCCTCCTCTGCTACAGTGCCTTGCAACAGTGTCAGCTCAGTCTTCAGCAGCTCTCTCACCTTCACCTCAAGGCTTAGCAGCCGATGTTCTCATGCCACCGTCGCCTGTGCTTCCCTCAGGAGTTGTCTTTTTCCTTGATGGCCTCTTCCTCCTTCAGAATATCTGGCAGTATTGCCATCTCATCTGGTAAGGAATTGTTTACCTCTCCAATGGCACCTTGCTGCTGGTGTTCTCATGCCACCTCCTCTCTCATCAAGGCCATCTCCTTCCTCAGGGAATCCACAGAATTTTGCAGCTTGCATTCTCTTGCTGCCATTTCTTGGGTCTCCTCTGTAGACTTTTTTAATACTGCAAGAGGCAGCCAACCCACAGTTCCCACTGCCTCACGGGCACTCTGCTTTTCAAAGGATCTGCTTACTATACCAAGGGCCACCCCTACGGCCTCAGGTGTCACCTCCACTTGCTTCCAGTCCTGGGGTGGGGCCCAGTCCTCTAGGAGGCAAGCCACCTCAGACCACATACCCATTGGGGGATGATCCACTGTCTCCCCATTCACAGGGGCAGCCCACTGAAGCACCCCTCCCATAAGGCAGCCTGTCTTTTTCCTTGGTCAACAATGAATCCTGCCGACCATGCCAATTGTCTTGCCAATGGTTTTCAGTCCTGGGCAAGTTCACTATGGATTCAATGTAACCAAAGAAATTGACAGCAAAACATTGTCGGAGTGATAGAGTTACACCCAACTTTATTTCCAGGTGGCAGGTCAGTCACTAGAATCCCATTCACTCAGAGAAAGTCTGCATGCAGCAAGCTGGTCTCTGCCTCTGGGCCTCTCTGCCTGCACAGCAGTCCCATGCAGCTGTCCTCTGGGCCTCTCTGCACAGTCATCCCACACAGCTCCTCTGGGCCTCTGTCCTTGGCACTGCCAGCACTCCAGCCTCTGCTCTGCTCTCCTGCAGCCTTGCAGCCCTGCCACCGTGTCGTGTCCAGAGCACTGGGCAGAGATCTTTATATAGAGTCAACAGCCATGTATTGTCCACTGGTGTGCAGTGAGCTAGTCAACCAGGGCCAGGTGAAAATCCTGGCCACAGGAACTCTCATTTTATCCACACTCCAGAACCCTGATTAGAAGATAAATCCATTCCTAGAAATGAATTCTGATCCTTTCCAAACCACTCAAATGCCAGCCAGAGAATTAAAGATATTTTTTAATCACCTTTCTTTTTAACTGATAAAATTAACTAATAGCCATTTGACTCATACAATAGTTGAGCACCTACTTTTGAGATACAGTGTGGCATCATGGAGACAATGTACTAGCACTCAATAAACACTAGTTGAATTGTCCTGTACTATGTTTCTCAGAGACACAAGGGGGAACCATAATTCGAATTCACTTACCTTAGAGTATCAATAGCTTTTAAGAATTGTGCTGTGTAACCTAAGTATCCATAAATGGATGAACAGATAAAGAAAATGTGGTACATATACACAATGGAATATTCAGCCATAAAAAGAAAAGAAATCCTCCCATTTGCAGCAACATGGATGGATCTAGAGGGTATTATGCTCAGTGAAATAAGTAGGCAGAGAAAGACAAGTATCAAATGATTTCCCTCATTTGTGGAGTATACCAACGAAGCAAAACTGAAGGAGCAAAACAGCAGCAGACTCACGGACTCCAAGAAGGGACTAGCAGTTACCAAAGGGAAAGGGGTTGGGGTGGGAGGGAGAAGGGGATTAAAGGGCATTATGATTAGCAGACATAATATGTGTGTGGGGGCACAGGGAAAGCACTATAGCGTGGAGAAGACAAGTAGTGACTGTATAATATCTTACTATGCTGATAGGCAGTGACTGCAATAAGGTGGGTGGGTGGGGACTTAATAGTATGGGTGAGTATTGAAACCATGATGTTGCTCATATGAAACCTTCATTAGATTGTGTATCAATGAAACTGTAATAAAAATAAATAAATAAATAAAATAAAAATTGTGCTATGTAGTTATCCCTATCCACCCTATAAACACAAGCAGAATATGAATAAATGAACTGTTTTCTATATTTAAATCCCTTTTATTCCTATTGAAGTCAGATCAGGTCTCAGCAAACTAAACCCAAAAGTGCAGACAGGTCCTTGAAAATAAAGATAAAAGTCTGGATCTAATAAGGGCCAAATATTTGGCTTTGTAACTGATGGAATTTCTTATGGAAATAAAGTATTTATAGATCTGAGCAAATGACCAAATTGAAGTCAGCAAGGTTATGGGCATGCATAGACTTTGACCTTCAAAGAGAAGGTGACACTCAGTTATTTCTCCTGGATTAGAGGGACTGGTCATGGTTCCATTGCCTACTGGACTGCTTTTAGGGCTTGTTTCAGGGGCCCTCAAAGTGACCCTCAGTGACCTTGAACAACCTTTTAATTCTGAACTCCTTCCTTTTCTTCATCTCAGCGAGCTTTGTTCTGCATTCTTTTGTACACATATGTGTGTATATCTACATGTGTATATGTAAAATGAATTGTGGGGGAAGACTGGGGGCTGGGAATGTGCTGGTATAGAAAAGGCAAAGGAAGGGATTGAATTTATTAGTTTTAATTGCTTCGTATTCCAAAGTAAAAGAAAAATTCTTCCAATTTCTCTGAGCCTGTACTAATTTTCCACTTCCGGTTCTTGGCTCTTTTTACCTGTGGTATCTGTTGCCTGCGTCTTGCCCTTTGTTCACCATCTACAGGCTAGAGTCAGAGGTCCAATTCAGAGGTCAAAAGGCTAACCCAAAGCATATCCCACAAATATCTATGCACTTGATGAAATCTTAATCTGATCAAAGGTGACAAGCTTTTCTCCAAAGCCAGATGGAGGCAGAGACAGGCCCTTACCTCCAGAGAAAGCTCCCATAGCCTGAGGGTGGATGGAGATAGAACACTGACACCTTGCTTGTTCCAGGCAGTGACAGAATCATTTCTGTTGCTTGGGAGCCTGCAAGGACGGGAGCATGCCTGGAGCCATATGCATGTGTAGATGAATGATTTAGAATGACTTTAGTTTTAAAGCTAGTTTTCATGCTACTGACTTATAGAATATAAGGATTTGAAACTATTGCTTTTTTTTTAAATTGGTAAACTGACTCTAAATTTTATTGAGAAGGATAAATGGCCAAGAATGTTCAGAATTTTTCCTCTCTCTAGACTTATTGAGATATAATTGACATATAACATTGTGTAAGTTTAATGTGTATAGTGTGTTGATTTGATATCTTTATATATTGCAAAATGATTACCAACATAGTGTTAGCTAACACCTCCATCATGTCATGTAATTACCATTTCTTTTTTGTGGTAAGAACATTTAAGACCACTCTCTTAGCAACTTGCAAGTATATAGGAGTGTTATTAACTACAGTTGACCATTGAACCATTGTTTGAACTGCATGAGTTCATTTATATGTGGATTTCTTCAATAAATATATTGAAACACGTTTTGCCAGAATTTTAAAACTGTCCTCTAGGTTACTTTGTTGTAAGCATATAGTATATAATACATATAACATACAAAATATGTGTTAACACCTTTTATATCATCAGTAAGGCTTCTGGTCAACGGTAAACTATCACTAGTTAAGTTTTTGGTGAGTCAAAATTTATACATGGATATTCTTTTTTTCTTTTCCTTTTTAACTGAAGTATAGTTGATATACAATGTACATATAGTGTACAACATAGTGATTCAACAGTTATCTCCACTAAATGCTCACCCCAACTAGTGTAATTACTATTGTCAACATAGAATGATGTTACAGATTTATTGACTATATTCTGTATGCTCTACTTTCATCCCCCTGACAAATTTATATATGACTGAGATTTTGTGCCTCTTTATCCCCTTCACCAATTTTACCCACCTGCCCCCACCCCTCCTCCATGGGAACCACCAGTTACTTCTCAGTGTCGATGAGTCTATGTCTGTTTTGTTCATTTCTTTTGTTTTCTTTAGATTCTACATACAAGTGAAATCATATGGTATTTGTCTTTCTCTGCATGTATTTCCAAGTGCACAGTGAGGGGGTGAACATCCCTGACCCCTCATTATTCAAGGGGCAAGAACTGTGTAATCACCCTGTTGTACATTGGATCCCCAGAATTTATTCATTTTCTAACTGTAAGTCTGTACCCTTTGACCAACATCTCTCCATTTCCATCTCTTCACAGCCCCTGGTAACCACCAACCACCATTCTACTCTCTGTTTCTATGAATTTGACTTTTTCAATTCCCAAACTATCCTGGTTTCCACAAAATACTTAAGAGTGATGGCCTAGGGGAGTGGCTTCAATATGTGATGTCTAGCTGAATAAAATAACTTAGTCAACAAGGATTGCTTTAACGTATTTATTGCAAAGCCTTTTGCCAGGTGTTCCCAACATCTTTGGCCCTGGCCTTCTGCTCTTTCTTTATATAGTCTTTCTTGAAATAGCAGCTGGCTTCCTTTTTATGAATTTCAAAAAACTAAGTAATTAACTCTTTTGGATCTAGAAAACCTGTGTTCTAAGCCCAGGTCCACCACTTAATTAGCTGTGTGACCTTGGGGAAAATCACCTATGGAGGGCAAGATTCTAAAGATGTTTCCTCAATGTTTCCATCCCCTGGTTATTTATCTAAACACTAATCTCAGTGCAGCTGTGTAAGGACTTTGCAGATGTAACTAAAGCTGCTAATCAGCTGATCTTAGAATAGGTAAGAGGAAACTTATCTGGAGGAAACTTTGGGAAGTGATGGATATGTCTATGGCCTTCATGGTGGTGGTGGTTTCCCAGGTGTATACTTATCCTTAGATTCATCAAGGTGTATATGTTATATATGTGCAGCTTTTCCATGCCTCATGTAAGTGGTAAAGAAAGAGGAAGCAGAGGAAGGGAGAAGCAGAGCAGAGGTGGGAGATAAGGAGTGTGAGAAGGACTCCCCCCAGCATTACACCTTTGAAGATGAAGTGCAGTCTCTAGAAATTGAGAACAGCCCTCAACTGACAGCCAGCAAAGAAAATGGGACCTCAGTCCTGCAACTGGAAGGAATGGAATTCTGCAAACACGCTGAATGAGCTTGGAAGAAGATTCACACGCCTAGCCTCCTGAAAGGAATGCAATCCAGCCAGCACCTTGATTTCAGCCTGTGAGACTCTTAAGCTGAGAACCAGAGAAGCCATGCTGTGCTTGGACTTCCAATCCACAGACCTGTGAGCTGGTGCATTTGTGATGTTTTCAGCCACTAAGTGTACGGTAATTTTTTACAACAGCATTGGAAAACTAATACACCACCTTTTTCCCCCTGAATTTCTGTTTCCTCACTCATAAAATGGATATACAGATTCAAAATTTTGTTGTGGGGATTAGAGAGAATGTAGGTAATGGTACTTTGGCATAGCCCTGACACATAGTAAGCTGTTGATAAATGGTAGGTAGTATTGCTTCCTACTGCCTCTGTTACCACTTTGGGCTGAAGACTCCTAAATTGTTATCTGCAGCTCAGCTTTTCCACTGAAGTCGGCTTCTCAGGGCTCCAAAGGTATGTTGAGTCAGGGAAACTGCGGAAAGTGTAGAAACTGTAGATGAGAGTCTGGGCAAGAGAAAAGTTACTCAGACCTTGGGTTTGACCTTGGTACTGACCCTGCTGCACTATGGAATACAGCCATAGGAAAAGTGTTTGGCAGGATATGTACCGAGATGTTAATGTGATTATTTGGGAAGTAGGACTTCTGTTTTCTTTCTCATTTTTTAAAGTATTTCACAGATTTTCTATAGGAACATGTATTGTTTTTATAATAATAAAAATATATTCTTCTATTTAAAATTATACCATATATACCCCCAAGAACTACCACTATTCAGGATGTAAATGAGCAGGTCATGGCTCTGGAACTTTCCATTGCTTCCTGGGGCAGCTAGTAATATTCTTGTTACAAATTTAAGCTTACTTGTGATTAAAACCAGTAATCATTTTCAGATAAGCAAAAATGACAGTAAGAATTTTATTATATTAGTGAAGGGTGATGCCATGCAGTCACCTGTTCCCACTTGACCTACTGCTATATAATGAATGAATTTCAGAGAGAAGAAAGCCACTCTTGGTGAACCTCAACCCAAGCCTCAACATGCCCAGGAATTAATCCAAACTTTCTTTTTTCTTGGCAGTCCACACTTATTCTTTCTGAACTCCTCCTGTATAATGGTTGAAGTTGTCCTCTTTCTGTCCCGAGGCCCTGAAACACTGTAAAACTGCTGCTATTAGGTCCCCTGGGCCCAGAGGTCAATCTTGAGAATTTACAAGTGCAGCACTGTTGGGGACCAGTAAATTCCTAATTCCAAGCACGGTTTCCCTTGGAAAGAGAAGGTCCTGACCCACTGAAAATCTAGAACTTGAGAAGCTAAATCCGTTGGTCAGAAGGAAGCCTGGTGTGTTGCCTTCTGAGAACTTATAGGAACAGCCTCATTGCCTACTGTAGAAGCCCAAGAGATGCTTTGAACTGAAGCAAAAGCTTTCTAAGCCAGTTCCCACTGAGACCCCTCCCAGCCTGAGCAAGACAAAAGTTTCCTGCCTCACTATGTTTACTCTTGCAAAGGAGATTGTCATGACATAAATGTGTCTAAGTAATAACTTGTATAATCGGTCGCAGCCTCTCTGCTTCATGAGAGCAGGACCCTTGCCTGTTGAAGCCACTATTGTACCCCAGTGCCTAGCGAAGCTCATGGCTAGAGCTGATGATCAGTAGTATGTGCCAAATGAATGAATGTATGGGTAATTAAAAAATTACACAAATACTTAATTACAATTTTGGTAAGTGCTTTGAATAAGACTTAAGGGTATAATGATAATGGGGACCTAACCTGTTTTTGAATGGCGAGGCGGTCATGGAAAAGTGCCTTAAAGTAACCAGTGGCCTTAGTTAAGGAAAGGTATTTCAAGTTCATATGCTCCCTTGAAACTTGGAACCAGTATAGGGGAGTGCTCACCACAGTAGGATGGGAACTGCCTTGGAGTAAGTATGATACCTGAGGGGCAGAAGCAGCATTCTATGTGTAATTATGACACTGTGTATTACACGGTGATGGCTGGGGCTCTTGGGGCTCTTGAGTACTGACAAGCTGTTTCTCTTCTCCAGTTAACCATAGTGTGCTAACCTTGGACCCTAGTACCTGCACATTCTTTTCCTCCACTATTAGCATTCACTTTCATGTCTGGATGTATCCCTTCCAATATGCTTTTTTACCTTCCTCACAATCATTTAGCCATGGATGGCTTAAGATCACACACTTTCTACTACAGAGAGAAATTATGGGCCTTTCTGTATAAAGTTGTATGCTAGATGACTAGATAAGTAGGACATCACTGTATTTTGTTTCACCCTAAATTGTGTTGCTGTGTTTTCCCATTCTTTCATACCTGGAAACAGTCTTGAACTCTACTGAATATTACAAGTTCTGCATTGTTTGGGACAATCCCAGTTTCTACTGTTAATCTGGGGAAATTCAGACACTAGGGAGATTGGCATCTGAGGAATATATTGCAACTGAAGCACAACTAGACATCTTTAGTGGGCAGTGCAATCACTCTTTAGTTGATTGTGAAGAGATAGAGATGGAGGTATAAATATTGCTTACCCATTTTTAAGTCTGCAACATCCACTCTTTGATTTTGCTCCTGGGAAAGAACATTTAAAAGGTGGCCTTAGACACATTTATGACTATAGCAATATAGTCAATGATTCTGTAACATCTTACTACCTTGATAGATAGTAACTGCACTAGTGGGGGTGAGGATTTGATAATATGGGTAACTATTGAACCACTGTGTTGTATATTTAAAACCAACATAAGATTATATATCAATGATAACTTTAATTAAAAATAAATAAAAGGCATCTCAGCACCTTTCACCTTTCATTTCTGGAAACTTCCAGATGCCATCCATCTTCAGCCTGTCCTAACACCTATTTTTTTTTCTTTCTGATTTTCCCTATCTCTTTGCCAGGTACATATGTATGGAAGATAGAGAGGATCATAAGAAATAGAGGAAGAACCAATTAAAAAATGAGTACTTTCAATTCACCTCTAAATGCCTCTGAGGACTTAGAATGATAAATTTTCCTTAACAATCACTAAACTAAATTGGCTAGATTATAGCTAAAGCACAAGAACTGTGTAGAGTCCCACTTAGCTTTACATAATAGGGAATTTTTTTCTAAAAAGAGAAGGTAAATTTGTGCCAATTAAACTATTTTAATTGTGTCTATGTTACCTATCACTTAAAGGATGAACCTTTGGGGGGCTGCAGGTATAAGTGATCCAGGAAAATAGTGACTAGCTGAACTATGTATATAGAAGATAACTTCTAACATTCTCTGATTTTAATCTAGAATATTAAATATGGGCATTGCCAGGATAAACCTGAAATGCTGAAAAGTGTCAAACAGGGGCCTATGAAAGGAAGATGGTGTGTGGTCCCTTAGCTTTGGAGGCAAAAGTTGCAGGCAAGGAGAGAGAGTGGTCATGATGCCTGTATGTGTGGTTATGTACTTTCCATACAGGGAATTGCTCATATTCCCAAAAAGGAACAGATCTCTATTGGCCAGACTCCCACTTAAGCCCAATGGAAGTAAATCTCCTTTATTCAATATACAGAGAATTTTTCCCCTCGGAGAATAGATGCACAAACCCTCATGGTAGGAGAGAAAGCTTATACCCACTTTCTTGTCTGAGCAGTTACTAAGCACCATATTCACCTGGCCATTTCTTACTAGTGAAAAGCATTCCTAATTAGCCTTTCCTTTCTTCTCTAAAATTAATGCCCAGTGATTTTGTTTTCATTTAATCTGCATTTGATGTTTTACAAAACATGAAAGGTCAGGATTAGTAGAACTTTGGAGCAGAGGGCAATTGTATGAAAAGATTTTCATTTCCCCTTTACGGGAGGCTGCCATACTCACCTAGGAGAGACTTTCTCATTCTTTCATTTTTTTGTGTGCTGCCCTCTGAATTTTCACAAACACATTTTTTTAAATTGTTAAAGCTAATCCAAGTTGAAACTGGAGTCTTCCAGGAAATTAACTGTGGCTCTTTGTTTGATTTTACAGAATTCTAATTCCAGACTTAAAGGCATTCGTTAGTAAAACGGAACTTACCATTTTTTTTGCTGTATTCCAATTTTAAGTAACTTTTTTTCCTCTCCATTTTCTCTGATTTTAAGTAACTTTCCTTCTCCTCTGCTTTCTCTTGCTTAGGATTACTGATTATTATACCTTCATACAGCCCGTGTCTGTACTGGATTCTTGGCCCTGTCTTCCCCATCTCTGTTTTCCGTTTTTTAGCCCCAAAAGGCAACCTGGCTAAGAAATTGAGTTCTGTGATGAAGAGTATCAGTGCATGGAAGTGAACTGCTGAACCTTTGTCTACTCTTGATTTATGTGCTTTAAACAAAAACTCTGGATTTTTATAAAAGCAAATCTGGAAATGCTGTTGAGGATAGTCTTTGGCACCAGCACACTCTTCTAAGGCATTTGCAATGACTTCACCCGTTTAAAATGTGCCTCTCATGATAGCACTCACACATGCCTTAGGTCGCTTGGAGGAAATGTCCTCTGATACTCAATAAACAATACACGCTTTTTCCACCCTCCCATCTCCAGACACTTCTTGGTCAACAGTGTTTACGAAACTGGGCTTCAAGAAGGATTGAGTGGCTGGGTTGTTGGAAGGAGAAAGACAGTTAGTATGTGTGTGGTTCTTTTTTAAATTTTTATTTTAGGAACACTGCATTAGCAAACTAGACAGCTGCATGGAGGCTGTGCAGTTGCTCCTTTAACTCTGCAGTATTATCAGACTCTGTGAAGGTTAATGTACCAGTTGTGGTGAAGCAGGCTAAGCAATTCTGAGTGTCTGCTTGGATAACTTACTTTCCCGTGTTTTTCTGCTTTTCTAAGTGTCATTTAGGCAATTCTGCCAAACTATGAAAAGGAAAAAAGAGTAAACAAGTGAAAATGCAGCAATAATTTTGTGCAAATCTTATTAAACTAGCCACAAAGTTATCCATTTTGTGTGGGTCAGTTTCTACATATGCTACTAAGAAGCACAGGAACTGTGGTAGCCACAACTACCTAATAAAGTAGAAATGGTGAAATAATATGAAACTAATAATAATAATAAATACACATAAAATGTTTGCTTTTCAGATCTTAAAAGGCTCTTTCTCTATGGAGATTAATTTTAAATAATGATGCTCAAGGGAAAGGCAAAGGGCACTGATGTAATACTGAGTCACTGCTATATGCCAAATACAGGTCTAGGTGCTTTGCATATTTAAACTCATTAGAGGCCAGCAACAACCCTGTGAAGTAGGTGTGATTGCCTCATTTTAAAGACAAGTAGCCTAAGGCTCAGAGAAATTAAATATCTAGACCAGGATCACACAGCTAGGAAGCAGCAGAGTTGGGATCCCAAATGATACTTTTCTGTGTGTATATACTTTATCTTTTATATATTTTGACAATGTAGTTCATGTGTCATCACATAGCAATTCACTGCATCATTATCTGAATTTTTTTCATCTATAAAATTTCCAAAACAGGTACAACATAAAAGATTATGTATGAAGTGGCTAATGCGATCAAGCCAACGAATGAATAAGCCGTGCCCCAGTTAGCACTTCTTAACCTTACTCATTTATTCAATGGTTTCTGTCTTCACTAAGGGCTTCTTACATATAAAGCATGCCCCCCACTCCCCCACATAACCAGTCAGTAACCTTGAGAACAATAGTGTGATGTTTCTCACAGGCCTTGAGCTTTTGACCTGTGAGTTTGTGCATATACATGCCAAACCAAATTATTGCTGCAGAGTGATTCTTTACTCCTTTTTCATACTCATAAGTTGTGTTGTCTAAATGGCACACAGAAAATCAGAGATGTATAGTAATTATTCTCATCCTTCCCTTATTTGCTGTTTTACTTAAATTATTTAACATTATTAGTCTCAGTTTCCTCATCTGTAAAATGGGGATAGTATTAGTGCCTATTTCCTAGGTTTTAACAATAATGGGATAAGGAAGGTAAAGTCATCAGCACAGTGGTTAGTAGGTAATAAATACTCAAATAAATACTGTTAGTATTTACTCGGTTTCAGCTACTAGAAAGCACTGTGCACAGTTGTTAAAAACCTGTACTTTGGAGTCAGACTACACCAGTTTGAATCCTAGCTTTGCCATTTGATATCTGTGGGACCTTGGTCATGTTATTTAACATCTCTAAGAGTCAATTTCTTAAATGTAAAGTGGGACAATAGTGAATATTTTTGGTATTGATAGCATTAAATGAGATAATGAACATAAAGTATCCAGGAGATAGTCAATATTCAATTAGTGTTATTTCCCTCTCTTCTTTCTACATGTACAACCGATCATATTTACAAACTCATTAAAGATTAGTGAGTATTGATAATCATTATGTTAAGATAGTAATTTAATTAATATTAATTAATGAGTAGTTAAGAATAATTATTGCTGTGCTAACCTTTAGTGAGGACAATGACTGTATATTGAATTTTAAAGTATTAGATTCAGGAAATTCCAGCACAGACATAACATACTAATGCTTTGACATATACCAACTTCCATGAGGATTAAAGAGCAAGGACATTGTTAACACCAAGATCTCTATGATCAAAGGAGGATAATAAAATTATTATAGACGTTTCATAATGATTAAAAAAATCACAAACATGATATCCATAAGTAGGGCTATTCACTATGGGTAGAACAAGATAAAAGGATTCCTGGGTCTAGCCCTCTTTTTTGTCTCCTCACCACATAACTTTAAGTGTTCCTCTTAAACTCTGTGTCTCAATTTTCTTTCTCACCAAATTAGGAAAATAAAAGATGTCTGGTCTACTTCACCAGGTCATTGTGATGCTCAAGTAAAGTATGAACGTGAGACCAAAGCATGGGTCCTTTGTTCCATGTGATTCTTTATTTCTGTGGCATTTTTTAAAAAACAGCTTTTTTGAAGTACAATTGACATATGATAAATTTCCCATTTTAAAAGTATACAACTTGATAAATTTTGACATAAGTAGACACTGTTAAGAAGATCACCACAATCAAAAGAGCAAATATTCTTACCCCCTTTTGCTGTTTACTCACACCAGTGCAACCCAGCTTTTGAAAATGCAGTGTTCAAAGGAAGCTGCACTTAATAGGAGCACTTATCCTTGAGGCAATTTAAGACAGAAACTTCACTCTATCTGATGAATTTATGGATTTTTGACAAGCTGTGCAGAGAGTTTGTATGAAAGATCCTTATTCTTTGGATCAGAGTAGGGTTTTAATTCCTTTCAAACCAGCTGTCCAGGACCACAGGCTATTATTTTCTCTTTAAATGTATCACCTGCTTTAAATATGCTCCTAGATACCGGAAGCTCAAGGAAGCATTTCTTTTGCTCTTGGCTGAAACCAAAACATCCTTTGTATGAAGGGGGAGAAGCAAGAACTATTTCTGCTTCAGCTCAAATGAGGGCTTATAAACTGAAAAGCATCTCAAGGGATTTAGGGAGAAGACTATGAAACATATTCCCTTACTAGCCAGGCACTGGGGACCAGTCTGGGAGATAACTATTTCCTGCAGTAATTGTCTGCTTTTGAGAATAATAGGGTAGTATGGCCTGATGATAAAGACATATTCCTGGGTTCCAGTACTAGTTCTGCCACCTCAAAGGTATATGACCTTGGGCAAACTACTCCAGCCTTCCTAGAACCCCAATTTCCTCATCAGCAAAATTGAGGAAATATTCAGACCCATAGGAGTGATTTGACGATTATATAACTCACATGAATAACTTAGCTCCATGCCAGACATATAGCAAGGGTTCAGAAAAATCTTAACTGATTTGAACTGTTCTTATTATCATCACCATCATCATTACTACTGTTATTATTATATAATTAGGAGGTTCTCAGTTTTTAGTTTGGGTTTGTACCTGCTTAATTCTCACAGAAACAAAGATGTTATTAAATGTAACTTTTTTCTACGTCATACCTTTTAGGACACACATCTCTTTAGGGCCTTTTGGAGGTGTTTCATCTCTCAGAAATCATCCTTTTCATTTCACTCAATATTACTTATTTGGGGCATGAAGTAATTCACTATGCCTAGGCACTGCTTGGAGTCAACTAGTAAGGGGTTGGATTAGATGACCTCTCAGCTTCCCTCCATCCCTGAGAATCTATGATTCTATGAGTCAGTGTTGGGGAAAAAAATGAAAGGCTGTTTAGTGATGAGTGACAGTTCTGTCCTAAAAGAACAAAGAACTTACTCACTAAGCCAGAGCTGTGTTGAAGATCACAGGATCATGAATTATAACTCTACTACCCTCTGGCAGGAAAGGAAAGGCGTCTCACAGACAAATTGCACTGGGAGAGATTATAGATTAAAGGCTCCAATATTCATGACTTCCAACCAGCCAGCACTTAAGACCATAACAAGTGCCAAAGGCTGCCCTGTATATTTGGGGAAAAAAATAATAGAAGTATCCCCAAAAGAAGCAGGAGAATGAAATTCTGGCCAAGACAGTGTTTCTGAATCTTTCTCCTTTTATGGCTACGGCTATGATAAAGAGCTCAAGAGACAACAGAAGCCATCATCTGTAAACTTGTGGCTTTCAAGAAAAAAACCCATAATGATGGAATTTAAATGCTACCCTGTCTTATTCCATTTACCATCAACTGGGGGTTGCCCAGCAGGGGAAATGAGATCATTTCCCTCTGAGTGGCTAGCCAAGCTTGCCCACATTCATTCTTCTTCCCACTTCATGTTTTAGCAGGCATCAACACGTCAGCAGCTTCTGAAATGTGCCAGATCTAGGGAAGCGGGGCATTGTCACTACTGCATAAAGAACTCACCACCTCTGCAGTGGGCTCTCACCAGCCACATTTTCTCTTGTTTGCTTGTCAACTGGTGGGAGGAGGTTAAGGAGGCTCCTCTGGTTTTCAGCCAAACACACTGCTTGGCTAATCTTTGGGGACTGTAGCCCACCAGCCAGCCTTCCTGAGGCCATTTGAAACATTCCATTTCTTCTTTGCTTTCTTTTTAAACAGTCTTTCTCCTTTTTTTAAAAAAAATTTATTTTGGCATCATTAATTTACAATTACATGAGGAACACTGCGGTTACTAGATTCCCCCCATTATCAAGTCCCCACCACATACCCCATTACAGTCACTGTCCATCAACGTAGTAAGATGCTATAGAATCACTACTTGTCTTCTCTGTGTTGTACTGCCTTCCACGTGACCACCCCCCTGCCACTACATTATGTGTGCTAATCATAATGCCCCTTTTTCCTCTTATACGTCCCTTTCCACCCATCCTCCCAAGTCCCTTTCCCTTTGGTAACTGTTAGTCCATTCTTGGGTTCTGTGAGTCTGCTGCTGTTTCGTTCCTTCAGTTTTTGCTTTGTTCTGATACTCCACAGATGAGTGAAATCATTTGATACTTGTCCTTCCCTGCCTGGCTTATTTCACTGACCATAATACCCTCTAGCTCCATCCATGTTGTTGAAAATGGTAGGATTTGTTTTCTTCTTATGGCTGAATAATATTCCACTGTGTATATGTACCACCTCTTCTTTATCCATTCATCTAATGATGGACACTTAGGTTGCTTCCATTTCTTGGCTATTGTAAATAGTGCTGCAATAAACACAGGGGTGCATATGTCTTTTTAAAACTGGACTCCTGCATTCTTAGCATAAATTCTGAGAAGTGGAATTCCTGGGTCAAATGGTATTTCTATTTTGAGTTTTTTGAGGAACCTCAATACTGCTTTCCACAATAGTTGGACTAAGTTACATTCCCACAAGCAGTGTAGGAGGGTTCCCCTTTCTCCACAACCTCGCCAACATTTGTTGTTGTTTGTCTTTTGGATGGTGGCCACCCTAACTGGGGTGAGGTGATATCTCATTGTGGTTTAAATTTGCATTTCTCTGATGATTAGCAATGTGGAGCATCTTTTCATGTGCCTGTTGGCAACCTGAATTTCATCTTTGGAGAAGTGTCTGTTCATCTCCTCTGCCCATTTTTTAATTGGATTATTTGCTTTTTGTTTGTTGAAGTGCATGAGCTCTTTATATATTTTGGATGTCAACCTTTATGGGATATGTCACTTATGAATATATTCTCCCATACTGTAGGATGCCCTTTTGTTCTACTGATGGTGTCCTGGGCTTTACGGAAGTTTTTAGCTTGATATAGTCTCACTTGTTCATTTTTGCTTTTGTTTCCCTTTCCTGTGGAGATGTGTTCATGAAGAAGTTGTTCATGTTTATATTTAAGAGAGTTTTGCCTTTGTTTTCTTCTAAGCATTTTATGGTTTCATGACTTACATTCAGGTCTTTGATCCATTTCAAGTTTACATTTGTGTATGGAGTCAGGCAGTAATCCAGCTTCATTCTCTTACATGTAGCTCTCCAGTTTTGCCAGCACCAGCTGTTGAAGAGGCTGTTATTTCCCCATTGTATATCCATGGATCCTTTATCATATATTAATTGACCATATATGTTTGGGTTAATATCTGGACTCTCTATTCTGTTCCACTGGTCTGAGTCTGTTCTTGTGCCAGTACCAAATTGTCTTGATTACGGTGGCTTTTCAGTAGAGCTTGAAATTGGGAAGCGAGATCCCCTCTGCCTTATTCTTCCTTCTTAGGACTGTTTTGGCTATTCGAGATCTTTTGTGGTTCCATATGAATTTTAGAACTATTTGTTCCAGTTCGTTGAAGAATGCTGTTGGTATTTTGATACGAATTGCATTGAATCTGTAGATTGCTTTAGGCAGGATGGCCATTTGACAATATTAGTTCTTCCTACCCAAGAGCATGGGATGCATTTCCATTTATTACTGTCATCTTTAATTTCTCTCCATAGTGTCTTGTAGTTTTCAGGATATAGGTCTTTCACTTCCTTGGCTAGGTTTATTCCTAGATATTTTATTCTTGTTGATGCAATTGTGAATGGAATTGTTTTCTTGATTTCTCTTTCTGCTTAGTGTATAGGAATGCAACAGATTTCTGTGTATTAATTTTGAATCCTGCGACTTTGCTGAATTCAGATATTAGTTCATTTTGGAGTGGAGTCTTTAGGATTTATTATGTACAATATGTCATCTGCAAAGAGTGACAGTTGGCTTCTTCCTCACCAATCTGAATGCCTTTTATTTCTTTGTGTTGTCTGATTTCCATGGTTAGGACCTCCAGAACTATGTTGAATAAAAGTGGGGAGTGGGCATCCTTGTCTTGTTCCCAATCTTAAAGGAAAAGCTTTTAGCTTCTCACTCTTAAGTATAATGTTGGCTGTGGGTTTGTCATATATGCCTTTGTTATTTTGAGGTACTTGCCCTCTATACCCATTTTGTTGAGAGTTTTTATCATGAATGGATGTTGAATTTTGTCAAATGCTTTTTCAGCATCTATGGAGATTATCATGTGGTTTCTGTCCTTCTTTTCATTGATGTGGTTGATGATGTTGATGGATTTTTGAATGTTGTACCATCCTTGCATCCCTGGGATGAATCCCACTTGATCATGGTGCATGATCCTCTTGATGTATTTTTGAGTTTGGTTTGCTAATATTTTGTTGAGTATTTTTGCATCTATGTTCATCATGGACATTGGTCTGTAGTTTCCTTTTTTTGGTGGTGTCCTTTGCCTGTTTTTGGTATTAGAGTGATGCTGCCTTCACAGAATGAGTTTGGAAGGATTCCCTCGTCTTGTATTTTTTTGGAAAACTTTAAGGAGAATGGGTATTATGTCTTCTCTAAATGTCTTATAAAATTCAGTTGTGAATCCTTCTGGTCTGGGGTTTTGTTCTTGGGTAGTTTTTTGATTACTGATTCAATTTCATTGCTAGTAGTTGTTCTGTTTAGATTTTCTGTTTCTTCCTGGGTCAGCCTTGGAAGGTTGTATATTTCTAGATAGTTTTCCATTTCTTCTAGGTTATCCAGTTTGTTAGCATATAGATTTTTATAGTGTTCTCTAATAATTCTGTGCATTTTTGTGGTATCTGTCATGATTTTTCCTTTCTCATTTATAAACAGCCTTTCTTTTGATTCTATTTCTTCAGTGGCTCTGAGCCTAGAGAGGCTGGTGATCCTGGAAAGGGAGAGGAGGAAGTTGTCCACCATTCCAAAAATGCAAGCAACCCAAGATAAGAAGTCATTTATCATTGCGATACTAGTGAGAGAGATAAATAGAAATGCTGCTCTAAACTTCTCAGCTTCTCAGATTTAATAAGTAGTTGTATTTTTTAATTAAAAAAGCATTTTTATTGTTTATAATTACACTAGGACTACGGGAATACATTCTCATTATAAAACTCCACACATGGAACCATCTAGAGTGCATTGTAAGTCCCCTTTCACTCTCAACCCTACATTCTGATGTTATTCTCATCCCCAGAGGGAAATGCTGCTGACTGTTCCATATATGGCCCTCCAGACCTCTTTATAGTTACCTATGTAAATGATATGCAACAAACAAATAACACTAGGTTTTCCCTATGAGAAGTCTATTTGGTGCAACTTCTCTCTCCCCCTACCATATCTTACCTTGCTCCAGCAGCGAACTATCCAGCTGAGTTCAGGAGAGAAAGAATGAGTGTTGCACTAGTTGTACTAGTAGGCATGTGTTTGGATATCTATATCAGACTGCATCCAAGACCAAAGACGATCGTTTCAGGATACTCAAACATATTATCCGTGTCTTTCTTTCCAGCAGGACACAAGAAGCTGTGCTGTCTTTTGCACCTTAGAGTGAATCGAAAATCTGAAAACAGGTTTATGGCACTAAGTGAATGAACTGAGACAGTGTTCACTACAGGCAGATTGGATACACATTGATTTTTTTGAGCTGTAGGGACCCTTAGGGCCCTTCTGGGATTCAGGAGGAGTGGAAATGTTGAGACGAGAATCCAGGTTTCTTGACTCATAGTTTATGCTCTTCCCACATGACCACTTTGACCCGTTAAAATTAATTTTGCCTTCATCATGTTATTAATAGGAGGACAAGAGGAGGGAAATAATGGTGTCAGATATCTAAGTGGTGTGGAAGCTGGCACCATCAAAAGAAAAGAAAAAGATAGTGTGGGGCTTCAGAATACCAATTCCTTCAGAGCTTCACTACCTACTGGACCACATTCAGATTCTTATCTTAGCATTTGGAGGCCTGAAACTTTAAAATAAGTAAACTCTTACCAAGATATCTCTTGCCAGTCACAAATCGTTACTTACTAGATACTTTTTAAGGCTTATTTGTTAACTCAAATCCAAACCATCATCTTCCCACCCTCCAATTGCAAAATGTCCTCCACCTGCCAAACAAATAAACAAACAAAACAAAAAAGCCTGGTTCTTCTCCATGGTAAACTTTGAAAACTTAGGGTCAATAGTGAGATTTCTTTTATTTATCCCCTCATCCCCACAGCTGGCCAGTCCTTGTAAGCCCTGTAAGATTTCTCCATGAAAGGTTTCCTTTATCTGCGCTGTTTCTCCTCCCTCCCTCACCGCCATTACTCTTGTCCTGGCCCATATGACCTGGATCACTGTGACATCCTCCTCACTGGCCTCCCTGTCTCCATTCTCAATGCTCTCCAACCCAGCTCTACTCATTCTTATCAAACACATCTTGCTTAGACGTGCCTTTCCTTATGTTGTTCTCCAGCTCAACAATCTTAAATAACTCTCTATTTCTTGACATATTTAATCTGTCATGTCAGATGGAAGAATGTGTCAGTTTATTCTGTGTTATTCTCAATAACAGAGCTAGGTCCAGTGGCAAAAGTTATAAGGAAGGTTTATTTCAGCTTTTCAAAGGAAATCCCTCTGAACAACAAAGGCTATTGCACAGTGAAGCAGCTTGCTCAAGTACTGAGCTTCCTACCCTTGGGGAGATGTATAATCAGGAGCTGGCAACTACCTGTCAAGGATGTTGCAAAGGATTCATGCATTAAGACACAGGAAAACACCACTGACATTAAAGATGAAAAGAGCTGACCATTTAAAAATATTGGCTCCACACCAGGCACTCTCCTTGTTTGCATATGTTAACTCATATATTCTCGTGACAACTCTGTGGTTGACACCATTTTTATCACCATTTTACAGTTGGCTCTATTTTAGTGATTAAATGCATAGACTGAGAGTAAAATCATGGTTCATATCTTGGCTCTATCACTTACTGGACGAGTGATGTTGTCTAAGAATCATAACCTTTTGAATTCAGTCTCCTTATCTGTACAACATTGGGAATAACAGCACCCTCTTCATTGGGGTGTTATGAGGATTCAATTGTAGGATAGCACATATGAAGCACTATTTGGCACACAGTGAGCACTCAGTGACCACTATTCATCTTGTCACCATTAGATGATATATTCTCTGAGAAACATGGCTACATTTGTTCTCTATCTTGCATCTCAACTTGCTCAAGCTGACCATATAGGAAGTCTTCACTCAGTATTTACTTGTGGTCAACAATGTTGAGGTGAATATTCCCCAAGTTTCTCCATGACACCTAACACCTTGCTCATCACAAACAGTGTACACCTATTGACCATCTTTCCCAGTCTAAGTCAGCCTTCTGCCTCTTTTCCCTTCTGCGTGCTCTGCTTTCACTGTGTTTTTTTGAGACAGGAAGTAGCTGATCATAATGAACCAGTGCCCATTTCTCTGGCTGCTATTTTTAAGGTACCAAGGTGTAGTGCTTCCTTTGCTAATTCTGATTTCTAATGAAAACATCTTTGCTGACAACCTTGCAAACCTGTGCAGCAGGCTTCCATCATACTGGTATCTGCCACAATGATGGCAGATCTGCTCACTTCCATACTGAGCCTCATAAATTCTGTTCACAGCTTACAGACCTCAAAGCATTTCCTTAGTACAGCTCATTGTTCACTTTGTTTGAGAAAGTTGCTTGAAATAACCCGACAAAGAGACAACTGTCTGTCGGGAAGCTCTTTTTTTCTACAGCCCTTTGATATCATTCTCATTTTGGTTTATAAGCTCTCTATGAAAGGAGTGGGGAGAGGGAGAATTCCCTTTTCAGCATGAATAAATTGGTAGCTGTACTAGAGATCACGCTTCTGAAGCCAGGTGCCACCACTTAGCTTGTTTCATGATGTGTCACCCAGCAAATTATGAGTTGTTTGAATTGATTTCCTCTGAACAGCTGAGCTACAGCTTTTGTTCTATTGATGTTTCTCTCAATTCCTGAATGTGTGTTGCTTCCAGACAGAAAAAAATTGCATGTCTTATAAAGAAATGTCATTAACTCACAGAGCCTAGTCTATAATTAGAAGGTTTGAGGGTATGCTTTTTTTCATCCAGTGGAGCTACTCTTGATGGTTTAAACTCATTTGCCAGTTATTAACTCTTTTCTACCTCCTTTGAATATAATATGCTATGTCATTAACCTTATATCTATAAAAGAGGATATACTGAGTTTCAAGAATAAAGATTTACATTTTTTACATTTAATCACACAAATATTGACTGAATACTTATGTACCTCAGTTAAACCCTTCAGGAAATAGAAGCATCATGGATATCGACCTGGTTCTCACTAAGTTTCTAATCTTTCTGGGGATTCAAGACAACATTATAAAACAGAGACCGTCCTAGGTTCTAATATGTGTATTACATGGAATATACTCAAATGCCCCCAAAAGGACAGCCTCTAAAAGTCGCTCACTCTGCTAGAGAAACTGAAATGAAGTGGGCTTCTTACCTTTCCATAAGAGCATAGGGGCTGCTCTGAGCAAGCTGGGTTATCTCTCTGTCTGTCCGTCTGACAGTGCTCTGTTCAGTTGTAAGTGGTTAGGTAGAGAAGCCACAGGCATTTTCATCCAAGAATCATACACCAACCTCATCCCTCCACCTCCACACACACACACACCTATCTAGGCATTGGAGCTTGAGTATGTGTTCATCTTCTATTATTTCATCAGCATGATTGATCTCAATTGGACTGTTAGGATTTGGGATGGGTTTTGGGATAGAAAGAGAAGTAAAGTGGCTTTTAGCTTCCTTCCTCACTCTTTAGTTGTTTTGTTTTTTCATAGAAAAGCAAGTTGTAATTCAAAGCAACCTCTAAAGTAACATTCATTAGCACCACAACTACAAACCAGTTGCAAAGAATAAACACGTCTATGTACATATTTGATAAGCTATCAGCAGTAGTCATATCAGTTCCTGTTATTCCTCCCACTCCCTGCTTAGCTCCTTTCTGTTTGAAGACAAAAAGGTAAACTTGTAAGTGCTCATATCTTTTTAACTTAAACTTTCACCAATTTTAAGAGAGGGAGTATCTGGTGGCAACTGTTTTAGAGGATGAGCTACATTTTTACAATAAATTTCTTCATTACTATGATAATTTAGTAGCTACCTTAATTCTTTCCCCCATTTTTAAACAGTCTACAGAAGTTTTTCATGTTGAAAGTAATGGAGACAGTAAAAGCCCCACCTTTATTACTTATGAGACATACATTCAATTATTATCACAATTGCCATATGAAGGAATCAATTCTCTGTTTTCGGAAGCACTGGTTGGGTGGGTGTCTGTACTATAGGCCAAGAAACTGGGAATTCTGGGCAGCTAGATGCTTGTTTTCTTATAAGTCTACATTATTCCACATACAGAGATGCTGGATAATCTCCTACTAACTTCCACCTTGCCCTGAAGCCACTCCTGGAAGAATGCCACTGTCACTGCCCTGAGGCCCAGGGATATAAATGTTACTGGATTGTCTTACCAAATGCCATTCAATGCTATGTTAATCACTGCCAAATCTTAGGGAATGTAAGGAAGAAATATCAATGAGGATTGGAATGAGTCAGCAAAGAGTACTTGGAAGCGGAGGCCTGAAAACATCAGTAGGATTTGGCTGGAGAGAAGAGGTGGGCATGGCAGTCTTCAAATTTGTGGAATGGGTTGATGTGTTTAGTCACATAAAAATCCATTCTTATTGCTAGGATCTTGCAAAGACATGGGGCTCCTCCCTTTGTTCACATTGAGCCAAAGAAACTCAAGACTGTGTGTTTTCCACAACTTAATTTTAACTTATTATTAATGAAGAAGATGTAAATAGATGTGACAGCATTTGGAGTAAACAGAATAATGCCCAGGGTCTCTGCTTAAGGTGTGTAGGCCTCACTCTGCACAAAGGCATTGGGTGAATGGGCAGGAAATGGGGAAATCCACTGGCACATACACTTCCAGATTCTGTGCCATTTTGCAATTGATCTGCTGAAAGGGGACACTTTCTTTTTTCTACTTTTTTTCCCTCAATACTGGGCCTAGATGAAGTGCCATTTTGTAATTTGCCAGAGATAGTGTATGTTCCAGTAGTGGCCCTAGCAATGCTATAGACTAGTAAAAGATTGCTTTAGAGAACATTAATCTGGCCTACTATATTTAGGCAGGAAAATAAGCCATCAGTAATTTTCTTCCTTATTAAAACTTCTGTAGAAAGTCCTCTGGCATTGTTGAGCAACACATTTCCATCTCAATGTGTTTTTCCTCTTTTCATTCTGTGGGGACTAATAATAACAATCACAATAATTAATAACTTATGCCATACTGGTGGAAAAATTAAAGCCAAAATGAAAATAGGGAACATCCAACTAAAGTAAATTATGACCTCAGTAACTGGTTTCATATTTAGTAGTTGGACCTCTTATAGAAATAAGGAAAATTCACCCTGATGAAAATAGATACAAAAATTGTCCACAAAATATTAGCAAATGAAGTCAATAAGATAACAAAAGGATCATCTATCATGACCAAGTGGGTTCAAGCCAGGGATGCAAGGATGGTACAGTATTCATAAATCAATTAATGTCATAGACCACATTAACAAAGGAATAATAAAAAACATATGATCAGTGGAGGCACTCAAGATGGCAGCAGGAGGAGGGTGGCAGAAATCTCCTCCCAAAACCATATATATTTTTGAAAATACAGCAAATACAACTATTTCTAAAAGAGAGACCAGAAGATACAGTTCAACAGCCAGGCTACATCTACATCTGTGAGAACTCAGCACCTCATGCAAAGGGTAAGATACAAAGCCCTGACCTGGCAGTACCCGAGCACTACCCTCACCCCAGCTTACCAGCAGGAGGAAAAGAATCAGAGTGGGGATGGAGTGGAAGCACAGGACTACTAAATAATCAGCCCTAGTAATCTGCACCAGGAGCACAGACACACATTGCATGGTGTACTGGATATTAGAGAAATGGAAGGGTAGGGTCTGAGATGGAGACTGCAAGCATGTCCCCAAAGCCAGCTCCCCTGGGACAAAAAAAAGGGGGTGCTTTATAAGTCTTAAAGGGACAAGGGTTTAATAGGTGGACAAAGTCATCCCAGCCCACTCAGCCAGGAAGGGAATTGTAAGGAACTTCAGGTTCCCTAACTCCCTGGGTGGCAGTGCAGCTCCAAAGCCCCTCATAGAGAGAAGCAGCCTGCTGTTTATTCCCACCTGCTGGTGCAGCAAGCAAACCAGCTGACCCACCACTGTTGTGGAGCAGCCAGGGATCAGGCCCGCCCACAGCAACCACACAGAGTCTTCAAGTCCCAGTGCGCATATAACAGGGACAGACCCAGGGGCTGCCGCCAGCATGCAGCTGCACTGCACAGGCAAAGGAAGCCAGCACAAAATCCTAAAAGCACGAAGAGGTGCTTTTCTCATAGAAGAACACACCCAGCATGTCTGAGACCCCCCACAGTGCCCTAGGTTATGCCGTGGGCCACCCCACCCATGGCAACTCAGGAGATTAACCCAGAGACTGCTCCCTGTGTGCAGGTAACTGGCACAGGCAGTGGACAAGGGCAAGGTGACCAGCAAGCAGGAAGGGATTTTTTTCTCCCAGCTGATACACACACCATGTGCCAGCTATCACTTCTATCACCATGAAAAGGCAGAAGAACCTGGTCCAGTCAAAAATCACTCAAACAACCCCACAGAGAGGGCCTGGCAAGATAGATATAACCAATCTTCCTGAAAAAGAATTCAAAATAAAAGTCATAACCATGCTGATGGACCTGCAGAGAAATATGCAAGAGCTAAGGGATGAAGTTCAGAGGGAGATAACAGAAATGAAACAATCAATAGAAGGACATAAGAGCAGATTGGATGAGGTGCAAGAGACTGTTAATGGAATAGAAATCAGAGAACAAGAATTCAGAGAAACTGAGGCAGAGAGAGGTAAAAGGATCTCTACGAATGAAAGAATATTAAGAGAACTGTTTGACCAATCCAAATGGAACAATATTCACTTTATAGGGGTACCAGAAGAAGAAGAAGAGAGAAAAATAGAAAGTGTCTTTAAAGAAATAATTGCTGAAAACTTCCCCAAGCTGGGGAAGGAAATAATCTCTCAGACCATGGAAGCCCACAGGTCTCCCAACACGAGGGACCCAAGGAGGAAAACACCAAGACATATAATAATTAAAATGGCAAAGAACAAAGAGAAGGACAGGGTATTAAAGGTAGCCAGAGAGAGAAAAAAGATCACCTACAAAGGAAAACCCATCAGACTATCATCAGACTTCCCAACAGAAGCCTTACAGGCCAGAAGAGAATAGCATGATATATTTAATGCAAAGAGACAGAAGGGCCTTGAACCAAAAATACTTTATCCAGCACGATTATCATTTAAATTTGAAGGAGGGATTAAACAATTTCCAGATAAGCAAAAGTTGAGGGAACTTGCCTCCCACAAACCACCTCTACAGGGTATTTTAAAGAGACTGCTCTAGATGGAAGCACTCCTAAGGCTAAATAGATGTCACCAGAGAAAATAAAATCACAGGAAATAATGCAGACCAGCCAAATACTAACTAAAGGCAAAAAATAAAATAAACTATCCAGAAAAGCAGTCAAAGGAAACAAAAAAGAGTACAGAATGAAACACCTAACATATTAAGAGTGGAGGAGGAAGAATAATAAGGGAGATAAATAAAGAATCATCAGACTGTGTTTTTAATAGCATAATAAGTAAGTTAAAGTGAGACAGTTAGATAGTAAAGAAGCTACCCTTGAACATTTGGTAACCACGAATCCAAATCCTACAATGGCAATAAGCACATATCTATCGATAATCACCCTAAATGTAAATGAACTGAATGCACCAATCAAAAGACACAGAGTAATAGAAAGGATAAAAAAGCAAGAACCATCTATATGCTGCTTACAAGAGACTCACCTCAAACCCAAAGACATACACAGACTAAAAGTGAAGGGATGGAAAAAATATTTCATGCAAACAATAGGGAGAAAAAAGCAGGTATTGCAGCACTTGTATCAGACAAAATAGACTTCAGAAGAAAGAAAGTAACAAGAGATAAAGAAGGACATTGCATAATGATAAAGGGGTCAGTCCAACAAGAGGATATAACCATTATAAATATATATGTACCCAATGCAGGAGCACTGACATATGTGAAACAAATGCTAACAGAATTAAAGGAGGAAATAGAATGCAATGCATTCATTTTAGGAAACTTCAATGCACCACTAACTCCAAATGACAGATCCACCAGACAGAAAATAAGTAAGGACACAGAGGTACTGAACAGCACAGTAGAACAGATGGACCTAACAGACATCTATATAAGTATACACCTAAAAGCAGCAGTAGGATACACATTCCTCTCAAGTGCACATGGAACATTTTCCAGAATAGACCACATACTAGGCCACAACAAGAACCTCAGTAAATTCAAAATGATTGAAATTCTACCAAGCAACTTCTCATATCACAAAGGTATAAAACTAGAAATAAATTGTACAAAGAAAACAAAAAGGCTCACAAATACATGGAGGCTTAACAACATGCTCCTAAATAACCAATGGATCAATGACCAAATTAAAACAGATCAAGCAATATATGGAAGCAAATGACAACAAGAGCACAATGCTCCAACTTCTGCAGCGAAGGCAGTTCTAAGAGGAAAGTATATAGCAATCCAGGCCTGTTGAAAGAAGGAAGAACAATCCCAAATGAATAGTCTAAAGTCACAGTTATTGAAACTGGAAAAAGAAGAACAAATGAGGCCCAAAGTTAGCAAAAGGAGGGATATAATAAAGATCAAAGAAGAAATAAATAAAATTGAGAAGAATAAAACAATAGGAAAAATCAATGAAACCAAGAGCTGGTTCTTTGAGAAAATAGACAAAATAGATAAACCCCTAGCCAGACTTATTAAGAGAAAAAGAGAATCTACACGCATAAACAGAATCAGAAATGGGAAAGGAAAAATCATGATGGACCCCACAAAAATACAAAGAATCACTAGAAAATACTATGAAAATCTATATGCTAACAAGCTGGATAAGCTAGAAGAAATGGGCAACTTTCTAGAAAAATAGAACCTCCCAAGACTGACCAAGGAAGAAACAGAAAATCTAAACAGACCAATTACCAGCAAGGAAATTGAATTGGTAATCATAATGTGGAGGGTGGGGGGCATGGAGAAGGCTGTAGAACACAGAGAAGACAAGTAGTGATTCTATAACATCTTACTATGCTGATGGACAGTGACTGTAATGCGGTATGTGGTTGGGACTCATTAAAGGGGGGGGAATCTAGTAACTGTAATGTTGCTCATGTAATTGTAGATTAATGATAACAAAATAAAAAATTTAATAATATATTTGAGTATCTCAATAGATGCTGGAAAAGCATTCGACAAAATTCAACATCCATTCATGATCAAAACTCTCCAGAAAATGTGTATAGAGGGAACGTAAGAGGCCATATATGACAAATCCACAGCTAACATCATATTCAATGGTGAAAAGCTGAAAGCTGTTCCTCTAAGATTATGAATAAGACTAGGATGCCCACTCTCACCACATTTATTCAACATAGTCTGGAAGTCCAAGCCACAGCAATCAAAGAAGAGAAAGTAATAAAAGGCATTCAAATTGGTAAGGAAGAAGTAAAACTGTTGCTATTTGTAGATGGCATGATACAATATATATAGAAAACCATAAAGATTCCAGCAAAGAAATATTAGAAATAATAACTGAATTCAGCAAAGTTGCAGGATACAAAATTAATACACAAAAATCTGTTTCGTTCTTATAAACTAACAACAAACTAGCAGAAAGAGAAATCAGGAAAACAATTCTATTTACAATTGCATCAAAAAGAATAAATTACCTAGGAATAAACCTAATCAAGGAAATGAAAGAGCTATACTCTGAAAATTATAAGACACTCACAAGATGAATTAAAGAAGATACAAATATGTGGAAATCTTATGGATTTTGGCAGTCATGGCTGGGAAGAATTAATATAGTCAAAATAACCATTCTTCCCAAAGCAATTCACAGATTCAATGCAAACCCTATCAAAATACCAACAGCATTTTTTAATGAACTGGAACAAATAGTTCTAAAATTCATATGAATTGTGAAAGACCCCAAAGAGCAAAAGCAATCCTGAGAAAGAAGAACAAAGTTGGGAGAATTACTTTCCTTGACTTCAAGCTATACTACAAAGGTACAGTAATCAAAACAGTATGGTACTGGCACAAGAACAGACCCATAGATCAATGAAACAGAATACAGAGCCAAGATATAAACCCACACATGTATGGTCAATTAATATATGATAAAGGAGTCATGCATATACAGCAGGGAAAATACAGTTTCTTCAACAAATAGTGTTGTGAAAACTGAACAGTTACATGCAAGAAAACGAAACTGGATTACTGCCTAACTCCATACAAAAAAGTAAACTTGAAATGAATTAAAAACCTAAATATAAGACATGAAACCATAAAACCCTTAGAAGAAAACATATGCAAAAATCTCTTGAACATAAGCATGAGCAGTTTTTTCTGGACACATCTCCCTGGGGAAGGGAAACAAAATAAAAATAAGCAAGTGGGACTACATCAAACTGAAAAGCTTCTGTTTGACAAAGGCCACCATCAACAGAACAAAAAGGCAACCTACAGTGTGGAAAATTATATTTGTAAATGATTTATGCAATAAGGGGTTAACATCCAAAATATATAAAGAACTCATATGCCTCAACACCAAAAAAGCAAATAACCCAATTAAAAAGTGGACAGAGGATCTGAACAGACATTTTCCCAAAGAAGAAATTCAGATACCCAACAGGCACATGAAAAGATGCTCCACATCACTAATCATCAGGGAAGTGCAAATTAAAACTACAATGAAGTCTCACTTCACAGCTGTTATAATGGTGACTATCCAAAAGACAAGAAATAACAAGTGTTGGCAAGGGTAAGAAGAAAAGGGAACCCTCTTACACTGTTGGTGGGAAGGTAATTTGGTATAGCCACTACGGAAAGCAGTATGGAGGTTCCTTAAGAAACTGAAAATGGAAATACCATGAGACCCAGTAACTGCACTTCTAGGAATTTACCTAAAGAAAACAAAATCCCTGATTCAAAAAGACATATGTACCTCTATGTTTATCACAGCACTATTTACAATAGCCAAGATATGGAAGCAACCTATGTGTCCATCAGTAGATGAATGGATAAAGAAGAGGTGGTACATATACACAATGCAATATTATTCCACCATAAGAAAAGAAATCCTGCCAATTGCAACAACATGAATGCACATGAGTCCACCTAGAGGGTATTTTGCTAAGTGAAATAAGCACGTGGATATGTTGAAAGATAGTAACTGCCCTAGTGGGGATGAGGATTTAAAATGGGTAACTATTGAATCACCGTGTTGTATACCTGAAACCAGTATAAGATTGTATATCAACTATACATTAAACAACCAAAGGATTAAAACTTTCTTAAGTTAAAAGAATAAAATTAAAAACAAAATGAGAAAAACAGCAGTAGACTCATACATACTGAGAAGTGACTAGTGGTTACCATAGGGGAAGGTTTGGGTTAGGTGGATCGGGAGGGTGAGGGAGGTAAAGGGCACAAAAATTCTCAATCATAATATAAGTTGGTCACAGGGATAGTAGAACAGCATGGAGAATATAGCCTTTGATTCTATAACATCTTCCTATGCTGACAGATAATAACTGTACTAGTGGAGGTGAGGATTTAATAATGTGTGTAACTGTTGAACCACTGTGTTGTATACTCGAAACAAATGTAATATTGTGTATTTACCATACTTCAATTTTTTAAAAAGTGGAATAGGAAACACAGAAAGCAGGAAAATTCAAAGACTACTACTTCTAGGAACTTGTCAGATCATATGATGTCACATCTAAGCAATGGAATAATTATTGGTGTAATGAAATTTGGAAGATTTCATTTCTAATCTCAATGCTTACTAAGTGTTGTTCTTAGGCAGCTCACTTTCTTTTTCTACGCCTCAGTGTATTCGCCTATAAAATGACTGGGTTATTTCTAAGGCACCATCCAGCTCCAGAACTCTCTATTTTATTATTATACTGAATTAAGTTGGTTCCATAAAATAGAACAGAAATAACAATCATGTGGTCTAACTATCCCTCAATATATAAAATAAAATCATCCATGCATTTTTTTTTTTTTTTTGGTAGAGCAACCTTGAAAAAACTAATGCTGGCTTACCACCATCTTACTCTTCCTATAGCTGAAGATGTATTCCTGGGATATGACTTTGTTAAAAGTCACATTCCCAGGCTTGGAAAAAAAGTGGCTTCAAAATAGCAGCTTGGTTTATATAGCCTAGTTGCTTAGAAATCCCTTCAGACATACTGGCAGTAAGACTGGTTTCCCCTTCTGAAGCTTCAATTACATTATCAGAGGTGCAGATGATGGACCACTCCCGTTCCTCTCATCTATGAAACCCCCAGTCATTGTTCCCTTGCCTTGGTCAGGTAGAATTTTCCTCTGGTCAATAACATCACTATGGATGTCCCCAATGGAAGCAAAGTTCAGCAATTCCAACTCCTCCTCCCGTAAAAGATGTAGAAGAAAGAAAGGGTGAAAGGAAGACTAACTGCAAATTTTGTCCTTGGCTTCTGCTTTTCTTCCCACAACTGCCCCCTCAGATCTCACCTGAGGACGTAAGAGCCATTTATTCCTGCTGCTATTCTAGAGCTTGTTCTTAGCTGTAGTTTTAATGGTACCATTAGGCAGTGGGACTTTGTGGCATCTTGAATGTGAAATTCTTCAACTAATGCATTTTATATTTATTCCTTGCTTTATAAATTATGCTATGGAAAAATGTGGTATTGGAGTTTTCTTATAATGATACCTAATTGCACCATCTAGGGCAGAGTGAGAGTAAATGACTTGCTGAAGGTCAAGGAAGGTATGACTTGTCAAAAGAGGAGCCAGAAATAGAGCCGAGGGCTGCTGAATTTCAGTTTAACTTAGGATCCAATAAACCACATTCTCTTTCCTCTGTACATTTTCTCTCCAGTGGTTTGCCATGGGCACAGATATTAAACAGCCTACAAACCTAAACAGTTATAAAATGGTCAGAGGTAGTAAAATAGGCTCCATGGGGAACAAAATGTGTATGTCATTGTCAGTCACAAAACACAGTTATTCAGTTCACATTAGCAGTAGAGGCAATCTACCTTCACCTCTTCACCCTTCTTTGGGCATCTTTTTCTAACAGAGAGCATGATTTTTCTGTCTGTTTCTGCCAAAAACATATTTTGAATGAAAAAGTCATATTGCCTTTATATTTTTTTCTGCAATTGAAGTAATGAAGTATGGAGTTCATTTGTGAATGTTTTGAATGGCAGTGTCTCCTTGAAATTATTTTTGCTGGGTGCTCAAATGAACATTCTTTCAAAACTGTTGTAATTGGCAGATCTCTGAGACAGTATCTTGGGAGGGAAACAACATGTAGCTGGAAAAGAACATAAAATTCATAGACTTGCAACCTGAATTATCCATTTCATCTGCCATATTTTTATGTTAAAACCATCTCCAGATGGAAAGACAAGATCTTAAAATCTTTAATTGTGAAAAACGTCTATTAATGTTAGACACTGGAAGAACATCACAATTTTATTACATCTTTTGTGTGCCTATATCTTATTACCTATTTATTCAAAATGTGTCTTGTTATTCTTAAGGTTGGATGTACTTAACTATTTTTAAAGTTTCTTTAAATCTCTTTTGCAGGAAATAATGAGCTTGTCCCCCACAGGATCACAATATATTCCGGGTTGTGACTCAGGCCTCAAGCCAATGTAAGGATGCTTGTGTTACTAAACCTTAAAATTGGTGCTTGACTCCAGATCGGTTTGGTAGATTTTAAATAATTGATTTCACTAACTAGACTTATGGCTCATCTTCTAACAACAAAGGCACACCTCTGGGGATAATCTTTCCTAATGGTAGAAGTCTTTCATTTATGAGGGGTGAGGGCAGTTGGGGTTTACTTCTTAGAAGCACTGGCTGTGCACAGAAAGATGAACTCTGGAAAGAACTTGATTCTCAAGTGCTCAGTCTTTGAAAATGCTTTTATGAGTTTTTCCCCCCTCCTTTAAAAAATGCCATCAATTCCTCAGAAAATGGCTTTCTTATCATGTCTGGAAATATGCCTCACTGACATCCCAGGGATGGATGATTCTTGGGTCGAGCTGAAACAAAGTAAAGGCCAAATGCTGCTGTGAGTTTTTCTAATCATGCAGGGCTGTAGGAAGAGCATGATTACTTCCACTCAAAATCAAGTAATAGGGACAGAAAAAGCAAGTCCAATTTCATCAGAAAGTTAAATAGAGGGAGTTGGTTTTTTTCCAAATCAATTTTCCTAACTTACAGTACATGAATCAAAGTGGGATGTGATGTTTCCACAACAGCTCCAGTGTGTCAAAGACTATAAGACTATTGTTTGCTTATACTTCAGACAAAACAGTATATCTATAGTTCATATCAAAATCTGAAAATAACTTATTCTCAATAGTGTGCTTGGTTTTCTCCCTTGAGAGCTGAATTCAGTGGATAAGCTTCTCTCTTCCAAATTTCATTTTTGATTATTTCTTTCTTGTGTTTCTAATAACATATTTCATCCCCAAACACCAAAATATTTTTGGTCTACCAGTCATCAGAATGTTAACTATGTAAAAAGAGAAAAGGAGCAAGACTGGTCAAATGCTTCGTCCAGTTTCAATGATTTTAGAAAGGTTGATATAAGAGTTACGCAGAGATTGGATTAAAGATGGTGGCATGAGAGATGAGACAGAAGCTTCTTCTTAAAATCGCATATAATAAAAAATATATAATGAATACAACTAATCCTGAAAAAGCAACAGAAAGAAGGCTGCACCAGACTGCATACACCTGGAGAAAAGAATAAACCTTACTGAACACGGTAACATACCAAAGCCATGGACCGGCTGGACCCAAGCCCTTCCCTGACACCAGCTTACTGGTGGGAGGAAGAGAAATGGAGTGGGGAGTGAGTGGAGGCGTGGGACTGATGAATACCTAACTCTGGAGATCTGCTCTGGGAGCACAAACCTACATTTCATGGTGCTTGCATGGTACTCTCATGATTAGGGGGTTGGAAAGCTAAAACAGGCAGAATACCTGGAGAGACTGAGATTCCAGCCACTTGTGGAAAGCAGGGATCCATATCTGGCTGCACTGGGACAAAAGAAAGGTGGGCAGTCTGAGAGACTTCCTAATAGCAAGAGGGCTGCTAAAGGGGCAAGGATTTCACAGAGCTTACTGCTAAGGACAAAGGACAGGTAGACAAAATTGTCTGGGTGCACTCTGCCCAACAGGTTGGGAACTTTCTTGATTTTCAGGCACTCCAGCTCCCTGGCTGGCTACACAGCTCCAAGGAACCCTGCTGTGATACCCAGCCAGCTGTGCCTTTCTCCTGGCCAGCCCCACCTGGCTCACAAACCAGCAAAACCTACTCTGGCATTAGGCCAGCCAGAGGAAAGACCTGTCTACAGCAACTACAAATGCAAAGCATATGTGCTCAGCCCACTGGTTCTGGCAGTGGAGACAGGCATAGCAGCTGGGAAGCAGGAAACAGCTCTTTCCTCCCCCCAGGCACCAATCCCACTCCCCTGTTATCTCTGACATTGCTTCAGGGGCTGAGCAGCTCCAGAGAGTAGAGCTTATGGGCACTAGAGGGTTCCATATACAAATATGAAACGCCAAAGAAACCTGGTTCAAAGTAAAATTATGAATACAAAACCTGAGAAAGATTGAAATGAAATCGACCTCATGAATCTTCCTGAAAGGGATTTCAAAATAAAAAACATTAACATGCTCATGGAGGTACAGAAAAATATTCAAGAACTCAGGAATGAATTCTGGTTGGAGATCCAATAGTTTGAGAGCACAATGGAGGGTATCAAAAGCAGATTAGATAGTGTGGAGAAGACGATAGATGAAACAGAATTAGAGAAGAGGAATACAAAGAAGCTGAGGCACAGAGAGAAAAAAGGATCTCTAAGAATGAAAGAATACTGAGAGAATTGTGTGACCAATCCAAACAGAATAATATTCGCATTATAGGGGTACCAGAAGAAGAAGATGAGAGAAAAAGGGATAGAAAGTGTCTTTGCGGAGGTAATTGCTGAAAACTTCCCCAATCTGGGGAAGCAGACAGCATCTCAGGCCATGGAGGTGCACAGATCTCCCAACACAAGGGACCCAAGGAAGACAACACTAAGACATATAGTAATTAAAATGGCAAAGATCAAGGATAAAGACAGACTATTAAAAGCAGCCAGAGAGAGAAATAAGATCACAGGCAAAGGAAAGCACATCAGGCTGTCATCAGACTTCTCAGCAGAAACCTTATAGGCTAGAAGGGAGTTCATGATATATTTAATGCAATGAAGCAGTAGGGCCTCAAACCATGAATACTTTACCCGGCAAGATTATCATTTAAACTTGAAGGAGGAATTAAACAATTTCCAGATAAGAAAAAGTTGAGAGAATTTACCTCCCACAAACTGTCTCTGCAGTGTATTTTGGAGGGACTGCTGTAGATGGAAGTGTTCCTAAGGTTTAATAGCTGTCACCAGAGGCAATAAAACCACAGTAAAGAAAGTAGAACAGTTAATTACTAAGCAAATGCAAAATTAAATCAACTATCCCCAAAGTAAATCAAGGGATAGACAAAATGCACAGAATATGGTACCTAATATATAAAGAATGGAGGAGGAATAAAAAGGAGAAAGAAAAGAACCTTCAGATTGTGTTTGTAATAGCATAATAAGTGAGTAAAGTTAGACTCTTAGATAGGAAGGAAGTTAACCTTGAACCGTTGGTAACCACAAATCTAAAGGCTGCAATGGCAATAAATACATATTCTTTCAATAACCACCCTAAATGTAAATGGACTGAATGTACCAATCAAAAGACATAGAGTCGCTGAATGGATAAAAAAATAAGACCCATCTATATGCTGCCTACAAGAGACTCACCTTAAATGAAAAGACATACACGACTAAAAGTGAAGGGTTGGAAAAAGATATTTCATGCAACTAATAGGGAGAAAAAAAGCAGGAGTTGCAGTACTTGTATCAGACAAAATAGACTTCAAAACAAAGAACGTCACAAGAGACAAAGATGGACATTACATAATGATTAAGGGGTCAATCCAACAGGAAGATACAACCATTATAAATATCTATGCAACCAACACAGGAGCACCTACATATGTGAAACAAACACTAACAGAATTAAATGGGGAAATATAATTCGAAGCATTCATTCTAGGAGACTTCAACACTCCACTCACTTTGAAGGACAGATCAAACAGACAGAAAATAAGAAAGGACACAGAGGCACTGAACAACGCATTAGAACAGATGGACCTAACAGACATCTACAGAACTCTATACTCAAAAGCAACAAAATACACATTCTTCTCAAGTGCACATGGAACATTTTCAAGAATAGATTATATACTAGGTCACAAAAAGAGCCTCAGTAAATTCAAAAATATAGAAATTGTACCAACCAGTTTCTCAGACCACAAAGGTATGAAACAAGAAATAAATTATGCAGAGAAAATGAAAAATCCAACAAACACATGGAGGCTTCACAACATGCTGCTCAATAACCAGTGGATCAATGATCCAACAAAAATAGACATCAAGCAATATATGGAGACAAATGAAAACAATAATTCAACACCACAAAATCTGTGGGACACAGAGAAGGCCATGCTAAGAGGAAAGTATATTGCAATACAGGCCTATATCAGGAAAGAAGAACAATCCCATATGAACACTCTAAACTCACAATTAATGAAACCAGAAAAAGAACAAATGAGGCCCAATGTCAATAGAAGGAGGGACAGAATAAAGATTAGAGCAGAATAAATAAAATTGAGATGAATAAAACAATAGAAAAAAATCAATGAAACCAAGAGCTTGTTCTTCAAGATAATAAACAAAGTAGATAAACCCCTGGCCAGACTTATCAAGAAAAAAAGAGAGTCTACACACATAAATAGAATCAGAAATGAGAAAGGAAAAATCACTACGGACACCACAGAAATACAAAGAATTATTAGAGAATACTATGAAAAATTATATGCTAACAGACTGGATAACCTAGAAGAAATGGACAACTTCCTAGAAAAATACAACCTTCCAAGGCTGACTCAGAAAGAAACAGAATATCTGAACAGACCAATTACCAGCAATGAAATTGAATTGGTAATCAAACAATGACCTAAGGACAAAACTCCTGGACCAGATGGATTCACTGCTGAATTTTTTCAAACATTTAGTGAAGACCTAATACCCATCCTCCTAAAGTTTTCCAAAGAGTAGAAGAACAGGGAATACTTCCAAACTCACTCTATGAGGCCAGCATCACTCTAATACCAAAACTGGACAAAGACCCCATAAAAAAAGAAAATGACAGACCAATATCCCTGATGAACATAGATGAAAAAATACTGAACAAAATATCAGCAATCTGCAAACAAAAATACATCAAAAAGATCATCCATTATGATCAAGAAGGATTGATTTCAGTAATGCAAGGATGGTACAATATTTGAAAATCCATCAACATCATCAACCACATCAACAAAAAGGACAAAAACCACACAATTATCTCCATAGATGCTGAAAAAACATTTGACAAAATTCAACATCCATTCATGATAAAAACTCTCAACAGCATGGGTATAGAAGGCAAGTACCTCAACATAATAAAGGCCACATATGACAAACCCACAGCCAACATTATACTTAACAGTGAGAAACTGAAAGTTTTTCACCTAAGATCAGGAACAAGACAGGGATGCCCACTTTCCCCACTGTTATTCAACATAGTTCTGGAGGTCATAACCATGTCAATCAGACAACACAAAGAAATAAAAGGCATCCAGATTGGCAATGAAGAAGGTAATATATCCCTGTTTGCAGATGACATGAGATTGTACATAAAAAACCCGTAAGAATCCACTCCAAAACTGCTAGATCTAATATCTGAATTCAGCAAAGTTGCAGGATACAAAAGTAATACACAGAAATCTGGTGCATTCCTATACATTAATGATGAACTAGCAGAAAGAGAAATCAGGAAAACAATTCCATTCACATTTGCATCAAAAAGACTAAAATACCTAGGAATAAACCTAACCGAGGAAGTAAAAGACCTATTCTCTGAAAACTACAAGAGATTCCTCAGTGACATTAAAGAAGATATCAATAAATGGAATCATCCTGTGCTTATGGATAGGAAGAATTAATATTTTCAAAATGGCCATTCTGTCTAAACCAGTCTACAGATTCAATGCAATTCCTATCACAATACCAACAACATTCTTCAATGAGCTAGAGCAAATAGTTCTAAAATTGATATGGAACCACAAAAGACCCAGCATAGCCAAAGCAATCCTGAGAAGGAAGAATAAAGCTGTGGGGATTTCGGTCCCCAACTTCAAGCTCGACTACAAAGCCACAGTAATCCAGACAATTTGGAACTGGAACAAGGACAGAACCATAGGCCAATGGAACAGACTAGAGAGCCCAGATATAAACCCAACTATATATGGTCAATTAATATATGACAAAGGAGCCATGGACATACAATGGAGAAATGACAGCCTCTTCAACAATTGGTGTTGGCAAAACTGGACAGCTACATGCAAGAGAGTGAAACTGGATTATTGTCTAACCGCATACACAAAAGTAAACTCAAAATTGATGAAAGATCTGAATGTAAGTCATGAAACCATAAAACTCTTAGAAGACAACATAGGCAAAAATCTCCTGAATATAAACATGAGCAATTTTTTCCTGAATGCAGAAATGAACACATGGGACTACATCAAACTAAAAAGCTTCTGTACTTCAAAGGACAGCATCAAGAGAACAAAAGGCACCCTACAGTATGGAAGAATATATCTGTAAATGACGTATCCGACAAGGGGTTAACATCCAAAATATATAAAGAACTCACACGTCTGAACACCCAAAAAGCAAATAACCCGATTAAAACTGGATGGAGTGTAAGAAAAAGCAATTCTACAAAAAGGAAACTCAGATGGCCAACGGACACATGAAAAGATGCTCCACATCACCAATCATCAGGGAAATGCAAATTAAAACTACAATGAGATATCTCTTCACACCAGTAAGGATGGCCAGCATCGAAAAGACTTAAGAACAACAAATGCTGGTGAGGATGCAGAGAAAGGGGAACCCCCCTACACTGCTGATGGGAATGTAAATTAGTGCAACAGTTGTGGAAAGCACTATGGAGGTTCCTCAAAAACCTCAAAATAGAAATACCATTTGACCCAGGAATCCCACTCCTTGGAATTTACCCAAAGAATACAAGTTCTCAGATTTAAAAAGACATATGCACCCCTATGTTTATTGCAGCACCATTTACAATAGCCAAGATATGGAAGCAACTAAGTGTCCATCAGTAAATGAATGGATAATGAATAGGTGGTACATATACACAATGAAATACTATTCAGCCATAAGAAGGAAACAAATCCTACCATTTGCAACAATGTGGATGGAGCTGGAGGATATTATGGTCAGTGAAATAAGCCAGGCAGAGAAAGGCAAGTGCCAAATGATTTCCCTCATTTGTGGAGTATAACAACAAGGCAAAACTGAAGGACCAAAACAGCAGCAGACTCACAGACTCCAAGAAGGGTCTTGTGGTTACCAAAGGCGAGGGATGTGGGAGGGCAGGTTGGGAAGGAGGGAGATGGGGATTGAGGGGTATTATGTTTGGTACACATGGTATGAGGGGTCACGGGGAAAACAGTGTAGCACAGAGAAGGCAAGTAGTGAATCTGTGTCATCTTACTACACTGACGGACAGTGACTGCATTGGGGTATGGGTGGGGACTTGATAATATGGGTAAATGTAGTAACCACATTGTTTTTTCATGTGAAACCTTCATCAGAGTATATGTCAATAATACCTTAATAAAAAATTTCAAAAAAGAAACAGTTGTGCTACTGGGAACTATTTTTCAAAGTTGTACTCATTTGGGTCTACTAGCCAATCAAAAGAAAATTTGTCAACTTAGCAAATAATAAATTGTTCTAGTATTTACTCTCATGGTCCATGAACCAGATATAAATTGGGTTCTTAATTATTATGAGGCATTAGTTGGTGGTTGCTGACATTAGTATATTGCTATATATATTGTGGAAGTGTATAGATAATATGTATTCTTCTCTCTTGATTTTTTTCCTTACAGGTCAAAATTACAACCAGATTGCATTTCTATGTTTTCCTTCTCCCTCTTCTCTGGCATCTTTTTTTAAAAAACTAAATGACAGGTTTTATTTGGATTTCACCAATTTTTATATATAATTGCTTTCTATATGGTTCTGTGAAAATTTTAATACACATATTGTTTCATATGACCAACACCACACTCAGGATTTAGAACTGTTCCAAAGGAACCCATCACTCTGAAAAATCTCCCTGGGGCTATCCTTTAGAGCCACATCTTTCTCTGCTTTCTTTATATGTTCATCTTGGGTCTGAACCTTTTCCTCAGGTATTCCCACCCACCTTGATTGTCAAAATCAACAAATAGCCATTAAGCATGTCTATTGGCCAGACAGTCTGTTTGGCACTTTACGTGTTTGGCTCATCTAATCTACACAATAAACCTGCCTAACAAATCCCACAATTGTCCTCATTGTATAGTTGAGGAAACTGGGTTACAAGGAAATTAAGCAGTAGGCCCAAGGTCACACAACCACAAAGTGACAGAGAAGTTTTAAACCAGGTCTGGCTGATTCTAAAGACAAAGCCTTCTATTTTATGTGATGTTTCTCTTGTCTTACCTCCTACGGTACCATAATTTGCACTATGCAATTTTACACCAAACTGTTTTAAAACTGTCCTCTGTGTATTTAGTTTTATCTACTGCTTGTATACTAATCAGGTTAGGAGAGGCACCATATGCTGAGTTTCATTTTTAACTTGTGTAGCCTCTTGAGGAGAGCTAGAAGCACAGCAGAGACTCAGTAATATGTGATTGATTTTTGTCTTCAACATTTTTTATAAAATTGTTACTTTAAAAATGTAAATTTTTTTAATTCCTGTTTTTTCCTTTTGCTGGCTTGTTAAAGTGTATTAACTTTTTCTGTAAAATATCCTTTTCCTATTTCCTTGCAATTTTAGGCCAAAATCACTCAATTGTACCTTCCTAACTTTCCCATTGATGTAGGAGGTAATCTTAGTGGAAAAAACACTTAATAAATAATTACAGTATCTCTGGGGAAGAGAGGAATTTTCTCCATGACGAGCTAATTACAAATCATAGAATATTTAAGCTAAAAGGATCTGCATGATTCTTGCATACTTTATCTGTACCTATTTCATGGTTCTTATGCCTGTCTACTTTGTATTTCAGGCCTTCTGCCTTCTAGACTTAAATTAATCTCTCAAGGACAGACACTCATATCTGGTTCATCCTTCTTTTCCTCAAAGTGTCTTGCACCATGCCTGTCACATATTCAGCAAACCATCAAAGATCTATGAACTGAATGAATCAAATCCACGACCCCTTTTGTTTGACAGGTGTGGAAATAGATTCACAGTGAGTATTTGTATGACTCTAAGATTATACCGTTATCCCAGCAAAACCGTCAAGAACCCTGTGTTCTGATTTCTAAGCCAATGATTTTCCATGACATCTTGTTTGCCAGCTTGTTAAAAATGAGTACACAATTTCCCTGAGTGAACACAAGCCATCATTTGTCTTCAGCTAAAACTCCTGGTCATTCCCTATGGATCCATTGGGAATGTACCCACTGTGGGAACCAGTACAAAGAACAAATGCAAAACATAAA
The DNA here is from genome assembly GCF_040802235.1 of Manis javanica. Taxonomy (NCBI): domain Eukaryota; kingdom Metazoa; phylum Chordata; class Mammalia; order Pholidota; family Manidae; genus Manis; species Manis javanica. The sequence goes on from NC_133174.1 coordinate 110,774,725, forward strand.
GAGAAGGGGGAGTTATTTGTTCTCTCTTAATATTCTTGGACAGAATGGGTTGTATATTTAGTAGTGATAAGACAGATCTAAGCTTAATCACTGAGAACCAAGTCAATTCATAACAGTGTAGGTGTCTGGGATACATATTAAGGAATTAGGTCAGCCTCTGACAAAGCTTGACTTAACTCTATGCCAATGTGTGTATGTGTGTAAAACCGTATGTAATATGAAATAGTGTTCTGAAAAGTAATGGTTACAAAAATTAAATCAAATAACAACATAAGCCTTTAGCAAATGCAGAAATGTCTTCTGTAAATTTGATTATGGGACATTAAATGAAAACACTTTAATATTATAAGAAATGATCATCATTAATAAGAAACATTACTGAGTGCCTAATTTGTGCTAGGATATGGGAATTGGAAGATAAGAAGCTAGACTCTATGCCCCTATGAATGCATAAGCTAATGTCAGGAACAAAAAATATCCATAAACAGATGACTACAGAAGAGGACAAAGAGGATGACTGTAAAATCAGCATAAGGGGGTGGGGAGGGAAGATGGCAGAGCAGGAAGGCAAGACAGAAACTTTCTCCCCTACACACACCAAGGAAGCAACTACAGCAAATACAACTAACCCTGAAAACTACCTGAAGAGACTACCTATACCTGGTGAAGAAGACTACCCAGAGAAGAGTAAAGTGGCAGAGCCATGATCAGTCGGGGCCCAAGCCCTTCCCCCATCCCAGCTCACAAGTGGGAGGTAGAGGAATGAAGGGGGGAGGAGAGAAGCACTCAGGGACTCCACACACCTGGCACTGGAGATCTGCTTTGGGAACACCAGTCCACATTGCACTGGGTTTTAGTGATTGATGGGCTGCACACCAGAGACAGTTGGGGCACTCTGGGAGGCTAAGATCTTGCCGCTTGTGGAGGACAGGCATGCTGCAATTGTCCTATTGAAAGCCAACACAGAGGCAGCAGTTTGAAAGATTTACTAGCAGTGGGAAGGGTGCCAGAGGGACAAGGCTTGAACAGAGCTCTCTCTGCAGGAGAAAGGGCAGATGGAAGACGCTTTTCCAGGCTTTCCTCAGCCCAACTGGTTGGAGACCTGCAGGGGCTCCAAATGCTCCTTTTCTTCATTGGTAGAGGAATGGAGGTATATCTTACCCTGTCTTTTTGTTTGGAACATATATTTCTTTGCCTCCTCATTTTGTCAGGGTTTCTGTGTTTCTTCCTTTGTATTACATAGACCCACTATGCCTCCTGGTCTAGAGTAATGCCTTTATGAAAAAGGTATTCTGTGGTGCCCAGGAGCTCAAAACTCTATTCTCTTGTGCTTGATTCTCCTCTGTGGTAGAGTCCCATTTGCTGCTGATGGGCTAAGGGCAGGACCGCCTTTCTGCCTCTCTGTCTGCCAGCAATGGCTGATGGCAAGGTCCTTCCCTGCATGCCCACCTGCTTGTCAGCCCATTCAACCCAGCAGCGATCAGACTTTGCTGCCTGGCAGGTGTCGGGAGGCTTTCCTAGCATTTCAGCCCTCACTCATCCCAACTGCACAGATGCCTGTGTAAGCCAGCTCTGAGTGCTCCTTCCTTCTTGCAGGTGGCCTAGTCCTGTTCCAAGATACCCTATGCAACTGCCTCAACCACCCATCAGCACAGCATTCCTGCCATCACCACAAGGCAGGCAGAGGGCAGCCCCACCCACAATGATCCCAGCACAAGCACTTTGCATGGCTCACAAAGGGCTGGAGAAGGCAAGCTGCCACCCACTGCAGGCTGCAGTCAGCATTTAAAACCCCACTTATATCAATAGACAAATCATCCAGGCAGAAAATAAATAAGGAAATATAGGCACTGAACAACACTTGAGATCAGACAGACTTAAGAGATATCTACAGAACATTCCACCCAAAAATAACAGGATACACATTTTCCTCAAATGCACATTGAATATTTTCCAGAATAGATCACATACTAGGCCACAAAGTGATCCTCAATAAGTTAAAAAAGATTGAAATTCTATCAAGAACTTCTCAGACCACAATGATGACTAGAAATAAATTACATGGAGGAAACAAACAACATACAAACACATGGCACAACATGCTTCTAAAGAATCAATGGATCAATGAACAAATCACAGTAAAAATCAAGCAATATATGTAACAAATGAAAACAAAAACACACCAGTTCAAAATTTTGGAGACACCACAAATACATAGGAATACAGGCCTACCTCAGGAAATAAGAAAAATCCGAAATAAACAGTCTAAACTCACAACTAAAGAAACTAGAAAACAATAAATTAATGCAACCCAAAATTAATAGTAGGAGGCAGAAATAATTAAAACAGAGAAGAATAAAACAGTAAAAAAGATCTACAAAACCAAGAGCTGATTATTTGAGAAGATAAATAAAACAGAAAAACCCCTAGCCAGAATTATCAATTAAAAAAGAGAGAGGATGGGGCTCTCTTGTCCCCTCCAGGCGTGAGCCAGGAGATCTGTCCTCTCGCTTTCTCTCTAAATAAAGCCTCTGCTTTGCTCTCCTAAAAAAAAAAAAAAAAAAAAAGAGAGAGGACACAAATAAACAAAATTGGAAATGAAAAAGAAATTCACAAGTTACCACAGAAATATAAAGAATTATTAAAGAATTCATTGAAAAATGATATGCCAATAAATTGGACAACCAATTAGAAATGGACAAATACAACTTTCCAAGACTGACTCAGGAAGAAACAGAAGATCAGAACAGACCAATTACCAGTAATAAAATTGAATTAGTAATCAAAACACTCAAAGCAGACAAAAGTCCAAGACCTGATGGCTTCACAGCTGAATTCTACTAGGGATTTAAATAATAGCTCATACCCATCCTTCTTAAAGTAATCCAAAAAGTAGAAGAGCATGGAATACTTCAAAACTCATTCTATGAGGCCAGCATCACTCTAATAACAAAACCAGAAAAAGACACTACAAAAAAAGAAAATTATAGACCAATATTCCTGATGAACATAGATGCATATATCCTCAAGAAAATATTAGGAAATCTAATTCAAATATATATCAAAAGGATCATGCATCACAACCAAGTAGGATTCCTTCCATGGATGCAAAGTTGGTACGATATTCATAAATCAATCAATGTGAGATAACATGATAATGAAAGGAAGGATAAAAGCCATATGATCATCACAATAGATGCTGAGAAAGTATTTGTCAAAATTCAACATCTATTCATCATAACAACTCTCAACAAAATTGGAAAAAGAGGGAATGTACCTTAACATAATAAAGGCCATACATGACAAACCCACATCTAACATCATACTCAATGGCAAAAAGCAGAAAGCTATTCCTTTAAGATCAGGAACAAGAAAAGAATGTCCACTCTCACCACTTTTATTCAACATAGTACTAGAAGTCCTAGCCATGGCAATCAGAGAAGAGAGAGATATAAAGGGCATCCAAATTGCTAAGGAAGAAGTAAAACTGCCACTATTTGTAGATGACATGATATTATACATAGAAAACCCTAAAGATGCCACCAAGAAACTATTAAGCCTAATAAGTGAATCCAGCAAAGTAGCAGGATACAAAATTAATACATATAAATCTGTTGCATTCCTATATACTAACAACAAACTAGCAGAAAAAGAAATCAGGAAAACAATTGAATTTACAATTACATTAAAAAGGGTAAAATACCTAGGAATAAACCTAATTGAGTAGGCAAAAGACCTGCACTCTGAAAACTGCAAGACACTAATGGGAGAAATTAAAGAAGACACAAATAGAATTAATAATGTCAAAATGGTCATCCTGCCCAAAGCAATTTACAGATTCAATGCAATCTCCATCAAAATGCCAACAGCATTCTTCAATGAACTAGAACAAATAGTCTTAAATTCACATGGAACCTCAAAAGACCCCAAAGAGCCAAAGCAATCCTGAGAAAGGAGAACAAAGTTGGAAGAACTACATTCCTTGACTTCAAGCTATACAACAAAGGTACAGTAATCAAATCAGTATGGTACTGGCACAAGAACAGACCCATAAATCAATGGAACAGAATACAGAGCCCAGATATAAACCCACACATATATGATTAATTAACACAATAAAGGAACCATGAATTTACAATGGGGAAGAGATGGTCTTTTTAATAACTGGTATTGGGAAAACTGGACAGCTACATGCAAGGGAATGAAACTGGATTACTGCCCAACTCTATATACAAAAGTAAATTCAAGATGGATTAAAGACCTAAATATAAGACATGAAACCATAAAAAACTCTTAGAAGAAAATAGGCAAAAATCTCTTGAATATAACCATGAGCAGTTTTTTTCTGGGCACATCTCCCTGGGGAAGGGAAACAAAATCAGAATGAACAAGTTGGACTACATCAAACTAAAAAGCTTCTGTATAGCAAAGGACATCATCAACAGAACAAAAAGGCAACTTATAGTATGGGAAAATATATCATAAATAATTTATTGATAAGGAGTTAACATACAAAATGAATAAAGTACTCATGTGCCTCAACACCCAAAAAACAAATAACCTGATTAAAATGAGTACCGAAACAGACATTTCTCCAGAGGAGAAATACAGATGGCCAACATGCACATGAAAAGATGTTCCACATCACTAATCATCAGGGGAATGCAAATCAAAGCCACAATGAGATACCACCTCACAGCAGTTAGAATGGCCACTATCCAAAAGACAAGAAACAACAAATGCTGGCGAGGATGCGGAGAAGTGGGAACGCTTGGTAGGAATATAAGTTGGTTTTATTTATTTTGAGTTCAACCAAGAAATAGTCATGTGACCTTGGGAAAGTCATTTAACTTTTCTATACCTGCACATCCTATTGGTATTAGGGGCCTGTGATAATCATTTTGACCCTTGTAGTCTATGACTTGATGATTCTAAATTTGACTGTGTCATTCACCAAATCCTTTTCTGTAGCCATGCTTTGCTTCCAGGCCCTATCTCCCCTCGGGCCTGAATCTGCAGTAGCTCCCCTGAATGGGTTTCCCTCATGCTCCAAAACACTCTCTTCTCTCTTAACTTGGCACCATCTCTCATCCTCCCACCTGTTTACCAAATTCTTTTTTCCTTAGTGCTAATCTCAGCTAGGTGTTTAAAGTAGAGCAATGTGATCCAATAAGTTCATACTAAGATATGAAAGAGTGATCACCTGGAAGTTTCTCAAGGATTGTCAGACTTTACAAAAGGGATCTTATTATCCTGAGATTTCAGACAGAGTAATGACAAATGACAGAATAATAAATAAGAATAACCAAAAATGACAGAATAAAATAATGGAATTTAGGAAACAGATTTAGTAAGACAGGCCTTTTAATCATATGACATAAACTTGACCTTGTCATACAGAAGGGCTCAGATTCAGGAGTAGAAGTTTTTATACAGATAATGGAAAGCAAAGAAGAAAGGGGACCATGTTTTTTTTTTTTTTTTTTTTTTTTTTTTTTTTTTTTTTTTGAGAGGGCATCTCTCATATTTATTGATCAAATGGTTGTTAACAACAATAAAATTCAGTATAGGGGGGTCAGTGCTCAATGTACAATCATTAATCCATCTCAAGCCTAATTCTCGTCAGTCTCCAATCTTCTGAAGCATAACGAACAAGTTCTTACATGGTGAACGAATTCTTACAGAGTGAATAAATTCTTACATGGTGAACAGTACAAGGGCAGTCATCACAGAAACTTTCGGTTTTGATCATGCAATATGACCTTTAAACCATCAGGTCAAATATGAATATTCATTTGATTTTTGTACTTGATTTATATGTTGATCCCACATTTCTCCTATTATTATTATTATTTTTATTTTTAATAAAATGCTGAAGTGGTAGGTAGATGCAAGATAAAGGTAGAAAACATAGTTTAGTGCTGTAAGAAGGCAAATGTAGATGATACAGATGATCAGGTGTGTGCCTATGGACTAAGTATTAATCCAGGCTAGACAAGGGCAGCAAGACATCCACGGATGCAGAAGATTTCTCTCAAAGCAGGGGGGGTGAGGTTCTGAGCCTCACCTCTGTTGACCCCCAAATTCTCACCTGATGGCCCCCCTGCGACTGTGCCTGTCTTAGGTTGTTCCTCCCTTGAGGAATCTTACCCGTCTCTGGCTAACCAGTCATCTTCCGGGGCCATACAGGGAAATGTAAAGTTGGTAAGTGAGAGAGAAGCCATATTGTTTGCAAAGGTTAGCTTTTTACTTCTTTGCAGATTTATGCCCTGTGGCTTCTATGCCCAGCACTTGTCTCGAGGTATCTTTACCACCTGGAGGAATTATGATACTCGGTAAATTCGATATGAGGCACGAATTCTATTTAAAGTTTGTAATTAGGAAGGAAGAAGAAAAGCTATAGATGTAGCATATGAAGGAAACTTGGGAGGATTGATTATTTCTTTGACATATCTTCTTGTATAGTACCTTAAGTATGTATAGGTTTTAAACTACTAACTAATTTGCACACACATATTGACATAATAGGAATACGGTGACATAAACAAAGCAAATCTATAATTACCAGCCATCTCCAGTGAAGCCAAGAAAACCATTTAGGCACCCTAGGCATTTGTGAAAATTTATCTATGATATGATGGATATTTTCCAACTGTACTTGAACCATCAGACAAATTAAAGCAGCCCATTTCTGGGATCTGTTCACATCCCATATGTTCTTTTAACCATAGATAGTCTATAGTCATGAGATTTTGGGGTGCTACAACTTGCACCCCTCCCAACTCCTGGTTGAGTTCCAACAGTACAGATCCAGTCAAATTCGTTGTCTCACTGTATGCACATGCCAGCCTAGACATCTCCCTCCTCCTTCTTATGGCAAGTCCAGGAGATGGTGGGCTGGATGCAGCCACAACCGCAGCATCGTCCGGATCCCTGTGGAGGCTTTTTGATGATCATCCCCCGGCACGAGTCCTCCAGAGAGTGCTGATGCCGGAAGCTCCTCCTCATATCGTATCTTAGTTCATTTTCTGGGTATCCAAGCTAGGCCTTGATCTTCTGCGTAGAAACAAACAGACCCTTTGCCCACACTTTGACATGCCCTCTATACCACTGTGCAGAACTCATTGGAGGTCAGCACACAGTAACTGCTTTTTTTTTTTTTTTTTAATTAAGAGAAAGGAATATTATCAGAAAAGAGTACCTCCATAGCTGATCATCTGACACCCTTTAAGTGATCAACATTAAGGATATTTAAAGCATGCGTTGATCTTTGATTTACCAATAGTTTTATCCTGTTAAGGAGTAATCCCCCTTTTCTTTCTTTCTTTCTTTTTTTTTTTTTTTTTTAAATTTTTAATCTACACTTACCTGAAGAATACTATGTTTACTATGCTCTCCCCTATATCAGGTCCCCCCTAACAACCACATTACGGTTACTGTCCATCAGCTTAGCAAAATGTTGTAGAGTCACTACTTGTCCTCTCTGTGTTGTGCAGCCCACCCTCCCCTTTCTCCCTCCCCCCCATGCATGCTAATCTTAATACCCCCCTTCTTCTTCCCCCCCCTTATCCCTCCCTGCCCACCCATCCTCCCCAGTTCCTTTCCCTTTGGTACCTGTTAGTCCATTTTTGGGTTCTGTAATTCTGCTGCTGTTTTGTTCCTTCAGTTTTTCCTTTGTTCCTATACTCCTCAGATGAGTGAAATCATTTGGTATTTCTCTTTCTCCGCTTGGCTTATTTCACTGAGCATAATACTCTCCAGCTCCATCCATGTTGCTGCAAATGGTTGGATTTTTCCACTTCTTATGGCTGAGTAGTATTCCATTGTGTATATGTACCACATCTTCTTTATCCATTCATCTACAGATGGACATTTAGGTTGCTTCCAATTCTTGGCTATTGTAAATAGTGCTGCGATAAACATAGGAGTGCATCTGTCTTTCTCAAACTTGATTGCTGCGTTCTTAGGGTAAATTCCCAGGAGTGGAATTCCTGGGTCAAATGGTAGGTCTGTTTTGAGCATTTTGATGCACCTCCATACTGCTTTCCACAATGGTTGAACTAATTTACATTCCCACCAGCAGTGTAGGAGGGTTCCCCTTTCTCCACAGCCTCGCCAACATTTGTTGTTGTTTGTCTTTTGGATGGCAGCTATCCTTACTGGTGTGAGGTGATACCTCATTGTAGTTTTAATTTGCATTTCTCTGATAATTAGCGATGTGGAGCATCTTTTCATGTGTCTCTTGGCCATCTGTATTTCTTTTTTGGAGAACTTTCTGTTCAGTTCCTCTGCCCATTTTTTAATTGGGTTATTTGTTTTTTGTTTGTTGAGGCGTGTGAGCTCTTTATATATTCTGGACGTCAAGCCTTTATCAGATCTGTCATTTTCAAATATATTCTCCCATACTGTAGGGTTCCTTTTTGTTCTATTGATGGTGTCTTTCGCTGTACAGAAGCTTTTCAGCTTAATGTAGTCCCACTTGCTCATTTTTGCTGTTGTTTTCCTTGCCCGGGGAGATATGTTCAAGAAGAGATCACTCATGTTTATGTCTAAGAGGTTTTTGCCTATGTTTTTTTCCAAGAGTTTAATGGTTTCGTGACTTACATTCAGGTCTTTGATCCATTTTGAGTTTACCTTTGTATATGGGGTTAGACAATGGTCCAGTTTCATTCTCCTACATGTAGCTGTCCAGTTTTGCCAGCACCATCTGTTGAAGAGACTGTCATTTTGCCATTGTATGTCCATGGCTCCTTTATCAAATATTAATTGACCATATATGTTTGGGTTAATTTCTGGGGTCTCTAATCTGTTCCACTGGTCTGTGGCTCTGTTCTTGTGCCAGTACCAAATTGTCTTGATTACTATGGCTTTGTAGTAGAGCTTGAAGTTGGGGAGTGAGATCCCCCCTACTTTATTCTTCTTTTTCAGGATTGCTTTGGCTATTCGGGGTCTTTGGTGTTTCCATATGAATTTTTGAATTATTTGTTCCAATTCATTGAAGAATGTTGCTGGTAATTTGAGAGGGATTGCATCAAATTTGTATATTGCTTTCGGCAGGATGGCCATTTTGACGATATTAATTCTTCCTAGCCATGAGCATGGGATGAGTTTCCATTTATTAGTGTCCCCTTTAATTTCTCTTAAGAGTGACTTGTAGTTTTCAGAGTATAAGTCTTTCACTTCCTTGGTTAGGTTTATTCCTAGGTATTTTATTCTTTTTGATGCAATGGTGAATGGAATTGTTTTCCTGATTTCTCTTTCTATTGATTCGTTGTTAGTGTATAGGAAAGCTACAGATTTCTGTGTGTTGATTTTGTATCCTGCAACTTTGCTGTATTCCGATATCAGTTCTAGTAGTTTTGGAGTGGAGTCTTTAGGGTTTTTTATGTACAGTATCATATCATCTGCAAATAGTGACAGTTTAACTTCTTCTTTACCAATCTGGATTCCTTGTATTTCTTTGTTTTGTCTGATTGCCGTGGCTAGGACCTCCAGTACTATGTTAAATAACAGTGGGGAGAGTGGGCATCCCTGTCTGGTTCCCGATCTCAGTGGAAATGCTTTCAGCTTCTCGCTGTTCAGTATAATGCTGGCTGTGGGTTTATCATATATGGCCTTTATTATGTTGAGGTACTTGCCCTCTATTCCCATTTTGCTGAGAGTTTTTATCATGAATGGATGTTGAATTTTGTCAAATGCTTTTTCAGCATCTATGGAGATGATCATGTGGTTTTTGTCTTTCTTTTTGTTGATGTGGTGGATGATGTTGATGGATTTTCGAATGTTGTACCATCCTTGCATCCCTGGGATGAACCCCACTTGGTCATGGTGTATGATCCTTTTGATATACTGTTGAATTCTGTTTGCTAATATTTTATTGAGTATTTTTGCATCTACGTTCATCAGGGATATTGGTCTGTAATTTTCTTTTTTGGTGGGGTCTTTGCCTGGTTTTGGTATTAGGGTGATGTTGGCTTCATAGAATGAGTTTGGGAGTATTCCCTCTTCTTCTATTTTGTGGAACACTTTAAGGAGAATGGGTATTATGTCTTCTCTGTGTGTCTGATAAAATTCCGAGGTAAATCCGTCCGGCCCCGGGGTTTTGTTCTTGGGTAGTTTTTTGATTACTGTTTCAATTTCTTTGCTTGTAATTGGTTTGTTTAACTTTTGTGTTTCTTCCTTGGTCAGTCTTGGGAGGTTGTATTTTTCTAGGAAGTTGTCCATTTCTTCTAGGTTTTCCAGCTTGTTGGCATATAGGTTTTCATAGTAGTCTTTAATAATTCTTTGTATTTCTGTGGAGTCTGTCGTGATTTTTCCATTCTCATTTCTGATTATGTTGATTTGTGTTGACTCTCTTTTTCTCTTAATAAGTTGGGCTAGAGGCTTATCTATTTTGTTTATTTTCTCAAAGAACCAGCTCTTGGTTTCGTTGATTTTTGCTATTGTTTTATTCTTCTCAATTTTGTTTATTTCTTCTCTGATCTTTATTATGTCCCTCCTTCTGCTGACTTTAGGCCTCATTTGTTCTTCTTTTTCCAGTTTTAATAATTGTGATGTTAGACTATTCATTTGGGATTGTTCTTCCTTCTTCAAGTGTGCCTGGATTGCTATATACTTTCCTCTTAAGACTGCTTTTGCTGCATCCCACAGAAGTTGGGGCTTAGTGTTGTTGTTGTCATTTGTTTCTATATATTCCTTGATCTCTATTTTGATTTGTTCATTGATCCATTGATTATTTAGTAGCATGTTGTTAAGCCTCCATGTGTTTGTGAGCCTTTTTGTTTTCTTTGTAGAATTTATTTCTACTTTCATACCTTTGTGGTCTGAAAAATTGGTTGGTAGAATTTCAATATTGTGGAATTTACTGAGGCTCTTTTTGTGAGCTAGTATGTGGTCTATTCTGGAGAATGTTCCATGTGCACTTGAGAAGAATGTATATCCTGTTGCTTTTGGATGTAAAGTTCTATAGATGTCTATTAGGTCCATCTGTTCTAGTGTGTTGTTCAGTGCCTGTGTGTCTTTACTTATTTTCTGCCCGGTGGATCTATCCTTTGGGGTGAGTGGTGTGTTGAAGTCTCCTACAATGAATGCATTGCAGTCTATTTCCCTCTTTAGTTCTGTTAGTATTTGCTTCACATATGCTGGTGCTCCTGTATTGGGTGCATATATATTTAGAATGGTTATATCCTCTTGTTGGACTAAGCCCTTTATCATTATGTAGTGGCCTTCTTTATCTCTTGCTACTTTCTTTGTTTTGAAGTCTATTTTGTCTGATATTAGTACTGCAACCCCTGCTTTCTTCTCACTGTTGTTTGCCTGAAATATGTTTTTCCATCCCTTGACTTTTAGTCTATGCTTATCTTTGGGTTTAAGGTGAGTTTCTTGTAAGCAGCATATAGATGGGTCTTGCTTTTTTATCCATTCTATTACTCTATGTCTTTTGATTGGTGCATTAAGTCCATTTACATTTAGGGTGACTATTGAAAGATATGTACTTATTGCCATTGCAGGCTTTAGATTCGTGGTTACCAAAGGTTCAAGGTTAGCTTCTTTAGTATCTTACTGCCTAACTTAGCTCGCTTATTGAGCTGTTATATACACTGTCTGGAGAGTCTTTTCTTCTCTCCCTTCTTATTCCTCCTCCTCCCTTCTTCATATGTTGTGTGTTTTGTTCTGTGCTCTTTTTAGGGGTGCTCCCATCTAGAGCAGTCCCTGTAGGATGCCCTGTAGAGGTGGTTTGTGGGAAGCAAATTCCCTCAGCTTTTGCTTATCTGGGAATTGTTTGATCCCACCATCATATTTAAATGATAGTCGTGCTGGATACAGTATCCTTGGTTCAAGGCCCTTCTGTTTCATTGCATTAAGTATATCATGCCATTCTCTTCTGGCCTGTAGGGTTTCTGTTGAGAAGTCTGATGTTAGCCTGATTGGTTTTCCTTTATAGGTGACCTTTTTCTCTCTAGCTGCCTTTAAAACTCTTTCCTTGTCCTTGATCCTTGCCATTTTAATTATTATGTGTCTTGGTGTTGTCCTCCTTGGATCCTTTCTGTTGGGGGTTCTGTATAATTCCATGGTCTGTTCGATTATTTCCTCCCCCAGTTTGGGGAAGTTTTCAGCAATTATTTCTTCAAAGACACTTTCTATCCCTTTTCCTCTTTCTTCCTCTTCTGGTATCCCTATAATACGAATGTTTTTCCTTTTGTATTGGTCACATATTTCTCTTAGTGTTGTTTCATTCCTGGAGATCCTTTTATCTCTCTCTATGTCAGCTTCTATACGTTCCTGTTCTCTGGCTTCTATTCCTTCAATGGCCTCTTGCATCTTATCCATTCTGCTTATAAATCCTTCCAGGGATTGTTTCACTTCTGTGATCTCTTTCCTGACATCTGTGATCTCCTTCCGGACTTCATCCCACTGCTCTTGCATTTTTCTCTGCATCTCATCCCACTGCTCTTGCATTTTTCTCTGCATCTCATCCCATTGCTCTTGCATTTTTTTCTGCATCTCTGTCAGCATGTTCATGATTTTTATTTTGAATTCTTTTTCAGGAGGACTAGTTAGGTCTGTCTCCTTCTCAGGTGTTGTCTCTGTGATCTTTGTCTGCCTGTAGTTTTGCCTTTTCATGGTGATAGAGATAGTCTGCAGAGCTGGTACAAGTGACCGCTGGAAGAGCTTCCCTTCTTGTTGGTTTGTAGCCTTTTCCTGGGAGAATAGCGACCTCTAGTGGCTTGTGCTGGGCAGCTGTGCGCAGACAGGGCTTCTGCTTCCTGCCCAGTTGCTTTGGGGTTTATCTCCACTGTTGCTGTGGGCTTGGCCTGGCTGGGGCTGTTCCTCCAAAATGGTGGAGCCCCGTTGGAGGGGGAGCAGCCAGGAGACTATTTATCTCCGTAAGGGGCCTCTGTGCTCCCTGCTGCCCAGGGGGTTAGAGTGCCCAGAGATCCCCAGATTCCCTGCTTCTGGTCTAAGTGACCTGTCCTGCCCCTTTAAGATTTCCAAAAAGCACTCTCCAAACCAAAACAACAACAGCAACAATGAGAGAGGGAACAGAAAGGAAAAAAAAAAGAAAAAACACGCGATTTTTTTTTTTTTCCCTCAGGTGCCGGTCCCAGGCACCCGCGCACTGGTCCTGCTGCCCTGTCTCCCTAGCACCAGGGTCCCTGTCCTTTCAAGGCTTCCAAAAAGCACCCACCCACCGGTCCCGCAGGGAAGGAACGCTCAATATTCTTGGTCCTCAGGCACTGGTCCCACGCACCCGCTCACCAGTCCTGCCGCCCTGCCTCCCTAGCACCGGGGTCCCTGTCCCTTCAAGGCTTCCAAAAAGCACTTGGCAAAAAGAGAGAAAAAAAAAGGGGAAAAACGCGCGATTTCTTCCGTCCTCAGGTGCTGGTCTCAGGCACCCACCCACCGGTCCCACAGGGAAAAATGCGGGATATTCTTTGTCCTCAGGTGCCGGTCCCAGGCACCCGCTCACCAGTCCCGCCGCCCTGCCTCCCTAGCACCGGGGTCCCTGTCCCTTTTAGGCTTCCAAAAAGCACTCGCAGAAAAGAGAAAAAAAAAAGGGGAAAAACGCGCGATTTCCTCTGTCCTCAAGTGCCGGTCTCAGGCACCCGCCCACCGGTCCCGCAGGGAAAAACGGGGGATATTCTTTGTCCTCAGGCGCCGGTCCCAGCCACCCGATCACCAGTCCCGCCACCGTGCCTCCCTAGCACTGGGGTCCCCGTCCCTTCAAGGCTTCCAAAAAGCGCTTGCCAAAAAGAGAAAAAAAAAAAAAAAAAGGGGAAAAACGCGCGACCTCCTCCGTCCTCAGGCACTGGTCTCAGGCACCCGCCCCCAGGTCTCGCAGGGAGAAACGCGGGATATTCTTTGTCCTCCGGCGCCGTTCCCAGGCACCTCCTCACCGGTCCCGCCACCCTGCCTCCCCAGCAACGGGGGCCCGTCCCTCTAAGGCTTCCAAAAAGCGCTCGCCAAAAAAAAAAAACTGCTCCGGTTTCTCTCCACCCGCCGGGAGCCGGGGGGAGGGGCGCTCGGGTCCCGCCGGGCTGGGGCTTGTATCTTACCCCCTTCACAAGGCGCTGGGTTCTTGCAGGTGTGGATGTGGTCTGGATGTTGTCCCGTGTCCTGTGGTCTCTATTTTAGGAAGATTTTTCTTTGTTATATTTTCATAGCTCTATGTGTTTTTGGGAGGAGATTTCCACTGCTCTACTCACGCCGCCATCTTGGCTCCCGCCCCCGGGACCATGTTTTTAATGTTCATTTTAGGCCACCTCCTGCCCAATTTTCATTTGTCTCACTGCCTGGCTTACATTAAGTTTACAAGTATTTATTTAGCATCTACCCTATATCATACAGCATGTTAGCAGTGGTGTTTTAAACACCACAACTTAACAAGTAGAGTATGATCTCTGCCCAGATGGACCTTACAGTGTAGTATTAAGGACAGAGATCTACACAGGTAAGTACTTAGAATACATCAGTGGACATTTCACCCCACTTGGGGGGTTCTGGGAAGGCTTTCCAAGAGCTTAAGCCTCAACAACTTATTTTTAAAGGTCTATAAACTGGGACCAGTGCATATCTTCATCACTGCCCTAAGGTATGCAATCAAGATTCCTGAAATGTGTGTTCTGGATACAAGACATAGATGATTTGCCTTTTCCAAACTGTACTGGTGAGTGTAACTTGGTGAAGGTTATCTTAACAATAGTGTATATCACCAAAGCCAGTTACTTAATTTTTCTTACAATGAAAGTGTGAAAGGATATGTCTTTATTCTGTTTCATTGGGTATTTTTAAGACCCTGGCTCTGGATAAATAGTTCTGTCCTATTCAGTTTGTCTCTGAAAGTCAAAACCATCAATTTCCATTAATTCTAGCCTTCTTTCCTGACCTTCTATAAACCCCAGCTTTAGTTCACTCAAACTGCACATCCATTGAAGAATTAAAGAGATTTCATAGTCCAGTAGAAAAATCCTAAAAGTCTTTTTATTTGGTGGTTGTCTTCCAATTAGGTGCAGAGTAATCAGAATGAAAGCATAATTCATGATGCCATTTAAGTGATAAACTGAACTTGTCTGTACAAAAACTAGTCAAAGTTCAACTAAAGTGTGATTATAAGAAAAGCCTTGGGTATTTTTGGAGACTGCAAAATACATGGAAAAAATTCCTCTGAATTCAATGTACTCTGCAAGGGACTATCCAATTCCAAGGGCAAAATGTGGGAGCTACATGTGCACAAAAAGCATAGTAGCCAAAGCTGTTCCTGCAGCTGCCATCACCCTGTAGCCTAGCAGGCCTTGGGTGCAAGCCAAACAGACTCTCAACTGGGAATAAATGGTCTGATCTGTGAACAGTTTGCACTGTGTAACTGAACCTGTTGAAAGAGACGGCCAGGAATGGACTTAGTCCTTCTTACATCATTTTCATGAAAATTGCCAGTTACTGGAAGATCTCTGTGTGCAAGTGTGTTCTGTAAGTGCACTATTCACATAATCAAAGACACACCTGTGGCCCTCCGTATTGCTACTGCTGCTTCTAGCCTCTTAAATGTTTTAAGTGCTAACTGGCTGTAATTGGTACCAGACACTTACAAATATAATCATTTCATATTCCCAGTGTTTCCTTTGCACTTCAACCTAGGCTACTTGCTGGTACTCTGTTGCCTCACTAGCTGGCTGTTGGTCACATGAGCAGCAAATGTACAGATGAATATACCATGAAATGGTTTAGGGGCACTGAAGCCGATGTGCCTGTGAGCATGAGTGACAGTACAGACTGCAGGAAGCAAAGCTGCTGGTAGGTGGCTTCAGGCTGGAATGAAACTCTTTCCCTGTGAGACATGATGTGCTCCAGAAGCTTCTAGGAGATTCTGGACACAGGGATAGACCTCTCCCTGTCTCCCACCATCTCTTTTCAAAAATTCTCTTTTCTTTCTTTCTGTCCTCAATCCTCACTCTCACCCAATATGTATCCATATCATTGCTCTCTGTATTTGTCAACTTCCCTTTCTTTCTCTTTCCCCCAATCTCTCTCTCTCTCTCTCTGTCTCTCTGTCTCTCTCTGTCTCTCTCTGTCTCTTACTCTCAATTTCCCTCCCACTCCCCTTCCCCCACACTCACACCCTAGGGTTTCCAGACACCTAATATGCTTCTCATAAACCTACCAACTTTGAAACCCTAACAAAATTCCAAAATACTATCCATCAGCAAATTCTGGGAAGTCAGTCCTGGGGCATAACTTCTGTAACCAGCCACCGTGCCATACTGGGCAGTTGACTGAGGCTGTATCCCCACAGGTCTTCCCAAGGTACTTGGAGGAGCTTGGTACCCTGCTGTCTCCATCATCATGATCATCATTCTTTGTTATTCATGGAGCGGTGTCGAAATGGAAAAGTTAAAAAAGGAATAATAGTGTTGCCTCACACTGTTTTGAATGTGCACTTTGCTATGTACTAACATGAATCAGATTTTTATGAAATTCTACTCAATAGTTTTTAAGAGGAGAAAAAAGTATTGTGTCTGGTAGTCAAATATCTCTTTGCCCTGTGATGCTGCCACAGAAAACACTCGAAGCCCCATGTATCATCAGGATTCACCTTTTAGCCTGGAAAAGGGACTCAGTGGACTGCCACAATGGTGCCATCTACGGCTCCTCAGAGCACCTTCGTTTCATAGTTTACTGAGGCAAAGATTTGAAACCATTGAAATCACTGATTCTAGGCACAAACCATCCTTTATCAATTGCACCTAAGCAATAACTAAGGGAAACTAATTCACACAATACTAGTACTGCTTCCTAGATTGCCAGCACTGTTCTGAATGGTGTACATGCGTTAGACCATTTAATCCTAAAAACCCTATGAGATATATAATTTTATCCCCATTTTACAGATGAGGAAGCCGAGGCATAGAAAAGTTATATGACTTGCCCAAGGTTACACAGCTAATAACTGGCAGAGGGAGGATTCAGACCCAGGCAGTTTGGCTCCAGAGTAAAAAGCCTACCAATCATGCTAGAAAAAGAGTTGAATCTCAAGTACATCTGTCCTATTTACCTAGAGCCAGCTACATGTCATGTTTGCAATGTCCCTCTCTTTGGCCATTGGCCACATGTCTCAGGGGCAAGTTTGCAAGATATCCTTATCTTCAAGATTTCCTTTGGTGTTCATTTGACTCTACTTTCATGTGGAAAAGGGATTTTGGAGGGAGGGAGCTGGGAGAGTGAATGTCCTTTGCAAAGACAATATCTATTCTCCCCTGTCCCTCATCTCAGATCCTCATAATAGCCCTCTTAGTTTTCTTCTTCTTGTGTAAATTTTTAATTAAAAGATTATCTGTACAGATTTAAATGAAATCTCTGACCAGCTCAGGGCTATGGATGTGCTTTCATTTGATGTACGGCCCAAACACCATTGCATCAGAAGCATTTGGAAACCTTGTTAAACATGTACATTCCAGACACCTCTCCCAGACCTACTTAATTTTGGAGGGTAGAGCCCCTAAATCTGCACTTGTGAAATGCTTCCCAGGTGATTCTGATACACCAGAAAATTTGAGGACCAGCACTCCAAAGCAGAATGGTTTGGCATATAAAAAGAGTAATGGCACCAGGAACTAATGACCTAGTGGAGCTGACACTGCCACTAATTTCCTGTGTGACTTTGTACATATCAATGAATATCTCTGGACCTCAGTGTTCTCATCTATAAAAAGGGACAGATCTCTTCTTTTCATGCTCTTAAGTTATATAGGTCAAATACAAACATGAATGTTCTTTTAGAGTTTTTATATTATTATTATGGGTGGCGTTCAGGGAGAGCAGACTAGAGAAGGAATGCTGTTGGCAAAGACTGTAGAGAGGAGAATCCAGTTTCTTTCTTTTTCCCATCAGAGTCCAGACAATGGATTATAGTATTGTGGAATTTCAAGATTCTTTCCAAGTCACAACCTCCCCCCTCCTTCATGCTTTCACAGTTCCTGTTAACAGTAAAGATGGCTCTTCTCTTCCACAGTATCCTTTAGGTGAAAACCCTATTGAGCAAGTTGTCAGCTCGAGGTTCTGATCAGTGCCCTGCTTAAGCACTGTCAGCCAGTAAGACACTGGATCGGTCACCTTACTTATTAGAGACAAATGTAATTAAATGTTTAATTCTAATAACTAATATTTAACTGATATTAGTTATCAGAGAAGGAGAAACAAAACAGCTATTTTTGTGCTCATTCATAATTAGGTTTAGGATGGTATACACTACAGGTTGACATCTCAAAAGGTGGAAAATTTTGTTCCTTCTTCATGCTTAATGAGTCCAAACATTTGTTTTGTTTCTGATATAAATGGGGGGACTATTTATTTTTAAGGTGCATTACCCTGCTTAGGCCACCTTCCTTACTGTCCACTCTCATAAGTTTCAGTCAAAAGATTTCTTCTTTTTTATTGTGATATTTGTTTTATTGCAGTGGTCTGGAGCCTAACCTACAGTATCTCCAACGTACAGTCAAAGGATTTCATAAAGAATTTCAACATTTATAAGATTCAAATTGGGTCTAGGTTTTCGTCCAAACATCTGGCTTTCAATTTCTGAATGCCTAGGTCACTCCTGCCTCTCGGAAAAGAATGCTCCCTATTCTTGTCCATTCCAAGTGCTCCATCTCAGTGACTTTCTTCTCTGCTATTTTGACTTTCCAACAAGGAAATGGATTTCATTAACTTTAACTTGCAGGACTGAGTCTGTACCTGAGGTGACCCCAAAAGTCATTAAAATATTCTGTCCAAAGGCAGGCAAATGCTGTATGGGAAATCACAGAGAGGAGGGGAAAAAAGAGAAGAGATGAACTCAGGCTTTGACGAACAGTTCAGCCAGGCCAACCCCTTGGAAAGGAGCCAGTGTCGGTAAAGCAGCAGCAGCTCTGGGTTTCACACTCAGTCTGGAATGCGCTTCAATACAGCCCAGCCTCCATCTCGTTAGTGACCTAGCGTTTGATGATTCAGCTGCTTCCCCGATGCCAGGAGATTTGGCCAACTGTTTGAAAAAACACTGTCTGCCCCAGACCACACTTGTTTCTATTCTCTGCCTGTTGTCAGGGGCCTCTTCTGAAATGGAACACCTCAGGAAATCAGACCCAAACTCTGAGGAGTTTACGGTGCCTCCTGTGCCCCCTTTTCAAGACAATTATACCAAAATAGGGATTGTTTGCAGCTAAGTGCTTTCCTAGTGATGGTGAAAGCAGACAATGTGTTATCGGGAAATGGTCTTTCATTAGATCTCCTTTAGATCAAATGAAAAACAGTGTGCTAAGCAGACTCATCAGACATTAAAGGCACAGCTGAGATCTGCCTTTGCTGAACTCCCCAAAGATCAGTTTGTTCAAAGATGCAGGTTAAAAGGCAATGGAAACCCACAGTTTGGGAAGGAATTGACCAAGAGCCACAGCTGTAGGCTGGACTCTTGAACTCTGCTTCTGAGAAGTCCCTTGAGTTACAGGCCCAACTTTCTAATAAGGAAAGCTCATCCATAAAGTGGACTGGGTGGCCTCATGTAGAAATGAACATATTGCCTTCAATATAGCTTAGTGGTTAAGACGATGGTCTTTGGAATCAGATTGCCTGAATGTGTAGCCCAACTATGCCACTTATTAGTTCCGGGAATGTAGGAAACTTGGTTCTCTGTGCCTCCCTTTTCTTAACTGTAAAATAATAGTACCTTTGTCATGGGCTTGTGCGATTTAGAAGATAAATGAGTTAATATAAGCAGAGTGTTTAGAATAGGGCCTAGCATATGGTAAGCCCACAGTTAATCAAGTTAAGTACTAATGTCCTTAAGGCCCTGAAGGTATGCTCGCCAACATGTTTCACGTACAGTGTGGCACAGTAATTGAGAACACAACTTTTTTAGTAAGACTGTCTTGGGTTTGAATCCTAGTTCCACTACTTACTAGCTATTTGAACTTGGGTAAGTTACCTAACCTGTGTAAGCCTCAGTTTCCCAATCTGTAAAATCAGGATGATAATTGTAGCTATTTCATAGAGCTACTAAGTGGATTAATAAGTTATGAAAAATGTTGAGTGCAGTGGTTGGCCTATACTAAGTGTTCAGTAAATGATTAAAAAATCACATTATATGCCTAAGACTCCATGAGTGTAGAAACCCCATATCAGTGTATTTTTTTTCTTTTTAGTCTTGGTTCTAATTAAACACTGGATAATATTTTAAAGATGCAATCTCTGCTAAAAGATTCTTATATACCTCAAGAAATAGATTGAAAAGCTATTATCTTTCTCTATTGAAAAAAATAGCAATGATGTCTTCATTCGCTCCTTGCTCAGGAGAAGGCAGAGTTACCCAGGCAAGGACAAAATGGAAAATGGAACTCCTCTCCTCACCCCTTAGATGCTTTAATGGTCTCAATAGTCACTTGGGCCAGTCAGCTGAAAAGCAAACCAGCTGGAAGCAAAACCAGGGTAAATTGGCAATTACTAAACTCCTTCATTTTATAAAAATGTCTGGTTATTTGTCAGACTTTTGGCCCACTCAGTATCCCTCAATCTATCCTTTATTTCTCTTGAATGATGAAAACCTAGGTGGGAAGGATAGCAAGGGAGAGAAACAAATCTCTGGCCCTCAAAACCTCACCTGCATTTTCATTTTGTTGAAGTGTTCCTTTGTTGTGCAGAAGCTTTTTAGTTTGATGAGCCCTACATGTTTACTTTTGCTTTTGTTTCACTTGCATGATAAAGACAACTACAGGATGGGAGAATATGTTTGCAAATGATACACTCAGTGAGGGGTTAATATCTAAAATACAGAAAGCATTCATACAACTCAGCACCAAAAACAAACAAAAAAATAACCTGACTAAAAAATGGGCTGAGGACCTGAATACAGTTTTCCAAAGAAGACATACAGATGGCCAACAGGTACCTGAAAACATGCTCAACATTGCTAATCATCAGGGAAATGCAAATTAACCACAATGAGCTATCACCTCACACCAGTCAGAATGGCTGCTATGAACAATACAAGAAATAACAAGTGTTGTCCAGGATGTGGAGAAAAGGAACCTCCTACACTGTTGGTGGGAATGTAAATTGGTGCAGCCACTGTGGAAAACAGTTTGGGGGCAACTCATAAAACTGAAAATGGAAATACCATATGACCCAATAATTTCACTTCTGGGTATTTACCCAAAGGAAACAAAATTTGAAAAGATATGCACCCCTATGTTTATTGCAGCATTATTTACAATAGTCAAGATATGGAAGCAACCTAAGTGTCCATTAATAGATGAATGGATAATATATATATGTGGTGGAGTCTTCCTCAGCCATAAAAAAGAATGAAATTTTGCCATTTGCAACAACATGGATGGACCAAGAGGGTATTATAGTAAGTAGAATAAGTCAGACAAAGACAAATACCATATGATTTCACTTATATGTGAAATCTAAAAAACAAAACAGATGAACAGACAAAACAGCAACAGACATAGAAACACAGAGAACAAACTGGTGGTAGTCATAGGGGTGGGGATGGGGAGATGGGAAAAACAGGTGAAGGGGTTCAAGAGGTACAAACTTCCAATGATGAAATAATCATGGGGCTGAAAAGTATAGCATAGGGAATATAATCAATAATATTGTAATAACTTTGTATGATGACAGAGAGTAAGCTTACTATAGTGAATATTTCATAATGTACATAATTGTTGTCACTATGTTGTACACCTGGAACGGTTATAATATTGTATGGCAACTATAGTTCAATTAAACAAATTTAAGAAACAAACCTCACCTGTGGCATGGTGTGGAAAGTGGGCTTGCCTTTCCAGAGAAGATAGTGTGGCCTTGCTGAGAGAAGCCAGTTCAAACAGTTGCAATGATTCAGTACTTCTCTCATACTCCAGCATGTTCCTCAACTGGGAAACATGCTTTAGAAGAAGAAAACATGATGCTTCCTTTCTTTCGCACCTGCTGTGTGAACATGCAGAAGGTCCCATATTTGAGGAGGATGGCATTGCTTTAGCTCCATCTTGGGGCATGAAAAGAAACTAAATCCAGATCAACAGATTCTCAAAGAATGATTTAATATGTCACCGGAAAACTTGTCTCCAAAGTATTTAACCTGACTTTTTGTCCAAATCTACAGAATTGCATATATAAGTCCTGGCAAGGAACACCCTTGCATGTGGTTCTGCAAAGTCCTAACAAGTTCTCTCTTTTCTCTGCCTTGATTTCTAGTGTGGTTTCAAAGCAGCTGCAAGAGCATTCCTGATGTCTGATAACTTCGCCCTCCTCCAGCCCATCTCAGCTCTCTTGCCCCTACCCTCTTCATCTGTAGCATCTTTGCCAGGTCTTTTAGAAGACTTGCCTTGCTTCCTACAGGCACAGTTATTAACAACTACTTTTCTTTTCATTTTCAAGAAGGAAACAAATAAAAGTATATGCAGGAACCATTTTCAATTACTATGTAAGAACAGTAAAATACTATAAAATGAGTTCTCAGCTTTTTAACAATAAAAAGCAGTGAACAATATTTTAATAGTTACTGTAAACAGTATTATAATTCTTAATAGTTATTTATTGGGCACCACAGAATACAGAACAGACTATTCTATAGAGTCAGTTACAAAAACCAACCTGGGATGTAAAGTAAAGTTTGCTGGGCTGTGGTAGAAACAGCATAAGCAGGAGCTGTTGGCAGTAACCTAAAGAAGAGCAAGGCATATCTGGACAGAGGCTATAGGCATTCACACTTGTCCATGTGGGGTAGAGAAGAGAAACAGAGTGGTCCTCAAAGGTAAAGTGTCTTCTCTGTCAGCTTTCTGCATCCACAACCTTGAGAGTTCACTTACTCAAGGATGACTGAGCCCTAAAAAACTGGCTTGTACCAGTCCAAATCTGGCACACCAAAATCCAAACCTGACCTGCCTGTTTTCTGCATAGGGTATCTCCTTGGTTGGGAGATCCATCCAGAACAACAGTTCACTGTATAGATTTTGTATCACAGTACATTTTAATGATACAAGAAAAAAAGAAACTTAGGTAGCTAAAGGGATCTTGTTATCTACCTAATGGAAAAAACTCTGCCATCTAAATATTTCTTGCCAGAACTGTACCCAGTTATCTGAAGTCAGGCCAACCTCTCCCTGGAAAGTGCTGGAAATACTTAATGTACATGGGCATATATAGTAAGCAAGCAAAGAGGAGTCTCTTGGCATTTATGCCTGACTCAACCTGAAAAATAGGCATAGACAAAAGGACAAGCAGGGACATGTGGGAGAGCAACGGCTTTTCTTCGCCTCAAAGATGATTCAGGTGAATTCACTTGTACTCTATTGCAGCTTCTCAATATGTCTAACTTACTCTCCCAAGGTTCCTAGGAATAGTTAATATGGCTACCTCAATAGTATGGAAATGTGAATTTCAAATCATTGGAGTATAAAATTTATTACACTGAAAACTCAGGACTTTAAAACAGCATTATCAAATAAGGAGCTGGAATAAAATTATTTAATCAGGAAGACAAACATAATTAATGTAATTCACATGAGGAAGGAGCTAGATTCTTCTGCTTAAGTAGCCAGATGTGATGGAAAGAGGACTAAAAACAAGAGCAGGAAAGAAAAGAGACATAAATAGAATTCATTACCTATCAATTATGTCCAATGTCATTTAACTTAATTTCCACATGAACGCTGACATTTGGCTGTGGAACAATTATGTATCAGTAGGGTCAAGTCAATTGTTTACAGCCGGTATTGCTCTGATTGGTCAGTGTCTGTGCTCAACTAGTTGCTGAATCGCTGGAATATCATTTAAACGCACACCGAGCATACAAAATAGGTATTAGTGCTACAAAGTAGTTATTTTTGTCTATGTTTCTCACTTAATTTTGGCATATAAGTGAGTCTATAACAAACAGTGGCACTTCATGTGAATTATCTCATTTACCCTTTGTGAATGCCCCTTAAGAGGTATTATCCCAATTTTATAGATAAGGAAGCTGAAACTCAGAGAGATTAAATAGATTACTCCAGGGCTACACAGGTAGAAGAGAAAGACCTCCAGCTCAAGCCTAGATCTACCTCAGAGGTCCATTCATTTCATTATACCATGCTGCCTTCCATGGTCTTTGTCCTAAGTGGACACTGAGCAAGGTCTATGTCCATAGGTAAAATGTTCTGGATTTCTAATTTTGTATTGGTCTCAGGGATCTTGACATTTCCTTCCAGTTATAGCCATCTATGTAGCGGTCTAAGTTAAGGTCTTTAAGGATTCACTGAGGCACTTGTGTATACTCTAGTCATTCTCAGATGGAGAGTACTTTCATTAGATGATCAGTTCGGTCATTTTCCTTGACAAGTTCTCTCTTGTACAAAGAGATGAGAAACATCTCAGCTCTGGCTGGATCCTTCCAAGTGTGGCCTGCAGGAATTGAGTATATTGAATTTCCCAGGGTGCCAAAGAACTTTCTGACTTCAGTGACTGGGGTACCCAACATTTCTTCTGAGGGACTTTTCATTGCTCTGTACTAGAACCAACTTTGGGGAGTGTTGTAATGTAGTGGCATGGAGACTAGATAAGCAATCAGCATCAGAAGGCCTGGGTTCCAGTTAGGATTCTTCCATTCCCTAGCTGTGGACGCTTGGGTAAGGGGTTCCTCTTCTCTTGATCTCTCATTCTTTAACCCTTATGGGATTATTTGGGGTATTAAATGAAGTAATGATGTGAAAGTGATTTTTAAATGATTTTCCTTTAGCAATACCTTATTGCATTCAATATTTAGCTAGTTACAGAATTCCACAAAAGTGCTAGAATTATAGCATGGAAATAGGTCTTAAGTATTTATTTCAGTGATCAGAAAAATATTTCATAAAGAAAACCCTTATTTCAATAGAAACCTTATTAGAAAGAGCAATAAATTAAAAATGGAAGCAGGATTTAGGTGCTCTGGTTGAGACAAAGTGGGTATTTAGTTCCCTGCCAGTTCTGCTCCTCTTTGCTCTCATACAATCCCTTTAGGCTCCTGCTCAGAACCCTAGGTTCCCAAAGAAACTTGGTATGAAAATCCCTTATATAATTCACACACTCATGCTCAGATGGGCCTGAGATCTAGAGAAGGAAAGGGATTTGCCCAGGGCCATTCAACTCATAGGTGGGAGAGCTGGGCCTGGAAAGCACAGAACGCATACAATACAGCAATATATTTTCTTAGGTACTGATAATTTCAGTAAGGAGATAGGCAAGGATAGGGTATTGGATGTAAAGTATCTGAATTAGGGTAAATGCACTTTTAAGTTGCTTGTTTTGATTCAGATACTTTGGCCAATAAGAACAAACAAATAAAAACCTTTCCCCTTAAATAAAATATTGTTTAACAGCTTGCCCAATAACTAACTATCTTTCCCCACTCTATGTCCCCTTTCCAAACCTTAGTTCATTCCAAACCCTAGTTGTATCAAATGGCTGGTCAAAATGGAAGGAGAAAGTGTTAGGTTCTCATTTTTTGAAGTCAGTTTAATATTTTATTAATTTTGCTGTGAACTTTATCAAAGTAAGTTCAAAGTAATATACGTACACACTAACAAATCAAGGCATGCTGTAGAATATGTGATGAAAAGCAAGTCTCTCTTCCCATTCCTTAGTTCCGCTCCCTACAAGCACCTTATTTTAACAGTTTCTATTTGTATTTCCTGGATGGAGCAAAAGCCAGTGTCAAACTACCTTGGATCACTACATTCATTTTACACTAGAATAGAAGGGCTTACAGGCAACAGTCACCAGCTCTATTTACCACAGTGCCTTTCCTGATTACATCACTTTCTGGTCTCCCAAGATTGAGATCTTTGAGAAAATTATGAGAAAGCTACAGTCTTCTAGAATAGCCAAAGAAAAGCCCCACCTTACTCTGGGAAGCGGCAGTTTAACTAGGCCTCAGAATGTCGTATTTATTCTTAGAATCCAGTGGGTTAGCACGCAGTAAGTATTCAATATATGTTTGTTGAAGATTTAATTAGTTAATTAGTTGACCAGCAAAGGTCTTAAGCCAATGGAATACCACTTCACTAGATCATGTGCCTCATCCCCATGACAGCAGCACTGTTTGTTACTGGGGGTGACAGGCACATCCTGCTCCGAAACAACTAGCCCATGAGAAAAGAAAGAGAAATTCAGACGTGTAGGAAAGTCCTGACACTGACCCTGGCTCAATCCAGGAATCAATCAACAAGTCACAGCTGCCATAGCAACACTATTTATTGAGGAAGTAATATAGCACATACAGGATCTAGGATAAGCACTTCACAGGTGTAACTGAATCCTATCTACAACTCTTATGAGCTATTATCCCCATCAGTGATGAAGAAACTAGATGCAGAGAGAGGAGGCATCCTGATTAAGGTAATACAGTTAGTATAAAGTGATGGAGTGGGAGTGGGGATGTTCAAGTCTGACTGACTCAAAAGTCCGTGTTCTTTTATGTTTGAAAAGCCCATATCATAGTGTCTTTCACACAGCATATGCTACATAGATGTTAATTCTTACTGGTCTTACTGGAAACAGGAAATTTCTGCACAAGCGTAAGTCAGGGAGGTAAAGAAAGGAACTCAAACACTTAAACACAGAATCAGATAATATTTTGGGGCAAACATAGAGTTAATACTACTGTTCTTAATCACCTTCCCCACTTCCCACTCTCCTTAGCATCCCACCTCCCTCCTGGAAAGTCATCCAGTTTCATCTTCAAGTCAGTGCACTAGAGCTGGCTGCCTTCCTGCCATAGGACTGTATCCAAAGCTACACCCACATGAGCCACATGTCTACTGCCTCCTGTATCTTATTAAAGGCCATGTTGATGATCCAAACAGAATGAGAAAATTATGTCTGGGAAGAAGACTGTATGCCTGGATACACTTGGCTAGGGCAGAATTTGTCTGTCTACAGATGTTTTCTGAGGCTCCTTCCAAACAAACACTGAATTCTGCTTCCTGTCCTCTCAGGATATAGTCTGTAATAAGGTTGCATTTTGTTGCACTTCGTATTGTCCAAAGAGCTTTTGCAGATGTTATGTATGTGATCCTCATGAGAAACTTGTGAGCTAGACAGATCATTCATTCCCTAAGTAGTTACTGCATCCTACTATGTGCCAGGCCTAGTGCTAGCCCTGGGCTTAAGCATTGAATAAGATTAACTCCTATTCATCCTTCCAGTCTCAACACAAATGCCATTTTCTCAGAGAGGACTCTGCTTCCCCCACCCTTCATCATAACCTGCTTGTATCCATCATATAACTTGCCACGATTTAATTACAGCTTTATTTGTTTATTGTCTCACTTTCCTATTTGCACTGTAGCTTCAAGAGGGTTAAGACTTAGTCATGTTCAGATAGTAACTACACTAGTTGGGGTGAGCATTTAATAATGTAGATAAGGTTGCTCAAGATGGCGGCATGAGTAGGGCAGTGGAAATCTCCTCCCAAATACAGCAAATACAACTGTTCCTAAAAGGGAGACCAGAAGATACAGTACAACAGCCAGGCTACATCTACATCTGCAAGAACTCAGCATCTCATGAAAAGGGTAAGGTACAAAGCTGTGACCTGGCAGGACCTGAGGACTCCCCCCACTCCAGCTCACTGGTGAGAGGAAAAGAATCAGAGTGGGGAGGGAGTGGAAGCAAAGGATTGCTAAATAACCAGCACTAGTAATCTGCACTGGGAGCACAGACACACATCGCATGGTGTACTGGATATTAGAGAAACAGAAAAGTAAAATCTGAGAGAGAGACTGCGAGCAGGTCCCACAGCCAGCTACCCTGGGACAAAAAAAAGCAGGCACTTTAAAAGTCTTAAAGAGAAAAGGGTTTAACAGGCAGACAAAATCATCTGGGCACACTCAGAATCTTAAGGAACTAGGTGCCCTAACCCCCTGGGTGACAATGCAGCTCTGAAACCCCTCTTGGCGATAAGCAGCCTTCTGTTCATTCCCCCTGACTGGCGCTGCAAGCAAACCGACTGACCCGCCGCTGCTACAGACCAGTGGGGGAGCAGCCCCACCCACAGCAACCACACAGAGCCTTCTCCCAGTGCACAACTAACCGGGCCAAACCCAGAGGCAGCTGCCAGTGTGCAGTTGCCCTGCACCAGCAGAGAAAGGTGGCACAGAGTCCGGAAGGCAAGAAAGGGCAACGTTCTCACTGGAGAACACACCTGGCATGTCTGCAACCCCTCAAAGTGCCCTAGGCTATCCCAAGGGCAGCCTCACACACAGTAGCTCAGGGAATTAACCCAGAGACTGTTCCCTGTGTGTGGGTAACTGGCACAGGCAGCAGGGAAGGGCAAGGCGACCAGCAACTACGAAGGGGCTTTCTTCTCCCAGCTGACACATGCACCACCTGTAATCCTCATAATATTCCAATGAAGAGGGTGCTGTTATTCCCAACATTGTACAGATGAGGAGATTGAATTCAAAAGGTTATGCTTCTTAGACAACATCACTCATCCAGTAAGTGATAGAGCCAAGATATGAACCATGATTTTACTTTCAAGTCTATGCATTTAATCACTAAAATAGAGCCAACTGTAAAATGGTGATAAAAATGGTGTCAACCACAGAGTTGTCACGAGAATATATGAGTTAACATATGCAAACAAGGAGAGTGCCTGGTGTGAAGCCAATATTTTTAAATGGTCAGCTCTTTTCATCTTTAATGTCAGTGGTGTTTTCCTATGTCTTAATGCATGAATCCTTTACAACATCCTTGACAGGTAGTTGCCAGCTCCTGATTATATATCTCCCCAAGGGTAGGAAGCTTACTAATTGAGCAAGCTGCTTCACTGTGTGATACAAGCTGCTCTTGTTGTTCAGAGGGATTTCCTTTGAAAAGCTGAAATAAATCTTCCTTATAACATTTGCCACTGGACCTAGTTCTGCTACTGAGAATAACACAGAATAAACTGACACATTCTTCCATCTGACATGACAGATTAAATATGTCAAGAAATAGAGAGTTATTTAAGATTGTGGAGTTGGAGAACAACATAAGGAAAGGCACGTCTAAGCAAGATGTGTTTGATAAGAATGAGTAGAGCTGGGTTGGAGAGCATTGAGAATGGAGACAGGGAGGCCAGTGAGGAGGATGTCACAGTGATCCAGGTCATATGGGCCAGGACAAGAGTAATGGCGGTGAGGGAGGGAGGAGAAACAGCGCAGATAAAGGAAACCTTTCATGGGGCTTATAAGGACTGGCCAGCTGTGGGGGTGAGGGGATGAATAAATCTCACTGATGACCCTAAGTTGTAACTATTCCTTTTTTGTTGCTGATTTTGTTTATTTGTATACACTCTTTTTCTTCCTGATAGCTAGTCTGGCTAGGTGTTGGTCTATTTTATTTATCTTCTCAAAGAACCAGCTCCTGGTTTCACTGATTGATTTTTCTCTATTGTTTTATTTTTCTCTATATTATTTACTTCTGCTCTGATATTTAATATGTCCATCCTCCTACTAACTGTGGGCTTCATTTTTTCTTCTTTTTCTAGTTTCTTTAATTGTGAGTGTAGACTGCATATGTGGCATTGTTTTTGTTTTTCAAGGTTAGCCTGTATTGCCATGTACTTCCCTCTTAGAACTGCCTTTGCTGCATCCCACGGGTTTGGGGCTGTTGAGTTTTTGTTTTCACTTGTCTCCATGTATTGCATGATTTCTGTTTTAATTTTGTCATTGATCCACTGATTATTTAGAAGCATGCTGTTTAGCCTTCATGTGTTTGTAGGCTTTTGGGTTTTCTTTGTGTAATTTATTTCTAGTTTCATACCATTGTGGTCTGAGAAGCTGCTTGATGCAATTTCAGTCTTTCTGATTTTACTGAGGCTCTTCTTGTGGCCTCAATATGATCTATTCTGTGATCATATTGTCATCCATTCTGGAAAACATTCCGTGTACACATGAGAAGAATGTGTATCCAGCTGCTTTTGGGTGGGATGCTCTGTAGATATCTGTTAAGTCTATCTGATCTAATGTATTGTTCAGTGCCTCTGTTTCCTTACTTATTTTCTGCCTGGTTGATCTGTCTGTTGATGTGAGTGGTGTGTTAAAATCTTCTAAAATTGCATTCTATTTTCCCCCTTAATTCTGTTAGTATTTGTTTTACCTATTTAGGTGCTCCTATGTGGGGTGCATAGATATTTATAATGGCTATGTACCCTTGTTGGACTGACCCCTTTGTCATTATGTAGTGTCCTTCTTTGTCTCATGTTACTTTCTTTGTTTTGAAATCTATTTCGTCTGATGTTAAGTACTGTGACTCCTGCTTTTTTCTCCCTATCATTTGCATGAAACATTTTTTTCCACCCCTTCACTTTTAGTCTGTGTATGTCTTTGGG
Source organism: Manis javanica (assembly GCF_040802235.1). Classification (NCBI taxonomy): domain Eukaryota; kingdom Metazoa; phylum Chordata; class Mammalia; order Pholidota; family Manidae; genus Manis; species Manis javanica. Next base: position 110,805,095 of record NC_133174.1, read on the forward strand.
TCTGAAAAGAGTCTCTTGTAGGCAGCATATAGATGGGTCTTATTTCTCTACCCATTCTGCCACTCTATGTCTTTTGATTGGTGCATTCAGTCCATTTACATTTAAGGTGATTATTGATAGATATGTACTTATTGCCACTTTATTCATTGTTTTCTGGTTGTTTTCATAGCTCTTCTTGTTTTTTTTTCCTCTCATACTCTTCTCTGTTTATATGGTGGATTTCTTTAGTGTTGTCATTGGATGTTTCTTTCTCTCTCTCTATTTCTTTTCCTCACTCTTACTTTTTCTCACTTTCTTCCATTGACTGATTTTTGCAAGTAGTTTGCTTCTTTGTTTTAATTTCATACTTGCTTGGTAATTAATTGGCCAACTACCTTTACTGTGAGTTTATTTTCACTGGTGAAAGCTATTTAGCCTTAGGGTCATTTCCATCTACAGCAGTCCCTTTAACATATCCTGTAAGGCTGGCTTAGTGGTGGCAAATTCCTTCAAGTTTTGTTTATATGAAAACTGTTTAGTCCCTGCTTCAAATTTAAATGATAATCTTGCCAGGTACAGGATTCTTGGTTGGAGGTCCTTCTGCTTTAGTACACTAAATATATCATACCTCTCCCTTCTGGCCTGTAAAGTTTCTGCTGAAAAGTTGCTAATAGCCTGATGGTATTTCCTTTATAATTAATCTTTTCTCTCTCTCTGGCTGCTTTCTGATAATCTTCCCTAATCCTTGACCTTTGCCATTTTAATTATTATATGTCTTGGTGTTGTCTTCCTGGGGTTCTTTTTGTTAGGGGCTCTCTGTACTTCTGTGACCTGAGTGCCTATTTCTTTCCCCAGATTGGGAAGTATTCAATAGTTATTCCCTCAAAGAGACTTTCTATCCCTTTGACTCCCTCTTCTCCTTCTGGTACCCCTATTATGCAAATATTGTTCCATTTGGGTTAGATTGGTCACACAGATCTCTTATTATTCTTTCATTCCTAGAGATCCCCTTTTCTCTCTGTTTTTCAGCTGCATTGTTTTCCTGTTCCCTAATTTCCATTTCATTGACAGCTTCTTCAACCCGTAATAATCTACTGTCAAATCCTAGCATGGTAAAATGTTTCATTTCAGATACTGCCTTCTTCAGCTCTGAGTGGCTCTTTTGAAGGTCTTCTATCTTTTTGTTGGTGTCCTCTCTGAGATCTTGAATATTTTTCTGTAGATCCATGAGCATGTTTCTGACTTTTACTTTGAAATCTTTATCAAGAAGATTGGTGACTTCTGTCTCATTTGGCCTTCTTTCTGGTGTCTTGTCTTGCAGTTTTGTTTGGAATGTATTCCTCTGCCTCCTCATTTTGTCAGGGTTTCGGTGTTACTTCCATTGTGTTAGAGGTCTCTGCTGCTTCCTGACCTATGGGGTAATGGTAATATCTTTATGAAGGAGGTGCCCTCTGGTGCCCAGAAGCTCAAGGCTCTTTACTTTCCAGTGTGGGAGCCCCAGCTGTTGGCATGCAGAGAACAGGGCCACCGTCTGCCTGGCCTGCAGCTACAGTGGAACTGCAGGGTTAATGGGATGGGCAGGCTAATGTGCAGCTCTTCCCAGGCAGGACTCGAAGCACATGGCTTGGACACCCGTGAGGAGGAAGGAGGAGCTCTTCGGGCTGGCTCCTGCAGGCACTTCCCTGGTTGGGCTGAAACGGAACTGAGAAAGCTGGGAGGGTTTCCGTCTGTCTACCAGGCAGCAAAGTCTGACACTCCGGCTGGGCCAAGTGGGTTTTCTGTTGGCAGCACATGCAGGGAGGAGCCACGGGACTGTGTTGCCAGCAATGGGGATGGAGTTTCTGGGGCTCCTGAGAGTTCCCGACCTGTTGGGCTGAGGGCGGGCTGGGGAAGTATCGTCCACCTGCTATTTCTCCTGCAAAGAGAGCTTCTCATCCAGCACTCGCCCCTCTGGCACCTCTCCCGCTGCTGGGAAGTCTTTCAAACTGCCTGCTCTGCTTTCATCTCAGGGGGACCAGCGGAGCATGTGGGTTCTCTGCAAGTGGCTGGGATCTCATCCTCCCCATGTGTTATACCTGTCTTTGTTGTCCAGCCCTGCTAATCACCAGAATACCATGTAATGCGGGCTTGTGCTCCTGGAGTAGGTCTCCTGGGGCAGGTGTTCAGCGATCCTGGGCTCCTACCCACTCCCTGCCCCATTCCTCTTTCTCCAGCCTTTGGGCTGGGGTAGGGGAGGGCTTGGGTCCCACTCCATCTGGCTTTGCCTTTTTACCCTTTTTTGTGAGGTCTTCTCTTCTTCCCCAGGTGTAGATAGGTCTTTTCTGCAGTCTTCACGCCATTTTCAGATTTGGTTGTATTTGCTGTATTTTCGTGTTTTTGGGAGAAGATTTCCTCTTTGCCTTCCTACTTTGCCATCTTTTTCTCAGAATCTATCCCCATAGGTTTTCTTCACTTTTTAACATTCCTTTTTATTTTTTCTCCTGTGGCTGGAAAATTTCCAGTGACCTGTCTTCAGATGCACAGGTTCTTTCTTCTGCTTGATGAAACCTGCTCTTGGTGGTCTCTATCGAACTTTTCAATTTTATTTTCTGTGTTTCTCTGTTGCATTTTTCATTTCATTCACATCTCCAGCTCTTGGATTTGTTTGGTCCTGTTTTATGATTTCTCTCTCTCTGTTTTGGCCTTCCATTTTGTTTGTGTACTGTTTTCCTGATTTTGTTGATGTGTCCATCTGTACTCTTGCAGCTTGCTGAGCTTTCTTACAACAGTTGTTTCAAATATGTTGTCAGGAATTAATAGCTCTCCATTTCTTTGGGTTTGGTAAAATTATTTCGTTTCTTTGGTGTGTCACATTTCCTTGATTTTCCATGTTCTTTATAAAGTCTCGCCTTTCTGTCTTTACATTTCAAGAAGCGATCACCTCCTCCAGTCCTTACTGGCTGACTTTAGGAGAGAAATATCCTCACCAGTCAGTCTGGCTAAGGATCCTGAGGCTTTGAGAACAAACCTTTCCTATGGATGAGCCTGCTCCACACTTCCTGTTCCATTTTGGGAGGGAATTTTTAAGCTTGTATCCCTTCTCTCAATCCTGCAAAGCCAGGCAGTGTGATGAGGGCCCCTCTTTGTTTCCCTTGAAATGCTCAATTTTGGGAGCCTTCCTCCAACCCCAGAGTCAGGCCCACTTTCTGCATGTGCTTACTAGCTGTCTGCAAAGGCATTTGCTTGCTGTCCCTGGGAGTGCACTCCAGGAGCTGACCACTGGGGGAGAGGGTGGGGGTGAGGGCAGGGTATGCAGGGTGTTGAGGGTGTCTGTGGGCTAACTGGATGGGCGTGGGGAGTCTGCCTGTGAGGTATCCATAACATCTCACAGAGGGCTTCCTGGCAGATTCCATGAAGGGGTTAGTAGAATGAACCGGGAACTGGTTAGTACTGTCCCTTTGTTGAGTTCCAGGCCCTGATTGCTGTTTCCCGAGCTTCTCCCCAATTCCTCAGCCATGCCGATCACCTTGCTATTCTGTGAGCGATGAGACAGGAGTGGTCATCTTGAGCAGCCTCCCACACAGCTGTGGAAGGGGGGGAAAGTAAGAGCTCACTCGCGTGCTCTTCCTTTTACCTTTGTGGGAGAAATCACGGACTAAGGGAGCCTCTCTTGGCACTGAGCTCTGCCGCCTTAGGTGAGGAGTGACACAGGTGAAGTTGAGACTCTTCTTCTTATCCTCTTGAGTGAGTTTGGTCTCAGATTTTTCACTCCAACTGTGTGCAGGAACTTGTCTGCTGGAGTCCTGAGCTCTCACAAAGATATTCTCCTCTGTGGTGACTGTCAAAATCAATGTTCTCTGTAGGGGTGGGGATTAAGACAGAAAACTCCTATCTGCCATGTCTTGACATCAAACGGCTATTCTAGTTATTTATAGTTATCCCACGTTAACAATTCACCTAAGTAACATTAGTCATCTATAGCATTAATGTCTTATTCCAACAAGAAATAAAAATTTAGAGTTCAGAACAGCATGCTTTTCAGCCTCTAGTCTTTATCTCTCCTAATTATGTCTAGTAATTTCTGTTTAGCTAGATACCTAGAGATACATAGTTATGTAAAACTAACTCACTAAATTAAAAAATCATATTTGAGAAGAATATGTTTCCAATTTCTTGCTTCTGTTTGTTATTCCAATTACCTTTGGGGAACTACTTGCCTAGGCACCACAACTTTTCTGTAGTACTAATTCTTCATTTCAAACAATTTTTCTGTAGTACCAACTCATCATTTCAAGCAATTTATCTGTAGCATGAATTCATTATTTCAACAGTAAATGAAAGTTAGTGTTGAGAAGTGATTTCTAGAATCCTGCTTTCAACTAGTTACTCTAGTTATCTTTAGTCATTTTTCATTTATTAATTTCCTAGGTTCCACTAGGTGTATATGACAACAACCCAATGTAAAATAAGAAATAAGTACTTACACTTTAAGAAAACAAAATATTTCAGCTTTGGGCTTCATGTAGGTATTCTAATTTTGTCCAGTTTTTTCTAGTCAGTCAGCTACTTACCTAGGTCTCAAGATATTTAGGTATTTCTGACTTCACTTGTAACTTAAATTACGTGTAGTTATGACTTTAACTGCTTATGCATAGATACATCTAACCATTTAAAATATAGTGAGAATTAACTCTATTAGATTATTAGTTTATGAATTCAAATGTAGAGTACTTAACATTACCTTTCACCCTTCCTTTCTTCAACTATTCACTATAACACTCTTTCCTAATCAGAAGAGAACAAACACTGAATCCATGCAAGTGCCCCTCACCCCCACCCCGCCCGGGCACCATCACATTCCTTATTTTAACGGTGTCTTCTCCACCTTCCCTGGGAACAGAATTCAGAGTTAAGAGTCCCGGGCTCACAGAATAAATGGTTTACACTAACAGACTTCCCTGGATATCCTGACCAATTTCTCATTATATTGCTAAGGAAATTCCTGAATATCCATCCCCATTACTGCAGGCTGCTGTTTCCAGAGTTTCAGGTGCCAGCCTAGGAGCATGTTAGGCCAGTCCTTGGATGGGGGAACCCAAAGACACAGCTCTGGGTGCCCATGTCAGTAAGTCCTCCCCTACGTGGGCTTATATTTTGTCCTGTCTTGCTGATTTAGTATCTTCAAAATCCATTGGCACATATATTATCCCAATTAACTCAAGTACACATCAGCCAGGCCCTGCATTTCTTCTGAACATGAGGTATTTCCCATCCAAACAGAAACTGTATTTCCCTCTTCGTGCTGTGATCTTACCTACTCGTACCTATGCTTGCTATTGGTCCACTAGCAATGAGAGTTAGCAGGGGCGGATGTTGAATAAGAGAAGCAACATCTGTTCAAGCAGCTGCTTTGGAAGAGGTTTTTGCAGGGCCTCCAAGAACAAGGAGGCCTCTCTTCAGTAGCCCAGCTTTAGGGGGCTGCTAATGCCCAGGTGAGGGTTCAGGGGACTCTGGGTAGTCAATACTCTCAAGCTCATCACCTCACGACAGGTCTTGGGGCTCCACTTTTTCTTTGTCAGATGCATACATGGACAGAGAGACCTGTAAATGCTGTGCATGCCGTCTCCATGCAGCCAGGTCTTTTCCCTCTTCCCCAAACCAAGACACCCACGAGTTCACAAATATGGGGAAACCTGGTGTCACATGTGGGCCATCAGTCCATATACTGATAACTATTTCTCACTAAGAAGGTGAAGTAGTGCATCCCAGTCACCTTAGGAATCAGATTGTCACCTGGGTCACAAGATTGTCATCTCCTTTCTGGGGCACCTGAAACTTATCCTCAGAGCAGAGTCTTAAACCACATCTTGCTTGCTCTACTGACTCCCAGTGCTGTGAAGGACTGAATGAATGATATAGTGAAGACAGTGTCAGCACGTAGAGATAGATAGGGTTCCACGGGAAAGCTGAAATTGAGTCATACATTTGACTCAGATAGACAGGATATTCCAGAGGGACTAAAGTGTGTTGTTCCAGCATGAAGGTTCACATAGAGCATAGAGGTGGTGTGTCTCCAAATACTTCCCAGGACTGTGAAGATGTCATATGGATTGGTGCAGGCAAAATGCTCCAGGACTATTGGCCTCTGACAGGTGGAGTCCAAAGAGGCCTCTGTCAGGCCTGAAGCTTATTCAGTTGGAAGGCCCTCTTCTAAAATTGTAAAAACTAGCATGAGAGTGAACGTTTATTTAGAATGTGAAGAAAATTCACGATGAACTCTAAAAGATGAGTCCACCCACCTGTGGACTCCTTGCAGCTGATCCAGATTGCTTTTCCTAGAACCACTTGAAGGCAGTGGTCATATATGGAAAAAAAGTCTCTGTCACTTAGACCACCCAAATTCCAAAATACTACATATATGGATATGTACATACATACACATATATGCATGTGGAGATATGTATATGTATTTGGACACTCCAGCTATGCAGTTGTATAATCTGAAGTATGATGGAGCAGAGGTTCAAGGTGAAAGATATAGTGGTTTGATTGTGGATCCAAGCAGCTATTTTTTGCACATTTTGAACGCAAAAAACCCACATGTTATGTGAACTCATAGCATGGGTCCATGAGTGACAGCTGACTCCCTGTAAGAATAAAAATGCACTCAGCTTCATGTTAACCATTTAATGTTTATTTTTCACATCTACTTAAAAGTAAACCAGCTTTTCTAACTTTCTTTTTCTCAAAAAGAAGAAAAAATCTTGTTTGAAAAGTTAGGATAAACATTCATGGGCTTCAGAATTTATTTCTTAGTGGAGACTATTTGGTAACCCATTTCCCAGTTCCCAGGTCCCAGTCCATCTGCTACTCAAGCAGCCTGGAATGACTTACCAGTCTGCGTTTATACTGTTGGAACCTGTCGGAGTTAGTTGTTGAGTAAGTCAAGAGATAAAGCTCACTTGGTTTGAAACAAATAACTGCTTTTTAGGGGACAGAGGTCCAGACCAAAGTGCTCGCTTTCCTGCAGTTTATGCCATCTAGATGGGCTCTTGGCCCTCGGCCTGGACTCCTATGTCCAGAGTAGCTAAATTATGTATACGATGACACTAGTTGTCCTTCACGTAGGGACAGATGGCTGTGTGTAGAGGATCCAGTCAGTTAGGAAGACAGCCAGAAGCCTGGCTGTCTGCTTTAGGAAATAATGCAGCCCCTGAGGGAGAGCTACTTCCCTAAATGGAAGCTCAGGGAAACGTAGAGGTAACAGTCTTGCACAGGCTGACAAAGTGTTTACTGCACGGTGAGGTTTTCATACACCCACTTGTGGACTCCTTGCAGCTGATCCAGATTGCTTTTCCTAGAACCCCTTGAAGGCGGTGGTTATATAATGAAAAAAACGTCTCTGTCATTGGTGTCACCTCTCAGGGCTCTTTTCCCAAACAATTTAAGCACGGCAGGGGAAATTCAGGTATCACCTTAAGAGGGCATACAATCATTCATACCGATGCATCAGAAGAAGAGTGAGAAATCCATGTGATGTTTCTGTAAAACATGTACCTTAGATTTTACAAACGATTGTTGCTTAACATCTGATCCCAGGGCTTTTTCATGTAATAAAAGAATATGCCTCCCATACAAAAATGTGAAGCACAGTCAAGAGCAATGTTAAGAAACTATCTGAACAATTACATATCCAAAGTAAGTAGAGGGAAGTAAAAGTGTTTGCCATATTTTAACAAACCAGTTTGTGAGGAGTTTGGGAGGAGGAAATGATGATGACGGTGGCACCCGCAAGTGCTAGTGATGGATCCAAAATGGATTCAGTGCATTGCCAAGGCCTCAAATTTCCAGAACATATAGTATTTACATGCCATAGACAATGGAAGGAGCACACATTTCATACAGACAGGGTTTCTCAATGATGATGTAAATGAGAAGTCTTCCTGCCGACGTGTGGGCCCATTGGGCCCGGTTACTTAGCCTTGCTCCTTGTTACTGATCTCTTTCTCACTATCTTTAAGATGTTTTCATCAAATAGTTCTTTTTCCTGGTAATGCACAGGTGGCCTTCGCAGGTACCTTTCCTCTGCCTCCTTGTACTCTAACTCATCAAGTGCAGCAATTGAACAAATGGTTGCTTCTGGCAGGAGAACTTCCACAACAAAGCTCACTTTGTCATCTCTTCTCAGAGCCAGCATTGTCTTGTCTATTTATTTGTAGATATCTTCTAAATGTCTTACCACAGACATCCAACTGGTCTTCATCCTCTAGGTATGTTTCAGTGCAGATCACATACCGGCCTGAATTCAGAAGTGATGCCAGCCACCTGGACCCTTTCCTGCCTTTCACAATGTCCAGGAGATGGTCGTGGGCCCCCTTTCTTTTCACGATGAAGTCCACTAGCTTCTGGTTCTCTCGGTCCCAAGCAGCCCTCGTTTGGTCAGGCAGAATTTTCTTGCAGGGCATCTTCCCTCCCAAAGAGGTATTCACCTCAGAATCTTCCAGGTCGGTGTAATTCACTTTTGGGAAGACAGTCTCCACAACCCACTCGTGGATGGCTTTCCTAAGTGGGTAACTGATGTCAGCAGCATAGCAGTCCAGGAAAGAGCCCGCAAAAGACCCCTGGCCGAGCCTTTCTCTGTAGTGGGAAATCAGGGAGAAGCACCAGTTCACACTCTGCCCGTATACTTTCCTGGCTCTGTTCATTAGCATTCCTTTCTCTTTGCAATCCAGATGCTTTAATCTTCGAAGAGGAACTTGAATGCCTCTCTTTTCACAGTGCATGTTTGCCTCCATCAAAAGCACCCTTGCAGTCTGTTCTGTTTGGCTGACACTCTGTTCCACGGCTGGCCACAGTGGGTGATTTTGAAATTTAAACCAGACCATCATTCCTCCTTCAATGGGACACGTCTCCTGTGGGAAATCAATGCCCGTTGGCTGTCCCGCTTCCTTGCTGACGTCCTTTTCAGTAGCGGTGTTGAGGTTAACAGCCCGTGAGTCAACTAAATGTTGAAGTTCTTGCAGTCCCTTCTTAGGCTCTGGTACCTGCAGCTTCCTTTTTCTGTTTTCCTGACGGAGGGAGTAACGCAGCCTAAGGTTGGGGGCACTGGAGGATGCTGCCGCACCTTCCAAGCCTGGCTTCCAGGCACCCTCTCCAGGGCCCTCAACATTCCTAGAGAAGGTAGAACATTCAGACGAGGCAGCCAGGGCCTTTGGGCAGGTGTGGTGTGCTTCTTTCAGAGCCCTGGGCACAGTAAGGATGAAACTTGCTGGCAGAGATGGAAGGACGCCTCCATCTTTAGCATCTGCACCTTCTTCCTTGACCGTGCAATGCAAGGGCATAACTCCTGAAGTGCCTCCCTTTTTCTTACCTGCTTTCTCATGATCATCTTCCAAGAGTGATGGGAAGTTTGGGCACACGCCGGAGCTTTGTGAGGACTTTGCATTTCCCTTGGAAGAGAAGTGGCGATAGCTGTGTGCACCCGCAATTTGTCACTGTGTGGAGCATCCTCACACCTGGGCCATACCAGCAGTGATTTTGGGTTGTCAGTCTTCTTAAGACTCCTTGATAAGTCCCCTTTGGACTCCTGGTACATTTTTTTAGTTTTTTTTATTTTGGTATCATTAATATACAATTACATGATGGACATTATGTTACCTAGGCTCCCCCCTTCACCAAGTCCCCCCCACATCCCCGTTCACAGTCACTGTCCATCAAAATAGTAAGATGCTGTAAAATCCCTACTTGTCACCAAGTTCACAGTCACTGTCCTTCAACATAGTAAGATGCTGTAAAATCACTACTACTTGTCTTCTCTGTGTTGCACAGCCCTACCCGTGCCCCCCCAACACTATACATGCTAATCATAATGCCCCTTTTCTTTTCTTCCTGCCCTTATCCCTCCCTTCCCACCCATCCTCCCCAGTCCCTTTCCCTTTGGTAACTATAGTCCATTCTTGGGTTCTGTGCTTCTGCTGCTGTTGTGTTCCTTCAGTTTTCTTTTGTTCTTATACTCCACAGATGAGTGAAATCATTTGGTACTTGTCTTTCTCCGCCTGGCTTATTTCACTGAGCATAATACCCTCTAGCTCCATCCATGTTGTTGCGAATGGTAGGATTTGTTTTTTTCTTATGGCTGAGTAATATTCCATTGTGTATGTGTACCACATCTTCTTTATCCATTCATCTACTGATGGACATTTAGGTTGCTTCCATATCTTGGCTATTGTAAATAGTGCAGCGTTAAACATAGGGGTGCATCTCTCTTTTTCAAACTGGAGTGCTGCATCCTTAGGGTAAATTCCTGGAAGTGGAATTCCTGGGGTCAAATGGTGTTTCTATTTTGAGCATTTTGAGGAACCTCCATACTGCTTTCCACGATGGTTGAACTAATTTACATTCCCACCAGCAGTGTAGGAGGGCTCTCCTTTCTCCACAACCTCACCAACATTTGTTGTTGCTTGTCTTTTGGATGGGAGCTATCCTTACTGGTGTGAGATAATATCTCATTGTGGTTTTAATTTGCATTTCTCTGATGACAAGCGATGTGGAGCATCTTTTCATGTGTCTGTTGGCCATCTGAATTTCTTCTTTAGAGAACTGTCAATTCAGCTCCTCTGCCCATTTTTTTTTTTTTTTTATGTAAGCATCTTCCTCTCTGCAAAATTTATTGAGATCCACAGTTACTTTAAAGCCCCCTTTGGCTACTTTTTTTTTTTTTTTTTTTTTTTTTTGAGAGGGCATCTCTCATATTTATTGATCAAATGGTTGTTAACAACAATAAAATTCAGTATAGGGGGGGTCAATGCTCAATGTACAATCATTAATCCATCTCAAGCCTAATTCTCGTCAGTCTCCAATCTTCTGAAGCATAACGAACAAGTTCTTACATGGTGAACGAATTCTTACAGAGTGAATAAATTCTTACATGGTGAACAGTACAAGGGCATTCATCACAGAAACTTTCGGTTTTGATCATGCAATATGACCTATAAACCATCAGGTCAAATATGAATATTCATTTGATTTTTGTACTTGATTTATATGTTGATCCCACATTTCTCCTATTATTATTATTATTTTTATTTTTAATAAAATGCTGAAGTGGTAGGTAGATGCAAGATAAAGGTAGAAAACATAGTTTAGTGCTGTAAGAAGGCAAATGTAGATGATCAGATGATCAGGTGTGTGCCTATGGACTAAGTATTAATCCAGGCTAGACAAGGGCAGCAAGACATCCACGGATGCAGAAGATTTCTCTCAAAGCAGGGGGGGTGAGGTTCTGAGCCTCACCTCTGTTGATCCCCAAATTCTCACCTGATGGCCCCCCTGCGACTGTGCCTGTCTTAGGTTGTTCCTCCCTTGAGGAATCTTACCCGTCTCTGGCTAACCAGTCATCTTCCGGGGCCATACAGGGAAATGTAAAGTTGGTAAGTGAGAGAGAAGCCATATTGTTTGCAAAGGTTAGCTTTTTACTTCTTTGCAGATTTATGCCCTGTGGCTTCTATGCCCAGCACTTGTCTCGAGGTATCTTTACCACCTGGAGGAATTATGATACTCGGTAAATTCGATATGAGGCATGAATTCTATTTAAGGTTTGTAATTAGGAAGGAAGAAGAAAAGCTATAGATGTAGCATATGAAGGAAACTTGGGAGGATTGATTATTTCTTTGACATATCTTCTTGTATAGTACCTTAAGTATGTATAGGTTTTAAACTACTAACTAATTTGCACACACATATTAACATAATAGGAATACGGTGACATAAACAAAGCAAATCTATAATTACCAGCCATCTCCAGTGAAGCCAAGAAAACCATTTAGGCACCCTAGGCATTTGTGAAAATTTATCTATAATATGATGGATATTTTCCAACTGTACTTGAACCATCAGACAAATTAAAGCAGCCCATTTCTGGGATCTGTTCACATCCTATATGTTCTTTTAACCATAGATAGTCTATAGTCATGAGATTTTGGGGTGCTACAACTTGCACCCCTCCCAACTCCTGGTTGAGTTCCAACAGTACAGATCCAGTCAAATTCGTTGTCTCACTGTATGCACATGCCAGCCTAGACATCTCCCTCCTCCTTCTTATGGCAAGTCCAGGAGACGGTGGGCTGGATGCAGCCACAACCGCAGCATCGTCCGGATCCCTGTGGAGGCTTTTTGATGATCATCCCCCGGCACGAGTCCTCCAGAGAGTGCTGATGCCGGAAGCTCCTCCTCATATCGTATCTTATTTCATTTTCTGGGTATCCAAGCTAGGCCTTGATCTTCTGCGTAGAAACAAACAGACCCTTTGCCCACACTTTGACATGCCCTCTATACCACTGTGCAGAACTCATTGGAGGTCAGCACACAGTAACTGCTTTTTTTGTTTTTTTTTTTTTAATTAAGAGAAAGGAATATTATCAGAAAAGAGTACCTCCATAGCTGATCATCTGACACCCTTTAAGTGATCAACATTAAGGATATTTAAAGCATGCGTTGATCTTTGATTTACCAATAGTTTTATCCTGTTAACGAGTAATCCCCCTTTTCTTTCTTTCTTTCTTTTTTTTTTTTTTTTAAATTTTTAATCTACCCTTACATGAAGAATACTATGTTTACTATGCTCTCCCCTATATCAGGTCCCCCCTAACAACCCCATTACGGTTACTGTCCATCAGCTTAGCAAAATGTGGTAGAGTCACTACTTGTCCTCTCTGTGTTGTGCAGCCCACCCTCCCCTTTCTCCCTCCCCCCCATGCATGCTAATCTTAATACCCCCCTTCTTCTCCCCCCCCCTTATCCCTCCCTGCCCACCCATCCTCCCCGGTTCCTTTCCCTTTGGTACCTGTTAGTCCATTTTTGGGTTCTGTAATTCTGCTGCTGCTTTGTTCCTTCAGTTTTTCCTTTGTTCCTATACTCCTCAGATGAGTGAAATCATTTGGTATTTCTCTTTCTCCGCTTGGCTTATTTCACTGAGCATAATACTCTCCAGCTCCATCCATGTTGCTGCAAATGGTTGGATTTTTCCACTTCTTATGGCTGAGTAGTATTCCATTGTGTATATGTACCACATCTTCTTTATCCATTCATCTACAGATGGACATTTAGGTTGCTTCCAATTCTTGGCTATTGTAAATAGTGCTGCGATAAACATAGGAGTGCATCTGTCTTTCTCAAACTTGATTGCTGCGTTCTTAGGGTAAATTCCTAGGAGTGGAATTCCTGGGTCAAATGGTAGGTCTGTTTTGAGCATTTTGATGCACCTCCATACTGCTTTCCACAATGGTTGAACTAATTTACATTCCCACCAGCAGTGTAGGAGGGTTCCCCTTTCTCCACAGCCTCGCCAACATTTGTTGTTGTTTGTCTTTTGGATGGCAGCTATCCTTACTGGTGTGAGGTGATACCTCATTGTAGTTTTAATTTGCATTTCTCTGATAATTAGCGATGTGGAGCATCTTTTCATGTGTCTCTTGGCCATCTGTATTTCTTTTTTGGAGAACTGTCTGTTCAGTTCCTCTGCCCATTTTTTAATTGGGTTATTTGTTTTTTGTTTGTTGAGGCATGTGAGCTCTTTATATATTCTGGACGTCAAGCCTTTATCAGATCTGTCATTTTCAAATATATTCTCCCATACTGTAGGGTTCCTTTTTGTTCTATTGATGGTGTCTTTCGCTGTACAGAAGCTTTTCAGCTTAATGTAGTCCCACTTGCTCATTTTTGCTGTTGTTTTCCTTGCCCGGGGAGATATGTTCAAGAAGAGATCACTCATGTTTATGTCTAAGAGGTTTTTGCCTATGTTTTTTTCCAAGAGTTTAATGGTTTCGTGACTTACATTCAGGTCTTTGATCCATTTTGAGTTTACCTTTGTATATGGGGTTAGACAATGGTCCAGTTTCATTCTCCTACATGTAGCTGTCCAGTTTTGCCAGCACCATCTGTTGAAGAGACTGTCATTTTGCCATTGTATGTCCATGGCTCCTTTATCAAATATTAATTGACCATATATGTTTGGGTTAATTTCTGGGGTCTCTAATCTGTTCCACTGGTCTGTGGCTCTGTTCTTGTGCCAGTACCAAATTGTCTTGATTACTATGGCTTTGTAGTAGAGCTTGAAGTTGGGGAGTGAGATCCCCCCTACTTTATTCTTCTTTTTCAGGATTGCTTTGGCTATTCGGGGTCTTTGGTGTTTCCATATGAATTTTTGAATTATTTGTTCCAATTCATTGAAGAATGTTGCTGGTAATTTGAGAGGGATTGCATCAAATTTGTATATTGCTTTTGGCAGGATGGCCATTTTGACGACATTAATTCTTCCTAGCCATGAGCATGGGATGAGTTTCCATTTATTAGTGTCCCCTTTAATTTCTCTTAAGAGTGACTTGTAGTTTTCAGAGTATAAGTCTTTCACTTCCTTGGTTAGGTTTATTCCTAGGTATTTTATTCTTTTTGATGCAATGGTGAATGGAATTGTTTTCCTGATTTCTCTTTCTATTGATTCGTTGTTAGTGTATAGGAAAGCTACAGATTTCTGTGTGTTGATTTTGTATCCTGCAACTTTGCTGTATTCCGATATCAGTTCTAGTAGTTTTGGAGTGGAGTCTTTAGGGTTTTTTATGTACAGTATCATATCATCTGCAAATAGTGACAGTTTAACTTCTTTACCAATCTGGATTCCTTGTATTTCTTTGTTTTGTCTGATTGCCGTGGCTAGGACCTCCAGTACTATGTTAAATAACAGTGGGGAGAGTGGGCATCCCTGTCTGGTTCCCGATCTCAGTGGAAATGCTTTCAGCTTCTCGCTGTTCAGTATAATGCTGGCTGTGGGTTTATCATAGATGGCCTTTATTATGTTGAGGTACTTGCCCTCTATTCCCATTTTGCTGAGAGTTTTTATCATGAATGGATGTTGAATTTTGTCAAATGCTTTTTCAGCATCTATGGAGATGATCATGTGGTTTTTGTCTTTCTTTTTGTTGATGTGGTGGATGATGTTGATGGATTTTCGAATGTTGTACCATCCTTGCATCCCTGGGATGAACCCCACTTGGTCATGGTGTATGATCCTTTTGATATACTGTTGAATTCTGTTTGCTAATATTTTATTGAGTATTTTTGCATCTACGTTCATCAGGGATATTGGTCTGTAATTTTCTTTTTTGGTGGGGTCTTTTCCTGGTTTTGGTATTAGGGTGATGTTGGCTTCATAGAATGAGTTTGGGAGTATTCCCTCTTCTTCTATTTTGTGGAACACTTTAAGGAGAATGGGTATTATGTCTTCTCTGTGTGTCTGATAAAATTCCGAGGTAAATCCGTCCGGCCCCGGGGTTTTGTTCTTGGGTAGTTTTTTGATTACTGTTTCAATTTCTTTGCTTGTAATTGGTTTGTTTAACTTTTGTGTTTCTTCCTTGGTCAGTCTTGGGAGGTTGTATTTTTCTAGGAAGTTGTCCATTTCTTCTAGGTTTTCCAGCTTGTTGGCATATAGGTTTTCATAGTAGTCTTTAATAATTCTTTGTATTTCTGTGGAGTCTGTCGTGATTTTTCCATTCTCATTTCTGATTATGTTGATTTGGGTTGACTCTCTTTTTCTCTTAATAAGTTGGGCTAGAGGCTTATCTATTTTGTTTATTTTCTCAAAGAACCAGCTCTTGGTTTCGTTGATTTTTGCTATTGTTTTATTCTTCTCAATTTTGTTTATTTCTTCTCTGATCTTTATTATGTCCCTCCTTCTGCTGACTTTAGGCCTCATTTGTTCTTCTTTTTCCAGTTTTAATAATTGTGATGTTAGACTATTCATTTGGGATTGTTCTTCCTTCTTCAAGTGTGCCTGGATTGCTATATACTTTCCTCTTAAGACTGCTTTTGCTGCATCCCACAGAAGTTGGGGCTTAGTGTTGTTGTTGTCATTTGTTTCTATATATTCCTTGATCTCTATTTTGATTTGTTCATTGATCCATTGATTATTTAGTAGCATGTTGTTAAGCCTCCATGTGTTTGTGAGCCTTTTTGTTTTCTTTGTAGAATTTATTTCTACTTTCATACCTTTGTGGTCTGAAAAATTGGTTGGTAGTATTTCAATATTGTGGAATTTACTGAGGCTTTTTTTGTGAGCTAGTATGTGGTCTATTCTGGAGAATGTTCCATGTGCACTTGAGAAGAATGTATATCCTGTTGCTTTTGGATGTAAAGTTCTATAGATGTCTATTAGGTCCATCTGTTCTAGTGTGTTGTTCAGTGCCTGTGTGTCTTTACTTATTTTCTGCCCGGTGGATCTATCCTTTGGGGTGAGTGGTGTGTTGAAGTCTCCTACAATGAATGCATTGCAGTCTATTTCCCTCTTTAGTTCTGTTAGTATTTGCTTCACATATGCTGGTGCTCCTGTATTGGGTGCATATATATTTAGAATGGTTATATCCTCTTGTTGGACTAAGCCCTTTATCATTATGTAGTGGCCTTCTTTATCTCTTGTTACTTTCTTTGTTTTGAAGTCTATTTTGTCTGATATTAGTACTGCAACCCCTGCTTTCTTCTCACTGTTGTTTGCCTGAAATATGTTTTTCCATCCCTTGACTTTTAGTCTATGCTTATCTTTGGGTTTAAGGTGAGTTTCTTGTAAGCAGCATATAGATGGGTCTTGCTTTTTTATCCATTCTATTACTCTATGTCTTTTGATTGGTGCATTAAGTCCATTTACATTTAGGGTGACTATTGAAAGATATGTATTTATTGCCATTGCAGGCTTTAGATTCGTGGTTACCAAAGGTTCAAGGTTAGCTTCTTTAGTATCTTACTGCCTAACTTAGCTCGCTTATTGAGCTGTTATATACACTGTCTGGAGAGTCTTTTCTTCTCTCCCTTCTTATTCCTCCTCCTCCATTCTTCATATGTTGTGTGTTTTGTTCTGTGCTCTTTTTAGGGGTGCTCCCATCTAGAGCAGTCCCTGTAGGATGCCCTGTAGAGGTGGTTTGTGGGAAGCAAATTCCCTCAGCTTTTGCTTGTCTGGGAAATGTTTGATCCCACCATCATATTTAAATGATAGTCGTGCTGGATACAGTACCCTTGGTTCAAGGCCCTTCTGTTTCATTGCATTAAGTATATCATGCCATTCTCTTCTGGCCTGTAGGGTTTCTGTTGAGAAGTCTGATGTTAGCCTGATTGGTTTTCCTTTATAGGTGACCTTTTTCTCTCTAGCTGCCTTTAAAACTCTTTCCTTGTCCTTGATCCTTGCCATTTTAATTATTATGTGTCTTGGTGTTGTCCTCCTTGGATCCTTTCTGTTGGGGGTTCTGTATAATTCCATGGTCTGTTCGATTATTTCCTCCCCCAGTTTGGGGAAGTTTTCAGCAATTATTTCTTCAAAGACACTTTCTATCCCTTTTCCTCTTTCTTCCTCTTCTGGTATCCCTATAATACGAATGTTTTTCCTTTTGTATTGGTCACATATTTCTCTTAGTGTTGTTTCATTCCTGGAGATCCTTTTATCTCTCTCTCTGTCAGCTTCTATACGTTCCTGTTCTCTGGCTTCTATTCCTTCAATGGCCTCTTGCATCTTATCCATTCTGCTTATAAATCCTTCCAGGGATTGTTTCACTTCTGTGATCTCTTTCCTGACATCTGTGATCTCCTTCCGGACTTCATCCCACTGCTCTTGCAGTTTTCTCTGCATCTCATCCCACTGCTCTTGCATTTTTCTCTGCATCTCATCCCATTGCTCTTGCATTTTTTTCTGCATCTCTGTCAGCATGTTCATGATTTTTATTTTGAATTCTTTTTCAGGAGGACTAGTTAGGTCTGTCTCCTTCTCAGGTGTTGTCTCTGTGATCTTTGTCTGCCTGTAGTTTTGCCTTTTCATGGTGATAGAGATAGTTTGCAGAGCTGGTACAAGTGACCGCTGGAAGAGCTTCCCTTCTTGTTGGTTTGTAGCCTTTTCCTGGGAGAATAGCGACCTCTAGTGGCTTGTGCTGGGCAGCTGTGTGCAGACAGGGCTTCTGCTTCCTGCCCAGTTGCTTTGGGGTTTATCTCCGCTGTTGCTGTGGGCTTGGCCTGGCTGGGGCTGTTCCTCCAAAATGGTGGAGCCCCGTTGGAGGGGGAGCAGCCAGGAGACTATTTATCTCCGTAAGGGGCCTCTGTGCTCCCTGCTGCCCAGGGGGTTAGAGTGCCCAGAGATCCCCAGATTCCCTGCTTCTGGTCTAAGTGACCTGTCCTGCCCCTTTAAGATTTCCAAAAAGCACTCTCCAAACCAAAACAACAACAGCAACAATGAGAGAGGGAACAGAAAGAAAGAGAAAAAAAAAAAAGGAAAAAAAAGGAACAAACAAGCGATTTTTTTTTTTTTTTTTTTTTTTTTTGTCCTCAGGTGCCGGTCCCAGGCACCCGCTCACTGGTCCTGCTGCCCTGTCTCCCTAGCACCAGGGTCCCTGTCCTTTCAAGGCTTCCAAAAAGCACCCACCCACCGGTCCGGCAGGGAAGGAACGCTCAATATTCTTTGTCCTCAGGCACTGGTCCCACGCACCCGCTCACCAGTCCCGCCGCCCTGCCTCCCTAGCACCGGGGTCCCTGTCCCTTTTAGGCTTCCAAAAAGCACTCGCAGAAAAGAGAAAAAAAAAAGGGGAAAAACGCGCGATTTCCTCTGTCCTCAAGTGCCGGTCTCAGGCACCCGCCCACCGGTCCCGCAGGGAAAAACGGGGGATAATCTTTGTCCTCAGGTGCCGGTCCCAGGCACCCGCTCACCAGTCCCGCCGCCCTGCCTCCCTAGCACCGGGGTCCCTGTCCCTTTTAGGCTTCCAAAAAGCACTCGCAGAAAAGAGAAAAAAAAAAGGGGAAAAATGCGCGATTTCCTCTGTCCTCAAGTGCCGGTCTCAGGCACCCGCCCACCGGTCCCGCAGGGAAAAATGGGGGATATTCTTTGTCCTCAGGCGCCGGTCCCAGCCACCCGCTCACCAGTCCCGCCACCGTGCCTCCCTAGCACTGGGGTCCCCGTCCCTTCAAGGCTTCCAAAAAGCGCTCGCCCAAAAGAGAGAAAAAAAAAAAGGGGAAAAACGCGCGACCTCCTCCGTCCTCAGGCACCGGTCTCAGGCACCCGCCCCCAGGTCTCGCAGGGAGAAACGCGGGATATTGTTTGTCCTCCGGCGCCGTTCCCAGGCACCTCCTCACCGGTCCCGCCACCCTGCCTCCCCAGCAACGGGGGCCCGTCCCTCTAAGGCTTCCAAAAAGCGCTCGCCAAAAAAAAAACTGCTCCGGTTTCTCTCCACCCGCCGGGAGCCGGGGGGAGGGGCGCTCGGGTCCCGCCGGGCTGGGGCTTGTATCTTACCCCCTTCACAAGGCGCTGGGTTCTTGCAGGTGTGGATGTGGTCTGGATGTTGTCCTGTGTCCTGTGGTCTCTATTTTAGGAAGATTTTTCTTTGTTATATTTTCATAGCTCTATGTGTTTTTGGGAGGAGATTTCCACTGCTCTACTCACGCCGCCATCTTACCTCTGCCCATTTTTTAATTGGATTATTTGCTTTTTGTTTGTTGAGGTGTGTGAGCTCTTTATATATTTTGGATGTCAACCCTTTATCAGATCTGTCATTTTCGAATATATTCTCCCATACTGTAGGATACCTTTTTGTTCTATTGATGGTGTCCTTTGCTGTACAGAAGCTTTTCAGCTTGATATAGTCCCATTTGTTCATTTTTGCATTTTTTTCCCTTGCCCGGGAGATATGTTTAAGAAGAGGTCACTCATGTTTATGTCCATGAGATTTTTGCCTATGTTTTTTTCTAAGAGTTTTGTGGTTTCATGATTTACATTCAAGTATTTGATCCATTTTGAATTTACTTTTGTGTATGGGGTTAGACAGTGATCCAGTTTCATTCTCTTACATGTAGCTGTCCAGTTTTGCCAGCACCAGCTGTTGAAGAGACTGCCATTTCCCCATTGTATGTCCATGGCCCCTTTATCGAATATTAGTTGACCATGTTTGGGTTAATGTTTGGAGTCTCTATTCTGTTCCATTGGTCTGTGGCTATGTTCTTGTGCCAGTACCAAATTGTCTTGATTACTATGGCTTTGTAGTAGAGCTTGAAGTTGGGGAGTGAGATTCCCCCGACTTTATTCTTCCTTCTCAGGATTGCTTTAGCTATTCGAGGTCTTTGGTGTTTCCATATGAATTTTTGAACCATTTGTTCCAGTTCATTGAAGAAAGCTGTTGGTAATTTGATAGGGATTGCATCGAATCTGTATATTGCTTTGGGCAGGATAGCCATTTTGACGATATTAATTCTTCCTAGCCAAGAGCATGGGATGAGTTTCCATTTGTTAGTGTCCTCTTTAATTTCTCTTAAGAGTGTGTTATAGTTTTCAGGGTATAGGTCTTTCACTTCCTTGGTTAGGTTTATTCCTAGGTATTTTATTCTTTTTGAGGCTATTGTGAATGGAATTGTCTTTCTGATTTCTCTTTCTATTAGTTTATTGTTAGTGTATAGGAAAGCCACAGATTTCTGTGTGTTAATTTTGTATCCTGCAACTTTGCTGTATTCCGATATTAGCTCTAGTAGTTTCGGAGTGGAGTCTTTAGGGATTTTTATGTACAATATCATGTCATCTGCAAATAGTGACAGTTTAATTTCTTTACCAATCTGGATTCCTTGTATTTCTTTGTTTTGTCTAATTGCCATGGCTAGGACCTCCAGTACTATGTTGAAAAACAGTGGGGAGAGTGGGCATCCCTGCCTTGTTCCCGATCACAGAGGAAAAGCTTTCAGCTTCTTGCTGTTCAGTATGATGTTGGCTGTGGGTTTATCATATATAGCCTTTATTATGTTGAGGTACTTGCCCTCTATACCCATTTTGTTGAGAATTTTTATCATGAATGAATGTTGAACTTTGTTGAATGCTTTTTCAGTATCTATGAAGATGATCGTGTGGTTTTTGTCTTTCTTTTTGTTTATGTGGTGGATGATGTTGATGGATTTTCGAATGTTGCACCATCTTTGCATCCCTGGGATGAATCCCACTTGGTCATGGTGTACGATTCTTTTGATGTATTTTTGAATTCGGTTTGCTAATATTTTGTTGAGTGTTTTTGCATCTACATTCATCAGGGATATTGGTCTGTAGTTTTCTTTTTTGGTGGGGTCTTTGCCTGGTTTTGGTATTGGGGTGATGTTGGCTTCATAGAATGAGTTTGGGAGTATTCCCTCCTCTTCTATTTTTTGGAAAACTTTAAGGAGAATGGGTATTATGTCTTCTCTGTATGTCTGATAAAATTCTGAGGTAAATCCATCTGGCCCGGGGGTTTTGTTCTTGGGTAGTTTTTTGATTATCGCTTCAGTTTCGTTGCTGGTAATTGGTCTGTTTAGATTTTCTGTTTCTTTCTGGGTCAGTCTTGGAAGGTTGTATTTTTCTAGGAAGTTTTCCATTTCTCCTAGGTTTCCCATCTTGTTAGCATGTAGGTTTTCATAGTACCCTCTAATAATTCTTTGTATTTCTGTGGGGTCCATCGTGACTTTTCCTTTCTCGTTTCTGATTCTGTTGATGTGTGTTGACTCTCTTTTCCTCTTAATAAGTCTGGCTAGAGGCTTATCTATTTTGTTTATTTTCTCAAAGAACCAGCTCTTGGTTTCATTGATTTTTGCTCTTGTTTTATTCTTCTCAATTTTATTTATTTCTTCTCTGATCTTTATTATGTCCCTCCTTCTGCTGACCTTAGGCCTCATTTGTTCTTCTTTTTCCAATTTCAATAATTGTGACATTAGACCATTCATTTGGGATTGTTCTTCCTTCTTTAAATATGCCTGGATTGCTATATACTTTCCTCTTAATACTGCTTTTGCTGTATCCCACAGTAGTTGGGGCTTTGTGTTGTTGTTGTCATTTGTTTCCAAATATTACTGCATCTCCATTTTGATTTGGTCATTGATACATTGATTATTTAGGAGTGTGTTATTAAGCCTCCATATGTTTGTGAGCCTTTTTACTTTCTTCGTACAGTTTATTTCTAGTTTTATGCCTTTGTGGTCTGAAAAGTTGGTTGGTAGGATTTCAATCTCTTGGAATTTACTGAGGCTCTTTTTGTGGCCTAGTATGTGTCTATTCTGGAGAATGTTCCATGTGCACTTGAGAAGAATGTGTATCCTGTTGCTTTTGGATGTAGAGTTCTGTAGATGTCTATTAGGTCCATCTGTTCTAGTGTGTTGTTCAGTGCCTCTGTGTCCTTACTTATTTTCTGTCTGGTGGATCTGTCCTTTGCAGTGAGTGGTGTGTTGAAGTCTCCCAGAATGAATGCATTCCATTCTATTTCCTCCTTTAATTCTGTTAGTATTTGTTTCACATATGTTGGTGCTCCTGTATTGGGTGCATATATATTTATAATGGTTATATCCTCTTGTTAGACTGAGCCCTTTATTATTATGTAATGTCTTTCTTTATCTTTTGTTACTTTCTTTATTTTGAAGTCTATTTTGTCTGATACTAGTATTGCAATACCTGCTTTTTCTCTCTGTTGTTTGCATGAAATATCTTTTTCCATCCCTTTAAGTCTGTGCATGTCTTTGCGTTTGAGGTGAGTCTCTTGTAAGCAGCATAAGGATGGGTCTTGCTTTTTTATCCATTCTATTACTGTGTGTCTTTTGATTGGTGCATTCAGTCCATTTACATTTAGGGTGATTATTGAAAGATATGTACTTATTGCCATTGCAGGTTTTAAGTCTGTGGTTACCAAACGTTCAAGGTTAGCTTCTTTACTATCTTACTGTCTAACTTAACTTGCTTATTGAGCTATTATAAACACAGTCTGATTATTCTTTATTTCTCTCCCTTCTTATTCCTCCTCCTCCCTTCTTCATATGTTGTGTGTTTTGTTCTGTGCTCTTTTTCTGAGTGCTCCCATCTAGAGCAGTCCCTGTAAGATGCCCTGTAGAGGTGGTTTGTGGGAGGCAAATTCCCTCAACTTTTGCTTGTCTGGGAATTGTTTAATCCCTCCTTCATATTTAAATGATAATCGTACTGGATATAGTAATCTTGGTTCGAGGCCCTTCTGTTTCATTTCATTAAGTATATCATTCCATTCTCTTCTGGCCTGTAGGGTTTCTGTTGAGAAGTCTGATGATAGCCTTATGGGTTTTTCTTTGTAGGTGACCTTTTTTTTCTCTCTGGTTGCCTTTAATACTTTGTCCTTGTCTTTGATCTTTGCCATTTTAATTATTATGTGTCTTGGTGTTGCCCTCCTTGGATCCCTTGTCATGGGAGTTCTGTGTACCTCTGTGGTCTGAGAGGCCATTTCCTCCTCTAGTTTGGGGAAGTTTTCAGCAATTATTTCTTCAAAGACACTTTCTATCCCTTTTTCTCTCTTCTTCTTCTTCAGGTACCCCTATAATGCGGATATTGTTCCATTTCGTTGGTCACTCAGTTCTCTTAAAATTCTTTCATTCCTGGAGATCCTTTCGTCTCTCTCTGCATCAGCTTCTCTGCATTCCTGTTCTCTGTTTTCTAGTCCATTAATGGTCTCTTGCATCTCATCCATTCTGTTTTGATGTCCTTCCAGAGCTTGTTTTATTTCTGTATTCTCCCTCCCTAGTTCTTGCATATTTCTCTGCAAGTCCATCAGCATGGTTATGACTTTTGTTTTGAATTCTTTTTCAGGAAGACTGGCTAAATCTATCTCCCCAGGTTCCTTCTCAGGGGAAGATGTAGCAGATGTTGAAGCTGTCTGGGTTAGTCTTGTCTGGATCAGTTTATTTTTGCCTTTTCATGTTGATAGGTGCAATGGTGAGCTATTTACTTTCTGTCAGCTGGGAAGGCCAAGGCTTTCCACTAGCTCCTGGCCTTTTTTTACTGGGACAACTGCGACCCCTAGTGGCTTGTATTGGGCAATTGCGTGTAGTCTGGGTCTCTGTATCTTGCCCGGCTGGTATGGGGGAAGGTCCCTTGCTGTGGGCGTGGCCAGCCTCAGGCTGCTGCTCTGCTATGACGGGCCCCAGAGGGGTAATGGACAGGGGGCTGTTTGGCTGTTTACCTCCGTGAGGGGTCTCAGAGCTGTTGCCTAGGGGGTTAGTGCGCCCGGGATTCCCTGGAATTTCCATCTGCTGGACTTTGACCGGGGAAGTTTCTGTCCAACTGTGGCATCCCTGTCCCTTTAAGACTTTCAAAAAGCACTCGCTTTTCTTTGTCACAGGGGCGCCGGCTTCAGGACCTGCTCCAAGGTCTTGCTGTCCTGTTTCCCTAGTTTCCAGCCCTCCACGCATGCACTGTGTCTGTGCTCTGGTGCGGGTGGCTGGGGCTGGGTATTTATCAGTCCTAGTCTCCCTCTCCCTCCCCACTCCGATTCCTCTCCTCCCACCAGGAGCTGGGGTGAGGGGCACTTGGGTCCCGCCAGGCCGGGGCTTGTATCTTACCCCTTTCACCATGAGGGCCCTTCTGTAGGCCACTTCCTCTCCTGGTGGGACACTGGCCTTTGACTGGGCCACTAGTGCGGAGGTAACAGATTCAATCTGAGACTCATTTAGGATCTTCATGTCTGTGCTCTTCACTTTAATTTTTTCATCCACTGAGAGTATTTAAACTTCTAGAGATCGTGCCTTTTTCCTGGATATGGACAAAACCTTTGCTGGCCAAAGGTGGCCTTTCCAACTGCAGAGGACATACTCAGCATCCATCATGATTTGAGTTTCCTGTCAAAAGGTAACTAATGACGATTGGGGGGCCTGGCTGTCATACCCACAGCTCTGGCAGGTCTTCCCTAAACCAACGTTCTTCACCACA
Source organism: Manis javanica (assembly GCF_040802235.1). Lineage (NCBI taxonomy): Eukaryota > Metazoa > Chordata > Mammalia > Pholidota > Manidae > Manis > Manis javanica. The sequence continues at coordinate 110,829,792 of NC_133174.1, forward strand.
CCTTTTTGTGGAGGACCTTTCCAGCTTGTGTGGCCTTTCTCCTCCTGAATCTCTCAGGGACATTGGAACTCATGCTTTGAGCAGACTATACCAGAGAGCACTGGAATGTGGGAAAGGGAAACCAGAAATATATCAGAAAAAAAATTCCTTTTGTGCAAGTAGAAGAATGTTTTGCCAGTGGGAAGTGATAAGAGATAAAACAGGGAAATATAAACAAGAGTGTGTTGATTGTCCCAATACATGGGTAGATATGTGGGCAAGTATTTGGGGAAAAACTTGGAAGATACCAGGAGTGTTTTATAACCCTCCAAGCCCTGCTTCTGGCCCTACTCGTTACTACTGCATATTAAAGAGCATCTGTGCGGGGAGGTGTGTGTGATGACCGGGATCTCACTTGTGTTATTGGACATCCTGTGCCTTTTGTGCTCCTGGGGTCTTGTCCTAGGGGAATGCTTCAGGTTTTCCTTCCTAGGGTGCTAGAGTCACCCTGTACACCCAAGGAAGCTATAGGTGACCTCCAGCCTACAGATACTGGGTGTCAGCACAATGGCGTGTTCAAGAGCATGAGCTTAGAATCCAGAGGTTCACAAAGATCACCGTGGTGACTACTGGTATCACCCTCCATAAGGACTGCTGCAGGCGCAGGCCACTGGCTGTGACGTGCACTTCTTCATTTTTCTGTGCAGACAGATAGTAACTGCACTAGCGGAGCTGAGGATTTAACAAGGTATTTCACTTTTGAATCATTGTGTTGCATACTTGAAACCAATATAATGCTGTATAGCAGCTATACTTCGATTAAAAAAGATGAAAAGCTTTTCCGTCCCAGCACCAAATCCATGTAAAGAAGTGGCTGTAGAGAGAGGAGCAAAATAATCACACCCCAAGTTTCAACATGAAATGGTTGCAAACCAAGTGTTTAGTAAAGTAGAGAGTCTTACGAAACACTGCGTGGATCATGGTAGGTGTGGTTCTGAGAGCTGTGTCCCTTGATCTGCACACTCCAACCGCTCTTCTGCAGATCCTTTACACTGCCCTGGGCTTCTCAAGTGCACTGTGCTCCCAGGGATCAGATGGCCTCAAATGCAGATGGATACCCAGGCCAACACACCTCTAATGTTAATTTAAAAAGGTCCAAAGCAGATAGGAAATTAAGCCAGTGAAATGGGGATTGATTCATCATTTTCTCTTCCCCAGTTGTGGAATGCATGCTGTTCTGAACTAGAAATGTCAGTTAAACCTCCTATTTTTCAGAACAACGGGAACTACTGCTTTCATGAGAGCCTTCGTCTGTGCTGGACACATCAATTGAATAGTGGCAGCATGTGAATGTTTGTGAGTGAGAGAGAGAGACAGAGACAGAGATACAGAGAGAGACAGAGAGAGACAGAGAGGAGGGGGAGAGAGACACACAAAAAATGAGGTCTACAATGTTAGTGGGTTTTTTTTTTGTGTCTGCCTCTGAAGTAGCATTATATGTAATGACAGAGAATTAAAAACGTGTAGGGAGATTATACAGGAGCCAATCCATTATAGATATTCACTCTCAATATCTATAACACTGTGTATGGGCTTCTGACGCATTTCCTGTGGATGCATATACACATACCTGCACATATTGCTTAGGACCACATTTCTTCACTCAAGAGTATGTTTGGTCACCATTTCGTGTGAATGCCTATTTTTCATATCATTTTTGTGAACCTGTTTACAACGTGGTTTCCCGCATATTCAAAAACTTTATGTAAATAAATTACAAACAGTTCGTGTGCAATGCAGAAGATGCAGTTGTTCACTCAATCCCTCTCTTCCCCACACCCGAAATGTCCTTTTGACTTTTCTGTATACATTGTACAAATACATATTATAATTCACTTATAGAGTTTAGCTAATCTGTTATCAGTTTCAAATGATATGTCTCATGATACGAAATATTGTTTCCCTAATGAATGCATACACGTGTGACTTTGTTCACATGTGTATACTCATAGATAGAACATGAAATATATGATAACTAAATAATACATACTTTGGGCACAACCTGTACAAACTTTGTCTTGGAACAGGGTGTGTGATCATGCAGGGTTTGCATCCACGGCTTTAGAGAACTCAGTGTACTGGCTCTCAGAGCACAGGTGTCATATGAGGACACAGAACAAAAGGGAGAAGGAAAAACAGGTGACTGAGCCCTGTAGCAGGGCCTGCCAGGCCGTCACAGAAAAGAGGAGTGCCTGAGTCACCTCAACTCCAACGAGATGGCTACCACCATCCCCAAGAAACACCCCCCCACACCCCCCACACTCCCCACACACATGCTCTCTCTCTCAGACGTTAGAGATCCAATCAGACACCTGATATTGATGCATGTAACCCGTGCTCTCTACCTCAACACAGGCAAAGCATGCACATGTTTCTGCTTACAGTATAGATGTTCTTTTCAGCTCTTCTTAGTTCCTTATTTTAAAGACACACGTGGGAAATCTAAAATGAAGTTCAAAATTATAAAGTAGGGGAAGTCCTGAGTCTCAGTAGGCTAGTCGCCTAGGAACACTTACTGCAAATTCACGAGTGCAAGGACTCTTAGTTTTCCCCCGTCTATACATACATTCCATAAAATATTAAAACATTGTTTTAAATGTTGTACAACCTGCTTGAATAGTCTCTTGCATTTACATTTGTGCACATCTTTTCGAGTATGAAACACTTCCAGGGAGTACTTTCAGCAGACAGTCAGAGTATCTGCTACAGTTATTCTTTTCCAATTACTAAAGCAATGCATCCTTAAGAGAGACAACCAGGAGGGAAGGGTGGTAAATGAAGATATTAAATATTTAACGGTCCTCTCATTCTATGCTTTGGCCCATTGTCCAAATGTGTTCTATTAAGGGTTGGTGCATAATCTTGAAGATGGTTTTCTTTTCTTGTTTTGTCCTTGTAGGGAGTACTACTCTCTTCTCTCCCGCTAAAGGCGTGTACAGGTAGGTAGAAAGATAGGTGATGTTTGATGGATAGATATAAACAGATAGATGATAGATAGATAGATAGATAGAGGCAGAGATCGTGATATCTAAATACTGACCCCCTTTTGCACAGCAGGAGCAGTGTGTTAAAAACAGAATACTGAACAGCCCCAAACTAGCTTTTAAAGTAACCCCAAATCCTCAGAGGACTTGGATAGATGTGAAAATGTGTCCAGTGTTTTATTTGACAATCCGATCAAGCGTGCCTGCCCAGTGAGAAGAGAGAGTGAAATAGAAGGGGAACGGTACAAATAGCAACCCCACAACCTATGACTTCAACTCCACGATCTATCACTTTATAGGCAATTTCAGGCCATCAAGACATAAAGTCTTCAAATGGGCTAGCTTCATTTTTCAAGTCCTGATATAACTTTTGCTCTATTCCATTTGCTTCTTGGTTGAGAAATGAAAGAACTTGATGACAAGGAGCACTTATTTCTCCCATCAACAGCCATGATTTTTGGAAGAATTATGTTGGAAGCTCTATTCTTTCACCCCTCTCCCCAGTGAGGGCCGTAATCACTTCTGAAGAAGAAAGGCAAGAAAGCAACCCTCTGAAGGTGTTGTCTCAAACTGAGGGCACACTTTTCTTGATATGACAACTCCACCCCCCACGCCCCCCATCCTCCCGCGGGACAGGAACTCTCTCGACTCCACCCCAATGCCCCCCTTCCCTACAATTACTACCTATTTATTAGAGCTTCTTTTAAGCTGTAGGTTTCATGATTTTGAACTGTCCTCAAGACATGTATTTCCATAAAAGGATGAGTTGGCAGTTCCCTTTCTTATTGTAAAGGCACACTTTATGTAATTTCAGCTATAAGGAAAATACATGCCTGCACCTTTTCAGCACCCAGTGAATTCAGCACAAACTTTCCCACGTGGTTTTTTCTTTCTTAAGACCTCGTTGGGTTTGAATTCCATTATGGAATAGCTGAGTGAGAACCCATGCCTTTTAAGCCTTTCCCCTTCACTAGTTTCATAGATTCAAATATGTCACACCTGCTTGGAGATGCGGGTAATTTTTGCACAAATATTGAAGCGGCAGACATCACAAACTGAAAAATCATGAGCTGCCCTCAGTTTTCTCAGGGAGAATTCTGAAAATTAGACTTGTTTCTCACCTACAAACGACCAGCTATGACTCTAAATACATATAAGCCTTCACATTACAAAGCTCTGCCTCCCAATTTGTCCTTTAACAAATAAGCAGTCGCGACACCCACTCTTGCAGACACACACGTTCAAGAGCCATCTACTCAGAGGAGGAGAAACATGAGCAAGGCCAAGGTTTCTCATCAGGGCCTTATTTTAAAACTAGAGTGAATTCTCTCCCATTCCTTTTACAAACCCAGGTGGTTCCTCCCGTCCAGCAGGCCAATTTTTCCTTCCAAGATGTCGTTACCCCTCCAGTCCCTGTTACCTGCCACAGGGAGACCTTCAGTATCCTCCACAACACTAATGGAGTCACCCATGCTGTTAGGGGTGAAAGACAAGGGCAGCCTCCCCCTTCCTGCAGGTGAGACCTCCGTAATCACTAACATCCAAGAGAGTGAACGAGATGTGTATTTCAGAACCTATTGGTTTCCCTGGTGCACAAGGAGAAAGACGTGCCCTTGATCACAAGATAGGTTATCACCCTGTACCTCATCACAACAGCCGTGGGCCTAGGTCAGGCCCTTGCTTCCCACGGGGCAAAGACTAAGGAGGGCATGTTATGTATTGAGCACAAAGACTGATGAAGACCCTCATGGAAAAAACTCAGGCAAAAAAGTCTGGCTAGAGACCAATTAAGGACAAATAAAATGCTTTACATAAGGCCCACATTCACATGGAGAGCAAGGCCATATATTTTATCTTAGGTTACAAAAAGCATGTAAACGGCAAGGAGAAAGTCCAGAAGGGTAAACAGAAATGTCATGATATAGTTCCATTGAGAAGAGAAAAACGGATGGGTGGAAAAAGAGAACAAGGATGAAAGTGGGTGGTGAAGGTAGACATTATTTTTCAAGTCATGTTGTTAAACACTACAGGGAGAACACATTCATACATCCACGTGCACCCAAATCTTACTTCGAAGAGATGCTAAGGAGGTATGAAATGAAATATTGGATGTAAGTGAACCAAAAGAAAGTGCGTGGAGCAAAACGGTAACATACCATTGCACAGAATGCAGTGAGGATGTATCGCATATGTTTAAAAAGTCTTTGAGGTGTATCTTGTATTGGTCAAAGTATTGCAATGAATATACCTAACCACACAAGAGATACTCAATTGCCATCCAAGAAGAGAGAGAGCAGATGCAGAACACATGAAGGAAAAATACCAATTTTCCAAAACAAAGAAAAATAGTAGGTGGTATATTTGATTGCCAAAGCACAAGCATAATTCTCTCTCCCTCTCCTCTGTCTGTCTTCTCCTCTCTCTTCTTTCTCTCTTCTCCTCTCTCTTCTTTCTCTCTTCTCACGCACACATATGCACACAGACATGGAAACACACATACAAGCAAGCCTACACTCATACAATAAAACTTTTAGAAACCAACGTAAAAGGAAGGACCTTAAAAGCAAAGACAGAAAAACACCCATAATTATGAGGCAGTGTCCTCTTGTTATTTTAATTAGAGAGGTCTTGATAGAATTATTCAGAGACCAGAAAAAGGCAAAAGGGGAGCAATGACACAAGAAGAAGGGCACCACGGTAGGAAGAGCATGCACTTGTAATTCTGGAAAGACCACCCAGGGAACATATAGTGGTGTTGAGAACCCATGACCTCCTGGGAGGAGGAGACCTCAGAGCTTGGGCTCTGGCTTCTGAGGAAAGGGGGCTGCCCAACATTATGCAGCTCCTAAAGGAGGGCAGGGGAGGGATCCATGAAACCCAAGACCCCTCCCAGTCAGGATGGGGAAAACTGTGGAGCTCGCATGCCACAGTGTCAGGATCTGAGAGGAGGTCCCCGGCAGCCTGGGACTCTGATCTCTTAGGAGAGAGTTCACCAGTCTGCTGCCGCTGGTCTTTCTGCAGGTACTGATGGAGAGGGCCCTTGGAGTTTGGAGAAAATCCACTTTAAGGACCGACTATCTCTGATGAAGTCACACTTCTACTACTGGGGGGAGCCTGAAAGGAGCACAGACAGAGAGGATGGTACAGCCAGTGGTCTCACTTCCAGACATCCTGTCACCCTCTGGAGACCCCACTGACTGAGCCTCACAGGCAGTCAGATGGTAGATGGAGAATGGGGTTGGTACAGCTGGGTCTCAGTACCATCCAGCAGCGTGCAGGACTGGAGCTGAGAGGTGTGGCTCTCCTTCACCTAGAACCTGCTTCTTCCGAAGGCACGTCCCTGATGAAGAATGCAACAGTACGTCCTATAAACACTGTCTTTTTCTTTAGAAACACAATAAGCACACAAATACTGTACCACCAGTGGCATTCAACTCCAAACATACAACCAAAAAACCCAGAACCTTTGATCATATCTACGCTACCATAATAAAGGAGGAGCCACTTACTGACTTGCATTCTGTTCACCTAACCATAATTAGTGGCGTGATAACAGGGAATTTGTCTTTTAGAGATGTTCCTTAGTTGATGTCTGTCAGCTACTCAGGGTGAGCACTGTATCATTACCTGGGTTACACAAAGTAACATTAGATCTTCCAATCCCACCCATTTGTCTCATTTGCTGACTTCAAATTTTCTCCACCAAATCGTACACATAATAACTCCACTATAAGTAGGAGTAACTGAGTAGACTTACATCATTAAGGGTTAAGCACCTCATCGTAAGCAGAGGTGTGCGGTGAGAAATACCTGGGGATCTCCGCTTTCAAGGACTCAAGTGATTATGCCCTCACACAACAGTGGCCACCTCAGGACACTGAAGTGGCGCTGGGGTATGAAAGGCTATTCAACCATCTCAGCCCCCCACAGGAGAAGCTGCCATCCTTCCTTATAAAACAGGAAGGATCAGAGCTCTTAATGTCCAGCCAAAGACCACACACTGCAGCACAACATACCACATACACGCGCACAAACTCATACTGATAGCAGACACCGACTAGTCTCGATGTTTCTACAGTTACTCCATCTCTCCAGTCTGTAAGTATCCTTGTTAAATCTTTCTAACTTCAGGAAAGAATGGCTTACCCCAGCTGTCATGGAAACCAGAATGTCATCAAAACATTCTCCCTGACGTTAGCTTTCTATGGAAACCAGGAAGTACTAATACATCCTCAGATGCAGAATGTTGTTCTCATGCTCAGTCAGTTACACCCCAGCCAATCCAATGAATGAATGAATGGATGAATAAATGAATGAAATTGATAGAAGTATTTCATTCATTAGAGACAATACCCAATGTTCTCATAGAATAGGCATTGGGGGCAGGGGAGTTTTCACACAGTGGATTATGGAGGAAAGAAAGTAAAAAGCTAACAGCTTCTATTTTCCCTTGAGACCACATACACACACACACACACACACACACACACGCGCACACACACACACACACACACACACACAGACACACACCTCTGTCTCTCTCTCTCTCTTTCTCTCTCTCAGGAGCCAGGTCCTATTAAGTGCTTCCTTTCAACCTGCCAGGACACATGAGACCAGGTGCATTTGTGCTAGGTTCTCTCTGTCAATTTACAATGACCCAGAGAGGAGAAAATGTGTTAGGACAAAGCACATGGATGTCAGAGGAAAGCAAACCCGAAACTCAGGCTGTGGCAGGACCACACTGCTAATGAATTCTATGCTCAGAGAAACTCTGTGCTCTATTGTGAGGTCACACAGCGCATACCTCCTCTCTCATGGTCATCCACATTTCGGGAACAGAGCTGCCCTATGATGCAGCTCTTCCTCCTGTTTAATGAGCTCCAGGAGGGCCTTCTGTGGTCAGCCATAGGCCATGATGTACTGGGAAACAGGGCCTCGGGAGGGGACAGCGCAGTTCTGATTTCCAGGGATTTCCTATTTCCACGATGTAAATACCCCCGTCATGGCCGATTTCAAGCCACCAACATGATGTCATTGGACGGTGATTTGGCAAGTGATGCCCCAAACCAGCTCTCATGAGGTGATGGTTTCAGCCAGACCCAGCACAAACCTGGACCTCAGACTCTAGAGCAAGACAGAGCCCTCCCATTCTGCATGTAATCCACTGGAGAAGGGCAAGGTGGACTTTTCTGTAACTGTGTGCCAACTGGATGAAGGTTTTCAACAGGTTCTCAGGGTGGAGAGAAGGGAGAGAGGTATCAAGACCCATCATCTAGCCTATGTAGTTTCTGGGGAGGGCAAATAGTGGGGTGCATTCATGGTCAATCTTTTCAAATCAGAGAGGCTTTCTGAAAGACGGATGTGGGCTTGAGTCTCGACTCTGCCTCTCCTCAGCTGTGTGCCTTTCACACTGTGCCCTGAGATCCCTGTTGCTTCGTCTCCATTTTTGTCAGATCGATGAACAGTGCCTCTGCTCTCAGTGGGTTGATTTGAGAGCGTCATGAAAGAACACTGGGCTTCAGCAGTGCCTAGTGCTCATTCCTGGAACCCTGGGTGGGTGGGTGGTCCCGGTGGGTGGTCCCTCAGTACCTGTTGGGGGACCAGTGATGGCTTCCTTTCCCGTACTCAGTATCAGTGAATCCGGATTGCTTGGTTCCCTTCCATTGAAACAACAGATTGTAAGAGGTGGAATGGAGAAGCAGTAAGAAAATCCAGATTTTTCTTCTTACTGTGGCTATTGAATAGGTTTATAACAATGTAAAACTATGCCACACTTTCAATACTCTTTGTTTTTGAAAATACCACAATTTTTTCACAAAGCATGCTTACATGTAAGCAACAATGGGCTTAGTATTGTTTTAAATGAATACATTAAAATTACTTGCTCCATTTTTTCCAAAATACTTGAATATTTTATTATAGTGGTCCAAGAAGTGTTATTCTTTTTTATTTAAAAAAGCTTTATTGAATTGAGATTCACATCCATAAAACTGACCATTTTAAAGCATGCCATTCAGTGGCATCAACTAAATTCACAATATTGTGAAACTACCACCTTTATCTTCCTGCAAAACATTTCCGTAAGTTCTAAAGGAAATCTTATACCCACTAAGAAGTCCCTCCTCATTCCCACCTACCTGCCAACCCCTAATCTACCTTCTGTCTTTCTGGGTTGGCTTGCTCTGAACATTTCATATGGAGGGAATGGCACCATTTGTAACCTTCTCTGTCTGGCCTGTTTCACTTAGAATTATGATTTCAAAGTTCATCCACATTGTAGCATTACTATTCATGGCTGCATAGTATTCCATCACATGGGTATTCCACCTTATGTTTATTCACTCATCTGTTGACAGAAAATTGGGTTGCTTCCACCTTTGGCTGTTTTGAATAGTGTTACTGTGCACCTACATGTTCAAGTGTTTTTTGCATGCCTGTTTTAAATTTGGTGATGTATATCTCCAGGAACAGAATTGCTGCATCCTATGCTAATTTTAGGTTTAAGTGTTTGAGGATTCACCAAACTGTTTTCAACAGTGTCCTGTCCCACTTGTTATCCCCACCAGCAACATATAAAGCCTTCTGATCCCTCCACATTCTCAACAACAATTTGTTATTTTCCTTTTTAAAAGTTTTAGACATCCTAATGTTTCAAAAAACACACCTATTATTGTGGTTTTGATTTGCACTTCTTAATGGCTAATGGTGTTGAACATATTATCATGTGATTGATGCCTATTTATTTATCTTCTTTGGAGAAATGTGTAATCAGATCATTTACCAATTTTTACTAGGTGTTTTGGTCACTTGTTTGGAGTTGTAAGGCCTCTTAATATATATCCTCAGTACTAGACTCTCACTAGATATACAATTTGCCAATGTTTTCTCCCACTTTGTGGGAGACCTTTTCTCCCCCTGGGTCCCTTGGTTGTGTCTTTTAATGGAAAAAAGATTTTCATTTTGCATGACCAAGGCCAATTTGTCTAATTTTCCCTTTTGTTGCCTTTGCTTTAGGGCTAATATTTAAGAAATCATTGCTCAGTCCAAGGTCATGGAGCTTTTCTCCTATGTTTCCTTCCAGGAGTTTTAGAATTTTAGCTCTTACATTTAGGTGTTTGGGTCCATTTTGAGTGAGTGACTTTTTGTGTATGGTGTGACCCTGTTGTCCCATGTTATTCATTTGCGTGTGGATGTACAGTTGTCCCAGAGGCCCTTGTCGAAGAGACTGTTCTTACCCCACTGAGTGGTCATCATCCATCACCCGTCACCCAGTTATGTTGGTGTGCTTGCAAGAGCCAATGTGATGCTGAGCATTACATGGAAGAGCATTTGAAGTAAAACACCAACTGTTGGCTTAGCATTAACCTATTACTTGAAGTAGGCAGTGTGAAAGTGCGATCAGACTGAATGAAATATTGAAGCTTTGCTCCCAAGTCCTGGCTGAAAGAAGCAAAATGCATGAGTAAAAACAGGGGAAAGAATATTATAGAGCTGGCAGCAAATTAAGGCAGGTAAAAAAACCTGAAATATCAAAAATTAAAAAATACTGTAGGGGGAAGGGAGAGAGAGGGAGGGAGAAGAATATTCCCCCCATGTCAAATTGTACAGCATGTCTGAGTAGTGGAATGAAGCATGGGTTTTATCTCCTCCAAAAATATTTTTTTATAAAAATTATTTCGCTGTGGGCATTTATCACTTTTATGACTAAACGAGAGACTTAACAGTAGAATTTGTTAACTAAGAGTGCTCCATATTAAACTACTTTTGGAAAGTGGAATGCTCCTCATTGGCTAGCCTCTGGAAGGACAGCTTGAAAATTCATTTAAATCCTCTGGGTACCCCTGTGAGAAATCAAAGCCTGGTGTAATGATCTACAGACAGTGGTCATCCAACACCTGGGTTTTCAGGCAGTTGAATGAGAATCGAAAGGCCTCAATTTGATTCCCCCTTAGAATTTAAATACAGACAAGGTCAACTTTGGTGTTAGAAAGTCAAAAGGTGTTATAACTCAATCTTGGTTATTCCTGGATCAGATTCTCCATTAATGTCCTCGGTTCCTATTTCTTTCCTTTTTTTCGGATTTTTAATAGTTTCCCAACATCCATGGGCTGCGCTTGCAAAACTAAGGCAATGGTGTCAGGAAGCCACCAGATGGCGATGTTGAGCTGCCATTGTCAATGTCAGCCAGGCCCTCCTTGACAGATGCAGTGGTTCCAACTTTAGTGGGGTTGAGAGCAATCTGGAGGATTTATTTAATTCTCAGTGCACATTCCCAGGGCCCACCCACTGAGTTGATTGGGAAGGACTTGGATAGAGCCAAGGAATCCGGATTTTAACACTCTCCTTCCCGTGTTCCTGATAAAGTGTGTGGAACCAAGTGCCACATGTTGAGAAACTGTGATGTAAGCGCTAATTGAAACCATGGGCTTATATGGAAATGTTTAGGGAAAAGGTGAAAACTGAGAAGAGAACCAAGTCCTGAGGAAAGCCATCATGTGAGGGTTCATTTGATGAGAAGGAGCAAGTGAAGGTACTGAGGAGTTGCCAGAATGGAAGAGGATAGAAGGAGGAATAGGCAGCTATGGAAGCCAAAGGAGGACAGATGGACAGCGGGAGGGGAAAGAAAAACAAGAGAGAGTGGTCAGCCAGACTTCACGCAGTGTATTCCTTTTGTTCAAATATCTGTCATCTTCTTTTGGATAAATATTGCCTTAAAGAATAAGAATGCCCTGTGGCATGTGACATATTCTAAGTAAATCTTACATTTGAAATACATGTTGCATGTCCCATCCCAAATACACATTTATTAATAAAATATTGTGTGTAGTTCCTAGTGATGGAAACACTAATTTTTCACGCTATGACATGTACAGGAGGCCCTAGTTTCCATTCTGTGCTTGGTATTTAGGAAATTGTACACCAGTGGCTAAAAGTGTGGCCATAATAATGACCATGCAATAATTATTATAGTATAATCATGCCTATGATTTGATATGATTAAGCATAAACATTAATAAAATTGTACTATTGTCAATGACTGAATGCTGGCTCTACATTATTGAGTGCCTATAAGAGCTTTTATGTGTTATTTCACTTCATTTCATCCAAAACATTATGAGACAAATACTGTAATTACGCATTTAAGATAGCAAGAAAGCTGCTTGGAGAAGTCAAGCAATTCACTCAACGTCTCACAGTTCATTAATGGCAAGACCTTGCTTAATCTTTTGCTGGATTTTCAGTTCATGCTTAGAGCATCTCTGTGAGTTTCTCTTTAAAAAGACCCACCACCAAAGTCAAGTTTTACATTAATTTTGGGAAGGCGTAGACCCAGGGACTTCTAACTCCTCACTTAAATCCTTGTTCCCCTCTCTTCCTGGGCCCCCATCTAGGCATCATTTCCCAGCTTTCCTTGCTATTAGGTGTGACCATGTGACTGAAACCTAGACAATGGGATATCAGCGGCAATGACGTGTGCCACTGCCAGGCCAAGGTCATTAAACCCCTCGCACCTGGTACATCTCCGTGCTCTTTCCCCCTTCTAGCAAACTGCAAGGCAGGCCACCTTCGGGGTGCCCATAGAAGACCCACATTGGAGGTGGCAGAGTTTCCAACAGCCGGGGTCCCTGCCTGTCGGAGTGCATGGATAAAGCCCACTAAGAGGACCTGTTCACTTTCCCGGTAGTGTTGCAGGAGAAATAAATGAACGAGTTTTGATTCATTAAACATGTTCGGGTTTAAACGTTATAGTGATAGTCCACCATACTTGAAGCAAGCCGGGTGAAAATAAATGTCGGTTATGCTCTGCTCTATTATTATGAATTGCATTTGACTGCACTTCATATAGAGGCTTAGACAAACAGGGGTTTCATGTATTCCAGTTAACACACGGGCAGAAGAGACAATTCAGGGCTGATACTACAGCTCAAGGAGCCAAGTTCTCCCCTTCCTGCCTCTCCACCCCTAAACCTGGCTCTTGCCTCCACGATCACAAGCGTTGTATCTGTATTCCTGGCAGGACAAAGGGGAAAGTTCAAAGGGGGGAGTCAGTTCATTAAGCGTTCCCAGAAATGCCACCAGCATCATCTGGGACATGTATCATGGCCATCCCAGGGGCTGAACTGGGTCACGTGCCCACCTCTCAGTGCAAAGGGGTCAAGGCTCTGTTAGTAAGGATGGAAGGGGGAGGGACAGAATGGTTAGGTAGATACAGGACCTGCCACGGCACGCACCTTACACATTACCTTTATTAATTACCCAAATCCCTGGTAGGAGCTTCTTACAAATCCAGATACCTGTCCTCACTCCAGACATAAAGAATCAGAATATTCCTGAAAATTCGGATACGCGCTACTTTCAGGTTGTCGAACTACTGATCTGTGTTCTATTGAGGATGTCCCCTTTTTCTGTTCATCTGGCCTGGTCTGCACGAACTCTTCCATGGGCTTCGTAAGTACCATCGTTTCGTAACGTTTAGTTGCACTCCAGAATGGCAAAGGTAGTACCTCCCTCGGGTAGCTGGTTTGGAAATTTACAGTGGAAATGACAACTTTACAAAAGATTTCAGTGTCTACAGTCACACTCTACGAAGCATTCTCTGTGTTACTGGAAGATGCAAACACCACTAGAGATCGTGATTCACAGCTGAATATGCGCTTTATCTCCTGAGCAGCCAAGTAAGACAGAACTGTGACAGGGGAGGGTCAGGGGAGAGCAGTGGGTCAAAATACCAGAGGTCTGACCCCAGATTTACTGGGGAGCTCTGTGAGCTTGAGTAAATATTTGCACCCTTTGATTCCCCAGTCTCTTAAATTATAAAAAAGCAGGCATACACAGTGATCAATTTGAATTATGAATTCTAAATCTGCTTGGTAGGATCATATGGGTTTCCAGCATGGTCAAACTGGGGCTAAATAGTACACTTTCATTAGTACACAGATGATTGGGTAATACAGCGCCATGAGAGGAGAGGGGCTGCACAAGTCACAGTGGTAGGCAAAGGAAAAAGTGCCAACCAATAGTCGAACCGAGAAGTCGGCTGAGCTTGTTCAAAGGCTCAGTGGCATGAAACAGCAGTGGTGCACTTGAGGAAACTGCAAGTAGCTCAGGATGGAGAGGACAAAAGGGAAGTTGAATGAGGTGAGAGGCTAAGGGTCCTCAAGTGTAAGGTAGACCCTCTCGTGGGGGTGCTGGGGAATCACTAAGGGGTCTTAGGCATCATAGTGTAGGCTAATGTCTGAGGATTCAGAGTTTGACAGATCTGACTTGGAATCTTCATTTTATTACAGGCTGTGGTTTTTGCACAGGGTAAATAAGTTGACTGGTGGAGCAGGCTGGAGAAGCAGAATGGGGGACATACAACAACTTGACATATGACAGACTTGGCGTAGCTGGTAGTGGGGGAGTGGTACCCCATTCAGTGAATGAGAATGGTACAGTAATTTTTTTCCATGGGAGGAAAAGTGCAGTTGGATCTATACCTGAAAGCAAGCACAAAAGACAACTGCACATGAATGAAATTCAAAATTGCAGCATAACATATAAAAACCATTATAAGAAGATATTTATAAAAAAGATGGTGGTGTGAGAAGAGAGACAGAGGCGTCCTCCTTAAACTGGATGCAATTAGAAAATTTAATTGGCGCAACTAATCCTGAGAGAGCAACAGGAAAGAGTACGGCATCAGGCTTCACACACCTGGAGAAAAGAGCAGACCTCAGCGAACAGGGTAATGCACCAGAGCTGTGGCTCCGTGGGACCCGAGCCTCTACCCCACCCCAGCTCACCAGCGGGAGGTAGAGAAACGGAACAGGGAGGAAGTGGAAGGCTGGGGACTGCTGAATACCTAGCTACGGAGATCTGCACTGGGAGCACAAACCTATCTGGGGAGACTTCTGGGGAGTCTTCTGGGGAGACTGGGATACCAGCTGTTTCATGGTGCTTTCATGAGACTCGCATGACTTCCTGGTTGGAAAGTTAATACAGGCAGAGTTTCTGGGGAGACTGGGATACCAGCTGCTTGCGGAAAGCAGGGATCCATATCTGGCTGCTCTGGGACAAAAACTTATACCTGTGTGCCCGGTCCACTGGCTTAGGCAGTGGAGACAGGCACAAGAGCCAGGAGGTGGGGAACAGCTCTTTCCTACTCCCAGGCATAGTACAGCTCCCCTGCGACCCCCAACATTGCTTCTGGGTTCAGCAGCTCCAGAATAGAGCTTTTGGACACTAGAGGGTGCCATATACAAACATGAAACGCCAAAGGAACCTTGTCCAGAGTAAAATTGTTAATGCAACTCCCGGGAAAGATTTAAATGATATGGACCTCGTGACTCTTTCTGAAAGGGAGTTCAAAATAAAAATAATCAACATCCTAATGGAGGTACGGAAAGACATCCAAG
This sequence comes from Manis javanica, assembly GCF_040802235.1. Lineage (NCBI taxonomy): Eukaryota > Metazoa > Chordata > Mammalia > Pholidota > Manidae > Manis > Manis javanica. The sequence goes on from NC_133174.1 coordinate 110,845,213, forward strand.
AACTCAGGAATGAATTCACGTCAGAGATACAATCGTTAAAGAACACGATGGAGGGTATTAAAAGCAGGTTGGATATGGTGGAGGAGACAATAAATGAAATAGAAAGTAGAGAAGAGGAATACAAAGAAGCTGAGGCCCAGAGAGAGAAAAGGATCTCTAAAAATGAAAGAATATTGAGAGAACTGTGTGACCAATCCAAGCAGAACAATATTCACATTATAAGGATACCAGAAGAAGAAGAGAGAGAGAAAGGGATAGAAAGTGTCTTTGAGGAGGTAGTTGCTGAAAACTTCCCCAATTTGGGGAAGGAGATAGTGTCTCAGGCCATGGAGATCCACAGATCCCCCACAGAAGGAACCCAAGGAAGACAACACCAAGACACATAGTAATTAAAATGGGAAAGATCAAGGATAAGGACAGACTATTAAAAGCAGCCAGAGGCAGAAGTAAGATGACATACAAAGGAAAGCCCATTAGACTAACAACAGACTGCTCAGCAGAAACCCTACAGGCAAGAAGGGAGTGGCATGATGTATTTAATGCCATGAAGCAGAAGGGCCTGGAACCAAGATTACTTTGTCCGGTGAGATTATCATTTAAATTTGAAGGAGAGATTAAATAATTCCCAGATAAGCAAAATCTGAGAGAGTTTACCTCCCACAAACCATCTCTGCAGCCTATTTTGGAGGGACTGCTATCAATGAAAGTATTCCTATGGTTGGATAGCTGTAACCAGAGGTAGTAAAATCATGGTAGGGAGAGTGGAGCAGCTGATTGTCTAATTTGATACCTAATATATAAAGAATGCAGGAGGAAGAAAAAGGAGGAGAAGTAGAAAAGAACCTTTAGATTGTATTTGTAACAGCATAGTAAGTGAGTTAAGGTAGACTCTTAGATAGTAAGGAAAGTAACCTGGAACCATTGGTAACCATGAATCTAAAGCTTGCAATGGCAAGAAGTATATACCTATTGATAATCACCCTCAATGTAAATGGAATGAATGCACCAATCAAAAGACATAGAGTCAATGAATGGATAAAAAAAACAAGACCCATCTATATGCTGCTTACAAGAGACTCACCTCAAACCCAAAGACATGCACAGACTAAAAGTCAAGGGATGGAAAAATATATCTCATGCAAACAATAGGGAGAAAAAAGCAGGTGTTGCAGTAGTAGCATCAGACAATATAGACTTCAAAACAAAGAAAGTAACAAGAGATAAAGAAGGACATTACATAATGATAAAGGGCTCAGTCCAACAAGAGGATATAACCATTATAAATATATATGTACCCAATGCAGGAGCACTGACATATGTGAAACAAATGCTAACAGAAATAAAGGAGGAAATAGAATGCAATGCATTCATTTTAGGAAACTTCAACACACCACTAACTCCAAATGACAGATCTACCAGGCAGAAAATAAGTAAGGACACAGAGGCACTGAACAGCACAGTAGAACAGATGGACCTAACAGACATCTACATAAGTATACACCTAAAAGCAGCAGTAGGATACACATTCTTCTCAAGTGCACATGGAACATTCTCCAGAATAGACCACATACTAGCCCACAAAAAGAGCCTCAGTAAATTCAAAAAGATTGAAATCCTACCAACTAACTTTTCACACCACAAAGGTATGAAACTAGAAATAAATTGTAGCAAGAAAGCAAAAAGGCTCACAAACACATGGAGGCTTAACAACACACTTCTAAATAGTCAATGGATCAACAACGAAATTAAAATGGAGACCCAGCAATATATGGAAATAAATGACAACAACAACACAAAGCCCCAACTTCTGTGGGATACAGCAAAAGCAGTCTTAAGAGGAAAGTATATAGCAATCCAGGCATATTTAAAGAGGGAAGAACAAACCCAAATGAATAGTCTAATGTCACAGTTATCAAAATTGGAAAAAGAAGAACAAATGAGGCCTAAAGTCAGCAGAAGGAGGGACATAATAAAGATCAGAGAAGAAATAAACAAAATTGAGAAGAATAAAGCAATAGAAAAAATCAATGAAACCAAGAGCTGGTTCTTTGAGAAACATAAATAAAATAGATAAGCCCCTAGCCAGACTTATTAAGAGAAAAAGAGAATCAACACACATCAACAGAATCAGAAATGAGAAAGGAAACATTGCAACGGACCCAACATAAATTCAAAGAATTATTAGAGACTACTATGAAAATCTATATGCTAAGAAGCTGGAAAACCTAGAAGAAATGGACAACTTCCTAGAAAAATACAACCTTCCAAGACTGACCAAGGAAGAAACACAAAATCTAAACAAACCAATTACCAGCAAAAAAAATTGAAGGGGTAATCAAAAACTACCCAAGAACAAAACCCCTGGGCAAGATGGATTTACCTCGGAATTTTATCAGACATACAGAGAAGATATAATACCCATTCTCCTTAATGCTTTCCAAAAAATAGAAGAGGAAGAAATACTCCTAAACTCATTCTATGAAGCCAACATCACCCTAATACCAAAATCAGGCAAAGACACCATCAAAAAAGAAAATTACAGACCAATATCCCTGATGAACGTAGATGCAAAAATACTTACCAAAATATTAGCAAACCGAATTAAAAAATATATCAAAAGGATCATACACCACGACCAAGTGGGATTCATCCCAGGGATGTAAGGATCGTACAACATCTGAAAATCCATCAACATCATCCACCACGTCAACAAAAAGAAAGACAAAAACCACATGATCATCTCCATAGATGCTGATAAAGCATTTGACAAAATTCAACATCCATTCATGATAAAAACTCTCAGAAAAATGGGTATAAAGGGCAGGTACTTCAACATAATAAAGGACAGATATGATAAACCCACAGCTAACATCATACTTAATAGTGAGAGGCTGAAAGCTTTTCCTCTGAGATTGGGAACAAGACAGGGATGCCCACTCTCCCTGCTGTTATTTAACATAGTGCTGGAGATCCTATCCACGGCAATTAGACAAAACAAAGAAATGCAAGGAATCCAGATTGGTAAATAAGAAGTTAAACTGTCACTATTTGCAGATGACATGATATTGTACATAAAAAACCCTAAAGACTCCAGTCCAAAACTACTAGAACTGATATCAGAATACAGTAAAGTTGCAGGGTACAAAATTAACACACAGAAATCTGTGGCTTTCCTTTACACTAACAATGAGCCAATAGAAAGAAATTTCAGGAAAACAATTCCATTCACCATTGCATCAAAAAGAATAAAATACCTAGGAATAAACCTAACCAAGGAAATGAAAGACCTATACCCTGAAAACTATAAGACACTCTTAATAGAAGTTAAAGAGGACACTAACAAATGGAAACTCATCCCATGCTTGTGGCTAGGAAGAATTAATATCATCAAAATGACCATCCTGCCCAAAGCAATATACAGATTTTACGGAATCCCTATCAAATTACCAACAACATTCTTCAACGAATGAAACAAATAGTTCAAAAATTCATATGGAAACACCAAAGACCCCAAATAGCCAAAGCAATCCTGAGAAAGAAGAATAAAGTGGCGGGGATCTCACTCCCCAACTTCAAGCTCTACTACAAAGCCATAGTAATCAAGACAATTTGGTACTGGCACAAGAACAGAGCCACAGACCAGTGGAACAGATTAGAGACTCCAGACATTAACCCAAACATATATGGTCAATTAATATTCGATAAAGGAGCCATGGACTTACAATGGGGAAATGACAGTCTCTTCAACAGACGGTGCTGGCAGAACTGGACAGCTACATACAAGAGAATGAAACTGGATCACTGTCTAACCCCATACACAAAAGTAAATTCAAAATGGATCAAAGACCTCAATGTAAGTCATGAAACCATAAAACTCTTAGAAAAAAACGTAGGGAAAAATCTCTTGGATGTGAACATTAGCGAGTTCGTCATGAATATATCTCCCCGGGCAAGGAAAACAACAGGAAAAATGAACAAGTGGGACTATATTAAGCTGAAAAGCTTCTGTACAGCAACGGATACCATCAATAGAACAAAAAGTTACCCTACAGTATGGGAGAATATTTTCGTAAATGACAGATCCGATAAAGGGTTGACATCCAAAATATATAAAGAGCTCACACTCCTCAACAAACAGAAGGCAAATAATCCAATTAAAAAATGGGTAGAGGAGCTGAACAGACAGTTCTCCAAAGAAGAAATTCAGATGGCCAACAGACACATAAAAAGATGCTCCACATCGCTAGTTATCAGAGAAATGCAAATTAAAACCACAATGAGATATCACCTCACACCAGTAAGGATGGCCACCATCCAAAAGACAAAGAACAACAAATGTTGGCAAGGTTGCAGAGAAAGGGAAACCCTCCTACACTGCTGGTGGGAATGTAAATTAGTTCAACCATTGTGGAAAGCAATATGGAGGTTCCTCAAAATGCTCAAAATAGACTTACCATTTGACCCAGAATTTCCACTTCTAGGAATTTACCCTAAGGATGCAGCACTCCAGTTTGAAAAAGACAGATGCACCCCTATGTTTATCGCAGCACTATTTACAATAGGCAAGAAATGGAAGCAACCTAAGTGTCCATCAGTACATGAATGGATAAAGAAGATGTGGTATATATACACAGTGGAATATTATTCAGCCATAAGAAGAAAACAAACCCTACCATTCGCAACAACATGGATGGAGCTAGAGGGTATTATTCTCAGTGAAATAAGCCAAGCAGAGAAAGACAAATACCAAATGATTTCACTCATCTGTGGAGTATAAGAGCAAAGGAAAAACTGAAGGAACAAAACAGCAGCAGAATCACAGAACCCAAGAATGGACTAACAGTTACCAAAGGGAAAGAGACTGGGGAGAATGGGAAGGTAGGGCGGGATAAGGGCAGGGAAGAAGAAAGGGGGTATTATGATTAGCATGTATAATGTGGGGTGTGGGGGAAAGGGGAGGGCTTTGCAACACAGAGAAGACAAGTAGTGATTGTACAACATCTTACTATGCTGATGGACAGTGACTGTAATGGGGTTTGTGGGGGGGACTTGGGGTAGGGGAGAGCCTAGTAAACAGAATGTTCTTCAAAAAAAATCAGTTTGTCATTCTCCATGAGAAACCCTGTTGAGAATTTGATTGGAATTGCATTAAAGTATCCCAATTTATATGGGGAAAAACAGGCCATCTTTACAAAACCAAAAAAAAAAAGTGGATTATGATGATTGTAGACTGGTAAACTTGAAATTGATCCTTGGAAAAATTCTGGAAAGTCTTTTCAGAGCACTGAGAAAAGATTGTGAGGATCTGTATCAACATCAACTACCCCACCAAAATAAACAAATATGTGCAAATTAGGTTAAATGACCTCATTTTCTTTTCTAAAGTAAATTATAGAACTGATAAAAAAACATATTTATATACAAGGATTGAAAGAATCATTTGAATTTGGAAAGGTCTCCTATCATGATTGATTGGGGCTCTCTTTGTTTTCTACTCAGGCTGAGTGCTATTGTCTGCTTGAGTGGATAGGAACATTTGTTTTAATAAAAACTTGCTTAATACTTGGATAAAAAAAAGAAGATATAGGGGAAAACTTTTATGAAAACCCTAGGGTTAACATAATAAAGGCCATATATGACAAACCCACAGCCAACGTCATACTTAACAGCGAGAAGCTGAAAGCCTTTACTTTAAGATCGGGAACAAGACAAGGAGGTGCACTCTCCCCACTTTTATTCAACATAGTTCTGTAGGTCCTCTCCACGGCAATCAGACAAAACAAAGAAATAAAAGGCATCCATATGGGTAGAGAGGAAGTTAAACTGTCACTCTTTGCAGATGACATGATATCGCACATAAAAAACCCTAAATAATCTACTCCAAAACTACTAGAACTAATATCTGAATTCAGCAAAGTTGCAGGATACAAAATCAGTACACAGAAACCTGTTGCATTCCTATATACTAACGATGAACTAGCAGAAAGAGAAATCAGGAGAACAATTCCATTCACAACTGCATCAAAAAGAATAAAATATCTAGGAATAAACCTAATGAAGGAAGTAGAAGACCTATACTCGGAAAACTACAAGACACTCATGAGAGAAATTAAAGAAGACAACGCGGAGAATGCAGTTAGTAACTCTGTAACATCTTGCTAGTTGATAGACAGTGACTGCAAAGGAAGGGGTGAGGACTTGATAATACGGGTGAATGTTGAACCACTGTGGTTGTGTATGTGAAACCATCATAATATTGTACATCAATGATACTTTAATAAAAAAGGAAAGAAAAAAAGAAGAAAAGTGAAAATAAAAAGGCAAAGGAGAATGCTGTCAGAAAGTCTGATATCTGTAATATATGTAATGCTTCCACAAAGGTGTGAGGTAGTTCACCCTGCCTAACTGCAAAATGGTCATGACACCCACATAGGTAAGTCATGGAGAGGGACACTGAAATGGCCAATTAGCATAAAAAGGAGCTCAATCCCATTAGCCTTCAGAGAAATGCAAAAGAGGACCCTCCCCTCACACCCATGTGATTTTACACCCACTAAAATGGCAATGTTAAGACATCTGATTATCCCAACTACTGGTGAGTATATCGAACAATCAGAGCTCAAGCTGCTGGTGGAGTCTTAAGCTGGAAACAATATGGCTGTACCCAATACTCACCTACCCTGTGACCTAGCAATAGAGGCCTAAAGTCCTTCAAACTCCTTAAAACTCCTTGACTGCTTTAGACGCTGCAAAGCATTTGTGCGCACGTGTGCCAGACATTAACATATTCGTAGCATCACTGCTTTGGTCAAGGCCTCTAAAGTGGGAGGTATCCAGATGTACATGGACAAGAAAATGGGTGAGTGAATTGAGGAGTGGTTCCACAGTGGTATGTGCTACAGCAGGGACGACGGAAGCACTATGGCTACGTGGAATAATGTAGGTCCTGGTAGTGACACAATGTTGAGTGGAAAAAAGGAAGTGGCAGAAAACTGCACAGAACGTGGTCCAATTTACTGTAATGCCCAGACAAGACAACAGTAAGCAGCCATATTTACGAATGCATACACGTGCCTTTCCAAACACCTGGAAAACAGAGGGAGGTGGTTCACAGAGAACACTAAGGAGGATGGCTGTTCCTCTGCGAGGGGCAGGGGTGGGTGGAAAGGAGGAGATTGACTGGAATTGGTAGATCCTCCTTCATCGGGAAGGTGGAGGCTGAAGCGCCTGTTCCACACTCCCGATTCCTTCTGTGATTTTCCAGAAAGACGACCTGTGAGACATCCCTGAACAGAGGAACCAGAATCTCCCTGGCCTGAGCCCCTAGGTTCTGCACCGGCGCCGGCAGGGTGGTCCCTCCAGGGGGCGTGGCTTGGCAGAGGCCCCGCCTCCTGCGTGCTCGCTGTGCCGGCCAAATGGTGATGCTTCCTCCTGGCTGACGCAAGGCCCTCAGGCGAATGTCGCCAAGGTTGCAGTGCAGACGGGAGGGACAGAGAGACAGACGGCCGGGGATCGGGGTGCTGGGGAGGCCCAGGGTGGGGTGTGTGTGGCGGGCGCAGCACAGACAGCTCCTCAGCAAGGCCAGGTGACTATGGAGGCGGGCAGGTGGCACTGCATGGCCATGGCGTGGGTGGGTGGTGGGGTCTCGGTAGGCATGAGCAGGGGGTGGTCTGACCGACCTCTGAGGCTCTGTCCCCACAGTGTCCTCTGAGGCCCCAACAGGACAGGATGAGGCCCCTGAGGGCAGGGCTGGCAGGGTGTGGCACGCGTCCAATAGTCCCCACATTCTGTGAGGGTCATGGCGGGTGTGGAGGGGCCGACTGTGTTTGTCTTTCATGCCTGGCCATCAGTCAGGATGCTTCGGTCCCCAGAGGTCGTCCTGGGGTCTGGACGGTGGCATGCAGGGAAGCCCTCCAACCTGACTGCTCCCAGGCAGGAGCAGAACGGTTTATATCCCACCCATATGGAGGGACGCTTATTTGTGTCATGGCCACAGTTGGGCCCCCCAGACCAGCCCTTTGTCCCTTGGGGACTGGGGAGCAGGGGCGGCCTCAGTCGTAGCTCAGGGGCAAGAATCTGGCACAGGTGCCTGACACTCAGATGTCCCGGGTCAGGTGCCAGCCCTCCGTCACAGCCTCAGGGAGCGGGTGGGGTGCTGGGAGAAGGGGCCGCTGTCACCATCTGCTTTGTCCTCTCCTGGTCCAAGGGGAGCCACAAGGACACACACAGTCTGATCTGCGCCCTGGGCCGATGCCCGGCATCACGCACTGACCGTGTCCCCATTCCTTTAACGTGTGCTTGCTTGTGCCCACAAGGTGCAGGACAAGTTGTCTCTACCGCGAAAGATACCTCCACATGATGCCGAGTGGGAGGAAGCACCTGGAGAAAGCTGAGAAGGCCTCGAGGGAGGCTGGAGGACATGGCAGCCTCTGACTCTGGCATGCAAGAGTGGAGAGAGCTCATAGGGCTGGAGGATGTCCCCAAAGGTACCGTCTATCTGACACCTTTGCCGGTACAGCACGAAGCACAGGGACGGTGCCCCTGGGGTCACTGCTTTTCAGTCCTCCACATTGTAAACAGCAAAATCCATGTGTGTGGAAAGCAGTTTCATGTACTGGAGGTCGCCCACATGATCCTCCCATTCCTGACCAGGATCACAGAAGCTGTGCAGAAGTTTCTTGATTACAAGAGCTGATTACAGAAGCAGCTCTTCTGGCCATCCGCAGTCGTTTTTTCTAAATATATCGCAGGTGTGCTATGTGGTTTACTCTAACATCACCCCTGAAAATGCTTGTAACAGTGTCTCCAGTAACATGGCCCTGGTCCCTGATCCTTTTTCATCTGACCTGCACACACATGGTTCCTTTCACATGTCTGCTTTAGAAACGTCTGTTTGCAAAAAGCCTAAAGCCTCCACAAGGGAGACATTTCTCTATGAAAATTGACCACCATGCCCTGCTTCATTTTATAAGGTTTTCCACTTTTATGTCAATGCAGGGAACTCACCAGTAACTGATGAACATGAGCAAAACGGGCCTTTTGAGGATCCAGATGAGAAAGAAGTTACAGGGTAATGTTTGTACAGTATTTTCACCTTCTAGATTCAACTCAACTTGGCTCACAGAAGAGGTTTTCTCTGTAAAATCCTAGAATGACACAATTTCTTGCAAAACAAGCACCACCTTTTTTTATGTTGTTGCTTAATGATATTTGATGTCACTTCTCCACAGGGATGAAGTACAGAAGATGCTGGAAAGTCTTGGAGGTATGTTTAGGTGATGTGTGAGGTTAAAGGCAATTGTTTAAACCATACAAATTTTATAGATGGAATTGTTAAGTAGTGGGCCACAGGCCTGTTTTTAATGCCTTTTTCTCATATATAGGATTTCATACAAGCATTTGGTGTAATTTGAGTTCATAGGTTTCCTTACTCACCTTTTGAATTGTTGATATGGAAAGTGGAAACAGTACTAACAATGATGAGGTCAGAATGATGGTATTATTTTATGCACATGTACATTTAATGTACTGTGTAAGAATATTGATGAGTGCACAGATGAGGTGAGGTATCAATTTTCGATGTCAATTTTAAATTCTCTTAATTTAGTTACTTGTCATGACTTTCCAAAGTTCCTTTCTATGGAGTAGCTGTGTAAATCGAATTCCCCAAGGTAAATCTCTGTTGTGATTTTTACTTTAGTAAACTGTGTAGTGGAAAATTAAAGGCGACTCTCCCAGCTAGTGAGAGAAGTATAATCAGATCCCTCAAATCCTAAATTTTATATTGTCCTGTCAGGTGTCAGTTATACTATCCGTGGACAATACACTGAACAAAGAGTCAGAGTCAGTGAGTGGATGGTCCTCTGATATGGACCATCCTTACAAGCAAGTATGATTTGAAAGCTTGTTAAAGAGCGCTGATATCACGGTGTTTCATTCTGTGGGACTGTCAGTGTCTTTCTTTCTTTGCTCCACCTTGACCTTAACTGTTCATTAACCCTCTGTTTTGAGCAAAGTGTACTACTGTTGTGCCTCTATGATAATAATACTTGACTCAAATGTGACATTTAAAAAGTTTCTTAAGAGGGCATTTTGATCTGCAATGTATTAGTTATAATTCATTTGTTTGGTATAAGTAATGCACATCCTTTGGATACTAAGAGTGGTTAGTTTTGAAGTTTAATTGTACATATTTAGAATGTGAGATGAAAAGTGGTAGTTTTAACTGAGCTAAGCTTTTTGTTTCAGAGTATAGAGGACTGAGAGAAGGATCATGAGCATCTTCTTGCTAGTGAACAAGGTGAAATTAGAGAATAAATGGACAAGTTTCAAAACAATATTCTGTTGGAAGCTGTAAGTACTGTATATTTAATATTAAGAACCAAAGGAAGGAAATGAGCCTTGGGGTATTTTGTTTGCCGAAATACATATAACAATTACCAAAATAATGTGCAAACGTTTAACATTTCCATTCCTGAAACAGCAACGGTTCAAGCTGGCAGTCGTACAATTGTTTATTCTGCCCTTGTTAATGAGTTGACTTTGAAGAAAGAACTGGAACCTAGTTTATATGACACACATGTACCATCAGCTACACTGAACCACATTATAGTGCTTTAAAGGTTTCTAGTTGAAGTCTGCACATCTTGTTTATCATAGCTTGTTTGTTAAATTGCAAGACTCCCTTTCTGTGTAAAAAAACCTCAAAAAACTTGAACAGTATATGGGTAGCAGCAACTCCACAGTTATATGTATCAAGCTTTCAGCCCTTTGTTACTAGTGACTTTTTGTTCCTAACACTGTCAATTAACTTTTAGCAATTATTTGACTTAGGCTTTGGTGCCAGCAAGTCTGTATCAGTCCCTCAATGTAGAAAGCACAAGTATGAAAAGTTGTTGCATTGTTCTTCCTTAAGGAAAAAAAATAAAGAATACAAAGTCTTCTATATGTGTACCCTTTTGTGTTTTCTCATTAGGTTACAGAGCCAATTCTACTTAAGACTTTAAAAGAAAATCTGTTCTAGTGCCTTGTAAACGTTATTAAAAGCTAAACGTAAGTTTGCATTTTAGAGAGAATTAAACTGCTAATCACTATTAATACAACTGAATGAGAATATATAACTACTCAGTGTTGGGATATGGATTTGTAAAATGTTATCTTCAGCAAGACATCCAACTGTCATTTTTTAAATTCATTTTATTGTCATTAATCAGCAATTACATGAAGAACATTATGGTTACTAGACTCCCCCTTCACCAAGTCCCTCCCCACAAACCCCATTATAGTCACTGTCCATTAGCGTAGTAAGATGCTGTAGAATCACTACTTGTCTTCTCTGTGTTGCACAGCCCTCCCTATGTGCCCCCCCCACATTATACATGCTAATTGTAAGACCCCTTTATTTTTCCCTGCCCTTATCCCTCCCTTCCCACCCGTCCTGCCCAGTCCCTATCCCTTTGGTAACCGTTAGTCCATTCTTGGGTTCTGTGATTCTGCTGCTGTTTTGTTCCTTCAGTTTTTCTTTGTTCTTATACTCCACATATGAGTGAAATCATTTGGTACTTGTCTTTCTCCGCCTGGCTTATTTCACTGAGCATAATACCCTCCAGCTCCATCCATGTTGTTGCAAAAGTTCGGATTTGTTTTCTTCTTATGGCTGAATAATATTCCATTGTATATATGCACCACATCTTCTTTATCCACTCATCTATTGATGTACACTTTAGTTGCTTCCATTTCTTGGCTATTGTAAATAATGCTGCAATAAACATAGGGGTGCATCTGTCTTTTTCAAACTGGGCTGCTGCATTCTTAGGATAAATTCCTAGAAGTGGAATTCCTGGGTTGAATGGTATTTCTATTTTGAGCTTTTTGAGGAACCTCATACTGCTTTCCACAACGGTTGAGCTAATTTGCATTCCCACCAGCAGTGAAGGAGGGTTCCCCTTTCTCCACAACGTTGGCAACATTTGTTGTTGTTTGTCTTTTGGAAGGTGGCGATCCTTACTGGTGTGAGGTGATATCTCATTGTGGTTTTAATTTGCATTTCTCTGATGACAAGTGATGTGGAGCATCTTTTCATGTGTCGGTTGGCCATCTGAATTTCTTCTTTGGAGAACTGTCTTTTCAGCTCCTCTGCCCATTGTTTAATTGGTTTGTTCACTTTTTGTTTGTTGGGGTGTGTGAGCACTTTATATATTTTGGATGTCAACCCTTTATTGCATCTGTCATTTATGAATATATTCTCCCATACTGTAGGGTACCTTTTTGTTTTATTGATGGTGTCCTTTGCTGTACAGAAGCTTTTCAGCTTGATATAGTTCCACTTGTTCATTTTTGATTTTGCTTCCCTTGCCCAGGAAGATATGTTCATGAAGAAGTCGCTCATGTTTATGTCCAAGAGATTTTTGCCTGTCTTTTTTTTTACTAAGAGTTTTATGGTTTCATGACTTACATTCAGGTCTTTGATCCATTTCGAATTTACTTTTGTGTATGGGGTTAGACAGTGATCCAGTTTCATTCTCTTACATATAGCTGTCCAGTTTTGCCAGCACCATCTGTTGAAGAGACTGTCATTTCCCCATTGTATGTCCATGGCTCCTTTATCATATATTAATTGACCATATATGCTTGGGTTAATATCTGGACTGTATTCTGTTTCATTTGTCTGTGGGTCTGTTATTGTGCCAGTACCAAATTGTCTTGATTACTGTGGCTTTATAGTAGAGCTTGAAGTTGGGAAGCAGGAACCCCACCACTTTATTCTTCCTTCTCAGGATTGCTTTGGCTATTCGGGGTCTTTGTTGTTTCCATATGAGTTTTTGAACAATTTGTTCTAGTTCGTTGAAGAATGTTGTTGGTAATTTGATAAGGATTGCATAAAATCTGTATATTGTTTTGGGCAGGATGGCCATTTTGACTATATTAATTCTTCCTAGCCAAGAGCATGGGATGAGTTTCCATTTGTTAGTGTCCCCTTTAACTTCTCTTAAGTGTCTTATAGTTTTCAGGGTATAGGTCTTTCACTTCCTCAGTAAGGTTTATTCCTAAGTTTTTTTATTCTTTTTGACGCAATTGCGAATGGAATTGTTTTCCTGATTTCTCTTTCTTTTGGTTCATTGTTAGTGTAAATAAAAGCCACAGATTTCTGTGTTTTAATTTTGTATCATTCAACTTTGCTGTATTCCGATACCAGTTCTAGTAGTTTTGGAGTGGAGTCTTTAGGGTTTTTTATGTACAATATCATGTCATCTGCTAATAGTGACAGTTTGACTTCTTCTTTACCAATCTGGATTCCTTGTATTTCTTTGTTTTGTCTAATTGCTGTGGCTAGGATCTCCAGTACTATGTTGAATAATAGTGGGGAGAGAGAGCATCCCTGTCTTGTTTCCAATCTCAGAGGAAAAGCTTTCAGCTTTTCACTGTTCAGTTTGATGTTGGCCGTGTGTTTATCATATATGGCCTTTATTATGTTGAGGTACCTGCCCTCTATACCCATTTTGTTGAGAGTTTTTATCATGAATGGATGTTCAATTTTGTCAAATGCTTTTTCAGCATCTATGGAGATGATCATGTGTTTTTTGTCCTTCTTTTTGTTGATGTGGTGGATGATGTTGATGGATTTTTCGATGTTGTACCATCCTTGCATCCCTGGGATGAATCCCACTTGGTCATGGTGTATGATACTTTTGATGTATTTTTAAATTCGGTTTGCTAATATTTTATTGAGTATTTTTACATCTCTGTTTATCAGGGATATTGGTCTGTAATTTTCTTTTTTGGTGGGGTCTTTCCCTGGTTTTGGTATTAGGGTGATGTTGGCTTCATAGAATGAGTGGGAGTATTCCGTCCTCTTCTATTTTTTTTGGAAAACTTGAAGGATAATGGGTATCATATCTTCTCTGTATGTCTGATAAAATTCCGAGGTAAATCCATCTGGCCCGGGGGTTTTGTTCTTGGATAGTTTTATGATTACCGCTTCAATTTCTTTGCTGGTAATTGGTTTGTTTAGATTTTGCGTTTCTTCCTTGGTCAGTCTTGGAAGGTTGTATTTTTCTAGGAAGTTGTCCATTTCTTCTAGGTTTTCCAGCTCCTTAGCATATAGATTTTCATAATAGTCTCTAATAATTCTTTGTATTTCTGTGGGGTCTGTCGTGATGTTTCCTTTCTCGTTTCTGATTCTGTTGATGTGTGTTGATTCTCTTTTTCTCTTAATAAGTCTGGCTAGAGCCTTATCTATTTTGTTTATTTTCTCAAAGAACCAGCTCTTGGTTTCATTGATTTTTTCTTTTGTTTGATTTTCCTCAATTTTGTTTATTTCTTCTCTGATCTTTATTATGTCCCTCCTTCTGCTGACTTTAGGCCTCATTTGTTCTTCTTTTTCCAATTTTGATAACTGTGACATTAGACTATTCATTTGGGTTTGTTCTTCCCTCTTTAAATATGCCTGGATTGCTATATACTTTCCTCTTAAGACTGCTTTTGCTGTGTCCCACAGAAGTTGGGGCTTTGTGTTGTTGTTGTCATTTATTTCCATATATTGCTGGGTCTCCATTTTAATTTCGTCGTTGATCCATTGACTATTTAGAAGTGTGTTGTTAAGCCTCCATGTATTTGTGAGCCTTTTTGCTTTCTTGGTACAATTTATTTCTAGTTCTATACCTTTGTGGTCTGAAAAGTTGGTTGGTAGGATTTCAATCTTTTTGAATTTACTGAGGCTCTTTTTGTGGCCTAGTATGTGTCTTTTCTGGAGAATGTTCCATGTGCACTTGAGAAGAATGTGTATCCTGTTGCTTTTGGGTGTAGAGTTCTATAAATGTCTATTAGGTCCTTCTGTTTTAGTGTGTTGTTCAGTGCCTCTGTGTCCTTACTTGTTTTCTGTCTGGTGGATTTATCCTTTGGAGTGAGTGGTGTGTTGAAGTCTCCTAATATGAGTGCATTGCATTCTATTTCCTCCTTTAATTCTGTTAGCATTTGTTTCACATATGCTGGTGCCCCTGTGTTGGGTGCATATATATTTATAATGGTTATATCCTCTTGTTGGACTGACCCCCTTATCATTATGTATTGTTCTTTTGATCTCTTGTTACTTTCTTTCTTTTGAAGTCTATATTGTCTGATACTGGTACTGCAACACCTGCTTTTTTCTCCCTGTTGTTTGCATGAGATATATTTTTCCATCCCTTGACTTTTAGTCTATGCATGTCTTTGGGTTTGAGGTGAGTCTCTTGTAAGCAGCATATAGATGGGTCTTGTTTTTTTATCCATTCATTGACTCTATGTCTTTTGATTGGTGCATTCAGTCCATTTACATTGAGGGTGATTATCAATAGGTATATACTTCTTGCCATTGCAAGCTTTAGATTCATGGTTACCAATGGTTCCAGGTTACTTTCCTTACTATCTAAGAGTCTACCTTAACTCACTTACTATGCTGTTACAAATACAATCTAAAGGTTCTTTTCTACTTCTCCTCCTTTTTCTTCCTCCTCCATTCTTTATATATTAGGTATCAAATTCTGTACTTTTTGTCTATCCCTTGATTGACTTTGGGGATAGTTAATTTAATTTTTCAGTTGCCTTGCAATCAGCTGCTCCACCTTCCCTATCGTAGTTTCACTACCTCTGGTGACAGCTATCCAACCCTAGGAACACTTCCATCTATAGCAGTCCCTTCAAAATAAACTGCAGAGATGGTTTGTGGGAGGTAAACTCTCTCAGCTTTTGCTTATCTGGAAATTGTTGAATCCCTCCTTCAAGTTTAAATGATAATCTTGCCGGATAAAGTAATCTTGGTTCCAGGCCCTTCTGCTTCATGGCATTAAATACATCATGCCACTCCCTTCTGGCTTGTAAGGTTTCTGCTGAGAAGTCTGATGTTAGCTTTGTGGGCTTTCCTTTGTATGTGATCTTATTTCTGTCTCTGGCTGCTTTTAACAGTCTGTCCTTATCCTTGATCTTTCCCATTTTAATTACTATGTGTCTTGGTGTTGTCTTCCTTGGGTCCCTTGTGTTGCGAGATCTGTGGATCTCCATGGCCTGAGACACTATCTCCTTTCCCAAATTGGGGAAGTTTTCAGCAACTACCTCCTCAAAGACACTTTCTATCCCTTTCTCTCTCTCTTCTTCTTCTGGTATCCCTATAATGTGAATATTGTTCCGCTTGGATTGGTCACACAGTTCTCTCAATATTCTTTCATTTTCAGAGATCCCTTTTTCTCTCTGTGCCTCAGCTTCTTTGTATTCCTCTTCTCTAGTTTCTATTTCATTTATTGTCTCCTCCACTGTATCCAACCTGCTTTTAATACCCTCCATCGTGCTCTTCAATGATTGGATCTCCAACCTGAATTCATTCCTGAGTTCTTGGATGTCTTCCCGTACCTCCATTAGAATGTTGATGATTTTTATTTTGAACTCCCTTTCAGGAAGAGTCACGAGGTCCATATCTTTTAAATCTTTCTTGGGAGTTGTACGAATAATTTTACTCTGGACAAGGTTCCTTTGGCGTTTCATATTTGTATATGGTGCCCTCTAGTATCCACAAGCTCTATTCTGGAGCTGCACAGCCCCTGAAGCAATGTCAGGGTTCGCAGGGGAGCAGTACTGGTGCCTGAGGGGAGGAAAGAGCTGTTCCTTGCCTCCTGGCTGCTGTGCCTGCCTCCACTGCCTGAACCAGTGGGCCAGTCACACAGGTATAAGTTTTTGTCCCAGAGCAGCTAGATATGGATCCCTGCTTTCCACAAGCGGCTGGAATCCCAGTCTCCCCAGGAACTCTGCCTGTGTTAACTTTCCAGCCCTGTAGTCATGTGAGTCTCATGAAAGCACCATGAAATGTTGGTTTGTACTTCCAGCACAGGACTCTGGAGCTAGGTATTCAGCAGTCCCAAGCCTTCCACTCTCTCCCTACTCCGTTTCTCTTCCTCCTGCCAGTTAGCTGGGGTGGGGGAAGGGCTCAGGCCCCACGGAGCCACAGCTCTGGTACGTTAGCCCATTCAGTGAGGTCAGCTCTTTTCTCCTGGTGTGTGCAGTCTGATGCTATCCTCTTTCCTGTTGCTCTCTCAAGATTAGTTGTGCCAATTAAATTTTCTAATTGTATCCAGTTTTAGGAGGAAGCCTCTGTCTCTCCTCTTACACTGCCCTCTTAATCCCATTCTCTTTTTTCCCAAGTGTCATTTTTAATTGGTGTTGGGCCACTATCAAATAATGCCTGAACTTAACACTGATTAAAAGTATTTCATTAACATAGACATGCACTTAATTTATTATAGCTTAAATATTTCACAGGTGTCTTTAGGGATGAATTACTTGCAAAGCTGTGTTTTTCAAGTTTAATAGTCAGTGAGTGTATGGATATTTGATTGTAGATTCCTCTAAAAACTTAAACAGTAAGTTTAATCAGTAATTCTTGTGTCTTTACTTTTGTAATGGGAATTTTTTAACAATATTCAAAATCTTCGTTTGGAAACACTTGATTTAATTCATATAAAATCATTTCAGAATATATTTGGAGAAAGCCAGTTAAGTGTATGCATTCTTAGTCTGAGTTACAGAAATTATTTTCAATGTGTTAGTTTTCAAAAATGCATTTGTAGGAGAGATGTATTGGTTTGTTTCTGTGTGCTTTTCACGTACTGAGTGATCAAACAGCTGACACTCGTTTTATTCCCTTAACACTTACAAATGGGTAAACATGTACTCGAAGTACCTTGAAGTTACTGCAGCTGATAGTCTAAAGACAAGATTTTTCAAAAAATATTCTGTTAAGAGACAAACTTTCTTAAATGTCTACTCTGTTTATGCTAACATTTTATTTTTAAAAACGGGTAGTGGTTAGTGTCCACCTTTTTTAACAATAAATTTTAAATTCAGAATATCAAAAATGGACAAGTCCCCTTAAAGCAAATGTAAAGATTCATTTTTCGCCAGATCCGGTCAGACAGATGTCTTCTACTAAATACAAGTTATAGGATATTCCATTTAGCCCCTTAAAATTCTAATTGGTAGACTACAGCTCGTATTTTCTTTTCTTCCATAGTAATTAAAGATCTCCTTTGAAAAATGACTAACGTCAAGAAAGTCATTATTTTTTCTAATACCATTTGACTGACTCAACAATTACAACATTATAAGTCAGTGCACTTATGCAGTATCATGATTCCACATTTCGATCTGTAGCAATCAAAGCAAGCATCAGCCTCAATAGGGCTAAAAATCCTTCAGGTCGTGAATGCTTATGTAATCCTTCCACAGTGAAGCCCCAAGTGTCTGATAAGGATTTCTCAGAGACACAGAGATTACACCTTTGACTACAGTGGTTCCCTTTCTTATCCTCAGGATTGAAATTAATTTTGGGGGTCATGTTTGTAATTAATGCAAAGATTTTATGGTACTTTCACTCTGATCATACCTGTGAACCTAAATGTTGATGACCACTGGGGCCTGACTAACTAAGGCAGACATAACAGAACCTGTGGGACTTCTGTTTTATATTCAAAGATGACCCCATTTGACAGTATTGTGGCTTCCTGCCAAGGGAGAGTTTCCTCACTCATAGGTTCCCCCAACTGCTTCTCCTCTTCTCCATGGACTACCAGTGAACCTGATCAGGTGCTTGATGACACGATGTCTTCAAGACATTAGAATGAAGGTATCTTGAAATCTGCAGACAGAAGGCACTAAATATGTCTTGGAGCAAATGATGCAGTGACCATTAGAAGCAAGAAGAAAATATAAAAACATATTATCATCTGTCTTTCCTGAAGCAACAGCTGTTTATCTACTTTTCTGCAAGGCCACATGTTAACCAAAAATTTTTCTATGAAAATGTTAAATTTATTAGAGTACTTTCCTGTACTTCACATTTGAACCTCGTTGGAGTTGTATGAAATATGAAGCATGTTTCACAATTGTAGAAACTGAGTCACAAGAGGTAAAAAGTTCTAGGATGAAATGGAAAAGCTGGGAAGTCATGGAACTCAGGTGGGAAATTAGTGGCTTCATTTTACAGATGAAGAAACTGAAGAAAATGAGGTTAAGTACTTACTGCAGTTCATACAACAGGCATTTGGAGCCAGCATTTGATTCTACCATACAGCCTGGTTCCAGAGCCTTTGTGCTTAACTCTTAATCCACAAGCAGAATCAGTACTGACTAATAAATGATGATAAAGGGATTTGAAAATTGGAGAATTATTAGGTAGCAAATATGTAATAATACAAGTAAGACCTTAAGTGCTTCAGCCCAATTAAGCAAACTCTCATTCCACATATATTCTTAAAAATTCTCTTCAGAGACACAAAAATACCATTGTCATTAAGTTTTATTATTATGTAATGGGGCAAAGGAAGGAATTTTAATACAATTCTCCAGCTAGGTTTATTTCCAGATGATTTGCTAGCAAATACAATGTGAATGTAGTAACAGTACTTAGCATGTGCCCTTTGTACCTGTCCTCCAACTTGTTCTCTTTCATATAGTACTTTAATCAGTGGAAGCTGGTATTGAACAGAACGCACTCAGTAGGAAAGCCACATTTTTTTCTTTCAGAATTGTGGGAGTGTTGTGGTTAGTGACTTCTCATGAGGAACACAGCTGGATCAAAGTGCCTTAGCTAATCAAATATACAGATCTCAACTGCAAAGCTAGTAACTTGCTTAATGGTGAAACATTAGTTCAAAGAAGTCAGAAACAAAACAAAAAGAGATGACTAATACTCATTACTATTTAACATTGTGGTGGAGGTATGAGCTCATGTAATTAGACAAGAGAGAGGAAAATGCACACATTAAATTAGACAGGAAGAATTCATGGAAAAACCAATATAAACAATGGAACATATTAGTAAAGTAGCAGGTAACAGAACTAACATCAGGAAATCAAAAGTCATCATATGTAGATGCTTAACCAGCTAGAAAATACAAAGGCAGGTTCCATTAACAATGACACAAATAGAAAAAACATCACCTACAAAGGAAAACCCATTAGGCAATCATGAGACTTCTCAACAGAAACCTTACAGGCCAGAAGAGAATGGCATGATATATTTAATGCAATGAAACAGAAACGCATTGAACCACAAATACTGTTTCCAGCATGATTATTATTTAAATTTGAAGGAGGGATTAAACAATTTCCAGACAGGGAAAAGTTGAGGGAATTTGCCTCCCACAAACCACCTCTACAGGATATTTTAAAGCGACTGCTCTAGATGGAAGCACTCATAAGGCTAAACAGATGTCAACAGAGAAAATAAAAACACACCAAAGAAAGCAAACCAACCAAATACTAACTAAAGACAAAAAGTAAAATCAACTATCCACAAACTCAGTGAAAGCAAACACAAAAGTGTACAGAATAAAACACCTAACATATAAAGAATGGAGGAGGAGGAATAAGAAGGGAGAGAAATAAAGAATCATCAGACTGTGTTTACAATAGCTTACTAGGAGAGTTAAGTTAGATAGTTAGATAGTAAAGAAGCTACCCTTGAACCATTGGTAACCACCAATCCAAAGCCTGCAATGGCAGTAAGTACATATCTATCAATAATCACCCTAAATGTAAATGGACTGAATGCACCAAATCGAAAGACACAGAGTAATAGAATGGATGAAAAAGCAAGACCCATCTATATACTGCTTACAAGAGACTCACCTCAAAACCAAAGACATACACAGCCTAAAAGTGAAGGGATGGAAAAAGAAATTTCATGCAAACAATACGGAGAAAAAAACAGGTGTTGCAGTACTTGTATCAGACAAAATATACTTCAAAACAAAGAAAGTAACAAGAGATAAAGAAGAACATTACATAATGATAAAGGGGTCAGTCCAACAAAAGGATATAAACATGATAAATATCTATGTACCCAACAGAGGAGCACCCGACATATGTGAAACAAATATGAACAGAATTAAAGGAGGAAATAGAATGCAATGCATTCATTTTAGGAGACTTCAACACACACAACACATGCCAAAGGACAGACCAACCAGACAGAAAATAAGTAAGGACACAGAGGCATTGAACAACACCCTAGAACAGATGGACATAACAGACATCTACAGAACTCTGCACCAAAAAGCAGCAGGATACACATTCTTCTCAAGTGCACATGGAACACTTTCCAGAATAGACAAACACTAGGCCACAAAAAGAGCCTCTGTAAATTCAAAAAGATTGAAATTCTATCAAACAACTTTTCTGAACACAAAGGTATAAAACTAGGAAAAAATTGTACAAAGAAAACAAAAAGACTCACAAACACCTGGAGGCTTAAAAACATGCTCCTAAATAATCAAAGGATCACTTTCCATATTAAAAAGCAGAGATCAAGTAAAATATGGAGACAAATGACAACAACAATACATGCCCCAACTTCTGTGGGATGCAGTGAAGGCAGTTCTAAGAGAAAAGTATATAGCAATCCAGGTCTGTTTAGAGAAGGAAGAACAATCCCAAATGAATAGTCTAAAGTCACAATTATTGAAACTGGAGAAAGAAGAACAAATCAGGCCCAAAGTCAGCAGAAGGTAGGACATAATAAAGAGAAGAAATAAATAAAATTGTGAAGAATACAACAATAGAAAAAATCAATGAAACCAAGAGCTGGTTCTTTGAGAAAATAAACAAAATAGATAAACCCCTAGCCAGACTTACTAAGAGAAAAAGAGAATCTACACACATCAACAGAATAAGAAATGAGAAAGGAAAAATGATGACAGACGCCATAGAAATACAAAGAATTATTAGAGAATACTATGAAAATCTATATGGTAACAATCTGGTTAATCTAGAAGAAATGGACAGCTTCCTAGAAAAATATGACCTTCCAAGGCTGACCCAGAAAGAAACAGAAAATCTAAACAGACTAATTAACAGCAACAAAATTTAAATGGTAATAAAAAAAACTACCCAAGAACAAAACCCATGGACCAGAAGGATTCACTGCTGAATTTTATCAGACATATAGAGAAGACATAATACTCATTCTCCTTAAAGTTTTCCAAAAAATAGAGGAGGAGGGAATACTTCCAAACTCATTCTATGAGGTCAGCATCACTCTAATACCAAAACCAAGCAAAGACCCGACAAAAAAGAAAATTACAGACCAATATCCCTGATGAACATAGATGCAAAAATACTTAACAAAATATTAGCAGACCGAACTAAAAAATACATGAAGATGGTCACACAGCATTATCAAGTGGGATTCATCCCAGGGATGCAAGGAGGGTAAAACATTCAAAAATACATCAACATCATCCACCATATAAACAAAACGGACAAAATCCACATGATCATCTCCATAGATACAGAAAAAAGCATTTGACAAAATTCAACAAGCACTAATGATAAACTGTCAACAAAATAGGTATAGAGCTCAAGTACCTCAACATAGTAAAGGCCATATATGACAAACCCACAGCCAACATCATACTTAACAGTGAGAAGCTGAAAGCTTTTCACCTAAGATTGGGAACAAGACAGGGATGCCCACTCTCCCCACTTTTATTCAACATAGTACTGGAGGTCCTAGCCCCAGCAATCAGACAACATGAAGAAATAAAAGGCATACAACTTGGTAAAGAAGTCAAACTGCCACTAGTTGCAGATGACATGATATTGTACATAAAAAACCCTAAAGACTCCACTCCAAAACTACTAGTACTAATATCTGAATTCAGCAAAGTTTCAGGATGCAAAATTAATGCACAGAAATCTGTTGCTTTCCTATACACTAATGATGAAGTAGCAGAAAGAGAAATCAGGAATACAATTCCATTCACAGTTGCATCAAAAGGGATAAAATATCTAGGAATAAACATAACCAAGGAAGTGAAAGACTTATACCCTGAAAACTATAAGACACTCTTAAGAGAAATTGAAGAGGACACTAACAAATGGAAATTCATCCCATGCTCCTGGGTAGGAAGAATTAATATTGTCAAAATGGCCATCCTTCCTAAAGCAATCCTCAGATTCAATGCAATCTCTATCAAAATACCAATAACATTCTTCAAAGAACTGGAACAAATAGTTCTAAAATTCATATGGAACCACAAAAGACCCCGAATAGCCAAAGCAATCCTGAAAAGGAAGAATAAAGCAGGGGGGATCTCACTTCCCAACTTCAAGCCCTACTACAAAGCCACAGTAATCAAGACAATTTGGAACTGGCACAAGAATAGACCCATAGACTAGTGGAACAGAATAGAGAGTTCAGGTATTAACCCAACCATATATGGTCAATTAATACATGATAAAGGAGCCATGGATATACAATGGGCAATTGACAGCCTCTTCAACAGCTGGTGATGACAAAACTGGACAGCTATATGTAAGAGAATGAAACTGGATCATTGTCTAATCCCATATACAAAAGTAAATTCGAAATATATCAAAGACCTGAATGAAAGTTATGAAACCATAAAACTCTTAGAAAAAAACATGGGCAAAAATGTCTTGGACATAAACTTGAGCAACTTCTTCATGAACATATCTCCCTGGGCAAAGGAAATAAAAGCAAAAATGAACAAGTGGGACTATATCGAACTAAAAAGCTTCTGTACAGCAAAGGACACCATCAATAGAACAAAAAGGCATCCTACACTATGTAAGGACATATTCATAAATGACAGATCTGATAAAGGGTTAACATCCAAAATATATAAAGAGCTCACGCACCTCCCCAAAGAAAAAGTAAATAATCCAATTTAAAAATGGGCAGAAGAGCTGAACAGATACTTCTCCAAAGAAGAAATTCAGATGGCCAAAAGGCATATGAAAAGATGCTCCACATTGCTAATCATCAGAGAAATGCAAATTGAAACCACAATGAGATATCACCTCACACCACTTAGGATGGCCACCTTCCAAAAGACAAACAACAAATGTTGGTGAGGATGTGGAGAAAGGGGAACCCTCCTACACTGCTGGTGGGAATGTAAGTTAGTTCAAACATTGTGGAAAGCTGTATGGAGGTTCCTCAAAAAACTCAAAATAGAAATACCATTTGACCCAGGATTTCCACTCCTAGGAATTTCTCTAAGAATGCAGCAGCCCAGATATATGCACTCCTATGTTTATTGCAGCATTATTTACAAAGTCAAGAAATGGAAGCAACCGAAGTGTCCATCAGTAGATGAATGCATAAAGAAGATGTGGTACATACACACAAAGGAATATTATTCAGCATTAAAGAGAAAAGAAATCCTGCCATTTGCAACTACATGGATGGATCTAGACGGTATTATGCTCAGTGAAATAAGTCAGGCAGAGAAAAATACCAAATGATTTCACTCATTTGTGGAGTATAACAATTAAGCAAAACTGAAGGAACAAAACAGCAGTAGACTCATAGACACTGAGAAGGAACAAGTAGTTACCAAAGGAGAAGGGGTGGGGAGGGAGAAGGGGATTAAGGGCCACATTAATTCACAATCACAATAAAGGTATGTCACTGGGATGGTAGTACAGCATGGAGAATACAATTAAAGACTCTATAACATCTTTTCGATAGACAGTGACTGCAACGGAGGGGGTGAGGTCTTGATAATATGGGTGAATGTCGAAGCCCTGTGTTGTGTATGTGAAACCATCATAAGATTGTATATCAAAGATATTTTAAGAAAAATAAAATGTAACCATTTAAAATGTACAACTCAATGTTTTTAGTATACTTATAGATAAGTAGTGATATGTCATTGTGGCCTTAATTTGCATTTCACTAATTGGTAATGATGTGCAATATCTTCATGTGTTTATTTATCCATATATCCTATTCAGTGAAGTGTCGTTTTCTTCTTGTCAGTTTTGCTAATGTTTAGTCAATTTTATTGATTTTTTTCAAATTACCAGTTATTTGTTTCATTTGTTTTTTTCTATTTTTCTGTTTTCAATTTCATTGACTTGCACTCTATTTCCCTTCCTTACTTTGGGTTTTCTAGTTTAAGTTATAACTTTAGGTTACTGATTTGAGTTTTTTTCTCTTTTGTAATATTAGCACTTAGTGTGCTATGAATTTCCCTCTCATCTTTTCTAGCTGTATCCCTCAAAGTTAGATATATTTATCTTCATTTTCATTCAGTTCAGTACATTATTTCCTTTGAGACTTATTCTTTGACCGAAGGACTATTTAACAGTATGTTGACTTGTTTCCCAGGGTTTGGAGACTTTCCAATTATCTTTCTCTTTTTGATTTTTGGTTTGATTCCAAAGTTGTTGAGCAATATACACTGTATGATTTCCTTTTTTAAAATATGTCCAGGTTTGTTTGTGTACAGGATATGATCTATCTTGGTATATGTTCCATGTTCATGTGGAAAGCATATATACTCTGCTGTTGTTACCTGGTATATTCTATAAATGTCAATTTCACCCCGTTGATTGATGGTGTTATTGAATTCTATATCCTTGCTGATATTCTGTCCAGTTCTGTGGGTTTTAGAGAAAGGTGTGTTGAAGTCTTCAGTGACAGCTATTTGTCTATTTCTCCTTTTATTTCTATCAGTATTTGCTTGGCATATTTTGCAGCTTTGCTGTTTGGGGCATAAACATTGGGACTCCATTATGTTGTCTTTGTGAATTGACATTTCTCATTAAATATGTCCTCATCCTCTCTCTCTGTATTTGATAATTTTTATTGCATTGGTTCACTTTATTTGATACTATTATAGCCACTCTTGCTTTCCTTTGTTAAATGTTTACATGAACTTTTTCCATCCTTTTACCTCCAGCATGCATATATTCCTCTATTTGAAGTGAGTTTCTTTTATCTGGCATATTATTACATCGTGTTTTGAACCCACTCTGCCACTTTCTCTTTTAATTTGTGTATTTAGATCTTATAAATTTAATGTAATTATTGATATGTCAAGGATTAAATGTAACATTTTTTGTTTCCTGTTCCCTCTGTTCTTCACTGTTGTGTTTATTGTTCCTGTTCTTTTGGTTTACTCATACCTTCTTTTAGAATTGTTTTGGTCTATCTATAATTTTTTAATGTAATTTATTGAGACATAATTAATACACCATACAATTCATCCATTGAAAGTGCGCAATTAAATGAATTTTAATATATTGAGTTGTGCACCTATCACCACAATCAATTTTCATCACTCCGAAAGAAACCCTGCATACCTCCCAACCCCACTAGCCCTAAGCAACCACTAACCTACTCTCTCCATATATATGTATATGTGCCTATTTTGGCCATTTAGTATGAATGGAATCATATAATATGTGGCCTTTTGTGACTGCCTTTCACTTAGCATCTTTTCAAGGTTCATCCATGCTGTACTATGTAACTGTACTTCATTCTTTTTGTGGTTGACTAATAGTCCATTATATGGACATACTACATTTGTTTATCCATTCATCAGATAATGAATATTTGAGTTGATTGTACCTGTTGACTATTATGAATAATGCTGCTATGAATTCTGTGTACAAGTTTTTGTGTGGACATGTTTTCATTTCTCTTGGGCGCATACCTAGTAGAATTTCTAGATTAAGTGGTAATTGTACACTTAACATTTTGAGGAATTTCCAGACTGTTTTCCAAAGTGGCTGCACAGTTTTGTATTCCCATCAGCAGTTTGGAGGGTTATGACTTCACATCATTGCCAAACTAGTTGTAATTATCCTCCTTTTCTTTGTATATCCATTATGGTGGTTGTGAATTTATATCTCATTGTGATTTTAACCAAGTCCTCTAAAAGTTGTATCTCTTTTTTTATTCATTATTTGGAGGTTTAAAGTGAATTTGTCTGGGATGATTAGACACCTTCCAGCTCCTGTCATTTACTTCTTCAACACTCAGTTCTGACTGCATTCATTTCGATCTTGTCTGTTCTTTTCCAAGTAGCTTTAACCATACTAAATAGTACAAATTCTTCTCTCACTCTTTCTGGGAGGTTTTTACTACTATGGGAGTCTGAAGTCCAGGAACTCTACCTAGTTCCCCATGGCCCAGAGTGTTTTGGACAATCATACAACTAAATGGGCAGGAGTTGGGTGGACCTAAATGGAGCCCAAAACCCTGAAGTCTCAAAGAACAGGGAGGTGATTGTGAGTAATCCTAGAACCTGAGGTCATTCATTGGATGCAGGGCATGTCAGTCATTGCTTCAGGAAGAGGGGGTGTAGCCCTCACGTGACACTTCTGGCCCCACCTCCCATCACCCTTCGTCGTCAGAGACACAGCCTTGGGAGGCCAGTCCAGACGTCGGCCCTCTGCGTTTTGCATGGTGGGGCCTCGTCAGGCACCACCACAGATAATCTCTTCTCCCCTCAGCCGCCGGCTCCTCTGACACCCCGCCTGCCTCAAGTCAGACCCCAGTGCCCAGGACCTCCCCTCAGCGGCAGCCACTTCAGGGGCCACCCGCCATCTTTGCGGTCACCACCACAACCAAGTCAATGACAGACAAGGTAGTGCCTGGGGCCAAGTCTGCCACAGGTGATGGAAACCAGGCCCTGGGTAGCCAGGAGAACCCCAAGGATATGTCGGAGCTGTGGGCTGAGGTCGTTGGAGCTGGTGACCTGGAGGTTGGTGACTCCAAGCCCCATGGGGCTGACGCAGTGGAGGCCACTGGAGTGGCATGGGGTGATGCTGTGGGGGTGGTCGGAGTGACATGGGGTGATGCAGCAAGGGCCGCCGGAGTGGCAGAGGCCACCCGAGTGACATGGGGTGATGTGGCAGGTGCCGCTGGTTTGCCTGGGGCTGTGGGAGGCCTTGGGGCGGAGGCGGTGGAGCAGATGGTGTGCAGGAGGGGAGAGGAGGGCTCAGGCATCTGGCAGGCTGAGGAGGGTGAGGGCAACCTGCAGGGTGGCCCGCAGCTTGTAGGGAACGCCACCCCTTTCCCCATGGCGGGCTTCTGCTTCGTGTTCCTGGCCCTGGTCCACAGGCTCTTGCGGCGCATGTACTACAACGACCACATGCTCGTGTGGCACCATGGCGGCCACCTGCTGGTGAGGCGGCGGCCTCCCAATCTCGAAGTTTCTGGTGAACTCTGGGCTCCCCTAGGGCCTCAGGTGCTGCAACAGTACATTGCGGCCTTGCAGCCCGTGGAGGAATCTGAGAATGAGGAGGGGAGACTGAGGATGACAAGGTGGCCACCTTTCAGATGGCCGTGGAGTTGGCAGATTATCCCGAGGAGGAGCCCAAGGGGGCGGCAGCAAGGGAGTCCTTGACTGGACCACAGGCCTGCAGAGTGAGGAAGGCACTGGGCGTGGGCAGACCGTGCGCCCAAGGCAGGTGGCAGGGGAGGCAGGCAGGGAGGTGGCCTCTTGGCAGGCCTGGGGTGGCAGCACCGGCCTGTGGGTGAAGCCTGGGTTGGGGCCCTCAACAAGCAAAGGCTGGATATGCCTGCAGAGAAGCCCAAGGCCGCTCTGGCCTTTGCAGCTTTGAGAAGAAAAGTGCTGCCCTCCACCAACCTGTGAGAGAAGCTGTGTATTCTCAGCCTACTTCCTTGGTCCCCGGAGGGGTGGAGGAGGAGGGCACGTGGGCGGGAGGCAGCCTGGAAGGAAATGCAAGGGAAAGAACCATCACGCGGTGTACCTCGTTTCTGGTTCAAGCCTTTTGAAATGATGAGATTTGTGGGAAGTTGATCCCAGAATATTACGGACTGTTACGGGAGCACTGGGTGCGCATTAAATATTCAGGGAGCTTGAGGCACTAATGAGCTTCACCACAGAATTTGTCCATGAGGCAAAAAGATTTTCTCAAGAAAGTTCTAACCACAACGTACAGAATGCAACCCACCCGAGTGGTTCTGATCCCTTCTTCTCGAGAAATAACCAGTAGCGCACGGTGGTGGCTGATTCAGTGGAATGACACAAGTAAGGTCACTGTGAAACAAGCAAGCAGCAGAAAGGTGAGGGCCCTGGAGGTGCTGTGTCAGCCAGGAGGAAGGTGTCCAGCTCTGCTTTTCTTAGTTACTCCTATCCTCCTGCTTGTCCTGAAGGTAGAGTAGTGGATGTCACTCTTCATTACGAATTGGGATATTCCTTTCCTGTGAATGCCTGGTCTCAAAGTCTGTATTATTCTTCACTAAAGAAACAACTAAATATTTGCATGAAAACTTTGATGATGAGAGTAAGGACGAAAAAGAAAAGTCTAACAAAAAACAAGAAGGCCCCTAAACACATCTGGACCCAGCAGAGAGCAGGAAACCCAGCTATGCTTTGAATATCACCCAGCAATTCCTGGCATTTACCTGTTCCTGACAACTTTATTATTTTTGAAAAAAATATCCTGCTAAATTAAGAAAGTCTTAATTTAAAAATTCAATTTTATGTACTTAGAATGTTAATAAATTATGCATTTACCTAGTAATATAAACTAGAGTGTTTTCTGAACTATCCCTTATGGCTACTCATTTCTTCTTGTGAGGTCCTTTGTCCTCTGTGTGTAATATTACTAACAAATGGTAAATGTATCAGTACCTGAGACCAATATTTGTTTAGAAAAAGTCAGTAGGTGCTGAGCAGCTAAAGTGGCTGGGCTGAGCGCAACTTGGACATAATTACTGGGCCATGGAAACACAGTCCCTTGTACTAACTAGGAGACAATGCCTCTTAGAAGATGACTACATACAGGTAGCAAAAAGTTAATTTCAGTAGGACCACATTTAATTATGAACATCTAAATATTCATTCAGTTGTAGATTTTTCTATCTTATGTGACAGAAGAAACTTACTCATACTGTGGTTATTGTTTATCAATGCACTGGTAATTTAGTCTTAAGTTCTATCATGTCTTTCAGTTTATTTAAAAGATAAACTAACATTTTTCTTTGTCTTTTACTTTTCTTTTTTTTTTTTTTTTGCATTTTCATAGCTGTTTCATAATAGCAGCCCCTTTCTCACATGGTAGATATGGAAACTGAGGGTCCAGGAGAGTAAGGGTGTATTTGTGGAACAAGCACAGGCTTTTAAGGTAGAGACATTTATTTAAATCCCAGAATGGCCTCTCAAGGAAAAAAAAAGCATTCAGGATGTTAGGCAACAGGGACAAGACTGGTTTGATCAAGTGTTGAATTGTCAGTTGTACAAGCATCCTACGTCCAAGGGAACAGGTTACAAGAGGAAAACTTATTGTTCTTCTCTACATGTTGATATATAGAATATAAATGCAGTAGATAAACATAGGGGTGTTTTCTTACATTTAGAAAATCACTTGTGCTGGTTAATGCTATATAATTATTAATTTTCTTTCATTTCATCCTGCAGTTGGGAAGAATAAAAAGAAGATGGAGAAAGAATAATCTGTTGTTCACTATTTTTAGGTTTTTCATTTTTCAGAAGGCCATTGGAATTTCATTCCAAAGTTCATCACCCAAAATGTGATATCCAATGACATCTCAGTTCTCTCTTACATTTTACATATATATTTGATAGCATTTATTCTAGTTAAAAATAAGTTTGCTTTAAATTAATAAACTGAAATGTAGGCAGGTTTTATTTAGATAAATAATCTTGACTTAAATCTCTCTTTTACCTCTTTCTTTGGCCCACTGTACCTTAATTGAAAGGTATCACTTTCCACCACTTGTTCAGCCTATTTTAAATTATTTTATTGCAGCCCCAAATAAATGAAAATGTCAAGTTCAAAACAATTTTTGTGAAGAGATGAAGGTCAAGTCTTTAGAGCTGTATTGTCCACTGTTGGTCACTAGCCATATATGGCTACTGAGTACTTGAAGTATGGCTAGTCTTATTTGAGATGTGCTCTATGAAATACAATGTTACGCATCTAATAACTTTTATACTGATTACATGTTGAAATGATAATATACAGAGTTAAAATATACTATTAAAATTAACTTTGCCAGTTTCTTTTTACTTTTTTTAATGTGGCTACTAGAAAACTTAAAGTAACATATATTATTTGCATTATAGGTCTATTAGACAGTACTTCTCTACAGCATGATTTTGAAGGCAGCCTCATGGACGGCCTAGCTTGCTTGGAGACCAGATATTGCCTTGTGGCAGTGGTTCCCAAAGTTTGGTCCCTAACACAGTATTATAAGCATCACCCAGGAATTCTTAGGCTCAATCCAAGACCTAGTGAATCAGAAACTCTGAGGGTAGGCCCAGCAATCTGTGTTTTAACAAGCTTTCCAGGGGATTCTGATGCACCTAAGGTTTGAGAAGCACTGGTTTAGAGCCACAGGGGAAGAAACTGAGACTCAACTATACTAGGACCAGCTTTAATTCACTGGCTTTATTTTGCAGGTAAACTGCACAGGATGGCAAGTGCTGGGCTGAGAAGGACTAGAACTCACAGGGGGCTGAGACTTGGAGGGACAAAAATTGAGTGAAGGCAGCAGAAAAATGTGCAAAGAGAAAACCTAGTTCCAGAAGGATACAAACATTTTGGTACCATGTATATGAAGTCTAAGAAATGTACAATCACTATATACTGACTGTGGATATATAGAGAGAGTAAAATGTGAAAGATGCATACAAATGTCACATACAAAAGGCATGAGTTGGAAAGATAAGCACTACATCTAGGATGGTGGCTACTTCTTGGGCAAAGAAAGTGGGGGGATCCTACTGGGGAGAGCTCCACAGCAGGCTTCAACGGTATCTCTAATGTTACATTTCTTAAGCTTGGTTGTGGGTAAACAGAGGTTTATAGCAATATTGTCTATAATTTTGTGTGGGCCTGAAATATTTCATAATAAATAATGAAAAAAGGAAAGTGAGAGAATGGACTTAATTTCTAGAATCTGTTTTAAGTGGGGAGGGGGAAGGTCCTAGTTGACCTAGTTGATGAGAGAAGGGGAAGGGCCCTGGGGCTTGAGACCAGACAGCCTCATTTTTGTATTTGGTTAAGGCTTCCTAGGTGCCCCTCAGTGGCACTGATACCTTCTCTCATATTCTGTGTTATCACATGTCATATTCTAAGTTATATATGTATGTGCATATATTATATATATATGCATATATATTTCTATATATATTTATTTTCCCCCTTTCCACCAACACCAAACCCTGGACTGAGCCTTTTTGGATGGCTGGGAACTTAAGGGGTTTTATTTACCTTTCTTTCCCAAAGCCCTAGGCAATAAGTTTTCTTTTTAGTAGGTGCTTAATTAATGTCTGTTAAAGTGAAATAAACTTCACATTCCCACGACTTTTTTTTTTGGTCACCAGTGTTAACATTTTAAAATGTATTATCACATAGTATTCTGTATGGTTACAACCACATGGTGAGACAGAAGGCAAAGGGCTCCTTGTCACTATTATTTAACTGAAAGGTCAGGCCAAGTAGTGTGATTTGAGGACCTTCAAAGTGACTCTGATTTGTTAGTCTTTATGCTGTGCTAGTTGTTAATATACTATTGCTTTTAGACCTAGGCAAGAGAGACCTCTGTCCTGAGCTCCAGGCTTTAGAGGCCCCCACTCTATCCTCTTCCAACTGCACCCCTCCCTACAGGGCCAGGAGCCCCGCCCTTGAGAACAAGGGCTGTACCCTGGCTAGCCCATGCTCAAGGTACCTGGCACTCCCAAACAGCAGGCCTGCTGCCCAGGCCTGCATGTCCCTCTTGGAAGCTGTCCTGGAAAGGGCTGATTGCATTGCCTAGTCGGCGCTCCCAGGCTTAAGGGGTGGTTGTATCCCCAGAACAGGGGATGGGGCCTGGTCTATGAGCTGGGGCAGGGACAGGGGGAGGGAAGGACAGCTCTTCTCACATCAGTGGAGCAGGAGTTAGAAGAATCTGAGAATTCTAAATCCCAATCAGGCCTTTCAGGTCATTATGAAGGTACATTTGTCAAGAAAGGAAATAAACCATTAAATAAAACATGCTCTTTTAAGTGATCTAAACCTTTCAAATAATTAGATGCATTTGGATCCCCAACTGAACTCTCTTTCTGAACCCTACAAATGCTATAAATATTATAGGCAGGCCAGATTAAATATCTGGTCTATCATCTCTTTCCCTTCTTCAGTCCGTGTTATAGTTTGCTACCTGAGTGTAGTGGGGCCCCTTGC